>NC_053041.3:292501634-293135793 GCF_002575655.3 Aegilops tauschii subsp. strangulata
CCCGCAGTTACTCCTGGGAGGAGCTGGGCTGCTCGGGATGCGCCACGGGGGTCGGGCAGAGACGTAGCCATGCGGGACTCGTCGGGCGGTGGTCTTGGTCGTCGTGGACGGCGGTGGGCGGCGCTAGGGGCCAAGCGAGGGTGTTGGGGAGGTTCCAGGTGGTCGAGCCAATCCAGAGGAGGATCAGGATGAGAGGGGGAGGCAGCAGCGCGGTGGTAGCAGCTCGGTGCCGACGCATGCCAAACGCGCGCTCTGGACACGCTCCGGATGTGCACGTAGCCTGCTCGAGAAAATTCTTCAGTGGTCTAAGAGCCTCTGATGCCATTGCCACTTTCCAGAGAGTTGATTTGGGGTATACTAGAGCTATTTGACATGGTGGTTTGGTTAGATGAGCAGATGCCCAATGCAAGTTTATGAACTTGCAGATTTCTGTCATGCACATGAAGTGTTCGACAGAATGCTAGGGCAAGCTAGAGGACTCTGATGGATTTGAAACTTGGCAGGGTGGGGTCTCTTTAGATGATAGAGCTGGTGGTGAAGTTAGTTTGGCAAGATGAGAAACGTGCTAGTGCAAGTTTTACCAGAATTCAGTTCTGGACAGAAACTTTAGAGGCATGTTTGGTGGACTAAAAAGATTCCAATGGAGCTGATCTCCTGGATTTAAGGTTTTGGTTGGAAGGACTACAAGATGGAAGAGTTTCAGAATCATTGGAGCTAGGAAAAAGAGGGTTGAAGTTATAACTCAAGAATGGGACAGAATTTGAAAAGAGGATGTTTCACTCAAACTTTTCAAGAGACATAGCTAGGTTTTTGCACAAAAGTGATTTATAGGCATCACCTGACCTCCCATAATTTTTGTGGGATTTTAAAACAAATATTTAAAATACTTGTAGTGCAACAGAAGCATTTTAAGCATTGAAAATGCTAGTAAAAGAATTGTTTGTGGCAAATTTTATTATGAAAATGTTTCCTACTGTTATTTATGATATAAATCAAATGATTTACAAAACAACCAAGGACCACAACATTTCACAAAAATAATCTTCTATGGAGGGAAGAATTTTGTAAAACAGAAAATAGAAAAGCTCTGAAATTAATAACTGAGCTCATATAGCTCAAAAAATTTATTTCTGACCTAACTTTACTTAGTAAATTTTGATTAAATTTTTGGGGTTTTACAATGGGTTGTGGGGGAGTACCTTCCTTTCATTGAATCTGCTTTATATTGTATATACTTTAGGTGTTTACCCTCTCAAGCATTGTTGTCATCTATGTCAAAAAGGGGGAGATTGAAAGTGCATTATTGCACTAAATTGTTTTTGACTTCTATGACAACTTCATTTGTGTTTCTAACTGCATGCTCTAGTGTAAATAGCACTGATTAAGTTACAGTGAAGCATGGATGGTTTTTCCCTCTCTTATTGAAAAAGGAAAAGCGAGTGCCTGTTGGCGTCCTGGGAACGGGGGTACCCAAACTTGCCTACCTGTGGCCCAGAGCGTGGCTCACCCAGTGGCCTGGTACGGCCCATCTTCATCAGCGACCACTCAAGACCCTCGCGAGGGGCCAAGCCTCGCGAGGCGGACAACGCCAAGACCTCCTCAGGGGCAGCCTCGCTGGGCTGGCTCCCGAGGAGCGGAGATATCTATGCAAGGGGGCACCTCGCGAGGTGCGCGTGATGTGAGACATGACGATCAAGGCCAGGCGGGCACCAGCGGGCGCAGAGTACCAGTTGCCTCTTTGGTGCTAAAGGGGCAGGCGCAGGCGAGGAGTCCCGAGGCATCAGGCAAAGGTTTCCCTATCGGTGCAACGAGACCAAGACCAGCAGGACGGCAGGATGGAGGTCACCACGGAGCCCACGACGGCGTCACCACCAGAGCCTTTGGCAGGCGAAGACCACCTTTTCTCAGGATAACTTGTACTAGTTGTCTCCCTTCAAAATTGGCCGTTGTGGGATCCCTTCCTGCCGGATATTTGGGAAGAGGACCGGGGCCTCTATAAATAGGACTAGCCACCACCCTGGAGAGGGGAGTCATTGAGACCATCCTCACACACACCAGCTCACCGAGCTCAAGAACACCTCTCCTCAGGAGGCTGTTCATCCTCAGCCTACAAGGCAATCCACCACACCACACTGGAGTAGGGTATTACACCACAACGGTGGCTCGAACCTGTATAAACCCTCGTGTCTCCTGTTCTTTGGGTTCGTTGAGCTAGGCCTTGAGATCGTTGCGAGAGCGAGCTTGGGAGAGAGAGATCGTCGTGCGCACCCCAGTGTTCGAACCTCAAGGGTCTGCCGGAACCCAGAATCCAACATTTGGCGCGCCAGGTAGGGGTGCGCTGAAGCCTTTCTTCCATCGATCTACGCCTCGTTGCTCCACCGTGTCTATGGCTGACGCTCGCCGTGCCCGTGCTGAGCGCCGGGCCGCCCTTGCCGCCCGCGTCGCCCAGACGGCGCCCGTTGGTGGACCTCCCCGCCGTTCTCCATCACCCGCTGCCAACGCCGCCACGGCCCGATAGGAAACGAGCAACAAGCTTCATTGCTGCACCCTTCCGTGCGGCGAGATGGACGCACCGCCACCCCGTTGCTGACTCCGGCCGGCTCGTCGTCCCACGCTCATTGCGTGCCCACGGACGGGCAGGCTGCGCTGCTCATGGCGCACGAGCTCCTGCGTTACCACCCGGTCGACGACCTCTACAAGGACTGGCTGGACCGCATCGCTGAGCTTGTAGCACTGCTGGGGGCTCTCCGGCACCATCTCTCTCGCTGCCTCGTCCACCCCCAGCTGCGGGCGACGTAGCTCACGGAGCGCCTCCGCCACCTCCGCATCAAGACGGCGCCCTCGCACCAAGACACGCGTTATGCGCCTTCCACAACATTCACAGCCACAACACCAATGACTGTCAAGAGCTCAGGGCCATCTGTGATGGGCGCTTCGGTCGACGCCCTGAGTGCGGCGATCACGGCTACGGCCGAGGAGGAGGACGAACTGGGGGACGCTAGGACAACCGCGGCCCCCACCAGGAGTGGCGCGACCAGCCTCGTGAGGACCGCTGGCAGGACCCGCCTCGCGAGGGCGCCTGGAGAGACCAGCCTCGTGAGGACCGACCTCAGGGCAACGCAGGCCTCCCTCCGCTGCCACCACCACCAAGGAGAAACGACGACCATCATCCGGACGATGGGGTTGGGGGCTTCCAGGAGCCTCGTGCCATCGCCTGCATCTTGGGTGGTGCTCAAGCCCCAGCCTCTCAGCGTATCTTCAAGCAGTTTGCTCGTGAGGTGAACGTGGCCCTTCCCAGGCTCGAAGCCACGCGCCCGCTCAGGTGGTCCAAGTGCGCCATCACCTTCAGCTCGTCAGACCAGCTCAAGTGCGCGGCAACTGCAGGCGCCCTCCCGATGCTCTGCTCACCCGTCATCAGCAACATTCAAGTAACCAAGACCCTCATCGATGGCGGCGCAGGGCTCAACGTCTTGTCTGTCGAGACATTTGACAGCCTCCAAGTGCCATACGATCAGCTACAGCCTACCAAGCCCTTCTCAGGAGTGACCGACGGATCCACCACCCCAATAGGGCAGGTCCGCCTCTCTGTCACCTTCGGCCAGCATAACAACTACCAAACCGAGCTCATCGACTTCGACGTCGCCCACATCCGCCTGCCGTACAATGCCATCCTTGGGTATCCAGCCTTGGCCAAGTTTATGGTAGTGACCCACCACGGCTACAACATCCTCAAGATGCCAAGGAGCGGCGGCATCATCACGGCCCCCTGCGAAGAAAAAGATGCGGTGTGCTCCCTCGAGCGCGCTTACCAAGCTGCAGCAGCCGAAGAACCCGACAACGAAGGCACCCTGTACCCTCCAAAAGCCATCCCCAAGGAGAAGAAGCAGCTACTCCACCCAGGGCCTCGGGAGAGTGGCGTTTCTAGTGGCACCACCTCAGGATCCGCGCCCGCAGCCGGGGCGCCTCCCTCCCTCGCATAGGAAGGCGCGCCCAGCGCCCTCCTCAGGCTGGGCTCGGGGGCTCTCTTCTGGAGGGCCTCAGACCTAGCCAACGTTATGAGGGAGGCGCTCGGGCACCATGTGGAGGTGTGCTTCGCCGCACATTTCCCTCAAGAGGGCACAAAGCATGGAGCGCCTGGTGCTCAAGAGTTCATCACCAAGGCGATTCAGGAGCTTCAAGAGGCAAGGACCATACGCGGCGACCGCCGCCCACCACCAGGCATAGCTCCCCATCCTGGCAAGGACGGCGGGCTGCGTGTCTGCGTCGACATTCCAGGGCTCAACAGGGCCGCATCTCATGGACGTTTCTGGCCTTCGCGCGTTGGACGGTGTGAGGGTCCACCTCACAACTATGTTCGCATGCCATTTGGCCTGCCGAACGCGGCTGTCACCTTCCAGCGCCACTTGCGGAGCATTCTGGCGGCTCAAGAGGCTAGGCATCACGCTGTCCTGGCAGAGATGGCGACAGTTCTTCAGGAGCCACCCGGGCCTACGGAGCCTCCGGAGGCTTAGGACCCTGGCGGCTCGTGAGGAGCAACTTCTTTGGCACGCATCTTCGGCTACTCCGACACCACTCCAGCTACGGTATCAGGTGACTCTTTCCAGTTCATTCAGTTGGGGGCGCCCTTAGGGCAGCATTATCCCCAACTCACATGGGCTTGTCCCTGCGACGTGTATCCTTTTGCATCTTTAGCTTACTCTGTTAGGAGCGCCCCTCGGGCTGCATCATCCCCAGGCCGCTTGGGTCCGTCCCAGTGGCGTGTATCGTTCTTGCATCTATCTGAGCTAACTTGACTCATTGCTTGAGTCCTTTCATGATTATCACCTGCTTGTCTGGTACTTCGTTACCATGGGTGTTGCAAGCCCACCCACAACCACCCTCACCACCGCGGAAGCCGCGCGCCAGTTGTCTTTCTTTAGGATTCTTTGCATGAGGAAGCTAGGCACAGCGTCTGTGCTCGGGTCCGTCCCTGCAGCGTCGATAAACCCAATGACTGAGCTCTGTCTGGCGGGCCAGCCCCATTCACGTCACCTCCTAGGGTCGTTGATGTCTGGCCTCCTCATGTAATCACCTTGGGAGATTCATCCAGCGCAGGTTGCCTAACCATCTCGCAGGATCACACCGGCTATCAAGAATCAAGAACAGGCACAACCCGCCTTGAGGTAGGGCCTCGTGAGTCCCGCGCTGGCTCACGAGTGCCTAGACACACCTCGTCTAGCCCTGTCATGCAATCCACGTGTCAAGGCGGGGTTGTACACGCCCTGGGGGCTCCACTCAGAGGGAGCCCTCGCCCACGCACCAGTGGAAGCACCATGCTACATGCTGGCAGTAGACACGGTCGAGGAGCGGCTATGCCCATGCAAGTGCGGAAGCGCTATGCTCCATGCTGGTGATAAACAACTGAGGGCGGCCTCACGGCCGCATCAACCACAGGGAGCCACCCGGCTTAGTGTCCAGCCTCACCGCAGCGCTTTCCGCTCAGGAGAGTCGCGCGAGGGGGCTGGGCACGGGGGCTACGCTCAGGTCACACCTAGCATACGCCGCCCTGCCAGGTCCCTCGGACCTGGTCGTCGCGCGCCCCTCCCGAGCGGAACCTCGGCGAGGACAGGTATGAAGGTCTGTTTGCGCGTCAAGGGGTACTCTTGAGCATCGCGACTCAGGAGCCTAACTGGCCACGTAGCCCCTCACCCCTTGGTTTCGTCCTGGCGATCCGGAGGTCCAACGGCGGCTGAGGTATGCGCGGGGTCGGGCCCTGCCGACGTAGAACACCAAGGCCTACCTTCGCGTCTCCTTCCCGCAGGCCGTTTGCGCGTCAAGGGGGACTCCTGAGCATCGCGACTCAGGAGCCTAACTGACCACGTAGCCCCTCACCCCTTGGTCCCGTCCTGGTGATCCGGACGGCCCAACGGAGGCTGAGGTATGTGCGGGGTCGGGCCCTGCCGACGTAGAACATCAAGCAAACGGGAAGGAAGTCGCGGAATCTCAATAAAACATTACAAAACATACTGTTCCTTAAGCACCCACAAGAAGTTTTAACGCTTCCACGAGGCATGCCGCATGTTTCAGGAAAGTTCGCAGGAAAGTAAAACAAGAAGGAGCGCCATCGTTCACCAACAAGCCTCTTCTTCAGCCTTGGGCGCCGTCGTTAGGGAGCGCCTTCCCCTCGGCAGCATCGCCGTCGGTCGTGTCGCTGGCCTTGGACGCGGGGTCGGCGGCACCGATAGCCGGGGGCGTAGGATCGATGGCGAGGAACTTCTTCAACAGGGCCTCCACCTGGCCCTTCACGGCTTGGGCAACGGCTGTGCAGTGCCCTTCTTCCACGGGCTCGAGCAGCTCGCCAAGGTCAGCATCAAGGTCACAAAGATGGAGGTGGCTGAAGACGCGCGTCAGGGCAGATGAGGAGAGCGCGCGGGCTTCCCCCTCCACCATGGGGCCGATCCCGTCGACGACGTCCTCGAGTGCCGTGACAAGATGAGGGAGCAGCTGGGTAGGGCCTTCGTCATTGGCCGCCAGCGGCTTCTCAAAGCCCTTCTGGTAGAGCCCCTGTAGTTACACGGGACCTCTCCTCAAGAGACTTGAAGGCCGCGCGGTCCACGGCAAGAACCCTCGCCTTGGCTTCCAGCTGGGCCTTCTTCGCCTCCACCTTCTTCTCCAGCTTCTCTAGGCGGCTGCGTTCTGCGGCCTACGCCCTCACCGACATCTCCAGCTCGGCGTCACGACCATTGACTGCGTCTTCCCGGGCCTTCATCTTCTCCTCCTCCGCCTTGCGATCGGGAGCCTCGGCCGCGCGCTCATTGCGCATGGTCTCCAGCTCGGCCTCCATCAACCGGCAGCGCTCCTTGGCGGCCTCGGTATCCTTCAGCGCCACCTCGCGGGCGGCCGCGGCTTGGTCGGCAGCCCGCTTGTCCTCCTCGGAAGCTGCCACAGCCTGGCCCAACGCTGCCCTGACAGACGCGTCGGAGTGCAGCCAACCCGAGACCAGCTCCAGGCGCCCCGCCACCAGGAGACGGTCAGCGCCTTGAAGATCATCCCATAGCCGGGTCAGCGCAGAAATAACCTCCTCCTGAGCATCGGGCGAAGCAGAAGGGTCACGAGCTGGCGGTGTGACGAAGGAAGGAGGCAGCATCGTCGCCAAGACCTGCGAGTCGATGGCGGCAGAAGAAGAAGCCGGAAGCTCCGGAGCTTGTGGGGCCTCGGCCGGCGAGCTGAGAGCGGGCGCCTCCGGAGCTAGCGCGGCTGTGGAGGTCGCCCCCTCCTAGGGACGCTCCTCCAGGCCCCGCGAGGATGACCGGGCTGGAGAGGCGCGAGGGTTGTTGCCGCTCTTCTGCGCCAGAGGGGGTGCGGCCATGCCAGGCTGCTGGGTTCCTGAGGGCGCGGCCGCCCCCTCCCTCTTATTCTTCGCCGACACCATCGGCCTGATGATGCAAGAGGAGAACATCAGGAAGCAGCGACAGGAGCAAGAACAAAGTCAGGGCAAGGTGCTTACTGGTCGACGGCGGCATAGTCCCGTGACCTATTCAGAAGCGCGGAGCCCGGGGGCCTCGCAGCCTCGGGCGCCGGCGCGTGAGCTCCAGGAGCAGATGAGGCCGTGGCAGCCGGCCCGGCGGTAGCACCAGGCAGCGTCAGAGCAGAAGCATCGCTCGGGGAGATCAGCGCCGATCTGCTCTTCGTCGGGACCCCAGCCGGCGGCTTCTTCGAAGGGGTGACCCTGGACCTCGTGGAGACCCTAGCAGAGGACAGGACCTCCCTTGTTGGGTGGTCTCCAGCATCGTCGTCATCAGGCAAGGCGCGGAGGAGATCGGCCTTGCGCGCGGGGGGGGGGGGGGGGGGGAGTCTCCCCTTCCCCCTCCCGGGTCGCCTCCGAGTCCAACCCCTCCTCCTTGTCAGAGTCATTCGAGGACACCATCACCGGAGCCGTCACCACTGGGGCCTCGGAGGGCGCTGGCGGCACAAGCCCGCGCCCGTCGAAGGTGGGCATGGAGGCGGCCACTTTCACCCCATCCGGGCGGCGGTACAGGGGAACATGGGTGTCCGACGGATATCCCTCGTCATCCCCGACCAAGAGGCGGAGAGTTATGCCCGGCTCCTCGTCCGACAAGGCACCTGGGCGCAGGCGGAGGTTGTCCTCCTCGTCCCTGAGCTTCCACAAGGGGTGCGAGCGCGCCTGAAGTGGAGCTACGCGCTGCGCCAAGAACTCCTTGAGATCATGGCCCCCATCAGCTTCGCCGCCTTCGGGTCGTCAGGCTTCAGGTCGGCAGTCATCTTCTCCAGCACATGCTCCGCCCGGGGGTTGGTGAGCTTCGTGTTGAGCCACCCGTCGTGAGGCGTGGCATCAGCACCAACCAAGAGTGAGAGCACTTGGCGTCCATGAGGATCCACTTTCTCCTGAAGTTCTCAGCCTTCTTCCCGACCTTCGAGATCGCCTTGGTCCCGTTGGCCACGACGAAGTTGGCACACCCCGAGCGATGGCCGCCCTTGTTCTGGAGGAAGAAGAAGTGGCGAAGCAGCGCCACGGATGGCATCACCCCCAAGAATGCCTCGCAATAGAAGGCGAAGATCGACAGGAGGAGGACGGAGTTGGGATGGAGATGAAGGGCATGCAGCTTATAGTGGCTAAGGACGGCGTAGAAGAAATCGGAGAAAGGGGGAACCAGCCCTGCGACAACGCTACTCATAAAGAAGGGATATAAGGTGCTCCCTGAGGCCTCCGGCTCTGCGGGGGCAGCCTGGAGCGTGGTCTTTCCCTTCTCGTTGCTGCCCTCTGTCGACATTGAGCGTGGCGGCGAAGTTCTTCTCTGAAACACTGGGCGCGCTCAGAGCCGGCTCATACCAGGTGGGCAGAAGAGTGGCCTTTGCCTTGCCGGACGCCATCGATTGCCAGCTCAAAGGGGAATTGGCGCAGATCTGGAGTCTTTGGGAGCAAGGAGCAAGAAAGGGGATCAGCAAGACGAAGGGAGGCAATGAAGGCACCACGGCACGCGCCAGCCTTTTGTCAGTCAGAGACAGTTGCCGAGGTGGCATGGGGAAGCGGAGACGCCCACGTCTCATCAATCGCCACGTGTCAATCAAGGTCGCAGGCGGTTGGGGCCCGTAGCGCTCCGCACTTGCCCCTTGGCTTTGCCTCGAAGCCAACTGCGATCGCGCCTTCTGCCCGGGGGCTACTGTCAGCGTCCTGGGAATGGGGGTACCCAGACTTGCCTGCCTGCGGCCCAGGGCGTGGCTCAACCAGCAGCCTGGTACGGCCCATCTTAATCAGCGACCACTCAAGACCCTCGCAAGGGGCCAAGCCTCGCGAGGCGGACAATGCCAATACCTCCTCAGGGGCAGCCTCGCTGGCTGGCTCCCGAGGAGCGGAGATATCTATGCAAGGGGGCACCTCGCGAGGTGCGCGTGACGTGAGCCATGACGATCAAGGCCAGGCGGGCGCCAGCGGGCGCAGAGTACCAGTTGCCTCTTTGGTGCTGAAGGGGCAGGCGCAGGTGAGGAGTCCCGAGGCATCAGGCAAAGGTTTTCATATCGGTGCAACGAGACCAAGACCAGCAGGACGGAGGTCACCACGGAGCCCACAACGGCGTCACCACCAGAGCCTTTGGCAGGCGAAGACCACCTTTTGTCAGGATAACTTGTACTAGTTGTCTCCCTTCAAAATTGGCCGTTGTGGGATCCCTTCCCGCTGGATATTTGGGAAGAGGACCGGGGCCTCTATAAATAGGACTAGCCACCACCCTAGAGAGGGGGGTCATTAAGACCATCCTCACACACACCAGCTCACCGAGCTCAAGAACACCTCTCCTCAGGAGGTTGTTCATCCCTTGTACTTGTTCATCCTCAGCCTACAAGGCAATCCACCACACCACACTGGAGTAGGGTATTACACCACAACAGTGGCCCGAACCAGTATAAACCCTCGTGTCTCTTGTTCTTTGGGTTCGTTGAGCTAGGCCTTGAGATCGTTGCGAGAGCGAGCTTGGGAGAGAGAGATCTATGTGCGCTCCCCAGTGTTCGAACCTCAAGGGTCTGCCGGAACCCAGAATCCGACAGTGCCCAAGAAAAGCGGATTTGCATAGTGTTTTCTTGTTTCTTGAGTCTTTAGGGCAGCCGCACTATTAAGAGGGGGTGCATCATAAAAACATCAGGGGAATCAAATTACTTTGTCACATTGATCTGGAAAAATCTCATAGTGCAAAGCTTCTGTTCAGGCCGGAACTTCCGGGACGGCCGGAACTTCCGGGGACCGGAAGGTCCGGTAGGGGTTCGGGAAGCTTCTGGGGTACCCAGAGAAACTGCTCTTTTTGTGCAATCTCTCTGTGTAGCCCGGAACCTCGCCAGACCTTGGTCAGAACTTCCGGGCTCCGGAACTTCCGTCCCCTGTTTCAACAGCTTCCGGGGTACTACTGTGTTGATGCAAACTCTCTGTGTAGCCTGGAACTTCCGGGGTCCGGAACTTCCATGCGTGGCCGGAACTTCGGGGATACGCAGAGATCTGCCTCCAACGGCCAGATTCCATCCCGACCTATAAATAGTCTTCTTCTTCCTCACGAAGAACTTGACGACTCCATTTCTCTCACCTCCATTTTCAGACCTCGATTTCTTGGAGATCTCCCTCCCTAGCCACCCAAAGCTCTTGATCTTTTGGGAAGCAAAGGAGAAGTGCTCGATCTACACATTCACCAAAGCGAAAGTTGATTTCCCCTTGTTTTTGTAGTGCATCTTGTCACTCTTGGAGGTTGGAGACTCCTAGGCGGTAGGAGTCCTCCCGCGAGGAATCGACCATTGTGATTACTTACAGAAAGTTTGTGAGGGTTTGGAGACCACCCCAAGGTCTACAACTAGTGGTTGAGAAACGCCTTCGTGGTGTTGTCTCAAAGGGAGAATAGGGTGAGCCTTCGTGGCATTGGTGTGACTTCGTGGTAACATCCACCTCTCTAACGGTGACGTAGCTTCCTCCAAGGAAGTGAACATCGGCATACATCCTCGTCTCTCGGAGTTGCGGTTATTCCTAACCCTAACTCTCTACTTGTGGTTACTTGTCTCTTAGTCTTTACTTATATCATATTGTCATTGCTCTCTCACTTACTTGTGTTACTTGTTTACCTTGCTTAGCTCTTAGCATCATACTTGCAATTGTTAGGCTAAATTTCATATTCTGCATTATTGCCTAAAATTGCTAAGTAACAATTAAAATTTGTAATTGTACCTATTCACCCCCCCTCTAGGTCCATCTCGATCCTTTCAATAGTGTTGCTTGGTTCTCCTACTGGATTGATACCTTGGTTTCACAACTGAGGGAAATACTTACCGTAGTTGTGTTGCATCATCCCTTCCTCTTTGGGGAAATACCAACGCAGTCTAGCCACGTCAAAGGAATTTCTGGCGCCGTTGCCGAGGAGACATCATCAACATCTATCAGGTTCCTAATCACAAATCTCATCGCCTTGCATTTTACATTATTTGCCATTTGCCTCTCGTTTTCATCTCCCCCACTTCAAAAAAATTGCCTTTTTATTTGCCTTAATTTTCTTCGCCTTTTTCTCATCAGATCTATCTTTTTGTTTGCAATCTTGTTTGCCTACTTTGTCGTTATGGCTAGTTCTTCCTCTATTGCGTGTACCCCCGAGAATGAGGTTCTTAATTTTATACAAAGGGGAGGGGATAATCTAAAAGATGCTTGGTATAGGATTTGCAATGCTCAAAATAGATCTATTCGTAAGCAATCTACCGTTATTCTTCTTCACAGTTTTTATGTGGGCATTACAACTTGGTATAGATTCGTCCTTGATACGATTACCGGTGGGAATTTCTTGATGTGTCCATCTTTAGATGCTTTTAATGCCATGGGAGATCTAGTAGGTGCACCACCTATCATTATTAATGAAACAATCTTAACTCTTGAGCATGTTATGAAAAGATTAGACGCTATTGAAAAGAAGATGGTCACCTTAGAGCTTGAAAATCTGGATAAAAAGATGCAGAACCTTCCTAATAAATTTGGGTCAAAAGTCGGCGATGTTTTTAAATCACTAAGGGAGAAGGAAACCGTAGTTAACGAAAGAATTGGAGAAAGTCCTTCTCGAATTGATAAGTTGGAAGAAATTTTTAGTAACTTAAGCTCGGCCTTATTGTATGCTAAAACTATTGAAAAAACTCCCGTAAAAATTTGCAAGTCTACTTAAGTCACTAATAACAAAGGTGCTACTTCTAGTAGAAACAAATAGGATCCTAAAATTATTAGTATACATCCCAATTTTGTTGAAGTAGTGAAAGGCCCTACGTGCAAGAATGATTTTTTTAACTTTTATTCCTAGAAGTATTGTTATCGAAAATATGCATGGTAAATCCTTGAAGAATTCTAGTTGTGTGATTGAGGAGTTGAAAACCAAAGATGACAATACTTGAATCTATGCATTATGCCTAGCTAGGGGCATAAAACGATAACGCTTGTTGGGAGGCAACCCAATGAATAAATTAATTTTTGCCTTTTTCTTTCTGTTCTTGAGTGTTTGCACAATTATGCTACTGTTATGATTGTGTTTTTATGTTTTAATTTTAGTTTCTGCCAAGTAAATCCTTTGGGATAGCTTTGGGTGATAGTTGATTTGATCTTGTTGAAAAACAGAAACTTTTGCATCTAGTAGCAGAATTTTGTAAAATCACGGAAATGACGAAAAACTCTGAATTTTTTACACAAGATTTATATACAAATTGCCTACGTTGTACTAATTTTTCAAAATTGTTTGAGTTACATAAGTATGGTTAGAGTTTAGATTACTACAGACTATTCTATTTTTGACAGATTCTGTTTTCGTTGAATTGTGTGCTTATTTTGATGAATCTATGGATTGTATTGGAGGGTATAAGCCATGGAAAAGTTAGAATACAATAGATATAATGCAAAAATAAAATATGAATGGGTTTGCAACAGTACTTAGAGTGGTGATTTGCTTTATTATACTAATGGATCTCACGAACGTTTTGTTAAGTTTTGTGTGATTGAAGTTTTCAAGTTTTGGGTGAGATCACGATGGATGAAAGAATAAGGAGTGAAAAGAGCCTAAGCATGGGGATGCCCATGGCACCCCAAGTTAATATTCAAGGAGAACCAAGAAACTAAGCTTGGGGATGCCCGAGAAGGCATCCCCTCTTTCTTCCAACAACCATCGGTAATTTTACTTGAAGCTATATTTTTATTCGTCACATATCATGAGTTTTGCTTGGAGCGTCTTGTATTATATGAGTCTTTGCTTGTTTTGAATTTTAGTTTGTCTCATCTATCCTTGCTGGACACACCTATTTGAGAGAGCCAAAATTATGCTATGATTTGTTAGAATTGCTCTATGTGCTTCACTTAAATTTTTTGAGCTATGGAATTCTCTCATGCTTCATTTAGATTTATTCGAGAGTTAGTAATTTTTTTGAAGAAATTGCCCCATGCTTCACTTATATTATTTTGAGAGATGAAAATTTTTATGCCCATGATCTTGGAAATTGTTGGTATGGGTGGTACCTGTGGATATGGCTAACCGTGGAGTGTGAAATAATGGTGGAAAAGGAATAAAGATTATTTTATGTTTGGTAACCGCCTATGATATATCTAGCATGGAAAGTGTTGGGAATTACTCGATCGTTTTCGTTGATGGGAAAAGTATGCCTCCCAAAATGTTTTTATCTCTCAATTTAAGCTTTGATCTCTAGCACCTCTACAAATCTCTACTTCCCTCTGCGAAGGGCCTATCTATTTACTTTATGCAATTTTTATTTTTATTCTAGTCTTCATCTTCTCTTATAAAGCACCAACTAGGGAGCACTATGATCATACTTGAGCACTGGATGCAGCTAATATGCGAGTGTGTTTCATGAATGGATCAATGATTCAACATGATGGGCTATGGTTAACTTTCTTTAGTGTTGATATTTTGAAAGACATGGTTGCTTGTTGATATGCTTGAGTATTGAAATCTTCATGTCAAAACTAGACTATTGCTCTGAACCATATAAAAGTCCATATATGTCCATGCTACAAAAGAAAAAGAATATGTGATGAACATGCTAGGCAGCATTCCACATCAAAAATTCTGATTTTATCATTTACCTACTCGAGGACGAGCAGGAATTAGGCTTGGTGATGCTGATACGTCTCCAATGTCTCTATAATTTTTTATTGTTCCATGTTGTTATATTATCATTCTTGGATGTTTTACAATCATTTTATAGCAACTTTATATCATTTTTTGGGACTAACCTATTGACATAGTGCTCAGTGCCAGTTGCTGATTTTTGCTTGTTTTTTACTTCGCAGAATATCCCTACCAAACGGAGTCCAAACACAATGAAACTTTTTGGAGATTTTTTTGGACTAGAAAACAACTTGGGAGCCAAGGAAGCACCTGGGGGAGGCCTGTGGGGCCCATAAGACAACAGGGCGCGCTAGAGGCCCCTAGCGCGCCATGATGGGTTATGGGGCCCACGGGGGGTCTCCTCCGCCGCCTCTCAGCTCTATAAATACCCAAATATTCCAGAAACCCTAGGGGAGTCGAGAAAGACAATTCCAGCCGCCGCAAGTTCCAGAACCACGAGATCCAATATAGAGCCCTTTTCCGGCACTCTGCCGAAGGGGAACACGATCACGGAGGGGTTCATCATCCTCATTGGTGCTCCTCCGATGATGCATGAGTAGTTCACCATAGACCTACGGGTCTATAGGCAGTAGCTAGATGGCTTCTCTCTTTTTGATTCTCAATAAAATGGCCTCTTGGAGATCTATTTGATGTAGTGACTTTTTGCGGTGTGTTTGTTGGGATCCGATGAAGTTCGAGTTTATGATCAGATTTTTATCCATGAATATTATTTGATCTTCTTTGATCTCTTATATGCATGATTATTTATAGCCTCGTATTTCTTCTCCGAATCTTTGGTTTTGTTAGGCTAACTAGATTGATTTTTCTTGCAATGGGAAGAGGTGCTTTGTGATGGGTTCGATCTTGCGGTGTCCTCTCCCATACTAAACCTAGACTCATTAGGTGCGTTCTCTTGCTACAAGAATTTGATTTGCATATTACTAATAGGAAAGGAGCTGAGAACCCCATGGTTGATAACTTGTCTAGGTTAGAAAATATTCTTGATGACCCACTACCTATTGATGATAACTTTCCTGATGAACAACTAGCTGTAATAAATGCTTCTCATAATACTCCTTGGTATGCTGACTATGCTAATTATATCGTTGCTAAGTTTATACCACCTAGTTTTACGTACCAACAAAAGAAAAAAAAATTCTTCTATGACTTAAGACATTACTTTTGGGATGACCCACATCTTTATAAAGGAGTAGATGGTATTAGATGTTGTGTACCTGAGCATGAACAGGAACAAATCCTACGGAAATGTCACTCTGAAGCTTATGGAGGACATCATGCAGGAGATAGAACTGCACACAAGGTATTACAATTTGGTTTTTATTGGCCTACTCTTTTCAAAGATGCCCGTAAGTTTGTCTTATCTTCTGATGAATGCCAAAGAATTGGTAATGTTGGTAATCGTCAGGAAATGCCTATGAATTATTCACTTGTTCTTAAACTGTTTGATGTTTGGGGCTATAATTATATGGGACCTTTTCCTTCCTCTAATGGGTATACACATATTTTGGTTGCTGTTGATTATGCCGCTAAGTGGGAAGAGGAAAGGATGATGCAGCAAAGTAGAGATAAGTATTTCCCTCAGTTAAGAACCAAGGTATCAATCTAGTAGGAGATACATGCAAATCTCCAATCTATGCACCTACACAAACAATCAAACACTTGCACCCAACGCGATAAAGGGGTTGTCAATCCCTTCACGGTCACTTGCAAGGATGATATCTAATAGAGATAGATATAAAAGATTACTAAAACGTAAAACAAAATAAAAGCAATAAATTGCAGCAAGGTTTTTTTTGGTTTTTTTGGTTTATAGATCTGAAAATATATGATGGAAAATAGACCCAAGGCCATAGGTTTCACTAGAGGCTTCTCTCTTGAAGGAAAATAATATGGTGGGTGAACAAATTACTGTCGAGCAATTGATAGAAAAGCGCAAAGTTATGACGATATCCAAGGCAATGATTATGAATATAGGCATCACATCCGTGTCAACTAGACCGACTCCTGCCCGCATCTACTACTATTACTCCACACAACGACCGCTATCCAGCATGCATCTAGAGTACTAAGCTCCTAAGAACGGAGTAACGCCTTAAGTAAGATGACATGATGTAGAGGGATAAACTCAAGCAATATGATGAAAACCCCATATTTTTACCCTTGATGGCAACAATACAATACGTGCCTCGCTACCCCTACTTTGTCACTGGGTGAGGACACCGCAATATTGAACCCAAAACTAAGGACCTCTCCCATTGCAAGAAAATCCAATCTAGTTGGTCAAACCAAACCGACAATTCAAAGAGAAATTCAAAGATATCAAATAATGCATATAAGAATTCAAAGAAGATTCATATAATATTCATAAATTATCTGGTCATAAATCCACAATTCATCGGATCTCAACAAATACCGCGAAAGAATATTACATCGAATAGAACTCCAAGAACATCGAGGAGAACATTGTATTGAAGATCAAGGAGAGAGAAGAAGCCATCTAGCTACTATCTACGGACCCGTAGGTCTGTGGTTAGGGCTGGAATTCGAGCTGAGTCGAGCCAGCTCGGCTTGACTCTCTAAAGCTCGTTTCATTAACGAGCTAGCTCGACTCGACTCGTTACTATAACGAGTTCAAATCCAAGATTGGCTCGACTCGTATAACTCGCGAGCTGGCTCGTTTAGCTTGTTAAGCTCGTTAAGGATATCAACATAAAACCTTACTAATAAGATAAAAATGAACATTGTTTGTGAACATTGTACATGTTTAATATGTACATTTTACATTCACAAGTAATCATTTTTTTATATTTGTAGCGCAGTTGGGCCTTCTGTTGTGTGCCTAGGACATAGGGTGCTTAGCTAATCTCTTGTAACGAGCCTAACGAGTTATACGAGTACTCGTGAGATTGGCTCGTTTAACTTGGTCTATAAACGATCTTAAACTAAAGCTCGGCTCGACTCGTTATTCTTCGAGTTCGAGTTGATTCGAGCCGAGTCACGAGTTACTCGTTTAGCTCACGAGCTTCGAGCTTTTTTTCCAGCCCTATCTGTGGTAAACTACTCACGCTTCATCGGTAGGGCAATAGAGTTGATGTACATGCCCTCCGTGATCGAATCCCCCTCCGCCAGGATGCCGGAAAAGGCCCCAAGATGGGATCTCGTGGAAACTGAGGCTTGCGGCGGCGAAAAAGTATTTTTAGTGGACGCTTCTGTTGGTTTGGGAATCTTTTTAAATTTATAGGCCAAGAATTAGGGTTAGAGGAGCTCCGAGGGGCCCACAAGACAGGGAGGTGCCCCCCTAGGGCACGCCATGAGGGCTTGTGTGAAGGAAATATGCCCTAGAGGCAATAATAAAGTTATTATTTATTTCCTTATATCATGATAAATGTTTATTATTCATGCTAGAATTGTATTAACCGGAAACATAATACATGTGTGAATACATAGACAAACAGAGTGTCACTAGTATGCCTCTACTTGACTAGCTCGTTAATTAAAGATGGTTATGTTTCCTTACCATAGACATGAGTTGTCATTTGATTAACAAGATCACATCATTAGGAGAATGATGTGATTGACTTGACTCATTCCGTTAGCTTAGCACTTGATCATTTAGTATGTTGCTATTGCTTTCTTCATGACTTATACATGTTCCTATGACTATGAGATTATGCAACTCCCGTTTACCGGAGGAACACTTTGTGTGCTACCAAACGTCACAATGTAACTAGGTGATTATAAAGGTGCTCTACAAGTGTCTCCGAAGGTACTTGTTGGGTTGGCGTATTTCGAGATTAGGATTTGTCACTCCGATTGTCGGAGAGGTATCTCTGGGCCCACTCAGTAATGCACATCACTATAAGCCTTGCAAGCATTGTAACTAATGAGTTAGTTGCGGGATGATGTATTACAGAACGAGTAAAGAGACTTGCCGGTAACGAGATTAAACTAGGTCTTGAGATACCGACGATCGAATCTCGGGCAAGTAACATACCGATGACAAAGGGAACAACGTATGTTGTTATGTGGTCTGACCGATAAAGATCTTCGTAGAATATGTGGGAGCCAATATGAGCATCCAGGTTCCGCTATTGGTTATTGACCGGAGACGTGTCTCGGTCATGTCTACATAGTTCTCGAACCCGTAGGGTCCGCACGCTTAACGTTTCGATGACAGTTATATTATGAGTTTATATGTTTTGATGTACCGAAGGTTGTTCGGAGTCCCGGATGTAATCACGGACATGACGAGGACTCTCGAAATGGTTGAGACATGAAGATTGATATATTGTAAGCCTATATTTGGATATCGGAAGTGTTCCGGGTGAAATCGGGATTTTACCGGAGTACCGAGGGGTTACCGGAACCCCCGGGGGCTTAATGGGCCATAGTGGGCCTTTGTGGAGAAGAGGAGAGGCGGGCAGGGAAGGGCCGTGCGCCCCTCCCCCCTAGTCCAAATAGGACAAGGAGAGGGGGGCAGCGCCCCCCCTTTCCTTCCTCTCTCCCTCCTCTTTCCCCCTCCACTCCTAATCCAACTAGGAAAAGGAAGGGAGTCCTACTCCCGATAGGAGTAGGACTCCACCTGGCGCGCCCCTCCTGGCCGGCCCCACCTCCCCCCTTGCTCCTTTATATACAGGGGCAGGGGGCACCCTAGAGACACAACAATTGATTGTTTGATCTTTTAGCCGTGTGCGGTGCCCCCCTCCACCATAGTCCACCTCGATAATACTGTAGCGGTGCTTAGGCGAAGCCCTTCGTTGGTAGAACATCATCATCGTCACCACGCCATCGTGCTGACGAAACTCTCCCTCAACACTCGGCTGGATCGGAGTTCGAGTGACGTCATCGGGCTGAACGTGTGCTGAACTCGGAGGTGCCGTGCGTTCGGTACTTGATCGGTCGGATCGTGAAGACGTACGACTACATCAACCGCGTTGTACTAACGCTTCCACTTTCGGTCTACGAGGGTACGTGGACAACACTTTCCCCTCTCGTTGCTATGCATCACCATGATCTTGCGCGTGCGTAGGAATTTTTTTGAAATTACTACGTTCTCCAACAGTGGCATCCGAGCCAGGTTTTATGTGTTGATGTTATATGCACGAGTAGAACACAAGTGAGTTGTGGGCGATATAAGTCATACTGCTTACCAGCATGTCATACTTTGGTTCGGCGGTATTGTTGGATGAAGCGGCCCGGACCAACATTACGCGTATGCTTACGCGAGACTGGTTCTACCGACGTGCTTTGCACACAGGTGGCTGGCGGGTGTCAGTTTCTCCAACTTTAGTTGAACCGAGTGTGGCTACGCCAGGTCCTTGTGAAGGTTAAAACAACACCAACTTGACAAACTATCGTTGTGGTTTTGATGCGTAGTTAAGAACGGTTCTTGCTAAGCCCGTAGCAGCCACGTAAAATTTGCAACAACAAAGTAGAGGACGTCTAACTTGTTTTTGCAGGGCATGTTGTGATGTGATACGGTCAAGACCTGATGCTAAATTTTATTGTATGAGATGATCATGTTTTGTAACCGAGTTATCGGCAACTGGCAGGAGCCATATGATTGTCGCTTTATTGTATGCAATGCAATCGCCCTGTAATGCTTTACTTTATCACTAAGTGGTAGCGATAGTCGTAGAAGCATAAGATTGGCGAGACGACAACGATGCTACGATGAAGATCAAGGTGTCGCGCCGGTGATGATGGTGATCATGACGGTGCTTCGGAGATGGAGATCACAAGCACAAGATGATGATGGCCATATCATATCACTTATATTGATTGCATGTGATGTTTATCTTTTATGCATCTTATCTTGCTTTGATTGACGGTAGCATTATAAGATGATCCCTCACTAAATTATCAAAGTATAAGTGTTCTCCCTGAGTATGCACCGTTGCGAAAGTTCTTCGTGCTGAGACACCACGTGATGATCGGGTGTGATAGGCTCTACGTTCAAATACAACGGGTGCAAAACAGTTGCACACACGGAATACTCAGGTTAAGCTTGACGAGCCTAGCATATAACAGATATGGCCTCGGAACACGGAGACCAAAAGGTCGAGCGTGAATCATATAGTAGATATGATCAACATAGTGATGTTCACCGTTGAAACTACTCCATCTCACGTGATGATCGGACATGGTTTAGTTGATATGGATCACCTGATCACTTAGAGGATTAGAGGGATGTCTATCTAAGTGGGAGTTCTTAAGTAATATGATTAATTGAACTTTAATTTATCATGACTTAGTCCTGGTAGTATTAGCATATCTATGTTGTAGATCAATTGCTCGCGTTAGCTCCCCTATTTTAATTTTGATATGTTCCTAGAGAAAACTAAGTTGAAAGATGTTAGTAGCAATGATACGGATTGGATCCGTGATCTGAGGATTATCCTCATTGCTGCACAGAAGAATTATGTCCTTGATGCACCACTAGGTGACAGACCGATTGCGGGAGCAACTGCAGACGTTATGAACGTTTGGCAAGCTTGATATGATGACTACTTGATAGTTTAGTGCACCATGCTTTACGGCTTAGAATCCGGGCTTCAAAGACGTTTTTTTTAAACGCCACGGAGCATATGAGATGTTCCAAGAGTTGAAATTAGTATTTCATACTCATGCCCGTGTCGAGAGGTATGAGACCTCTGACAGTACTTTGCCTACAAGATGGAGGAGAATTGCTCAGCTAGTGAGCATGTGCTCAGAATGTCTGAGTACTACAATCACTTGAATCAAGTGGGAGTTAATCTTCCAGATAAGATAGTGATTGGCAGAGTTCTCTAGTCACTATCACCAAGTTACTAGAACTTCGTGATGAACTATAGTATGCAAGGGATAACGGAAACGATTCCCAAGCTCTTCGTGATGCTGAAATCAACGAAGGTAGAAATCAAGAAAAACATCAAGTGTTGATGGTTGATAAGACCACTAGTTTCAAGAAAAGGGCAAAGGGAAGAAGGGGAACTTCAAGAAGAACGGCAAACGAGTTGCTGCTCAAGTGAAGAAACCCAAGTCTAGACCTAAGCCTGAGACTAAGTGCTTCTACTGCAAAGGGACTGGTCACTAGAAGTGGAACTGCCCTAGATACTTGGCGCATAAGAAGGATGGCATAGTGAACAAAGGTATATTTGATATACATGTTATTGATGTGTACTTTACTAGTGTTTATAGCAACCCCTTAGTATTTGATACTAGTTCAGTTGCTAAGATTAGTAACTCGAAACGGGAGTTGTAGAATGAACAGAGACTAGTTAAGGGTGAAGTGACGATGTGTGTTGGAAGTAGTTCCAAGATTGATATGATCATCATCGCACACTCCTTATACTTTTGGGATTAGTGTTGAACCTAAATAAGTGTTATTTGGTGTATGCGTTGAGCATGAATATGATTTGATCATGTTTATTGCAATACGGTTATTCATTTAAGTTAGAGAATAATTGTTGTTCTGTTTACATGAATAAAACCTTCTATGGTCATACACCCAATGAAAATGGTTTGTTGGATCTCGATCGTAGTAATACACATATTCATAATATTGAAGCCAAAAGATGCAAAGTTAATAATGATAGTGCAACTTATTTGTGGCACTGCCGTTTAGGTCATATTGGTGTAAAGCGCATGAAGAAAATCCATGCCGATGGGCTTTTGGAATCACTTGATTATGAATCAGTTGATGCTTGCGAACCATGCCTCATGGGCAAGATGACTAAGACTCCGTTCTCCGGAACAATGGAACGAGCTACTGACTTATTGGAAATAACACATATTGATGTATGCAATCCGATGAGTGTTGAGGCTCGTGGCGGGTATCGTTATTTTCTCACTTTCACAGATGATTTGAGCAGATATGGGTATATCTACTTAATGAAACATAAGTCTGAAACATTTGAAAAGTTCAAAGAATTTCTCGGACACCACTGCGTAATGGTGTGTTCGAACATCGTAACCGTACTTTATTAGATATGGTGCGATCTATGATGTCTCTTACCGATTTACCACTATAGTTATAGGGTTATGCATTAGAGATAGCTGCATTCACGTTAAAAAAGGGCACCATCTAAATCCGTTGAGACGACACCGTATGAACTGTGGTTTGGCAAGAAACTAAAGTTGTCGTTTCTTAAAGTTTGGGGTTGCGATGCTTATAAGAAAAAGTTTCATCCTGATAAGATCAAACCCAAATCGAAGAAATGTGTCTTTGTAGGATACCCAAAGGAGACAGTTGGGTACACCTTCTATCACAGATCCGAAGGCAAGATATTCGTTGCTAAGAATGGATCCTTTCTAGAGAAGGAGTTTCTCTCGAAAGAAGTGAGTGGGAGGAAAGTAGAACTTGATGAGGTAACTGTACCTACTCCCTTATTGGAAAGTAGTTCATCACAGAAATCTGTTCATGTGACTACTACACCAATTAGTGAGGAAGCTAATGATGATGATCATGTAACTTCAGATCAAGTTACTACCGAACCTCGTAGGTAAACCAGAGTGAGATCCGCACCAGAGTGGTACTGTAATCCTGTTCTGGAGGTCATGTTACTTGACCATGACGAACCTACGAACTATGAGGAAGCGATGATGAGCCCAGATTCCGCGAAATGGCTTGAGGCCATGAAATCTAAGATGAGATCCATGTATGAGAACAAAGTATGGACTTTGATTGACTTGCCCAATGATCGGCGAGCCATTGAGATTAAATGGATCTTCAAGAGGAAGACAGACGCTGATGGTAGTGTTACTATCTACAAAGCTAGAATTGTCGCAAAAGGTTTTCGACAAGTTCAAGGTGTTGACTACGATGAGAATTTCTTACTCGTATCTATGCTTAAGTCTGTCCGAATCATGTTAGCAATTGCCGCATTTTATGAAATCTGGCAAATGGATAAACAAAACTGCATTCCTTAATGGATTTTTTAAAGAAGAGTTGTATATGATGCAACCAGAAGGTTTTGTCAATCCTAAAGGTGCTAACAAAATATGCAAGCTCCAGCGATCCATCTATGGACTGGTGCAAGCATCTCGGAGTTGGAATATATGCTTTGATAAGTTGATCAAAGGATATAGTTTTATACAGACTTGCGGTGAAGCCTGTATTTACAAGAAAGTGAGTGGGAGCACTACAGCATTTCTGATTAGTATATGTGAATGACAAATTGTTGATCGGAAATAATGTAGAATTATTCTGCAAAGCATAAAGGAGTGTTTGAAAGGAGGTTTTCAAAGAAAGACCTCGGTGAAGCTGCTTACATATTGAGCATCAAGATCTATAGAGATAGATCAAGACTCTTGATAAGGTTTTCAATGAGTACATACCTTGACAAGATTTTGAAGTAGTTCAAAATGGAACAGTTAAAGAAAGAGTTCTTGCCTGTGTTACAAGGTGTGAAATTGAGTAAGACTCAAAGCCCGACCACGGCAGAAGATAGAAAGAGAATGAAAGTCATTCCATATGCCTTGGCCATAGGTTCTATAAAGTATGCCATGCTATGTACCAGATCTATTGTATACCCTACACTGAGTTTGGCAAGGGAGTACAATAGTGATCTAGGAGTAGATCACTGGACAGCGGTCAAGATTATCCTTAGTGGAATAAGGATATGTTTCTCGATTATGGAGGTGACAAAAAAGGTTCGTCGTAAAGGGTTACGTCGATGCAAGTTTTGACACTGATCCAGATGACTCTAAGTCTCAATCTGGATACATATTGAAAGTGGGAGCAATTAGCTAGAGTAGCTCCGTGCAGAGCATTGTTGACGTAGAAATTTGCAAAATACATACGGATCTGAATGTGGCAGACCCGTTGACTAAACTTCTCTCACAAGCAAAACATGATCACACCTTAGTACTCTTTGGGTGTTAATCACATAGCGATGTAAACTAGATTATTGACTCTAGTAAACCCTTTGGGTGTTGGTCACATGACAATGTGAACTATGGGTGTTAATCACATGGTGATGTGAACTATTGGTATTAAATCACATGGTGATGTGTACTAGATTATTGACTCTAGTGCAAGTGGGAGACTGAAGGAAATATTCCCTAGAGGCAATAATAAAGTTATTATTTATTTCCTTATATCATGATAAATGTTTATTATTCATGCTAGAATTGTATTAACCGGAAACATAATACATGTGTGAATACATAGACAAACAGAGTGTCACTAGTATGCCTCTACTTGACTAGCTCGTTAATTAAAGATGGTTATGTTTCCTTACCATAGACATGAGTTGTCATTTGATTAACAAGATCACATCATTAGGAGAATGATGTGATTGACTTGACTCATTCCGTTAGCTTAGCACTTGATCATTTAGTATGTTGCTATTGCTTTCTTCATGACTTATACATGTTCCTATGACTATGAGATTATGCAACTCCCGTTTACCGGAGGAACACTTTGTGTGCTACCAAACGTCACAATGTAACTAGGTGATTATAAAGGTGCTCTACAGGTGTCTCCGAAGGTACTTGT
This sequence comes from Aegilops tauschii subsp. strangulata, assembly GCF_002575655.3. NCBI lineage: Eukaryota > Viridiplantae > Streptophyta > Magnoliopsida > Poales > Poaceae > Aegilops > Aegilops tauschii. The sequence continues at coordinate 292,526,250 of NC_053041.3, forward strand.
TGGGTTGGCGTATTTCGAGATTAGGATTTGTCACTCCGATTGTCGGAGAGGTATCTCTGGGCCCACTCAGTAATGCACATCACTATAAGCCTTGCAAGCATTGTAACTAATGAGTTAGTTGTGGGATGATGTATTACGGAACGAGTAAAGAGACTTGCCGGTAACGAGATTGAACTAGGTATTGAGATACCGACGATCGAATCTCGGGCAAGTAACATACCGATGACAAAGGGAACAACGTATGTTGTTATGTGGTCTAACCGATAAAGATCTTCGTAGAATATGTGGGAGCCAATATGAGCATCCAGGTTCCGCTATTGGTTATTGACCGGAGATGTGTCTCGGTCATGTCTACATAGTTCTCGAACCCGTAGGGTCCGCACGCTTAACGTTTCGATGACAGTTATATTATGAGTTTATATGTTTTGATGTACCGAAGGTTGTTCGGAGTCCCGGATGTAATCACGGACATGACGAGGAGTCTCGAAATGGTTGAGACATGAAGATTGATATATTGTAAGCCTATATTTGGATATCAGAAGTGTTCTGGGTGAAATTGGGATTTTACCGGAGTACCGAGGGGTTACCGGAACCCCCGGGGGCTTAATGGGCCATAGTGGGCCTTTGTGGAGAAGAGGAGAGGCGGGCAGGGCAGGGCCGCGCGCCCCTCCCCCCTAGTCCGAATAGGACAAGGAGAGGGGGGCAGCGCCCCCCCCTTTCCATCCTCTCTCCCTCCTCTTTCCCCCTCCACTCCTAATCCAACTAGGAAAAGGGAGGGAGTCCTACTCCCGGTAGGAGTAGGACTCCACCTGGCGCGCCCCTCCTGGCCGGCCCCACCTCCCCCCTTGCTCCTTTATATACGGGGGCAGGGGGCACCCTAGAGACACAACAATTGATCGTTTGATCTTTTAGCCGTGTGCGGTGCCCCCCTCCACCATAGTCCACCTCGATAATACTGTAGCGGTGCTTAGACGAAGCCCTGCATCGGTAGAATATCTCCATCGTCACCACGCCGTCGTGCTGACAAAACTCTCCCTCAATACTCGGCTGGATCGGAGTTCAAGGGACGTCATCGGGCTGAATGTGTGCTGAACTCGGAGGTGTCGTGCGTTCGGTACTTGATCGGTCGGATCGTGAAGACGTACGACTACATCAACGGCGTTGTGCTAACGCTTCCGCTTTCGGTCTACGAGGGTACGTGGACAACACTTTCCCCTCTCGTTGCTATACATCACCATGATCTTGCGTGTGCGTAGGAATTTTTTTGAAATTACTACGTTCTCCAACATTGTGGAGCCCTCGGGACTCTTCTGCCATCCTCTCCAAGTCCTACGTGTGTCTTCTAGTCCAAGAAAAATCATTGTAAAGTTTTATTCCATTTGGACTCCGTTTGATATTCCTTTTCTGTAAAACTCAAAAACAAGGAAAACAGGAACTGGCACCGGGCTCTCGGTTAATAAGTTAGTCCCAAAAAATAATATAAAATAGCATAATAATACATATAAAACATCCGAAACAGATAATATAATAACATGGAACAATAAAAAATTATAGATACATTGGAGACGTATCAACCTCCATTAAAATGCTTAAAGAAGTTATTTTCCCAAGGTTTGGAGTCCCTAGATATTTAATGATTGATGGTGGTTCACACTTTATTCATGGTGATTTCTGTAAAATGCTTGCTAAATATGATGTTAACTAGAGAATTGCATCACCTATCATCCTCAATCCAGTGGTCAAATTGAACTTAGCAATAGAGAAATAAAATTAATACTACAGAAAACTGTCAATAGGTCCCGAAAGAATTGGTCTAAGAAATTTGATGATGCACTTTGGGCCTATAGGACAGCTTATAAAAATTCTATGGGTATGTCTCCATATAAAATGGTTTATGGGAAATCTTGTCATTTGCCTCTTGAGTTAGAACATAAGGCATATTGGGCAATTAAAGAACTCAATTATGATTTCAAACTTGCCGGTGAAAAGAGGTTATTTGATATTAGCTCACTAGATGAATGGAGAACCCAAGCTTATGAAAATGCCAAACTATTCAAAGAAAAAGTTAAAAGATGGCATGGCAAAAGAATCCAAAAGCAGGAATTCAAAGTTGGTGAATATGTTCTATTGTACAATTCTCGTTTTAGAATTTTTGTAGGAAAACTTCTCTCTAAATGGGAAGGACCATATATCATCGGAGAAGTTTATCGCTCTGGAGCTATCAAGATTAATAATGCCGAAGGTACCAATCCGAAGGTTGTCAATGGACAAAGAATTAAACACAACTCCGCATGGCACATCATTATCATGCAAGGTGTTTCGGGAGTTTCAGTTTCAATCTCATCATCAGATTCAACAACATCATGTTGTATTACTCTAGCAATTTATTCATCAAGAAAGTCACCTAGTGGCACATCATTATCAAGCAAGGTACTAGCATCATCATAAACATCATTCATAGTAGAAGTAGCATCATCAATAACTTGCGACATATCAGGATTAAGAGCATGTGGTGGTGTTGCAAGTTTACTTATAACAGAAGGTGAATTTAAAGCAGAACTGGATGGCAGTTCCTTACCTCCCCTCGTCTTAGAGGGATAAATCTTAGTCTTAGCATCCTTCAGATTCTTCATAGTGATAAATTGATAATAATCCCAAGTGACTCAACAAATATAGTGATGCTCCCCGGCAATGGCATCAGAAAAAGGTCTTGATAACCCACAAGTATAGGGGATCACGACAGTTTTCGAGGGTAGAGTATTCAACCCAAATTTATAGATTCGACACAAGGGGAGCCAAAGAATATTTGAAGGTATTAGCAGCTGAGTTTTCAATTCAACCACACCTGGAGATTAATTATCTGCAGAAAAGTGATCAGTAGCAAAGTAGTATGATAGTTTTGATAATAGTGATAGCAGTAATGGTAACGGTAACAGTGATAACAGTAGTTTTGTAGCAAGTGCAACAGTAACAGCAGCAGTAGTAACTTAGCAAGAATAATATATGATAAATTCATAGGCATTGGATCGGTAATTTGTTGGATGATATTCATCATGTGACAGTCATAACCTAGGGCGATACGGCACTAGCTCCAGTTCATAAATATAATGTAGGTATGTATTCCGTAAATAGTCATACGTGCTTATGGAAAGAACTTGCATGACATCTTTTGTCCTACCCTCCCGTGGCAGCGGGGTCCAATTGGAAACTAAGGGATATTAAGGCCTCCTTTTAATAGAGAACCAGAACAAAGCATTAACACATGGTGAATACATGAACACCTCAAACTACGGTCATCACCGGGAGTGGTCCCGGCTATTGTCACTCCGGGGTTGCCGGATGATAACACGTAGTAGGTGACTATAACTTGCAAGATCAGATCTAGAACATGGATATAATGATGATAACATAAACGGTTCGGATCTGAAATCATGGCACCCGGGCCCAAAGTGACAAGTATTAAGCATGGCAAAGTCATAGCAACATCAATCTCAGAACATAGTGGATACTAGGGATCAAGCACTAACAAAACTAACTCGATTACATGATGAATATCATCCAACTCCTCACCGACCAGTGAGCCTACGAAGGGATTACTCACTCCCGGTGGGGAGCATCATGGAATTGGCGATGGAGAAGGGTTGGTGATGACGAAGAACGAAGATCCCCCTCTCCGGAGCCCCAAACGGACTCCAGATCCAGTCTCCCGATGAAGAACAGGACGTGATGGCGGCTCCATCTCGTGGATCACGATAATTCTCTCTCCCTGATTTTTGTCTCCGAATATGTGATTTTGTAGTATCAGGGTTGAGGTCGGCGGGGCCACCAGGTGGGGACAACCCACCTGGGTGTGCCTGGGGGGCGAGTGGGGAGGGACTCCTCGATCCTCGCTCCACCTTTTTCACCATGTATCGGGCTGGCGCCGGTTGTGGGATGCGCTGAGATTACGCGGGCCCACGGGTCAGCCACTCGGACGCGCGGGTATAAAGGGCGATGCAGCTGATGTGTGCAACAGTGTCCACCATTTTCCCCCTTCTCCCTCGTCTCTCTGCCCCGTCCACTCCAGCGTAGCGCCGCCCCTCTCGCTCCCGTCGACCACCGTAAGGATGGCGAAGGACAAGACGAGGGCACTAGAGTGTGCCAAGAAGACGGCCAAGGGGTCAACCTCACGATTTGCTCTGCCACCGGGCTGGATCCAAGGGGATGGATCCCCTCGTCGGTCTCAGATGAGGATCTGGAGGGGATCGTCACCGAAGGTCTGATAGCGGCTTTATCTTGGAGGCTGCTGGAAGGGGAGTTCGAGCCTGCGTCGCGCGACGGCGAGCGGGTTCTCCTCATGAATTACATGGAAAGATGTTTCTCTCTGCCTCTGCATCCATTCTTCGGTGGTTTCGTGAACTTTTTCAGCGCACAAATCCGTCACTTTCCCCCAAACACCATATCGTATCTTGCTGCCTTTGTTTCGATGTGTGAGAACTTCCTGGGATGCCACCCACATTGGGGGATATTCAAACATATCTTCACCTACCGATCTCAGTCGGTTAAGAAAGCCAATCCGACTGATGAGAGGACCCACGTGATCCAAATGTGTGGAGGTTTGGGAGTCCAAATAAGGGGTAGGAGCTCTTTCCCTCCCATGACTTTTCCCGAGTCAGTTACGGGGTGGCAGTCGACCTGGTTTTACTGCAAAGATGTCCCGACCCCGGGTGCATCGACTGGCCTTCCCCTTTCTATGTGGAGAGACTCCTCTCTCCTTGTTCGTTGAGCGTAGAAGAGGAGGAGAAGGGTGAGGTGGCTACTCTGGTTGACGCGGTCATTGCACTGATCCGAGGCGGAGTGACATGCATGGATTTGTTGGAAGTGTTTCTCAGTCAATGCATCCAGCCCTTACAAGCTCGCGACCTTCCCATGTGGTTGTACTTGGGTGCAGATGACACCACTCGGACCCACCCAGAGGAGGTCAAAGAAGAGATAGTGGCACAGTGGCTTCGGAGCATCACTGGAAACATGGACAATCCGCATGGAGCAAAACGGATCTTGCGACTCAACGCTGAGCACCTTCCAGGAGAGGTGAGACATAACTTGTCGAGTGTTTTATCTTTTGCTCTTCAATATGCAACTGTATTGGAATCTGACTGATCTTTGTAATCTGTGTCTTGCGGGTATTCACGAAGATGTACTCGCCCGTGCCGAACGGGGAACAACTCATCAAAGGAGCAGAAAGCAAGGGCGCGGGAGCGCCGATATAGAGTATGCCGACGATAGTGAAGACGATAGCGACGACTCTGATGACAGTGAATAAGTCAAGTCACCACCATGCATCGAGCGGCGTACCAAGCAGACACAAGATCCTGCGGCTGTCTAGGGTAAGGCTGCGGTGTCGAGTGCCAGGATCCCGAAGCGCACTTGGACGTCAACCCCTGACCTGACTGAGAAGACCACTAAGCAAGCCAAGACCGTTCCACCTAAACCTCGGAAGGCTTTACCCAGGATCAAGGTTACTGTGCCTATCGCTTTGATGTGAGTGCTTCTGTTGCAGGCCGTTTCACTTTCTGTCTTACTCTAGCAGACCTTCATCTTTTTGTTGACCGAGTGAAATTCTGAATCTCAAGGCGGCTACCTCTGTGACGTCCTAGATGGAGATCGATGACGAGCATGCAGACGCGGAGACAGCAGGCGCAGCCACTTCTCGGGCAGGTATGATCAACTCACACCTTGTTCTATCTCGCTATTTGTTCCGATGGTCGACTGAGATCTGACTGTCGAGTGACTGCAGTGCCAACCAACGTTATCACCCTTCTAGACGACGACGAGGAGGAGCCTCCGAGAAGCACAGGGGGAAGAGGCAGGTTGACCTCCTCACGAAACCTTGCTAGGAGAACGCCTCCAGGCCAGACATCTCGTACGCCGCCTGAACTTGTCTTTCAAGTGCCTGGTGGTTCACCTCAGACCAGCGCTATCTCTACCGCTCTGACGCCGACTGCTCTGCCATTGGTATCAACTCTTCCAACTTCTAGACCTGCTGGCCAAACTCAAGTGCCGATCCTTCTGACTGTATCATCAGCTCCCCCGTCGACTGTATTCGCTCTGCACCATGTCCCAGAGGACCAGACCGGGGCCAGCAAGGAGGCTATGATCCAGGCTGGTTTGATGATGCAGCGCCTGAAGGAGGTGTATGAAAGCAGCAAGCTAGCTTATGACGCCAGCACAACCCTTCAAGCAAATGTCCGAGTAAGTGCGATAGTAAGTTGATTTCCGATTGAATTTTCTCCATTTTGATTTTGTTGAAATTGTACACCCACTGGGTGTTTTCTTTTTTATCTGCATTCCATCCACTCGAAACGGTCAGGCCACACCGAGTGGGGAATCGATCCAGTGGGGGCACGCTGAGTGCACCCACTTGGTGTAGTCCCCGAGACCGTTGTCAAATGTTTGATTCGGCGGGGGTCTTAGAATATTTTTTGCTTGAAGCTCTTCACTAAAATCGGTCAGGCCGTACTGAGTGGAAACTTATCTAGTGGGGGCATGCTGAGTGCACCCACTGAGTGTAGTCCCCGAGACCGCCGTCGAATATTTGATTCGGCAGGGGTCTGAGAACAAGTTGTTTTTTCCTCCACTCGGGTCGGGCAAGCCGTACCAAGTGGGAAATTGATCCAGTGGGGGCACGCTGAGTGCACCCACTGGGTGTAGTCCCCGAGACCGCTGTTGAATGTTTGATTCGGTGGTGGTCTTAGAACACTTTTGATAATAGCAATCTGGATTTGCTCTTCTCCACTCAGAAGTAGAGGAAATACTTTTGAGAGTCTTTCTCTTCGTTGACTGAATTGTCTTTTTGTTGATCTCAGAAACCTTGTGAACTTGGGGCTCAATACGTTGCTCCGGAGAAGGAGAAGATCCAACTCCAGCTAGATCTAGAACTTGCCAAGAAGAACTTGAAGGGTGCTCAGGATGAAGTGAAGACCATGGGAGGTAACACTTTGCTGAATGTGTGCTTTGTCATTTCTTCTTTTCTGTCCTTTGAACCGAGTGACTCCACTCGAACAGATGTGCGTAGTGAAAACCGCCAACTCCAAGCATGACTGAAGAATGTTATTTCTTTAGACACTATGAAGCAGGCGTTGGAGAGGAAGGACAATGAACTCGCGGGGGCGCAGAAGGTGGCACGAGAGAAGACTGAAGCGGCTGAGAAAAAGCTAGCTTCAGTCGGCGAACTCGAAGAGGAGAATGCGGCCATGAAGACTGTTGTTGATGAGGTGAAGAAGGAGGCTGCTCAACTGAAGGAGGAGAAAACTGTCTTGACTCACAAGGTAGACCAACTCACTTGAAAGAGGGATGAGCTGGAGGAATACTTGGGGGGCCTTGCAAAGAAGATGTACATCATGCTCAAAGGTATCCTTCTTCATCCAAGTGAATTCACAACAAACTTGTACACAATGTTGTTGACTCATATTTTCCCTCTTTGTGCAGAGTTTTGTCAGAACTTTGACCAGGAAACTGAACAAATTGAACCAGGACTGGATCCCACGAAGTCACTCATCAAAGACGATGATGCAATGATAAACTTTCCGTTTTCAAACAGCAACATGCAGACTTGTAAAATAAGCATAGTAAAGGCTATCAATGCCACTTTTATTGAAATAAAAGATGCAAAACATTATTCTAAATAACAACAAGCAAATACTAACAAAATAAAATGATGCTCCAAGTAAAACACATATCATGTGACGAATCAAAACATAGCTCCAAGTGAGGTTACCGATAATGTTGAAGACGAAAGAGGGGATGCCTTCCGGGGCATCCCCAAGCTTAGTTGCTTGGATCTTCCTTGAATATTACCTTTGGGTGCCTTGGGCACCCCCAAGCTTAGGGTCTTGTCACTCCTTATTCTCCTCATATCGACATCTCACCCAAAACTTGAAAACTTCAACCACACAAAACTTAACGGAACTTCGTGAGATAGGTTAGTATGATAAAGAGCAAACCATTTCACTTTGGTACTGTCAAAGACAAGATTCATAATTGTTTCCAGACAATGCCTACTGTAGCATATCATTTCCACAATTTATATTGAGCAATATAAGCCATAGAAACTAGAAAACAAGCAAACTATGCATTGAAAACAGAATCTGTCAAAAACAGAACAATACGTAAAGATCTGAATATTAGTCATACTTCTACTACTCCAAAAATTCTGAAAACATAGGACAACGTAGAAAATTTGTATATCAATCATATGTAAAAAAATCAGAATTTTTCGACGCTCCACTGAATTAAAACAATTATGTCTCTTGAAGCAAAAGTTTCTGTTTTTGCACAGATTCAAGTCAACTATCATCCACACTATCCCAAAGGCTTTACTTGGCACTTTATTGAAACAAAAGCTATAAAACATGATTAATACAGTAGCTTAATCATGTTAACGCATAAAAACAATAGGTAAAAGTGTTGGGTTGTCTCCCAACAAGCGCTTTTCTTTTATGCCTTTTAAGCTAGGCATGATGATTTCAATGATGCTCACATAAAAGATAAGAATTGAAACATAACAAGAGCCTCATGAAGCATATGACGAGCACATTTAAGTCTAACCCACTTCCAATGCATAGGGATTTTGTGAGCAAACAATTTATGGGAACAAGAATCATCTAGCATAGGAAGGCAAAACATGCATAACTTCAAAACTTTCAACACATAAAGAGGAAACTTGATATTATTGAGATATGTGGAAGCATATGTTCCTCTCTCATAATAATTTTCAGTAGCATCATGAACGAATTCAACAATATAACTATCACACAAATAATTCTTTTCATGACACAAAATCATAGAGAGCTTATTACTCTCCACATAAGCAAATTTATTCTCATCAATAGTAGTGGGAGCAAACTCAACAAAATAACTATCACGTGATTGAAAAATAAAATCACGATGACAAGTTTTATGGTTATCATTATTCAATATAGCATATATGTCATCACCATAATCATCATAGATAGCAACCTTGTTCTCATAGTCAATTGAAGCCTCATCCAAAATGGTGGATTCATCATTAAATAAGGTCATGACCTCTCCGAATCCACTTTCATCATTATAATCATCATAACAGGAGGCATGCAATCATTATAACAAATTTGCACATCAAATGTTGGGGGACTAAAAATATCATCTTCATCAAATATAGCATCCCCAAGCTTATGTCTTTGCATATCGTTAGCATCATGGATATTCAAAGAATTCACACTAAAAACATTGGAATCATGCTCATCATTTATGCCAAACATTTTATAGAACTCTTCTTCTATCAATTGAGCACAATTTTCCTTACCATCATTTTAACGAAAGACATTATAAAGATGAATAATATGATGCAACCTCAATTCCATTTTTGTAATTTTCTTTTATGAACCAAACTAGTGATAAAACAAGAAACTAAAAGATTCAAGTGCAAGATCTAAAGATACCTTCATGCACTCACCTCCCCGACAACGGCGCCAGAAAAGAGCTTGATGTCTACTACGCAACTTTATTCTTGTAGACACGTGTTGGGCCTCCAAGCGCAGAGTTTTGTAGGACAGTAGCAATTTTCCGTCAAGTGGATGACCTAAGGTTTATCAATCCGTGGGAGGCGTAGGATGAAGATAGTCTCTCTCAAACGACCCTGCAACAAAATACAAGAAATCTCTTGTGTCCCCAACGCACCCAATACAATGGCAAATTGTATAGGTGCACTAGTTCAGCGAAGAGATGGTGATAAAAGTGTAATATTGATGGTAGAAATATATTTTTATAATCTGAATAAATAAATAAACAGTAAGGTAGAAAATAGTAAACAGGCACAAAAACGGTATTGCAATGCTTGAAAATGAGGCCTAGGGTCCATACTTTCGCTAGTGCAATCTCTCAACAGTGCTAATATAATTGGATCATATAACCGTCCCTCAAAGTGCGATGAAGAATCACTCCAAAGTTCCTATCTAGCGGAGAACATAAGAAGAAATTATTTGTAGGGTACGAAACCACCTCGAAGCTAATCTTTCCGATCGATCTATCCGAGAGTTCTTACTAAAATAACACCAAATAATTTCAGATTCATAATACCCAATCCAACACAAAGAACTTCAAAGAGTGCCCCAAAATTTCTACTGGAGAAACAAAGACAAGAACGTGCATCAACCCCTATGCGTAGATTACCCCAATGTCACCTCGAGAATCCGCGAGTTGAGTGCCAAAACATATATCAAGTGAATCAATGCGATACCCCATTGTCACCACGAGTATTCATATGTAAGAAATATATCAAGTGCTCTCAAATCCATAAAAGTATTCAATCTGATAACAACGAAATCTCAAAGGGAAAAACTCAATTCATCACAACAAGATAGAGAGGGGAAAACACCGTATGATCTGACTATATTAACAAAGCCCGCGATACATCAAGATCGTGACATCTCAAGAACACGAGAGAGAGAGAGAGATTAAACACATAGCTACTGGTACAAACCCTCAGCCCCGAGGGTGGACTACTCCCTCCTCATCATGGCAGCCGCCGGGATGATGAAGATGGCCACCCGTGATGATTCCCCCCTCCGGCAGGGTGCCGGAACGGGGTCTAGATTGGTTTTTGGTGACTACAGAGCCTTGTGGCGGCAGAACTTCTGATCCTGGTGGGTTGTGCCCCCCTCGGGGCACCCCCCAGGTGCTGCTCTGGCCCATTGGTGGTATTATGGTCCATAGAAAATCCACAAAAAGTTTCGCGGTGTTTGGACTCTGTTTGATATTGATTTCCTGTGATGTAAAAAACATCAAAAAACAGCAACTGGCACTTGGCACTATGTCAACAGGTTAGTACCAAAAAATGATATAAAATGATTATAAAACATCCAAGAATGATAATATAAAATCATGGAACAATCAAAAATTATAGATACGTTGGAGACGTATCAGGGTGCGTTGTGGAAAAGATCACTAGGCAACACGTCTTCGGCTCCGTACACTAGGAAGAAAGGAGTGCGGTCGGTAGACCGGTTTAGAGTCATCCTTAAACCCCATAGAACGGATGGCAGTTCAGTTACCCATGCTCCAGCTGCATGCTCAAGGTCGCGCATGAGTCGGGGCTTCAATCCTTGGAGGATAAGGCCATATTCGACTGCGGGTGCGCAATGGATGCGTAGTCCACCCGAGTGCTCTAGGTGGCGCAGAAGTCTCTGAACTCTTCCGAATCGAAGTTTGAACCATTATCTGTGATGATACTGTGCGGAACTCCGTATCTGAACATCAACTCTTTTAGGAACCTAATGGTTGTCCTGGAGTCTAATTTCTTGATAGACTTGGCCTCAATCCACTTGGTGAATTTGTCGACCGCGACAAGCACATGAGTGAAGCCACTTCTTTCGGTCCTGAGTGGTCCAACCATGTCTAAACCCCACACAGAAAACGGCCAAATGAGTGGAATGGTCTTCAGGGCAGATGCATGTTTATGGGACATGTTTGCGTAGAACTGGCATCCTTCAGACCTTTGAACGGTTTTCTTTGCAGCCTCATTGGCCCGCGGCCAGTAAAATCCGTCTCGGTATGCTTTGGCCACGATTGTCCGAGAGGATGCATGGTGACCACAGGTCCCCGAGTGAATCTCATCCAAAATCAGTCGACATTCTACTGGAGAAATACATCATTGAGCTACGCCAGTAACACTCTCTCTGTAGAGCTGCCCATTAATCACTGTGAAAGCCTTGGGTCCGCGGACAATCTGTCGTACTTCAACTTCATCCTCTCTTGCCTAAGCAGATATGCAATGTACGGCACTGTCCAGTCGGGGGTGATTACTAGGATTTCCATAACCAGGTCAATGACTGTTGGGACTTCAATTTCAGTCGGATTGGTGGGACTTATTGCTTGGGGAGGTTCTTCAGTGAAAGGATCCTCTTATACTGATGGGGAATGGAGATGCTCAAGAAACACATTGCTGGGGATAGGCTTCCGAGTGGAACCTATTTTTGCCAGATCGTCGGCTGCTTGATTCTTGATTCGGGGCATGTGGTGAAGCTGCAATCCCTCAAATTTTTTCTCTAGCTTTTTTACTGCATTGCAGTATCCAGTCATGGCAGGGTTTCTGACATCCCACTCTTTCATCACTTGATTGACCACCAAATCCGAGTCACCATAGACCATGAGGCGACGGACGTCGAGTGAGATAGCCATACGCAACCCGTAGAGGAGTGCTTCCTATTCAGCTTCATTATTGGAGGAATCGAAGTGAATCTGGAGGACATAAATGAGTTTATCGCCTCTTGGAGACACTCGGACCACTCTGGCCCTAGAGCCATTCAACATTTTAGACCCGTCGAAGAACATAGTCCAATGCACCGAGTGAACTTGAGTCGGTTGTTGCTGTTCAATCCACTCGGCCAAGAAATCTGTGAGCGCTTGAGATTTGATAGCCTTCTTCGCTTCAAATTTGATGTCTAGAGGGAGAAGCAACTGCCCACTTAGCCACTCGGCCAGTCGCATCTCAATTGTTCATGATTTCAGACAATGGAGCATCACTGACGACCGAAACCGAGTGCTCTTGGAAATAATGTGCAACTTTCTTCGCAGTCATGTAAATTCTGTAAACAAGCTTCTGATAATGCGGATACCTCTGCTTGGACGGAGTCAAGACTTCAGAGATATAATACACTGGTTGTTGAACTTTATAGGTCTTACCTTCTTCTCGCTCCACTGTGAGCACTGTGCTGACAACCTGACCAGTGGCTGCAATGTACAAGAGTAGATGCTCTTTGCTGTTCGGTGCAACAAGCACCGGCTGGGTGGAAAGTAGGGCTTTGAGCTCCACAAACGCTGCTTCGGCTTCGGGAGTCCACTCGAACGTATCGGACTTTTTCATCAGTCGGTAAAGAGGCAGTGCCTTTTCACCGAAACGACAAATGAACCGACTCAGTGCAGCAAGACAACCTGTGAGCTTCTGAACGTCATGCACACGCATGAGGTGCTTTATTCAGAGAATTGCACCGAACTTCTCGGGATTTGCATCTATCCCTCGTTCGGAAACTAGGAAACCGAGTAAGTTGCCTCCGGGTACTCTGAATGTGCACTTGGATGGGTTCAGCTTGATGGCGTACCTTCTCAGATTGGCAAAGGTTTCAGCAAGGTCAGTCAGCAAGTCGGAACCATTGTGTGATTTGACCACGATATCATCCATATACGCCTCCACATTCCGACAGATCTGAGTGAGCAGGCACTTCTGAATCATGCGCATGAATGTGGCACCGGCGTTTTTCAGACCGAATGGCATGGTGACATAGCAAAAACACCCGAATGGGGTGATGAAGGCCGTTTTTATTTCATCTAGCCCATACAGTCAGATCTGATGGTATCCGGAATATGCATCAAGAAAAGACAAACACTCACACCTCGTAGTCGAGTCGACTATTTGATCGATGCGAGGGAGCGGAAAATGATCTTTTGGGCAAGCCCGATTGATATGCTTGAATTCAATGCACATGCGGAGTGAATTATCCTTCTTGGGTACCATGAAGACGTTGGTGAGCCACTCGGAGTGGTATATCTCGCCTATGAACTCAACTGCCAGGAGCCGAGCCACTTCCTCGCCAATCGCCTTCCTCTTCTCCGTGGCAGAACGATGGAGATGCTCTTTAACAGGTTTGGCCTTCGAGTCGACATGCAAATGGTGCTCAGCCAGTCCACTGGGTACACCTGGCATGTCTGACGGTTTCCATGCGAAGATGTCCTAGTTCTCACAGAGGAACTGGATGAGCGCGGCTTCCTATTTGCTGTCGAGTGTCGTTGAAATGTGGGTCAGAGCAGTTGTGGGATCTTTCGGGTGGATGTCAACTGGTTTCGTCTCACCAGCCGACTAAAATGCGGATTCAGAAGCGGGCTTCTTGGAACGGAGCAAATCACTCGGATCAACGTTCTTCTTGTACTCTTCCAGCTCCACCACTGCCATCTGCTCATCAGTAATCTTGGATCCTTTCTGGAGGCATTCTTCAGCTCTCTGCCTATTCCCGGTGATGGTAATCACGCCTTTGGGTCTGGGCATCTTCAGTTTGAGGTACACGTAACATGGGCGGGCCATGAAATGAGCGTACGCCGGTCTGCCCAGAATAGCATGATAGGCACTGTGAAAATCTACCACTTCAAATGTCAACTTTTCCTTGTGAAAATTCTTCGAATCACCAAAAACCACATACAAAGCAATCTGCCCAAGTGATTTCACCTTCTTCCCTGGGATGACTCTTTGGAACTGCATGTTGCTTTCACTAAGCCAGGACATCGGAATGCCCATCCCCTGGAGGGTCTCGGCAAACCACTGCCACCATCCATGACCACTTTGCGCAACCGAGTGCCTCCGACAATTGGGTCGACCACAAAAGCCTGCAGCCCGGGGGTAGCAACGTGAGCTGGATGATCCGACTGGTCGAAGGTGATAGGAGTCTTTGACCACTTGAGGTATGTTGTAGTTGCTGGAGCAACCATGTTCACCTCTCGGTTGATGACTTTCAAACGACTTTTGCTCTCAACATCAGCAAAAGTCACCAAAGTTGCATTGACCTTCGGGTAATCATCTGCCTTTTCTTCATCTTCATCCTTATCAGAGCCTTTCTCACTCTGCTGACCCTCACGGAACTGCTGAATAAGGAATCTTCACTATCGAGTGGTGTGTTTGGGCAAAATCAAGTTACCTTCTTCATCTTTCTTCATGTGGATGGCACATGGAAAATTCAGGACATCCTGGCCCGACTGGTCCTTCATCTTCTTGGGTACCCAAGGCCCCTTGGGCTTTCCCTTAAACTTTCCTTGTGTATTCACTACTGCGGCTTCAGCCTGACCTGTGGCTTCAGCTTTGCGTTTTTGCTTTTGAATGGGATTGGAGCCTCCAGTATCAGGTTCTGTGGACTTTCCTTTACCATTACAGAGTCGATCCTCCTCTTCACCATTTGCGTACCGTGTGTCTATCTCCATCATCCGGTTCAGAGTCATGGCCCCGGAGTGACCAAATTTCAGTGTCAGCTCCCTGTATCGTACGCCTTCCTTGAAAGCGCAAACTGCTTGGTGCTCTGAAACATTCTCCACCAAATGGTGAAGTGTAGTCCAATGATGGATGTAATCTCTCAAAGTTTCATTCGATTTTTGGACACAATGTTGCAACTCGGACAGCCCAACGGGTCGCTTGCAAGTGCCTTCAAATGTTTTGATAAACACTTGGTGAAGGAAATATGCCCTAGAGGCAATAATAAAGTTATTATTTATTTCCTTATATCATGATAAATGTTTATTATTCATGCTAGAATTGTATTAACCGGAAACATAATACTTGTGTGAATACATAGACAAACAGAGTGTCACTAGTATGCCTCTACTTGACAAGCTCGTTGATCGAAGATGGTTATGTTTCCTAGCCATTGACATGAGTTGTCATTTGATTAACGGGATCACATCATTAGGAGAATGATGTGATTGACTTGACCCATTCCGTTAGCTTAGCACACGATCGTTTAGTATTTTGCTATTGCTTTCTTCATGACTTATACATGTTCCTATGACTATGAGATTATGCAACTCCCGTTTACCGGAGGAACACTTTGTGTGCTACCAAACGTCACAACGTAACTGGGTGATTATAAAGGTGCTCTACAGGTGTCTCCGAAGGTACTTGTTGGGTTGGCGTATTTCGAGATTAGGATTTGTCACTCCGATTGTCGGAGAGGTATCTCTGGGCCCACTCGGTAATGCACATCACTTAAGCCTTGCAAGCATTGCAACTAATGAGTTAGTTGCGGGATGATGTATTACGGAACGAGTAAAGAGACTTGCCAGTAACGAGATTGAACTAGGTATTGAGATACCGACGATCGAATCTCGGGCAAGTAACATACCGATGACAAAGGGAACAACGTATGTTGTTATGCGGTCTGACCGATAAAGATCTTCGTAGAATATGTGGGAGCCAATATGAGCATCCAGGTTCCGCTATTGGTTATTGACCGGAGACGTGTCTCAGTCATGTCTACATAGTTCTCGAACCCGTAGAGTCCGCACGCTTAAAGTTTCGATGACAGTTATATTATGAGTTTATATGTTTTGATGTACCGAAGGTTGTTCGGAGTCCCGGATGTGATCACGGAAATGACGAGGAGTCTCAAAATGGTCGAGACATGAAGATTGATATATTGGAAGCCTATATTTGGATATCAGAAGTGTTCCGGGTGAAATCGGGATTTTACCGGAGTGCCGGAGGGGTTACCGGAACCCCCCGGGGGTTTAATGGGCCATAGTGGGCCTTAGTGGAGAAGAAGAGCGGCGGCTATGGCAGGGCCGCACGCCCCTCCCCCTCTAGTCCGAATAGGACAAGGAGAGGGGGCGGGCGCCCCCCCCCCCTTTCCTTCTTCTCTCCCTCCTCTTTCCCCCTTCTACTAATCCAACAAGGAAGGGAGGGAGTCCTACTCCCGGTGGGAGTAGGACTCCTCCTGGCGCGCCTCCTCCTGGCCGGCCGCACCTTCCCCCTTGCTCCTTTATATACGGGGGCAGGGGGCACCCCAAAGACACAACAATTGATTTGATCTTTTAGCCGTGTGCGGTGCCCCCCTCCACCATAGTCCACCTCGATAATACTGTAGCGGTGCTTAGGCGAAGCCCTGCGTCGGTAGAACATCATCATCGTCACCACACCATCGTGCTGATGAAACTCTCCCTCAACACTCGGCTACATCGGAGTTCGAGGGACGTCATCGGGCTGAACGTGTGCTGAACTCGGAGGTGCCGTGCGTTCGGTACTTGATCGGCCGGATCGTGAAGACGTACGACTACATCAACCGCGTTGTGCTAATGCTTCCGCTTTAGGTCTATGAGGGTACGTGGACAACACTCTCCCCTCTCGTTGCTATGCATCACCATGATCTTGCGTGTGCGTAGGAATTTTTTTGAAATTACTACGTTCCCCAACACTTGGGCCAAGTCTTCCCAACAGTATATGCTAACAGGAGCCAACTAATTCAACCAGGCTCTGGCCGAGCCTTCAAGCATCAAGGGCAAGTGCTTCATGGCCACTTCATCATTGCCTCCACCAATCTGCACTGCCACTCGATAATCCTTCAAACACGTGTCTGGCTTTGACTCGCCGGTAAACTTGCTCACCCCTGCAGCCAATCTGAAGTTGGGGGGAATCTCAGTAGCTCGAATGGCTCTGTTGAAACACTCAGGCCCAGGGACGAACGCTCTGCTCCCACTCGGGTGATCTCTGTCTAGACATTCTCTGTTAGCCCTACCTCTGTTAACCAGGCCCTATACGAGGACTGACCTTGCATCAAACCCGGACTCTCGGGGGTTGACTGGAATCCTCCGCTCGTCACCGTACGGGCGCCTGTCATCATACCGCCGGGGCGTGTACGAACCACCCCTCGGAGGGGGTGTGGCACTCGACGGCGGTCATCACGGTGGTATCAAGGGTCAAACTGCCCATGGCCTCGACCCAGGTATTGGTCCTGGCGATAACCACGATCTTCATGCCGCGAAGGTGATCTTGGGCTATGTGCCAACTGAACTATGTCCGCCATGACAGACCTGCTGTGTATCCTCTTACGTGACTGGGAAACAACCGAATTCTGCTCCCTGGCCGCTTTGAGCACCGTCCGAATCTGCTCTAGGCCTCTCCTGGCCTCAAAACGAGATGGTTGGATCGAATCTGCAATACGAGCTACTGCTGCGACATTCTGAATAGGAGTGCGGTATACCTGCCACTCATCTCGAGATCTAGTCAGAAATAACTGCCGCGACCGTCAACTGGAACTCGGGAGTCGTCTGCGGGCGCGGTCGTCGAGTGCCTTCTGAAGATTCTACACACGCAGCCTCCAAAGCCTGAGCCTCGGCAGTCTCCCCAACGATGGGGTCTGGAGAGCTTGATCATTCCTGCGCCGCAGCTCTTCTCATTGCTCCGCAGTGAGGGCTTGCGGGTAATACTCGTCGTCACCGTGTGATGGACCACCGCTATCGCCTCCACCACTGGGGAATCCTGGCGGGCTGCGCTGGGAACCAACCATGAGGACTTCGGTCGCGGGGTCGTTGCTTTCGCACTGGGAAAGCGCATCCGAGCGACTAGTCGACGGATCGAACAAGCCATAAAGGGACTCATCGGGCTCGATCGCTGCGATCTGAAGAGTGGCCGACTGACGGGCCACCGCGTGCTTCACCCACCGCTAGAGCCGTGAGCGACCGGATCGCTTGCGACGGGGAACAGCAGGGAGGGAAGATGCCACCGGAGCCAACCAATACTGGGTCGACGGCCGCCGCAAGAGGACGCAACAGGCACTCGCGCGGAAGTGCGCCGCCCCGCAGATGGGGAGCGCCTCGACGTCGAGGGGGGCTTCCTGAAGCTAGGCCAAATCATCGGCGATGAAGGTGAGCGCGCCAAGATGGATCTCGTGGCCCAAAGACGATCCACCGCTGGAAACCATGTCGATGGAGATCGAAGATCACAACCTCGTCGGAAGTCGCTTAGACGCCTGCCCCACGGTGGGCGCCAACTATCGTGGGAACGGATCTGACAGTAGAGATGGGGGGTACGTAGGAGAGGGTGGTGTCCTAGCTACGATGAGGTTGTACACTCAGATTTACGAGTTCAAGCCCCTCTCGGAGGAGGTAACAGCCCTACGTCTCGGTGCCACAGAGGCTCTATAGATTGGATTGTTGAGTTACAGGGGGTGTGAACCCTTGTGCAAGAGGGGAAGGGTAGCTTATATAGAATACGCCGACCCCTCGCAGCTGTCAGTTACACAGGGGTTCAATGAGAGAATAAAGTCACAGACATTACTGGTAACGCCTGCATTTAATGATCTTTAAGGTGACGGAGTGAATGTCCGACCGTTGCCATCCAGGGGTGGCTCTAAGTCTTCTATCCTTTTAGTGGATTCTTGTCTTCCGAGTGAATGATGACGGTCGAGTGGAATTGGGGTATCTGAGTGGATCTTCTGTCGAGTGGATTGCACTCTGAGGTGATTCCAGTCGGTATCTTCTTTCTACCTTCGTAAGCCTTGGTCTCTTGTGTAGTGTCCTTGGGTAGGGCATATAGGTCAGGCCCAAGACCCTACCCTAGGTACATGTCATCGTCAGTGGGTAGTGGGGGCCCAGGCCCACCGTCGGTGCCCATCTTATGGTACATAAGGTCTTTTGACCTAAAAAATAATGGGAGGACTTTCTGGATGGAGCGCCACCGTCTCGAGGCGGAACTTGGGCAGAAGCACTTTTGCCCTCCAGCGGAGCAATCCCGCCGGGGGAAATTCCCTCCGAGAGGGGAAATCGAAGCCATCGTCATCACCAACAACCCTCTCATCTTTGGGAAGTCAATCTTCATCAACATCTTCAACAACACCATCTCATCTCAAACCCTATCTCATCTCTTGTGTGCAATCTTTGTACCAAAACCTCAGATTGGTACCTGTGGGTGACTAGTAGTGTTGATTACATCGCGTAGTTGATGATATATGGTTTATTTGGTGGAAGATCTGAAGGAAATATGCCCTAGAGGCAATAATAAAGTTGTTATTTTATATTTCCTTATTCATGATAAAGGTTTATTATTCATGCTAGAATTGTATTGATCGGAAACTTAAATACATGTGTGAATACATAAACAAATATCGTGTCCCTAGTGAGCCTCTACTAGACTAGCTCGTTGATCAAAGATGGTTAAGGTTTCCTAACCATAGACATGAGTTGTCATTTGATAACGGGATCACATCATTAGGAGAATGATGTGATGGACAAGACCCATCCGTTAGCTTAGCATATTGATCATTCAGTTTATTGCTATTGCTTTCTTAATGTCAAATACATATTCCTTCGACTATGAGATTATGCAACTCCCGGATACCATAGGAATACCTTGTGTGCTATCAAACGTCACAACGTAACTAGGTGATCATAAAGATGCTCTACAGGTATCTCCGAAGGTGTTTGTTGAGTTGGCATAGATCGAGATTACGATTTGTCACTCTGAGTATCACAGAGGTATCTCTGGGCCCTCTTGGTAACACACATCATAAGAAGCCTTGCAAGCAAAGTGACTAATGAGTTAGTTTCAAGATGATGTATTACGGAACGAGTAAAGAGACTTGCCAGTAACGAGATTGCACTAGGTATGAAGATACCGACGATCGAATCTCGGGCAAGTAACATACCGATGGACAAAGGGAATTCCGTATGTTGTCATAACATTCGACAAAAAAAGATCTTCGTCGAATATGTAGGAGCCAATATGGGCATCCAGGTTCTGCTATTGGTTACTGACCGGAGAGGTGTCTTGGTCATGTCTACATAGTTCTCGAACCCATAGGGTCCGCACGCTTAACGTTCGTTGACGATATAGTGTTATATGAGTTATGTGATTTGGTGACCGAATGTTGTTCGCAGTCCCGGATGAGATCACGGACATGACGAGGAGTCTTGAAATGGTCAATAGGTAAAGATTGATGTATAGGACGAAGGTATTCGGACACCGGAAGAGTTTCAGAGTGCACCGGGTAGTCATCGGGTCACTGGAAGGGGTTCCAGACACCCCCGGTAAGTGTATGGGCCTAATGGGCCAAAGGGGGGACAAACCAGCCCCCACCCCTCTACATGGTTGGTCAGCCCTAGGGGAAGGAAAGGGGAGGGGTGGCCCCTCCTGCCTTTCCCTCCTCAGGAGAGAAAGGAAAGGGGGGGCACCTACTCCTTCCTTCCTCCCACACTCTAATAAGGAAAGGGGGGTGCCACTTGGGAGAGACCCCAAGTAGGATTCAGCCTACTTGGGGGCGCCTCCCGGTTGCTCCCTCCCCCCCACCTATATATATGTGGGAGGGGGCGCCTAGCACAAACACAACAATTGCTTAGCCGTGTGCGGCGCCCCCCTCCACCGTTTACACCCTCGGTCATATTTTCATAGTGCTTAGGCGAAACCCTGCGGAGATAACTTCACCATCACCATCACCACACTGTCGTGCTGCCAAAACTCATCCACTACCTGGCCATCTTGCTAGATCAAGAAGGCGGAGGACGTCACTGAGTTGAATGTGTGCTGAACGCGGAGGTGCCGTATGTTCGGTACTCGATCGGTTGGAGCGCGAAGAAGTTCGACTACATCAACCGCATTAACAAACTCTTCCGCTTACGGTCTACGAGGGTACATAGACACATTCTCCCCTCTCATTGCTATTCATCTCCTTGATAGATATTGCATGTGCGTCGAATTTTTTTGTTTCCCATGCAACGTTTCCCAACAAGATCATATGTTCAGCTCCATTATTCTATTTAATATCCCTCTGATCTTGAGCATGAATATTATTTGTGAGTAGTTGCCCTTGTTATTGAGGCCACGCGAGAAGTCATGTTGCAAGTAATCATGTGAATATGGTATTCGTTCGATATTTTGATGATATGTATGTTGTGATTCCCTTAGTGGTGTTATGCGAACGTCGACTGCATGACACTTCACCATCTTTGGGCTTAAGAGAATGCATTATGGAGTAGTTATTAGATGATGGGTTGCTAGAGTGACAGAAGCTTAAACCCTAGTTTATGCGTTATTCTGTAAGGGGCTGATTTGGATCCATTTGTTTAATGCTATGTTTAGATTTTATCTTAATACTTCCTTCGTACTTGCGGATGCTTGCGAGGGGGTTAATCATAACTGAGAGGCTTGTTCAAGTAAGAACAATACCCAAGCACCGGTACACCCACATATCAAATTATCAAAGTAGCTAATGCGAATTAAACCAACATGGTGAAAGTGGCTAGATGAAATTCCTTGTGTCCTCAAGAACGTTTTACTTATTATCTGAGACTGTTTCGGCCTGTCCTTTGCTACAAAAAAGATTGGGCTACCTTTCTACACTTATTGTTACCATTGTTACTTGTTACTTGTTACAAATTATCTTGCTATCAAACAACCTGTTACCGACAATTTCAGTGGTTGCAGAAATTACCTTGCTAAAAACCACTTGTCATCTCCTTCTGCTCCTCGTTGGGTTCGACACTCTTACTTATCGTGTTGGGGAACGTAGCATGCAATTTCAGAAAAAATCCTACACTCACGCAAGATCTATCTAGGAGAAGCATAGCAACGAGAGGGGGAGAGTGTGTCCACGCACCCTTGTAGACCGAAAGCGGAAGCGTTTGACAATGCGGTTGATGTAGTCGAACTTCTTCTCGTTCCGACCGATCGAGCACCGAACGTACGGCACCTCCGAGTTCTGCACACGTTCAGCTTGATGACGTCCCTCGAACTCTTGATCCAGCAAAGTGTCGAGGGAGAGTTCCATCAGCACGACGGCGTGGTGACGGTGATGGTGAAGTGATCCGCGCAGGGCTTCGCCTAAGCACTACGAGAATATGACCGGAGGCATAAACTGTGGAGGGGGGCACCGCACACGGCTAACAAAATTTGTTGTGTGTTCTAGCGGTGCCCACCCCCCTCATATATATATATATATATATATATATATATATATATATATATATATATATATATATATATATATATATATATATATATAGGTTCGAGGGGAGGAGAGGCAGCCAAGGGGGCGCACCAAGTAGGAGGAATACTACTTGGGCACCTCCCAATTCGGCCTCCCCCGTTTCCTATTCCTATTCGGAGTAGGAAGGGAAGAGGGGGAAGGGGAAATCCTATTCCCTTTTTCCTTTCCTCCTTCCCCTTTCCTTCTCCAATTTGGCCAGCCCATATGGGGGCGCACCAGCCCCTTTGTGGCTCGTGTGTTTCCCCTCTTGGCCCATAAGGCCCATATCTTTTGTCGGGGGTGCCCGGAACCCCTTCCGGTGACCCGATAAGTACTCGGTGCTTCCCAGAACACTTCCGGTGTCCAAATACTATCGTCCTATATATGAATCTTTACCTCTCGACCATTTCGAGACTCCTCGTCATGTCTGTGATCTCATCCGGGACTCTGAACAACATTCGGTCACCAAATCACATAACTCATATAATACAAAATCGTCATCGAACGTTAAGCGTGCGGACCCTACGGGTTCAAGAACTATGTAGACATGACCGAGACACTTCTCCGGTCAATAACCAACAGCGGAACCTAGATGCTCATATTGGTTCCCACATATTCTACGAAGATCTTTATCGGTCGTACCGTAATGACAATATACGTTATTCCCTTTGTCATCGGTATGTTACTTGCCCGAGATTCGATCGTCGGTATCTTCATACCTAGTTCAATCTCGTTACCGGGATCTCTTTACTCGTTCCGTAATGCATCGTCCCACAACTAACTCATTAGTCACATTGCTTGCAAGGCTTATTATGATGTGCATTACCGAGAGGGCCCAGAGATACCTCTCCGATACTCAGAGTGACAAATCCTAATCTCGATCTATGCCAACCCAACAAACACCTTTGGAGATACCTGTAGAGCATCTTTATAATCACCCAGTTACGTTGTGACGTTTGATAGCACACAAGGCATTCCTCCGGTATCCGGGAGTTGCATAATCTCATAGTCAAAGGATTATGTATATGACATGAAGAAAGCTATATCAATAAAACTGAACGATCATTATGCTAAGCTAACGGATGGGTCTTGTCCATCACATCATTCTCCTAATGATGTGATCCCATTCATCAAATGACTACACGTATCTATGGTTAGGAAACTTAACCATCTTTGATTAACGAGCTAGTCTAGTAGAGGCTTACTAGGGACACGGTGTTTTGTCTATGTATCAACACATGTATCAAGTTTCCGGTTAATACAATTCTAGCATGAATAATAAAAATTTATCATGGTATAAGGAAATATAAAATAACAACTTTATTATTGCCTCTAGGGTATATTTCCTTCAGTCTACCACTTGCACTAGAGTCAATAATCAAGTTCACATCGCCATGTGATTTAACACCAATAGTTCACGTCACCATGTGATTAACACCCATAGTTCACATCGCCATGTGACCAACACCAAAAGGGTTTACTAGAGTCAATAATCTAGTTCACATCGCCATGTGATTAACACCCAAAGAGTACTAAGGTGTGATCATGTTTTGCTTGTGAGAGAAGTTTAGTCAACGGGTCTGCCACATTCAGATCCGTATGTATTTTGCAAAATTCTATGTCGACAATGCTCTGCTTGGAGCTACTCTAGCTAATTTCTCCCACTTTCAATTTGTATCCAGATTGAGACTCAGAGTCATCTAGATCGGTGTTAAAGCTTGCATCGACGTAACTCTTTACGATGAACTCTTTATCACCTCCATAACCGAGAAATATTTCCTTAGTCCTCTAAGGATAATTTTGACCGTTGTCCAGTGATCTACTCCTGGATCACTATTGTACCCCTTTGCCAAACTCATGGCAAGGTACACAATAGGTCTGGTATACAACATCGCATACTTTATAGAACATATGGCCGAGGCATAGGGAATGACTCTCACTCTCTCTCTCTATCTTCTGCCATGGTCGGGTTTTGAGTCTTACTCAACTTCATACCTTACAACTCAGGCAAGAACTCCTTCTTTGACTGATCCATTTTGAAATCCTTCAAAATCTTATCAAGGTATGTACTCATTGAAAGTCTTATCAAGCATCTTGATCTATCGTTCGTCGAGTTCGTCCGCGAGATCTTAGCGAGCTAGGGCGTAGATCGGTAGGAGGGAAAGACTTCGCGCGCACCCCAGTGTTGAACCTTAAGGGTTCGCCGGAACCCCACATCCGACAGTTATAGATCTTGATGCCCAATATGTAAGTAGCTTCACCGAGGTCTTTCTTTGAAAAAATCCTTGCAAACACTCCTTTATGCTTTCCAGAAAATTCTACATCATTTCCAATCAACAATATGTCATTCACATATACTTTATCAGAAAGGTTGTAGTGCTCCCACTCACCTCCTTGTAAATACAGGTTTCACCGCAAGTCTGTATAAAACTATATGCTTTGATCAACTCATCAAAGCGTATATTCCAACTCCGAGATGCTTGCACCAGTCCATAGATGGATCGCTGGAGCTTGCACACTTTGTTAGCACCTTTAGGATTGAGAAAACCTTCTGGTTGCATCATATACAACTCTTCTTTAATAAATCCATTAAGGAATGCAGTTTTGACATCCATTTGCCAGATTTCATAAAATGTGGCAATTGCTAACATGATTCGGACAAACTTTAAGCATCGATACGAGTGAGAAAATGTCATCGTAGTCAACACCTTGAACTTGTCGAAAACCTATTGCGATAATTCGAGCTTTGTAGATAGTGACACTACTATCAGCGTCCGTCTTCCTCTTGAAGATCCATTTATTCTGAATAGCTCGCCGATCATCGGGCAAGTCAATCAAAGTCCATACTTTGTTCTCATACATGGATCCTATCTCAGATTTCATGGCCTCAAGCCATTTATCGGAATTTGGGCTCATCATCGCTTCCTCATAGTTCATAGGTTTGTCATGGTCTAGTAACATGACTTCCAGAACAGGATTACCGTACCAATGTGGTGCGGAACTATCAGGAAAACGACACCTATGGGATCACAAGAATCCCTACTACGGTTACCGGGGCGTGGGGTTGCGAGAAGAGCAGGATTAGTAACTAGCACGAGGGTCGTTTACCCAGGTTCGGGCCGCGAGGATGCGTAAACCCCTAGTCCTGCTTTGGTGGATGTATTTCAGAGAGTTCTTGAGCTCTCGAACTAGCTGTGGTGAGTGTGTGGTTCGAAAGAGCCGAAATCCTTCTCCAGTATGCCATGGGCCTCCTTTTATAGTCGAAAGGGGCTGCCACAGTGGCACACAGGAGGTGGAAAGGCGCACCGTGCTATGAGCTTATCGCTCGTATTACAGGACAAGACGCATTTAATGCGTAGCTTAGGTGTCCCCTTGCTTTATCGGGGCGGGGGCGAGGCCTGTCCCGTCCGTCGCCGCTCCTCCTTGCTTCGACACGCGCCCTGGCTAGCGACGCATGCGGCGCCACGTAGGCAAGTAGGCAGCTGAGGTGGCACGGTGGTGGAGCCTCCACGAAGATCTGCATGCCGCTATGCAGGCGCTTGATGAGTTGGCCTGGGAGCTGCATGTTGCCATGCAGGTACCCGCCCAGCTGGTTGGGCTGGCAGCCGCATGTGAACGGTGGCGGAGACTTGGTTGGTGCGGGCCTGGTAGTGGCCCTGCTGGCGTCCTCGGTGAGGGCCTTGCCGGGTGGCCCGGCAAGGGTCTTGCTGTGGCGCGCTCTCGTCCCCGACAAGGACCTTGCCGGGGGTCTGGTGGCCTTCCTCGGCAAGGATCCTGCCGAGGATCGTCGTCTTCTAATCCTCATCTAATCTTGAGTGTTCCTTGTCTTCACAAAGATCTGCATGCCACCAGGGAGGTGCCTCCCGAGCCCTGGCCTAACGTGATGTTGGAGACCGTGGGCTCAAGGGTGGCTCGCTCTGTTGGTGTGGGGCGAGCTGCCCCGGCAAGGGTCTTGTCGGGGCTGCTGAGGCTGTCCTGGCAAGGGTCTTGCCGTGGAAACCTGCTTCGTCCCTCTGCTCTTTGTGGTCTTGGCCTTGGCATTGCTCTGGTTATCTTGGGCTCCGGTCTTACCTTGGCTCACCTCCCCTGTTCTGCTTGGTGTGACCGTGGGCGCGGCCCCGACTGCCCGTGCACAGGTAAAGGGGTACAAAAGTGCGCCCCTCCTTTTGTACACCCACAGGAGCCCCGGGGCCTGGGCCACACATAAGCGCAACACGTTGTTGGGCCAGGCCCGAAACGGTGCGCGGGCAGGCGGGGCGGTTTGTACCGTGGTAAAACTTTTCGCGCGTTGCGCTTCCCACGACCCGCGCGCGCGGCGTGGCGTGGAGGGGTGCGCGTGACGTGGGCGACATGCGTGGGGCGGTTCCTGCACGCATGCGTCACATCGTAGTAAATGGGCAGCTTAACCCGCACCTTCCCCATAAAAAGGGGAAACCGTGGGCGCACTCTTCCTTTTACCCTTCGCGCAATCCCAATCTCGGAAGCCTCTGCTTGTCTTCCTCTTCTTCTCCAAGCTTCGCTCTCGCTTGCCGCCGTTGCATTCTCGCCACCCTCTACTTTGCCCTTCTCTCCCAGCCGCCATGGCACCGAAATCCATCAAGGGCAAGGGTGTGGCTAAGAATGCCGGAGCGGTGGAGCCGCTGGAGAGTGCACTGGCGGTGCAGCGGACGCAGTCCGCCTTCTTCCCCTCGATAGTTGGCGTGCTCGAGCTTCGGGAATCCTTCAAGCCTCTGTGGGGGGTGAAGACGGGGGGAGAGAAGTCGGGGCATCCAGCCACGCGCGTCATCCCCGCCAACTGCACCGAGGCTGCCCCAAATCGGAACCCCTTCTTTGTCGACTATTTCTCCTGCGGGCTTTGTCCTTCCTTCTCCGAGTTCTTTAGCGACATCATGCACACCTTTGGCTTCCGCCTCTTGGATTTTACCCCGAATGCGGTGGCGTGCATGGCCCTTTTCGCACACCTCTGCGAGGGTTTCGCCGGAGTGCACCCCAACACGGCGCTCTTCCGCCATTACTTCTTCCCTCGGATCCAGACGGGAGGCGCCATTTCGGGTTGCATCGCCTGGATCCCAAGATCCAAGGGAGCGTACCCGGATGGCGCCATGAAGGAGAGGTGGGAAGAATGGCGGGGCCAGTGGTGCTGGATCGAGGAGAAGGACCCTCCGGCGTTCTGCGAAGTTCGTCGGGTGCCGCCGGTCCGCAGAAGCGATTGGAGCAACATCGACGCCGACGACGAGAAGCTCACGGTCACCACCACCAGGATCCTTCGGCTCACCGAGGCCGGGCTCACCCTTGAGACGATCGGGGCGGACTTCATCCGCCGCCGGATCGCCCCACTGCATAACAAGGGGAGGCCAGCCTGGCTCTTCACGAACCCCGCCGACATCATGCGGCTTCGCCCCAGCCTCGACCACAACTTCACGGTGATGGGGCATGCCCATTTCTGCCAGCGGCTCTTCCAGCTCAATGTGGGCCGCGATGGCAAGGTCGAGCGGACCAGCAAGGTCGTGAGGGCCACCGCGAAGGCCGGCAAGGTCTTCAAGGGGCCCTTGTTCAAGCTGCCGACGGGGGTGGTCCCGTTGTGTAATAACTCGCGCTGGTCCGATATCATTGCCATGATGCCAGACTGCAACGCGCATGGCCCTGACCCGAGCTGGAAGGAGCCGGGGGACGCCGAGGTGCAGCAGTTCTTTGACACTCTGCACGAGGGGTACATCAACGCCGACGCCGAGCGGCTACTCGTCCAGGACACCACCCAGGCGGAATCTGGACTACATCGCCACCAGGGCGAGGGAGGCGCAGCTCGCCGAGGAGGCCGGCAGTGCTGGTGGTGTGGAGGACAGGGCTACAACGGCTGCGGAAGAGGAGGAGCTCGCCCGATGGGCGGCGGCCGCCGGGTAAGCCAGCAGCGCTTGCCCTGAGGCTCCTCTGGTTGAGGAAGCGGTTGACGAGTTGTCGGAAGAGGAGGCCGAGGCCGTTGACCCTCTGGCCAGGGGGGAGGGCGAGTCCTGCGGTGGGCCACCTCCGGCGAGCCGGTGCGGCCTGTCAGGGCCGCACGGCGGCCAAAGTCCACGGAGGAGGCCGCGCGTCAGACGAGGGCCGCGGCGGCGAAGAAGGTGGTGAAGGCTGCGACAGCGAGGAAGAAGGCATCTGCTTCTTCTCCGCCCAGGCGCACGCAGACTCCGCCCTCCTCTCCTCCTCCGGTAGATGCCGACGCAGGGGTCACTTTCGACTATGGATCCCTCAGCCCGAGGAGGAAGAGGAAAACAGCAGAGGAGGAGGCGGACGACGAGTGAGCACCCTGCTTCTTTTCGCCATTCCTGTTTCCTCAACCTGTGTCACTTGTCTTGACTTGTCTTTGTCTTTGAAGGGACGTGGAGACGCTGGCCCAGAGAGTGAAGAGGGCCAAGGTCTCGGCGGGTGGCCAGCCCCTGGCTGGTACTTCGAGGGCGCCACTGGTGGTGTTGAGCAGCCCGGACAGCAGCCCCGGCATAGCCCCCAGCGTAAGTTCATCACTCTCCCCTCGTCGACATGTGTCAGGGGCACGACACTTTGGTGCTGACCTTGCCAGGTACGCAGGAGGAGAGCAGCAGCAGGAGGAGCCACAGAGGGCTACTCCCAACACGCCGCCCCCATCGACCACGCCGCCCCGAGGGGCGTCCCCGGCAGGGGCGCCAAGCACCGAGCCCACGCACATGGAGGAGGAGGAGGAGGAGAACTTGGGCGTCGGCGGCTTTGCCTCGACCCCAAATGTTGGCGGGGAGGGGACTTCTTTTTCCCGGCCTGGCACTGGTGCTGGTAAGTTGCTCGCCTTTCGTCCCTGTTCCTTTTTCTTTCTGGCTCTTGGTCTTGGCCTTGCCTCACTCCCTTCTTTGGTGTCCAGATCCCTCCTCGGTGAACCCAGAGGACGTGGACACCGTCATCGAGGACATCACCAAGGCCGCCGAGGCGGACGCCAAGAAGATCGCCGCCGAGGAGGCCGCCAAGGGCGCTGCTGAGGACGCCGCCAAGGGTCCCGCCGGGGAGGCCGGCAAGGCCACCGCTGAGGAGACCGGCAAGGGGCCTGCCGGGGAGGCCGGCGGGGCCGCTGCCGAGGAGGAGGAGGAGGTGGCTAATGACCAGCCTTCCTCTTCTGCTGCTTCCGGCTCCGGCAAGTACCTGAGGGTGAGTGACGACTTGTTCGTCCACCTTCCAGGCGCGTCGAGCACCAGGACACCCGTTGAGGGAGAGGTGTTCGACGATGAAGTGCTCGCCGCTGCCGGGCTTGAAGTCGCCGACGAGCCGATCGTTGGTGGCGACGGCTCGCAGGAAGAGCGGCTCCTCCACGCCATGGGCGCCAGCTTCCGGAAGCTCCAGGCGCTCCACCGCGCCCGCCTGGACAAGGCTAAGTCCAGGACGGCGGTGGTGGAGAAGGCGGAGGCGGACCTCCAGAAGCGCGTTGCCGAGACGCAAGACTGGTTCCGCGAGGCTCACAAGGAGCTGAAGGCCGCCCAAGGCGAGCTGGCCAAGCGCGATGTGGAGCTCACCATGAAGCTGGCCGACATCGAGAAGGCCCAGGAGACGGCGGAGGGCTTAGCCGCGGCAGCCGAGGCCGCCTAGACTCAGCACCAGGCCGCACTGAACTCCCAGGAGGAGGACCTCGCTGCGCGCGAGGAGAAGCTTGCCGCCACGCTCCGCGGCAAGGATGAAGAGGTGGGGAACCTTGTCTTGCAGCGGACCAGTGAGCTGGAGCAGAGGCACAAAGAGGCACTCGATGCCCAGGCCCAGGTTCACGCCGACAAGGTGAAGGAGCTGGAGGCGGAGCGGGACGAGCTGAAGGAGCAGGCTTGAAGCTTTCCCAGGAGAAGGACACGCTCAACGGCTGTGGGATGTGGGGTTCCGGCAAACCCTTAAGGTTTGAACACTCGGGTGCGCGCGAAGTCTTTCCCTCCTACCGATCTACGCCCTAGCTCGCTAAGATCTCGCGGATGAACTCGACGAACTCGCAACACAGAAAGACACAAGATTTATACTGGTTCAGGCCACCATTGTGGTGTAATACCCTACTCCAGTGTGGTGGTGGATTGCCTCTTGGGCTGATGAAGAACAGTACAGAGGGAAGAACAGCCTCCTGGGGTTGAGGTGTTCTTGTGCTTGGTGACTTAGCGGGTGAGAGCTGGATGAACTGCTCTATGCCCCTACGGTGGTGGCTAGCTCTACTTATATAGGCCCTGGTCCTCTTCCCAAATATTGAGCGGGAAGGGAGCCAACAACGGCGGGCAAATTTGAAGGGGGACAACTAGTACAAGCTATCCTGACAAAAGTGGTCTTCGCCTGCGAAAGGCTCTGGTGGTGACGCCGTCTTGGGCTCCACGATGACCTCCGTCTTGCCGTCCTCCTGGTCTTGGTCTCGTTGCACCGATATAGCAACCTTTGCCTGATGCCTCGGTACTCCTCGCCTGCGCTAGCCTCCTTAGCACCAAAGAGGAAAGAAGGACGCTGCACGCGCTGGCGCCCGTCTGGCGCCGATCGTCATGGCTCACGTCACGAGAGCCTCGTGAGGTTTGCCCCGCCTTGATATCTCCGCTCCTCGTGAGCCTGCCTGACTAGGCCACTCCTGAGGAGGTCTTGCGTCGCCCCCTTCGCGAGGCTTGGCCCCTCGCGAGGGTCTTGGATGCCTTGTTGATGAAGATGGGTCGTACGGCCTGCTAGCTTAGCCACGCCGTGGGCCGCAGGCAGGCAAGTCTGGGGACCCCCGTTCCCAGAACGCCGACAGTAGCCCCCGGGCCCAAGGTGCGCTCGGGCTTGGCTTCGCGGCGAAGCCAAGGGTCAAGTACGGAGCACCGCGGGCCCCGAAAGCCTGCGGCCTCGGTTGACGCGTGGCGGTTGATTGGACGTGGGCGTCTCCGCTTCCCCACGCTGCCCTTGAATCTGCCTGGCTACGCGGCCCCCGCATCTCACGCAGTTATTCTTCCTTCGCCCATGCCTAGCTCTTCCGATCTCCCTTCTTCCTTGAGGCCCTGCTCTGCCCTTCTAATCTGGCTTGCGCTCCGCCTGCTTCATCGCCATGGCGCCGAAACAAGCTGAAAAGGGGAAGAAACCCCTGTCGTTGCCAACTGCGCCTCCGTCTTTTGAGCCGGCACTCGGCTGACCTTGGGTGCTCAACGACGAGGCCATGGACAAGGTGCGCCCCATGCTTCCCTCCAGTTTCAACGAGTGGGGAGAGACGGCGGCTTGGCCCGCGTCTCGCACTCGCATGGCTCGGGCAGCCACTAAGGTCCCGATCTTCATAGAGGCCCTCTGGGCTGGCCTGATTCCTCCCTTCTCCGCCTTCTTCAACGCGGTGCTCGAGCATTACCAGATCCACATGCTTCATCTCGACCCTCAATCTGTGACCCTTCTTGCCGTCTTCGCCTTCTTGTGCGAGGCCATGGTGGGCATCGCTCCTTCCGTGGCCCTCCTCCGCCATTTCTTCTCGTTGCATCTGACCGGTCCCTGGCAGAGCTCGGGGTGCGTGGGCTTCCAAGCCGTGGCCGCGACAGCAGACGAGGGGATTGACTTCGAGCTTCCTTCGCCCAGGAGCAAGTTTCATATATGATGGGTGTTTGTTGACGCCGGCGTGTTCAACCCTCGGCTCCAAGTTCCGGTGGGGCCCGCTGTTCCAAACTCCTGCTGGGGCCATCAGAAGCTAGCGAGCCCCTGCCTCGCCCCCGTCTGGGCCAGGCTGAGGTGGTTGAAGGACCTTGGCGTGACTGTGCACATGGTGGTGAAGGAGTTCGTGAAGCGTCGAGTCGCTCCACTTCAGCGCCACTCCCGCCCGATGTGGGACTTGATCCGCAGCCAGGACCACATGAGGTTTCAGGAGAAGGGGCTTCCCCTTGAGACGCGGCAAACGGTGCTCATGGTCCTATCTTGAGTCCCTCTGCCGGATGAGATGCCCAGGAACAGCTGCCTATTGTACCGCTACGAGAACAAAGCCGCATTTGCCGCGGGCATGCCTTCCTTTGATGAGTGGGGGCTGCGCCCAATCGGCCTGGTGGGGTCTCGCGAGAACCCCGTCGTCATGGTTCCCTTCCTCGCCGCCGGCGTCGAGCTCGCCCCAGGTGACGGTGCAGGAGAGCGAGCTTCGACAGGGGCTGGTGGCTTGAGTGCTGAGGAGCACATTGTTGGAAATATGCCCTAGAGGCAATAATAAATGGTTATTATTATATTTCTTTGTTCATGGTAATTGTCTATTATTCATGCTATAATTGTATTGTCCGGAAATCGTAATACATGTGTGAATACATAGACCACAACCTGTCCCTAGTAAGCCTCTAGTTGACTAGCTCGTTGATCAACAGATAGTCATGGTTTCCTGACTATGGACATTGGATGTCATTGATAACGGGATCACATCATTAGGAGAATGATGTGATGGACAAGACCCAACTTAAGCATAGCATAAAAGATCGTGTAGTTTCGTTTGCTAGAGCTTTTCCAATGTCAAGTATCTTTTCCTTAGACCATGAGATCGTGCAACTCCCGGATACCGTAGGAGTGCTTTGGGTGTGCCAAACGTCACAACGTAACTGGGTGACTATAAAGGTGCATTACGGGTATCTCCGAAAGTGTCTGTTGGGTTGGCACGGATCGAGACTGGGATTTGTCACTCCGTGTAAACGGAGAGGTATCTCTGGGCCCACTCGGTAATGCATCATCATAATGAGCTCAATGTGACTAAGGCGTTAGTCACGGGATCATGCATTGCGGTACGAGTAAAGAGACTTGCCGGTAACGAGATTGAACTAGGTATTGGGATACCGACGATCGAATCTCGGGCAAGTAACATACCGATTGACAAAGGGAATTGCATACGGATTGATTGAATCCTCGACACCGTGGTTCATCCGATGATATCATCGTGGAACATGTGGGAGCCAACATGGGTATCCAGATCCCGCTGTTGGTTATTGACCGGAGAGGCGTCTCGGTCATGTCTGCATGTCTCCCGAACCCGTAGGGTCTACACACTTAAGGTCCGGTGACGCTAGGGTTGTAGAGATATATGTATGCGGAAACCCGAAAATTGTTCGGAGTCCCGGATGAGATCCCGGACATCACGAGAGGTTCCGGAATGGTCCGGAGGTAAAGATTTATATATGGGAAGTCTTATTTTGGTCGCCGGAAAAGTTTCGCACTTTATCGGTATTGTACCGGGAGTGCCGAAAGGGGTCCGGGGGTCCACCAAGGGGGTCCACCAGCCCCGGGGGGCCACATGGGCTGTAAGGGGTGCGCCTTGGCCTATATGGGCCAAGGGAACCAGCCCCAAGAGGCCCATGCGCAAGAGATAAGAAAAAAGGGAGAGTCCTAAAAGGGGAAGGCACCTCCGAGGTGCCTTGGGGGGGAAGGACTCCCCCCTGGCCGCACCCTTCCTTGGAGGAAGGGGCAAGGCTGCGCCCCCCCTCTCCCTTGGCCCTATATATAGTGGGGGGAAGGGAGGGCAGCAACATCACAGCCTTGGGCGCCTCCCTCCTCCCCTGCAACA
Organism: Aegilops tauschii subsp. strangulata; assembly: GCF_002575655.3. Lineage (NCBI taxonomy): Eukaryota > Viridiplantae > Streptophyta > Magnoliopsida > Poales > Poaceae > Aegilops > Aegilops tauschii. The sequence goes on from NC_053041.3 coordinate 292,560,261, forward strand.
CCTCTCTCTCTCTCTCGCAGAAGCTCGGCGAAGCCCTGCCGGAGAGCCGCTACATCCACCACCACGCCGTCGTGCTGTTGGATCTCCATCAACCTCTCCTTCCCCCTTGCTGGATCAAGAAGGAGGAGACGTCGCTGCACCGTACGTGTGTTGAACGCGGAGGTGCCGTACGTTCGGCACTCGGTCATCGGTGATTTGGATCACGGCGAGTACGACTCCATCATCCACGTTCATTGGAACGCTTCCGCTCGCGATCTACAAGGGTATGTAGATCCACTCCTTTCCCCTCGTTGCTAGTAGACTCCATAGATGCATCTTGGTGAGCGTAGGAAATTTTTTAAATTATGCTACGATTCCCAACAGTGGTATCAGAGCCAGGTTTATGCGTAGTTACTATGCACGAGTAGAACACAAAGCAGTTGTGGGCGTTGAGTTTGCCAATTCTTCTTGCCGCTACTAGTCTTTTCTTGTTTCGGCGGCATTGTAGGATGAAGCGGCCCGGACCGACCTTACACGTACTCTTACGTGAGACAGGTTCCACCGACTGACATGCACTAGATGCATAAGGTGGCTAGCGGGTGTCTGTCCTCCTACTTTAGTCGGAACGGATTCGATGAAAAGGGTCCTTATGAAGGGTAAATAGAAATTGGCAAATCACGTTGTGGTCATACGTAGGTAAGAAACGTTCTTGCTAGAAACCTACAAACCACGTAAAAACTTGCAACAACAATTAGAGGACGTCTAACTTGTTTTTGCAGCAAGTGCTATGTGATGTGATATGGCCAGAAGATGTGATGAATGATATATATGATGTATGAGATTGATCATATTCTTGTAATAGGAATCACGACTTGCATGTCGATGAGTATGACAACCGGCAGGAGCCATAGGAGTTGTCTTTATTATTTTGTATGACCTGCGTGTCATTGAATAACGCCATGTAAATTACTTTACTTTGTTGCTAAACGCGTTAGCCATAGAAGTAGAAGTAATCGTTGGCGTGACGACTTCATAAAGACACAATGATGGAGATCATGATGATGGAGATCAGGGTGTCATGCCGGTGACAAAGATGATCATGGTGCCCCGAAGATGGAGATCAAAGGAGCATAATGATATTGGCCATATCATGTCACTATTTGATTGCATGTGATGTTTATCATGTTTTTGCATCTTATTTGCTTAGAACGACGGTAGCAAGTAGGATGATCCCTTATAATAATTTCAAGAAAGTGTTCACCCTAACTGTGCACCGTTGCGAAGGTTCGTCGTTTCGAAGCACCACGTGATGATCGGGTGTGATAGATTCTTACGTTCGAATACAACGGGTGTTGACGAGCCTAGCATGTACAGACATGGCCTCGGAACACACGCAATACACTTAGGTTGACTTGACGAGCCTAGCATGTACAGACATGGCCTCGGAACACGGAGGACCGAAAGGTCGAGCATGAGTCGTATAGAAGATACGATCAACATGGAGATGTTCACCGATCTTGACTAGTCCGTCTCACGTGATGATCGGACACGGCCTAGTTAAACTCGGATCATGTTTCACTTAGATGACTAGAGGGATGTCTATCTGAGTGGGAGTTCATAATCAGATGAACTTCATTATCATGAACATAGTCAAAAAGGTATTTGCAAATTATGTCATAGCTTGCGCTTTAGTTCTACTGGTTAAGATATGTTCCTAGAGAAAATTTAGTTGAAAATTGGTAGTAGCAATTATGCGGACTGGGTCCGTAAACTGAGGATTGTCCTCATTGCTGCACAGAAGGCTTATGTCCTTAATGCACCGCTCGGTGTGCTGAACCTCAGCGTCGTCTGTAGATGTTACGAAACATCTGACATACACGTTTTGATGACTACGTGATAGTTCAGTGCGGTTTAGAATTGTGGCACCAAAGACGTTTTGAAACGTCGCAGAACATGTGAGATGTTCCGAAGACTGAAATTGGGATTTCAGACTAGTGCCCACGTCAAGAGGTATGAGACCTCTGACAAGTTTCTTAAGCCTACAAACTAAGGGAGAAAAGCTCAATCGTTGAGCGTGTGCTCAGATAGTCTGAGTGCCACAATCGCTTGAATCGAGTGGGAGTTAATCTCCCAGATGAGATAGTGATAGTTCTCCATAGTCACTGCCACCAAGCTAGTAGAGCTTCGTGATGAACTATAACATATCAAGGATAATCATGATGATCCTTGAGCTATTCGCGATGTTTGACACCGCGAGAGTAGAAATCAAGAAGGAGCATCAATTGTTGATGGTTAGTAAAACCACTAGTTTAAGAAGGGCAAGGGCAAAAGGGATACTTCATGAAACAGCAAGTCGTTTGCTGCTCTAGTGAAGAATCCCAAGGTTGAACCCAAACCCGAGACTAAGTGCTTCTGTAATGAGAGGAACGGTCACTGAAGCAGTACTACCCTAGATACTTGGTAGATGAGAAGGCAGGCAAGGTCGACAGAAGTATATTGGATATACGTTATATGAATGTGTACTTTACTAGTACTCCCAGCAGCAGCAGGGTATTAGATACTGGTTCGGTTGCTAAGTGTTAGTAACTCGAAATAAAAGCTGCGGAATAAATGGAGACTAGCTAAAGGTGAGATGACGATATGTGTTGGAAGTGTTTCCAAGGTTGATGTGATCAAGCATCACATGCTCCCTCTACCATCGAGATTTGGTGGTTGCGCTGAACATGATTGGATTATGTTTACCGCAAAACGGTTATTCATTTAAGGAGAATAATGGTTACTCTGTTTATTTGAATAATACCTTCAATGGTCTTGCACCTAAAATGAATCTCGATCGTAGTGATACACATGTTCATGCCAAAAGATATAAGATAGTAATGATAGTACCACATACTTGTGGCACTGACACTTGAGTCATATTGGTGTAGAACGCATGAAGAAGCTCCATGTAGGTGGATCTTTGGACTCACTCATTTTTGAAAAGATTGAGACATGCGAACCATGTCTATTGGTATATATGCATGAAGAAACTCCATACAGATGGATCGTTTGGACTCACTTGATTTTGAATCACTTGAGACATGCAAATCATACCACATGGGCAAGATGACTGAAAGGCCTCGTTTTCAGTAAGATGGAACAAGAGAGCAACTTATTGGAAGTAATACATTTTGATGTATGCAGTCCAATGAGTGCTGAGGCATGCAGTGGATATCGTTGTGTTCTTACTTCACAGATGATTTGAGTAGATGCTGAGTGTATTTACTTGATGAAACACAAGTCTGAATTATTGAAATGTTCAAGTAATTTCAGAGTGAAGTTGAAGATCATCGTGACAAGAGGATAAAATGTCTGTGATATGATCATAGAGATGAGTATCTGAGTTACGAGTTTGGCACACAATTGAGACATTGTGGAAAGTGTTTCACAATTAATACCGCCTGGAACACTATAGTGTGATGGTGTGTCCGAACATCATAACTGCACCCTATTGGATATGGTGCATACCATGATGTTTCTTATCAAATTACCACTATCGTTTATGGGTTAGGCATTAGAGACAACCGCATTCACTTTAAAAGGGGCTCCACGCAATTCCGTTGAGACGACACCGTTTATAGAAACCTAAGTTGTCGTTTCTTAAAAGTTTGGGGCTGCGATGCTTTTGTGAAAAAGTTTCAGGCTAATAAGCTCGAACCCAAAGCGGATAAATGCATCTTCATAGAATACCCAAAAACAGTTGGGTATGCCTCCTATTTCAGATCTGGAAGCAAAAGTAATTGCTTCTTGAAACGAGTCCTTTCTCGAGGAAAAGTTTCTCTCGAAAGAATTGAGTGGGAGGATGGTGGAGACTTGATAAGGTTATTGAACCGTCACTTCAACTAGTGTAGCAGGGCACAGGAAGTTGTTCCTGTGGCACCTATACCAATTGAAGTAGAAGCTTATGATAGTGATCATGAAACTTCGGATCAAGTCACCACCAAACCTCGTAGGACGACGAGGATGCGTGCTACTTTAAGAGTGGTACGTGATCCTGTCTGAGATATCATGTTGTTGGACAATACTGAACCTACGAGCTATGGAGAAGCGATGGTGGGCCCATATTCCGACAAATGGTTAGAAACCATGAAATCCGAGATAAATGGATCTTTGAGAAGAAGACGGACGTGGACGGTAATGTTACCGTCTATGAAGCTCGACTTGTGGCAAAGAGTATTTTCACAAGTTCAAGGAGTTGACTACGATGAGTTTTTCTCATCCGTAGCGATGCTTAGGTCCGTCGGAATCATGTTAGCATTAGCTACATTTATGAAATCTGGCAGATGGATGTCAAAACAAGTTTCCTTACCAGTTTTCGTAAGGAAAGGTTGTATGTGATACAATCAGAAAGGTTTTATCGATCCTAAGGATGCTAAAAGGTATGCTAGCTCCAGCGATCCTTCCATGGATTAGAGCAAGCATCTCGGAGTCAGAATATATGCTTTGATGGGGTGATCAAAGTTTTTGGGTTTATACAAAGTTTGTTAGAAACTTGTATTTACAATAAAGTGAGTGGGAGCGCTACAACATTTCTGATAAGTATATGTGAATGACATATTGTTGATCCGAAATGATGTAAAATTTCTGGAAAGCATGAGGGGTTGTTTGAAAGGAGTTTTTCAAAAGAAGACCTGGATAAAGCTACTTACATATTGGGCATCAAGATCCATAGAGATAGATCAAGACGCCTGATGATACTTTCAAAAGACAGCACACCTTGACATGATTTTGAAAGAGTTCAAAATAGATCAGCAAAGAAGGAGTTCTTGGCTGTGTTACAAGGTGTGAGTATTGAGTGAGACTCAAGACCTGACCACAGCAGAAGATAGAGAAAGGACGAAGGTCGTCCCCTATGCTTTAGACGTAGGCTCTATAGTATGCTATGCTGTGTACCGCACATGTAGTGTGCCTTGCCATGAGTTGGTCAAGGGGGGTACAATGGTGATCCGGAAAGGATCTCATGACAGCGGTCGAACTTATCCTTAGTACCTAGTGGATTAAGGAATTTTTCTCGATTATGGAGGTGGAAAGGAGTTCGTCGTAAAGGGTTACGTCGATGCGAACTTTGACACTAATCCGGATGACTCTGAGTAGTAAACCGGATTCGTATAGTAGAGCAATGACTTGAAATGGCTCCAAGTAGCGCGTGGTAGCATCCACAAAGATGACATAGATATTCGTAAAGCACACACGGATCTGAAAGGTTCAGACCCGTTGACTAATAACCTCTCTCACAAGCATAACATGACCAAACCAGAACACATTGAGTGATAATCACATAATGATGTGAACTAGATTGATGACTCTAGTAAACTCTTTAGATGTTGGTCACATGGTGATGTGACCAGTGAGTGTTAATCACATGGTGATGTGAACTAGATTATTGACTCTAGTGCAAGTGGGAGACTGTTGGAAATATGCCCTAGAGGCAATAATAAATGGTTATTATTATATTTCTTTGTTCATGGTAATTGTCTATTATTCATGCTATAATTGTATTGTCCGGAAATCGTAATACATGTGTGAATACATAGACCACAACCTGTCCCTAGTAAGCCTCTAGTTGACTAGCTCGTTGATCAACAGATAGTCATGGTTTCCTGACTATGGACATTGGATGTCATTGATAACGGGATCACATCATTAGGAGAATGATGTGATGGACAAGACCCAACTTAAGCATAGCATAAAAGATCGTGTAGTTTCGTTTGCTAGAGCTTTTCCAATGTCAAGTATCTTTTCCTTAGACCATGAGATCGTGCAACTCCCGGATACCGTAGGAGTGCTTTGGGTGTGCCAAACGTCACAACGTAACTGGGTGACTATAAAGGTGCATTACGGGTATCTCCGAAAGTGTCTGTTGGGTTGGCACGGATCGAGACTGGGATTTGTCACTCCGTGTAAACGGAGAGGTATCTCTGGGCCCACTCGGTAATGCATCATCATAATGAGCTCAATGTGACTAAGGCGTTAGTCACGGGATCATGCATTGCGGTACGAGTAAAGAGACTTGCCGGTAACGAGATTGAACTAGGTATTGGGATACCGACGATCGAATCTCGGGCAAGTAACATACCGATTGACAAAGGGAATTGCATACGGATTGATTGAATCCTCGACACCGTGGTTCATCCGATGATATCATCGTGGAACATGTGGGAGCCAACATGGGTATCCAGATCCCGCTGTTGGTTATTGACCGGAGAGGCGTCTCGGTCATGTCTGCATGTCTCCCGAACCCGTAGGGTCTACACACTTAAGGTCCGGTGACGCTAGGGTTGTAGAGATATATGTATGCGGAAACCCGAAAATTGTTCAGAGTCCCGGATGAGATCCCGGACATCACGAGAGGTTCCGGAATGGTCCGGAGGTAAAGATTTATATATGGGAAGTCTTATTTTGGTCGCCGGAAAAGTTTCGCACTTTATCGGTATTGTACCGGGAGTGCCGAAAGGGGTCCGGGGGTCCACCAAGGGGGTCCACCAGCCCCGGGGGGCCACATGGGCTGTAAGGGGTGCGCCTTGGCCTATATGGGCCAAGGGAACCAGCCCCAAGAGGCCCATGCGCAAGAGATAAGAAAAAAGGGAGAGTCCTAAAAGGGGAAGGCACCTCCGAGGTGCCTTGGGGGGGAAGGACTCCCCCCTGGCCGCACCCTTCCTTGGAGGAAGGGGCAAGGCTGCGCCCCCCCCCCCTCTCCCTTGGCCCTATATATAGTGGGGGGAAGGGAGGGCAGCAACATCACAGCCTTGGGCGCCTCCCTCCTCCCCTGCAACACCTCTCTCTCTCTCGCAGAAGCTCGGCGAAGCCCTGCCGGAGAGCCGCTACATCCACCACCACGCCGTCGTGCTGTTGGATCTCCATCAACCTCTCCTTCCCCCTTGCTGGATCAAGAAGGAGGAGACGTCGCTGCACCGTACGTGTGTTGAACGCGGAGGTGCCGTACGTTCGGCACTCGGTCATCGGTGATTTGGATCACGGCGAGTACGACTCCATCATCCACGTTCATTGGAACGCTTCCGCTCGCGATCTACAAGGGTATGTAGATCCACTCCTTTCCCCTCGTTGCTAGTAGACTCCATAGATGCATCTTGGTGAGCGTAGGAAATTTTTTAAATTATGCTACGATTCCCAACACACATGTCGAGTGGTGATCCTGGGGCGTCGTCCTCGGGGGCCTCCGACCCCCCTCCTGAGGCGTCGGTTGCTAAGGAGACGCGGCATGCAGCTCCTGAGGCCAAGGCTCTAGGAGCCTCAAGAGGTTGTGGTAGGGTGGCGCCCGGCTGTTCGCCGCAACCGGGCACCCCTGAAGCCATCCCTCTCAGCTCTTCTCCGGCCCTGCCGCGCACCGGCTGTCACGTCCAGCGCTTCGGTCGCCTTTGTGTGGACTTCGAGGAGCTCCGTAAGAGGAAAGGATCCCCCAGTGGCAGTAATGTCTTCGGGCCGTTGAAGCGACGAAAGTACATCGCCATTGACGCGTAAGTATCTTATTGCCATGGCTTCTTGCGTGTGGTCTTCTTATCCTGATGTCTGTCCTTCAGGACTCCTTCTGTTGAAGTTGTTGAGTCTTCTGAGACACGGCCTCCTCCTTCATCAACTCCCCCATCAGCCTTGAGCGTTCCTGGTCTGCCTGCCGCCCCTGGAGCAGGGTAGGTTGGGGGAGCATCTTCGCCTTCGCGGCGCGCTGAGCCCGTGGCTTGGCCACCCCTCCCCCACGGTCTGGCGTGGAGCTTGGCGGGCGTGCCCAAGACTCCTCCTTTGCTCATGGACAGCAGCTGGTTGCCTTCGATCTTCGGTTCCTCTTCAAGCAGCGAGCCCCGACCGGCTTGGGCTCCTTGTGAGGACGGGCTAACGTCAGGTGCGGCGTCGGCCCCCAGCCCCTTGCCGGGAGGTGGTGCGCCGCTTGGCGCTCCACCCGCAGCCCCCGAGGTGGAGGACGAGGTGGGTCGAGCGTTCGAGCTCGAGCGTGGGCAGAGCGTAGTTCATCATGAGCTCTTCCATGAGGCGATGGGCGCGATGAGCCGACTTGGTAAAGAGCTCGCGGGTGTCGACTCGCGCCTTGAGGCTGAAGGTCTCCGGCTGGTGGAGGAGCGGCGCAAGCTGAGGGTGGCCATCAACCTCGGTCGCTATCAACGCGACCTTGAGAATGCGAGGGCCGAGGCGTCCCTCAAGATCGCCCATGAAGCCCGCTCGCGAGCCTTGGAAGAGGCTCGCGAGGCTGACCGCCGTCGCGAGGCTGCGGAGGAGCGCGCGTGGGAGCTCCAGGCCTGGAGCGCGTCCCTTGAGCAGCAAGTGGAGGCGCGCAGGGCCGCTCTTGCATCACTGAGGGGGACGCCCGCGGAGGGTGAGGAGGTCCGGAAGCGTGATGAGGCGCTGGCCCTGGAAGCCGTGGAGCGCAGCCTCGAGCTCGAGCAACTGGAGACGAGGGAGCGTCAAGTTGCTCAAGCAGAAGATGCCGTCGGGGCTCGCGAGGCCAGAGTCGAGGAGGAGGTCAATCGCCGGGTGTCCGAGGTTCACGCAGACCTGGAGGGTAGGTACGACCTGAAGCTGAAGCTCGCGGGTACGGAGGATGCGGGCAGGGCCGCTGCCCTCAGGCCCAAGTTGGATGAGGCTGAGAGGCGTGCGGAAACCACGGCCGCCACCCTGGTTACGGCGCAGGCAGACTTGGCCTCCGCCCGCGCCGAGCTGCGTTCCCTTTGGAGGCGGGTTGATGACGCTGAGGCCGTCGCACAGCAAAACACGGAGGAAGTGCTCCAACGACGAACGCTGGAGCGCGAGCATGCTCCTATGCTTCAGGATCTCCGGAACAGGGCCAATACCGCTCTGGGCCATATTTGCGACGTGGATGTACCGGCCCCTCACTCGAATGACTATGCCAGCCACTTGACCTTCTTCACCGAGGTGGTGACGCGCCTGGAGGCTCGATCTGCCAGAGCTCGCCAGCTTGTGGAGGAAAGGGGTCGTGGCCTGCTTGAGCGCGCTTTCTCCCGTGTCTTTAGCCACCTTCTGAATGCCGACCCCAACTTCGATTTCGATGCCGCCATCACCCCCGTACACACGTCCGTCCGGGGCGACCTGCCGCGTTGGGATGAGGACAATGTGGACGCATTGGTCAGGGCCTTTACTTCGGAGGATGACGCGGTGGTGGTCGTCGCGGACGAAGGCGACGTGGTGGACGACGGCGTCGGGGGCGTCGCCGGCGGCGACGACGATGCCGACGAAGACGATGACGACGCGAGTGACGCGTCTGCGGGTGATGTAGCGAGCAACATTTCTAGCTGATCCCATGTTCTCCTGTCGTTGCACCCTATACTCAAAACTCGGGCGTGGCCCTTGGAAAACTTGTAAGAGCATTTTGAGAGGGGGAGCCCCTCATGTAAGTAAATTGCAGTTTTTACTTTCCTATGCGATGTGAGTATGTGTCCTCGTGAACTCGTGAATCCGGGGGCGAGTTTTTCGTCGTGGTTTACCTTAGTCAGCGCCAGCTTCGAGCTGGGTCATGAAGCGGCGAGTTTCTGAGAATCCTGCAGAGCTTATCGCCCCGTCTGAAGGGGCCCCGCAAGAGGTAAGCACCAGCCGCAGCGCTGGCGCACGCTCGGCGAGCGTACGCTTCGTGCGTCCAGCTCGCGAGGAGCCCGTGAGGGGAAGGCGATGGACATGAGTCCCAGACAAAACGAGATCCAGAAGGCAAGAAACTGCTCGAACGAGAAAAGGCTCCCCCCGCGCGCATCGATAAAAATTCGGCTTCAACTTAAATCCAGATCCAAAAAGCAAAGCTACAGAAAGAGAGATCCAAAGCAAAAGGCCGCGTCCGGCACCTAGTCTAGTCTTCCGGTCTTCAAGTCTTCTCACCAGCGCGGAGCTAAGTGCTGCCACTAGGCGTGGGAGGGAGCCCCAGGGCCTGAGGCCGGCGCTCCTGAGACTCCGGGGCATGTACAGCCCCAACTCATTATTACGTGAGAGTGTCACGGGCGGCGAGCTTCACAGGCACTGGGCCTTCTTCACAGGTACCGGCCTTGCTTCATATCGCCAGACAAGGGCCCTGCCTTGCGCCACCCTTGACCTCCTTTGAGCCGACCAGTTACCAGGACGACACAAAAGAGGGAAAGGGGACGCCAGCGGTGCCCTCGGCGACCACAGGTCCTCTGCCGGGGGAAGGGTCGTCGAAGCCTCCCCGGCAGAGGGCCTACCTCCGTGTGTCCCCTAGCTTCGCGCGCCTTGGGGAGGGGCCTGGCTCCCGACCCCTCTCCTGCAGCCCCCAGCGCGACCCTTCCGCCGGTAGGAGGGCCGTCGAGCTGGGGCCGCCGGCCGTTGCGGTGATTTGTTCCTCCTGCGACTCATGGTTAGCATAAGCTTGCTCTTGAGGGATTAGGGGTACCCGGTAGTGGTCGTCGCACACGCAGTCGTGGTGGTTCCCCGGCGGCTCCTGAAAGGCTTCGCCTCCTAGCGTCCCTTCTTCCCAATCTTCTCCAACGAACTAGCCGGGGTCGTCCTCCGGTGTGTACTCCTGGTCCATCATGCGGGGCACGTAGGCTTCCGGGGTTGTTACCCCGAACACCTCGCCGTAGTGCCCCACACTCCATGTTGCTCGGCCCAGCACGGCGTCCTGAGGGTGATAGCGCGGCATCCCACTTGGGCCATGGGAGGCGACGCTTGTGCTCATGCTTGTTGCGGGCGGTATGGGGGCGGCAGAGCCCACGGTGCCGCCGGCCATGCTGGTGTTGACGAAGCCCCCTGGCGCACCTGACGGCGCGTGGTGGCGGCGTGGCCCGCCGTGAATCCCTGTACCAGCCTGAGGAGGGAGCTGATGACAGAAAGGCGGCGCTCCCGAGGCCGCCGCGTCCAGCAGCTCGGCAACGCGTTCCAGCAGTGTGTCCCGGCCGCTTTCCATCAGCCGGCACCGCAGCAGCTCCCTTGCCACGATGAGTGCTGCCCGCATGTTTGCCTGTTCCCGCCGTGAGTGCGGCGCCGTCGCCGAGGCGTGGCTTGCTGCTCTGGCAGCGGCTCGCACTTGTCGTGGAGTGAGGGTAGACGACGCCTGGCCGCGTCGCTCGCGCCCCGCGGGATTGGACGGTGCTCGTGCCGCCTGAAGCGCGGGGCTGAGGTCTTCATGGGCTGGCGGCGCCGACCGGGCTGGCCAGGCTGCCTAGCGGTCGGAGTCAACTCTTGGGTCGTCGGACATCGTGGCCGCGGAGTGTCGGCAAGTCGATTGGCGGAGAAGAAGCTCCGGTGCACCCCTACCTGGCGTGCCAAATGTCGGATGTGGGGTTCCGGCAAACCCTTAAGGTTCGAACACTCGGGTGCATGCGAAGTCTTTCCCTCCTACCGATCTACGCCCTAGCTTGCTAAGATCTCGCGGACGAAATCGACGAACTCGCAACACAGAAAGACACGAGATTTATACTGGTCCGGGCCACCGTTGTGTTGTAATACCCTACTCCAGTGTGGTGGTGGTGGATTGCCTCTTGGGCTGATGAAGAACAATACAGAGGGAAGAACAGCCTCCTGAGGTTGAGGTGTTCTTGTGCTTGGTGACTTCGCGGGTGAGAGCTGGATGAACTGCTCTATGCCCCTACGGTGGTGGCTAGCTCTACTTATACAGGCCCTGGTCCTCTTCCCAAATATTGAGCGGGAAGGGAGCCAACAACGGCGGGAAAATTTGAAGGGGGACAGCTAGTACAAGCTATCCTGACAAAAGTGGTCTTCGCCTGCGAAAGGCTCTGGTGGTGACGCCGTCTTGGGCTCCACGATGACCTCCGTCTTGCCGTCCTCCTGGTCTTGGTCTCGTTGCACCGATATAGCAACCTTTGCCTGATGCCTCGGTACTCCTCGCCTGCACTAGCCTCCTTAGCACCAAAGAGGAAACAAGGATGTTGCGCGCGCTGGCGCCCGCCTAGCGTCGATCGTCATGGCTCACGTCACGAGAGCCTCGTGAGGTTTGCCCCGCCTTGATATCTCTGCTCCTCGTGAGTCTGCCTGACTAGGCCACTCCTGAGGAGGTCTTGCGTCGCCCCCTTCGCGAGGCTTGGCCCCTCGCGAGGGTCTTGGATGCCTTGTTGATGAAGATGGGTCATACAGCCTGCTGGCTTAGCCATGCCATGGGCCGCAGGCAGGCAAGTCTGGGGACCCCCGTTCCCAGAATGCCGACAACGGCGCCCTGATGGAGGCGCAGGGCGCGGCCGTCAGCAGGGCCGGGGAGCTCTCCGAGGCCGACAAGTCCATCAAGGACCTCGCGCTGAAGCTGGAGGGCCTCGAGGGGATGCTCTCGGAGGCCAAAACCCGGGAGGGGACCCTGGCCAAAGAGCTGGAGGCGGAGAAGCAGTTGCGGAAGAACGGGGCCCTCAACTTCATGGATCACGTGGAGGGCGAGAACCGCTGGCTCGATCGCCTTGCCACCGTTGCCAACCAGGCCACCGCGCAGCTGGCCACCATGGGGATGCCGGACGTGAGGTATGCCCCGGAGCGGAGCGTGAGCGCCAACTGCAGCCTGGCCCTATTCTTTGAGAAGGTCGTCGGCGCTTTGGAGCGGCTTCACGCCAACCGGGCGGCCTCGCTGGCCGACGAGGCCCGGAGGCTTTGCCAGGGCGCCATGACCAAGGTTCTCACCAAGGTGGCATACTGGTACCCCGACCTCGACTTCGACGCCGCGCTGGAGAGCTTGCCGGAGGATACTGACCTCGCGCCGCTCAGGGAGCGCATCAAGCCCATCATCAGCCGCGTCGGCGGAATTCAGAGGGTAGAGGGCCAGCTCGGGGATTAGGCACCCCGTTTCTTATCGCCGCTGCAGGTTCACAACCAAGACAATCGCTATCTCTAGTTAGAACCGCAGCAACAATTCGATGTAATATAACTCTGCAGCACTTTTAGTATCATGCATGTTATTTTCCTGTTCAATTTTTCCTTGTACGTCCACCCTACGTAACTGGGTAGGCTTGCCGGCGCGTAAACCCAGGGTGGCGTCTTGGGGACGGATCCCCATTGGCCTGCCGGGTGTGCTTGCTGCAGGGCGAACCACCTTACCGCCCTTAGAGCGGCCGCCCGAACTGTCGAGCTTGACTCGAGTCAGAGTCGGGAGCGTTGCCAAGTGCAGAAGGCTACCCCGCCACTCTCGACGCGGCCGCTTTGAGCTGTTGAGCGGACTCGAAACAGAACAAGGGCGTTGCCAATTGCGGGAGGGCCCCTTTGCGTGCAGGTTTCTCATACATAGGCAAGATCTTCGAGGACGATAACCTTATATATAAAAGGAAATAACTCAAAGCTCTGAATGACTTAGCTTCTCTGTTGACGCACTGGCGTCCTTCATGTTCACAGGCGGCGCCCCTTTCTCCTGGCCGTCTCCTTCTTGGGAGCTATGGCGACGAAGAACTGCTAGGCTAGCCACTAGACCAGATTCTCACAATTGCGCCCCCTACCTGCGCGCCAAAGATGTCGGGGAAACGACACCTATGGGATCACAAGAATCCCTACTACGGTTGCCGGAGCGCAGGGTTGCGAGAAGAGCAGGATTAGTAACTAGCACGAGGGTCGTTTACCCAGGTTCGGGCCGCGAGGATGCGTAAAACCCTAGTCCTGCTTTGATGGATGTATTTCAGAGAGTTCTTGAGCTCTCGAACTAGCTGTGGTGAGTGTGTGGTTCGAAAGAGCCAAAATCCTTCTCCAGTATGCCATGGGCCTCCTTTTATAGTCGAAAGGGGCTGCCACAGTGGCACACAGGAGGTGGAAAGGCGCACCGTGCTATGAGCTTATCGCTCGTATTACAGGACAAGACGCATTTAATGCGTAGCTTAGGTGTCCCCTTGCTTTATCGAGGACGGGGGCGAGGCCCGTCCCGTCCGTCGCTGCTCCTCCTTGCTTCGACACGCGCCCTGGCTAGAGACGCATGCGGCGCCACATAGGCAAGTAGGCAGCTGAGGTGGCGCGGTTGTAACACCCACGATGAGGCTATATCTCCCACGTGTCGAGGCACGACTTAGAGGCATAACCGCATTGTGGTTTTGTCGCAAGAAGGGTCATCTTCACACAATCCCATGTAATGAACAAGAATGGGATAACGAGAGTTGGCTTACAATCGCCACTTCACACAATACATAAATATAATCCATACATCATTCAAAATCCACACATAGACCGACTACGGTCAAATCCAAATGAAAATAAGATAACCCCAAATGCTAGATCCCCGATCGTCCCAACTGGGCTCCACTACTGATCATCAGGAAAAGACACATAGTAACGACCACGTTCCTCGTCGAACTCCCACTTGAGGTCGATTGCATCATCTACACTGGCATCGTCGGCACCTGCAACTGTTTTGGTAGAATCTGTGAGTCACGAGGACTCAGCAATCTCACACCCGCGAGATTAAGACTATTTAAGCTTGTAGGAAAGGATGGTGTAATGAGGTGGAGCTGCAGCAGGCACTAAGCATATATAGTGGCTAACATACGCAAAAGAGAGCGAGAAGAGAAGCAACGGAACGGTCGTCATCTAGTAATCACCAAGAAGTGATCCTGAACTCCTACTTACGTTATTCATAACTCAAACCGTGTTCACATCCCGGACACCGCCGAGAAGAGACCATCACGGTTACACACACGATTGATGTATTTTAATTAAGTCAAGTGACAAGTTCTCTACAACCGGACATTAACAAATTCCCATCTGCCTCATAATCGCGGGCACGGCTTTCGAAAGATAATACCCTGCAGGGGTGTCCCAACTTAGCCCATCATAAGCTCTCACGGTCAACGAAGGATAAACCTTCTCCCGAAAAGACCCGATCAGTCTCGGAATCCCGGTTTACAAGACATTTCGACAATGGTAAAACAAGACCAGCAAAGCCACCCGATGCGCCGACAAATCCCGATAGGAGCTGCACATATCTCGTTCACAGGGCACACCGGATAAGTCAAGCTACGAGTAAAACCAGTCCTCGAGTTTCCCCGAGGTGGCCCCGCAGGCTGCTCGGTTCGGACCAACACTCGAAGGAGCACTGGCCCGGGGGGTTAAAATAAAGATGACCCTCAGGCTCGCGAAAACCCGGGGGGGAAAGGCTTAGGTGGCAAATGGTAAAACTAAGGTTGGGCCTTGCTGGAGGAGTTTTATTCAAGGCGAACTCTCAAGGGGGTCCCATAAATCACCCAACCGCGTAAGGAACGCAAACTCAAGGAACATAATACCGGTATGACGGAAACTAGGGCGGCAAGAGTGGAACAAAACACCAGGCATAAGGCCGAGCCTTCCACCCTTTACCAAATATATAGATGCATTAATTAAATAAGAGATATTGTGATATCCCAACAATATCCATGTTCCGACATGGAACCAACTTCAACTTCACCTGCAACTAGCAACACTATAAGAAAGGCTGAGCAAAAGCGGTAACTTAGCCAAACAACGGTTTGCTAGGAAAGGATGGTTAGAGGCTTGACATGGTAATATGGGAGGCATGGTATAGCAAGTGATAGGTAGCGCAGCATGGCAAATAGAGCGAACAACTAGCAAAGCAAAGATAGAAGTGATTTCGGGGGTATGGTCATCTTGCCTGCAAGGTTCTCAGAGTTGTCGAAAGCTTGATCCTCGTAAGCGTACTCAACAGGTTCCTCATTCACGAACTCGTCTCCTGGCTCTACCCAAAACAAGAACACAAGCAACGGAACCACAATCAAACACGGGAGATGCACAAGCAACATGATGCAAAACATGTATGATATGCAAGATATGATATGCGATGCATATGCGTGCTCCGGAAGGAAAATGATGAACAAGGCAGTAACTTGGCAAACCAAGCATGCCACTGGAAAGATGAGATGATTTCGGTCGAAATCGATATAAAGATCACCGGAAACGGATGCACGGTTTGCAAATGGCAAGCAAAACAAGAATGACACGAATCTGCGATTAACAGCATGATAGCACTTAGAATGCAACAAGTAACAAAGCTACAGCACTCCAACATAGCAACAAAGAATATGGCAGTAATTTACAGGAGATGCTTGACAAAAGATAAACACTGAGCTACGGCTAGTTCACAACATAACAGGTTCAAACAAGCATGGCAAAAGTGCAAAAGATATCAGGTTCACAGACTTGGTGAAATTACTGGACATGGATGAAACAGCATCAGGTAGCAATGTTCAGAGCACGAAATGAACATGCTACAGGAACTTAACATGGCAAAAAAAGGCATGGCAACAATCTACTAAATGCATATGACAAAAGTCCCTTACTGACCATAAGCCAAAAAGGACCAGAAGATATGATGGCAACCATGTAAACATAGCAAGTTTCGTTAACAGGTTCCAGACTTGGCAGAAAACAGAGCATGGCAGAAACAATAATATGAAGGCATCTTGGTGAGCTTGATGCACTCACCACAAGGCAATGCATGACAAAAAAAGTATACCTACAGCAATATGGCAAGTTTATGAAGCTATCCATGGCAAGATCAAATACATATCATGTATGGATCAACTACAACAAGTTTGGCAAAATTGAATAACACGTAAACAATCTGCCAGAAATATTTTATAGCAAAAGTAGAGCAAGATTGAGTCATGCAATGGCACTCCATAATTACAAACAAGGGCAGGAATGGATCATTTACAACAATATCTACAAAACATCCTTACTGAATATCTCCAAAAGGAGCATGGATCTCTCTGTAGCCACATGGATACATAGCAACAAAATAACAGCAGTCACAGACTTGGAGAAAACACCAAGTCCCTGAAATCAGAAACATTACGGAGCCTAGTTTGCATGCTTGTGCTAGTCACCACAGAGATCACAAAAATACATGGCATACACCTCTGTAAAGATGGCATGGCATACAACAAAACACATGTAGAGCTCATGCCCATAAGATGCACAGATTAAATGCAACAAAAATAACAAATCCTCAAGTTCTGATAAGTAACAGCAGATAACAGCAACTAGCACTCTTGCACCAGAGATTTGGGCATCAAGATAGACTCAACTTAACATGGTGCAATGGAGCAAATTAAAGAGCATCTTGAGACGAACATTTCAATATATTACACGCGCAAAACGGAGCTATATGCAAAGAGTTATGATGCGATGAACAGGTGCACATAATGTAAAAACATTAGGACTTGGAGAAAAAAACGGGGGAGGAGGAAGTCAACCCTAGGGTTCGCCCGATCGGATTTGGCTCGAGGGAGCTCGCCGGAGCCGCTGCTGGCCGGAGCGGAGGAGGCCGGAGGAGAAGGCGACGCCGGCGAGGGGCGGCGGCGGCGAACGCGGAGGAGGAGGCGGCGCCTCGGTGCGGCGGCGCGGGGCGCGGCGCCGGCGGGCGGAGGCGGCGGGCGGACACCGGCGCGGCGAGGCGACGGGGTGCGGTGCCGGCGGAGAGGACGGCGAGGCGGCGGGGAAGCCGCGGCGGCGCGGGCGAGGATCGGGCGGAGGCGCCGGCTCGGGAGGAAGGAGGCGGGGCGCGAGCGGAGACGGGCCGGCGGGGGCGGCGTACGGGCCCGGCGGGCGGAGACGGGCTGGCGGGGGCGGCGTACGGGCCCGACGCCCCCGGGCACCGCCTGGGTGGCTGGAGGCGGCGGCGCGATCTGTCCGGCTCGGGCCGGACACGTCCGGTGGCGGCGGGGCGATTTAGGGTTTCGGGGATCCGGAAATTTTCGGGGAGGCTCACATATATATAGCTAGAGGGAGCTAGGAGACTCCAAATGGAGCACGGTTTTCGCCCACACGATCGTGATCGAACGATCTAGAGCATGGAAGTGACTTAGAGGGGTTTTGGGCTGTTTAGAGAGGGGGTTTTGCTGGAACACACAAACGGACTTTGCGGTTACCCGGTTAACCGTTGGAGTACCAAACGACCTCCAAATGGAACGAAACTTGACCAGTGGTCTACCGGTGGTATACCAAGGCCACTTGACAAGCCTCGGTCCATTCCGAGAACGTTCAACACCCGCTCACGAAAAGAAACGAAAAGGGGTGCGCCGGAGGAGGTGGGAGTGCCGGATTGCAAAACGGACAACGGGGAAAATGCTCGGATGCATGAGACGAACACGTATGCAAATGCAATGCACATGATGACATGATATGAGATGCATGACATGAACAAAATGCAACACGGAAAACAAAACCCGACCACGAAGGAAATATCATAACACATAGCCAAAAATGGCAAGAGTTGGAGTTACAAATATGGAAAGTTACATCCGAGGTGTTACAGCGGTGGTGGAGCCTCCACGAAGATCTGCATGCCGCTACGCAGGCGCTTGATGAGTTGGCCTGGGAGCTGCATGTTGCCACGCAGGTACCCACCCAGCTGGTTGGGCTGGCAGCCGCATGTGAACGGTGGCGAAGACTTGGTTGGTGCAGGCCTGGTAGTGGCCCTGCTGGCGTCCTCGGTGAGGGCCTTGCCGGGTGGCTCGGCAAGGGTCTTGTCGTGGCACGCCGTCGTCCTCGGCAAGGACCTTGCCGGGGGTCTGGTGGCCTTCCTCGGCAAGGATCCTGCCGAGGATCGTCGTCTTCTAATCCTCATCTGATCTTGAGTGTTCCTTGTCTTCACAAAGATCTGCGTGCCACCAGGGAGGTGCCTCCCGAGCCCTGGCCTAACGTGATGTTGGAGACCATGGGCTCAAGGGTGGCTTGCTCTGTTGGTGTGGGGCGAGCTGCCCCGGCAAGGGTCTTGCCGGGGCTGCTGAGGCTGTCCCGGCAAGGGTCTTGCCGTGGGAACCTGCTTCGTCCCTCTGCTCTTTGTGGTCTTGGCCTTGGTGTTGCTCTGGTTATCTTGGGCTCCGGTCTTACCTTGGCTCACCTCCCCTGTTCTGCTTGGTGTGACCGTGGGCGCGGCTCCGACTGCTCGTGCACAGGTAAAGGGGTACAAAAGTGCGCCCCTCCTTTTGTAAACCGATAGGAACATGCTCTGGTTGACCTACGTGGTTCGGTAGTAACTTGATCCGAAGTTTCATGATCATTATCATTAGCTTCGTCACTAGTTGGTGCACGCATCACGGGAACGGTTTTCTGTGATGAGATACTTTCCAATTAGAGAGAAGGTTCAGTTACCTCATCAAGTTCTACTTTCCTCCCACTCACTTCTTTCGAGAGAAACTCCTTCTCTAGAAAGGATCCATTCTTAGCAATAAAGATCTTGCCTTCGATTCTATGATAGAAGGTGTACCCAACAGTTTATTTTGGGTATCCTATGAAGACGCACTTCTCAAATTTGGGTTCGAGCTTATCAGGCTAAAGATTTTTCACATAAGCATCGCAACCCCAAACTTTAAGAAACGACGGCTTAGGTTTCTTGCTAAACCGCAGATCATACGGTGTCGTCTCAATGGATTTAGACGGTGCCCTATTTAACGTGAATGCAGATGTCTCTAATGCATAACCCCAAAACGATAGTGGTAAATCGGTAAAAGACATCACAGATCGCACCATATCTAATAAAGTACGGTTATGACGTTCGGACACACCATTATGCTATGGTGTTCCAGGTGGCGTGAGTTGTGAAACTATTCCACATTGTTTTAAATGAAGGCCAAACTCGTAACTCAAATATTCGCCTCCGCGATCAGATCATAGAAAATTTATTTTCTTGTTATGATGATTCTCCACTTCACTCTGAAATTCTTTGAACTTTTCAAATGTTTCAGACTTGTGTTTCATCAAGTAGATATACCCATATCTGCTCAAATCATCTGTGAAGGTCAGAAAATAACGATACCCGCCGCGAGCCTCAACACTCATCGGACCGCATACATCACTATGTATTATTTCAATAAGTCAGTGGCTCGCTCCATTGTTTCAGAGAACGGAGTTTTAGTCATCTTGCCATGGTTCGCAAGTATCAAATGATTCATAATCAAGTGATTCCAAAAATCCATCCGTATGGAGATTCTTCATGCGCTTTACACCAATATGACCTAAATGGCAGTGCCAAAAATATGTTGCACTATCATTATCAACTGTGCATCTTTTGGCATCAATATTATGAATATGTGTATCACTATGATTGAGATTCAATAAACCATATACATTGGCTGTATGACCATAGAAGGTTTTATTCATGTAAACAGAACAACAATTATTCTCTGACTTAAGTGAATAACTGTATCGCAATAAACATAAGCCAATCATATTCATGCTCAACGCAAACACCAAATAACATTTATTTTGGTCCAACACTAATCTCGAAGGTAGAGGGAGTGTGCGATGGTGATCTTATCAACCTTGGAATCACTTCCAACACACATCGTCACCTCGCCCTTAACTAGTCTCTGTTCATTTTGCAATTCCTGTTTCGAGTTACTAATCTTAGCAACTGAACCGGTATCAAATACCCTGGGGTTACTATGAACACTAGTAAAGTACACATCAATAACATGTATATCAAATATACCTTTGTTCACTTTGCCATCCTTCTTATCCGCCAAGTATTTGGGGTAGTTCCACTTCCAGTGACCATTCCCTTTACAGTAGAAGCACTCAGTTTCAGGCTTAGGTCTAGCTTTGGGTTTCTTCACGGGAGTGGCAACTTGCTTGCCATTCTTTCTTGAAGTTCCCTTTCTTTTCCTTTGCCCCTTTTCTTAAAACTAGTGGTCTTGTTAACCATCAACACTTGATGTTCTTTCTTGATTTCTACCTTCGCCGATTTTAGCATCGCGAAGACCTCGGGAATCATTTTCGTCATCCCTTGCATATTATAGTCCATCACGAAGTTCCAGTAACTTGGTGATAGTGACTAGAGAACTCTGTCAATCACTATCTTATCTGGAAGATTAACTCCCACTTGATTCAAGCAATTGTAGAACTCAAACATTCTGAGCACATGCTCACTGGTTGAGCTATTCTCCTCTATCTTGTAGGCAAAGTACTTGTCAAAGGTCTCATACCTCTTGACTCGGGCATGAGTCTGAAATACCAATTTCAGCTCTTGGAACATCTTATATATGATCTGTGGTGTTCAAAACTTTTTTGAAGTCCGGGTTCTAAGCCATAAAGCATGGCGCACTAGACTATCAAGTAGTCATCATACCGAGCTTGCCAAACGTTCATAATGTCTGCATCTGCTCCTGCAATAGGTCCGTCACCTAGCGGTGCATCAAGGACATAATTCTTCTGTGCAGCAATGAGGATAATCCTCAGATCACGGACCCAGTCCGCATCATTGCTACTATCATCTTTCAACTTATTTTTCTCTAGGAACATATCAAAAATAAATGGGGAGCTACATCGCAAGCTATTGATCTACAACATAGATATGCAAATACTATCAGGACTAAGTTCATGATAAACTAAGTTCAATCAATCATATTACTTAAGAACTCCCACTTAGATAGACATCCCTCAAGTCATCTAAATGATACGTGATCCAAATCAACTAACCCATGTCTGATCATCACGTGAGATGGAGTAGTCATCAATGGTGAACATCTCTATGTTGATCATATCTACTATATGATTCACGTTCGACCTTTCGGTCTCCAGTGTTCCGAGGCCATGTCTGTACATGCTAGGCTTGTCAAGTTTAACCCGAGTATTCCGCATGTGCAAAACTATCTTGCACCCGTTGTATGTGAACGTAGAGCCTATCACACCCGATCATCACGTGGTGTCTCGGCACGAAGAACTTTCGCAACGGTGCATACTCAGGGAGAACACTTATACCTTGAAATTTAGTTAAGGGAGCATCTTATAATGCTACCGCCGTACTAAGCAAAATAAGATGCATAAAAGATAAACATCACATGCAATCAAAATATGTGACATGATATGGCCATCATCATCTTGTGCCTTTGATCTCCATCTCCAAAGCACCGTCATGATCTCCATCATCACCGGCTTGACACCTTGATCTCCATAGTAGCATCGTGGTCGTCTCACCAACTATTGCTTCTACAACTATCGCTAACGCATAGTGATAAAGTAAAGAAATTACATGGCATTTCCATTTCATACAATAAAGCGACAACCATAAGGCTCCTACCAGTTGCCGATAACTTTTACAAAACATGATCATCTCATACAAAAACATATATCACATCATGTCTTGACCATATAACATCACAACATGCCCTGCAAAAACAAGTTAGACGTCCTCTACTTTGTTGTTGCAAGTTTTACGTGGCTGCTACGGGCTTCTAGTAAGAACCGTTCTTACCTACGCATCAAAACCACAACGGTGTTTCGTCAAGTTTGTTGTTTTAACCTTCAACAAGGACCAGCCATAGTCAAATTCGATTCAACTAAAGTTGGAGAAACAGACACCCACCAGCCACCTTTACGCAAAACTAGTTGCATGTCTGTCGGTGGAACCGGTCTCATGAACGTGGTCATGTAAGGTTGGTCCGGGCCACTTCACCCAACAATACCGCCGAATCAAAATAAGACGTTGGTGGTAAGCAGTATGACTATCACCGCCCACAACTCTTTGTGTTCTACTCGTGCATATCATCTACGCATAGACCTGGCTCGGATGCCACTGTTGGGGAACGTAGCATGCAATTTCAAAAAAATTCCTACGCTCAAGCAAGATCTATCTAGGAGATGCATAGCAACGAGAGGGGGAGAGTGTGTCCATGTACCCTTGTAGACCGAAAGCAGAAGCGTTTGCCAACGCAGTTGATGTAGTCGAACTTCTTCTCGTTCCGACCGATCGAGCATCGAACGTACGGCACCTCCGAGTTCTGCACACGTTCAGCTCGATGACGTCCCTCGAACTCTTGATCCAGCAAAGTGTCGAGGGAGAGTTCCATCAGCATGACAGCGTGGTGACGGTGATGGTGAAGTGATCCGCACAGGGCTTCGCCTAAGCACTACGTGAATATGACCGGAGGCGTAAACTGTGGACGGGGGCGCCGCACACGGCTAACAAAATTTTGTGTGTGTTCTAGCAGTGCCCCCCCCCCTCATATATAGAGGTTGGGGGGGAGGAGAGGCAGCCAAGGGGGTGCACCGAGTAGGAGGAATCCTACTTGGGCACCTCCCAATTCGGCCTCCCCCCTTTCCTATTCCTATTCGGAGTAGGAAGGGAAGAGGGGGAAGGGGGAATCCTATTCCCTTTTTCCTTTCCTCCTTCCCCTTTCCTTCTACAATTTGGCCAGCCCATATGGGGGGGCGCACCAGCCCCTTTGTGGCTCGTGTGTTTCCCCCTTGGCCCATAAGGCCCATATCTTTTGCCGGGGGTGCCCGGAACCCCTTCCGGTGACCCGATAAGTACCCGGTGCTTCCCGAAACACTTCCGGTGTCCGAATACTATCGTCCTATATATGAATCTTTGCCTCTCGACCATTTTGATAGTCCTCGTCATGTCCGTGATCTCATCCGGGACTCCGAACAACATTCGATCACCAAATCACATAACTCATATAATACAAAATCGTCATCAAACGTTAAGCGTTCGGACCCTACGGGTTCGAGAACTATGTAGACATGACCGAGACACTTCTCCGGTCAATAACCAACAGAGGAACCTGGATGCTCATATTGGTTCCCACATATTCTACGAAGATCTTTATTGGTCGTACCGTAATGACAATATACGTCATTCCCTTTGTCATCAGTATGTTACTTGCCCGAGATTCGGTCGCCGGTATCTTCATACCTAGTTCAATCTCGTTACCGACAAGTATCTTTACTCGTTCTGTAATACATCATCCCACAACTAACTCATTAGTCACATTGCTTGCAAGGCTTATTATGATGTGCATTACCGAGAGGGCCCAGAGATACCTCTCCGATACTCGGAGTGACAAATCCTAATCTCGATCTATGCCAACCCAACAAACACCTTTGGAGATACCCGTAGAGCATCTCTATAATCACCTAGTTACGTTGTGACGTTTGTTAGCACACAAGGCATTCCTCCGGTATCCGAGAGTTGCATAATCTCATAGTCAAAGGAGTATGTATATGATATGAAGAAAGCTATAGCAATAAAACTGAACGATCATTATGCTAAGCTAACAGATGGGTCTTGTCCATCACATCATTCTCCTAATGATGTGATCCCGTTCATCAAATTACAACACATGTCTATGGTTAGGAAACTTAACCATCTTTGATTAACGAGCTAGTCTAGTAGAGGCTTACTAGGGACACGGTGTTTTGTCTATGTATCCACACATGTATCAAGTTCCCGGTTAATAAAATTCTAGCATGAATAATAAACATTTATCATGATATAAGGAAATATAGAATAACAACTTTATTATTGCCTCTAGGGCATATTTCCTTCATATCGAAAGGACTACGATTGATCCCCTATACTTGTGGGTCATCACTGGGTTCGTGGGATGTGCGACTTCTTTTTTTCGTGGATGGTGTGTCGATTGTATGATGGTTTTGCATGGACGTATGATTAAGATCAACGAATCATGCGAGGGAACCATTACGAAGTTGAACTAGTGCCCAACAACTAATTCGGGAAAGCTTGTACTTATTTTCACTACATGATTAGGAGATAATAGTTGTTTCTGTAATGGTTCAAAAAGCGTTTAGCTTACAGACCATTAACTTCGAGAAATCCTCCATTTTCTTTTTGGTCGCCACTAAATGTACGTGATTGTGAGAGTACCGTCTTTCTCATAAAAATCAATTATATTACAGGTTATAATCACTAATGCACCAAAGCTTCGATGTGCATTCTTTTTTTTTTGAGAATCGAGGGGGGGTCCCCCACATCGATGTTGAACTTGTTGATGAAATTATATATGGCCAAAATTCTTGTGATCGACTTGGTTGGGAATTTCACAAACGCATAGATGGCGCATACCTCTGCAATTGTGCGCATTGCGATGAGTCCAATACTATTACCAAAATTGATAGATGGGGAGTAAAGCTATAACCAAGATTGAGATCGAGGATTCTTACATCTTGACATGGAGAACTTCGTCGGCCGCCTAGGCAAGTCGTCTCTTCTTCGTTGGGGGCCTTGGGGCTCAGCTTCACCATTACTCTAGTAGCCTATAACCAAGATCATGGGTTTAGAAATATTATGTCTTGTCGTGGAGGCCTAGATTCAAAGAAGAGTGGTGTAGTCGTATTCGTGTGGGGAGGCCGTAGCCGGCATCACACCGGCTGAGGCCGTGGGGTGGCACATCGCCGAATCGAGGAAGTTGCATCCCTCGATATGGTGGGGACCACTGGACGGCGACATCATGTGGAGATGACATGACAGTTTGCCAACACCGATGGGAATCGATAGGCTCTGGTGGCATCGAGGAGCGGCGACGCAAGTCGAGGCCACATCGGGGTGCCCGTGAGTGGGGGGGAAGACGTGCGCTCATGCTGGGTTCGTGGGATGTGCAACTTGTTTTTTTCGCGGATGGTGTGTGGATGGTACGATGGTTTTGCATGGACGTTTGATTAAGATCGACAAATCATGCGAGGGAATCAGTACGAGGTTGAACCATAACAACGACGTTCAATCCCCCTTTAATAGTAGAGATTAAACTGAACCCAACCAAAGAGCACACAAAATCCATTATCGGCTAGTCTGTGAAGAGGTGAATAAAATAGGGATCCATTAGGGACTGTTTATTCTTCCACAGAGTAAGAGAAAAAAATAAGAATGAACTAAACGGCGATGAACTGAAGCGTCATGCGGTATAGGATTATTGACTGCAGATGTATCTACTTAGCACAAATACAATAGCTCATCTGTAAAGTTACGCAATAATGGATTTATAACTCAACAATCTTTTTTTTACTTAATATGGTCAGAAATCTACTACAAAGTACATCTCACCTTTGATACTTACCTAATTTCACCCGCAAAGAAGGACAAAAATTCATAATTAATTAAAAAAATGGCGCCTCCCACCCCCCACCCCCCACCTAAACCCTAGACCCACCCACCGCCGGCGATCTCCACCTCCCCCCGTGGGTTTTGGAATCTGATCCGGCCATCATCTCCGGCGTCTTCTCCTCTTTCTTCTGGTGATCACCTCCATGGCTGTCCACGCGGCCATCTCCCTGGGTTTGGACTTTTCCCCTGGGATTGACATGGAGAAAGCGATCTGGCATTCTTTCCATCGCACGGTGCATCCCTCGGATCGATCTGGGCATTTCATCATGGTGGTATCCTTTGCACGCCACAGCTTTCGTCTGGATGAAGAGAACGTGGCTCTGGCATTGGAATCTGCGATTGGTGGATATTGTTCTTCTCTCAAGGTATCTTGCCTACGTGATCAAGTTTTTGCCTTTCATGTTCCATGCAAGGAAGTGGGGTTTTTCATCTTGCATCAACGCTCCTTTGTTTGTTCTCAATTCAAATGCTACTTCCATCTTTGGGGGCATGGGGGCCCTCATTGGGATAAGAAGTTTTGTGCTTGGCAAATTGAATGCCAGGAAGAATGGACCCTGGTTAGTCCATCCAAGAGGTGTGCTCGCCTTGGCCTTGAGGCCATGAAACATGCACCAGCTAAGTCCTCCTTGCGTTCATCTGCACACACCACTAAGAAATCCCTACATTTTGCTACATTCTTGAATTATGATGCTTGCAAGGGTTATCGTTATCCGGCAACTGCTGAGGAGATCAGTATTGTTACTTTAGATGCTGGTTATACGGTTGATCCTCAGGAGCTTGCTGATCTTAACCGTGTGGATTTAGTCTCACCGCCGGTGTCTCCTCCGGCGACCACGTCGTTGAGGTTGTTGCATTCTCCGGATGTCACGTTTGGATCAATAACTCCTTGTGATCTTCCTCCGGAGACATCGGGATCGGGTACGTCATCTGGTTTGATTTTCTCCCATGCATCCCATGTTGGACCTGCCAGCCTCTCTCTCCGGCCTGCCTTGTTGGGCTCAGCCCAAAACCCGTTGGAATTATTGGACGATGACTCTGATCAAGTTTCAGAATCCAGCCAGCTTTATTCACTTGAGTTGCCTAAATCTTCTGGTATGTCTAAGGATGTTTCTTCTAAGTCTCCGCAAGATATCGTGCGTGATTTGCAAGGTCTAGATCAAGTTGTGGAGGAAATTGCAGACATGTTTTGGGATTGTTCCAACTGCCTTGGTATGGGTCATTGTTTGACACGTTGCACCAATAAGGTCAGATGCCAAAAATGTTTCCGGTCCGGTCACGTTAAAAAGGACTGCACCCGGTCTCCTCCTAATATTAAACTCTGGGTTCCCAAAACCGGAGTGCCTCGCGTCGAGCCTCGCGCCATCAACAAGCAGCTTGACGTTTCGAGCTCCACCGCCCCCTGCCAACCCTGACACATCTCCACCAAAGCTGCCAGACTCCTCTGCTTCCCCACCAAAACCACCAATGCCACCACCTACGAACAGCGAATCGCCCCGCGGATCATCGCCACCTCCCTCAATGGCGGTGTATGAACTTGATCCTCGTCGTTTCCTTCTGGCGGGCCACGACATCATCGACGGCGGGCCTTTCCGCGTTCCGAGGACGTACTACACTCCAGCTCAGGCTCCTCCCCGCCGCCATGAATCTTACATGGTGGGCATCGTTGAACCTCCTCCTCCGCCTGAAGATGTTGCTATCCGTCGGCAGCAAGTACATGCTTTCATCACCAACCACCTGGAGTTACCGGTACGATCTGCTCAGACTTGGTTTCAGGGAGTTGGCCTCTATGAGATGCAAGATCCAGTTATTCGTGCTGCGTTAGTTGCTCACCCTCCTTGGCCGCTTGGTTTAGATCAGCATGGCAATGAGATGTTCGTTAGGTTTATCAGGCATGATGATGTTCAGGGTTATAGAGCTTTGCAAGGACACCGAACTGGTTGGTTGATGTTTGTTGGTGTACCCCTTGACTATCGTAATGAGGAATTTGTCTGAAGTTGTGGGCACTTTTGGTCAGTTCCACTATTGGAATCATCAAGATGATCGGAAGGTGCGAGCACTGGTTTATGCTTCTTTCTCTGATGACCAATTAGTACCAAGAGATGTGATTTTCCGTCAGTTTGCGAATGTTGGAGGTGCAGTTGT
Source organism: Aegilops tauschii subsp. strangulata (assembly GCF_002575655.3). NCBI lineage: Eukaryota > Viridiplantae > Streptophyta > Magnoliopsida > Poales > Poaceae > Aegilops > Aegilops tauschii. The sequence continues at coordinate 292,588,213 of NC_053041.3, forward strand.
CTCATGGACTGCGTCCGTCTCAATCCTCACTGCTGAATTTGCGGAACAACTTCCACCTGATGAGGACGTCATGCCGATCGATGGTAATCCCCACCCAATGTCAGGCCAGCTCCAGCCACCTGAAAACTTTTGGGTTTTGCCATCGTATCCCGCTCTGGGATGGAATGATGTTCCACAACCTGCTGCTCCAGATGAACCACAACAACCACACCCCCAAGATTTTCATGGTTGGGGCAATGAGGAGAATCTGAATGACATTGAGCAGGTACAACCACATGTCCAGGAAGCAAACTCAATGGTTTTGAATCCCTCAATGGGCTCTAACGACTCTGGTGATGTTGTCGGGCCAGTTCAGCCTGCTGTTCAGGATGGGCCTAACAATGTTGTGGTCCAGGGCCCAAACTTGTTTGATGAGCATATTCAGGATGTTGTCCCTCATATACCTCAGCCAGAGCAATTAGTGCCTCAGCCTGAACAGATTGTGCCACTTCAACCTTTGGTTCAACCTGAGCAACCAGTGGCTTTGGAAGATCCTCAGCATGATCATGTGATGGATTTGCTTGCTGGTGACTTACCTAATGAGCAGAACAATCTTGCCATTGTCCCATATAACCCAATTGTGGTGCAACCTCCTCTGCATGTTGGTCTAGTCAGAGTTGTTATGGGGCCAGCTCTACCCCGTGAGTTTATCTGGAGAAGATCTTTTGAGTCACTCATGCCTACTTTCCTAACTGCTCAAATCCCTAGAGATTTGTCACCTCCTGCCAGGTTTGCTCTACACAAAAGATCTTGGTCAGTGGCTTTTGATCTTCCAGTTTCTTTCAGTCCTTCAATTCATTGCGATTCTGAGCCCTCTCAACATGTTGCAAGAAAGTTGTTTTTGGAAGACAGCACAAGCCAGATCTCTCTGACAGGGACAGCTGACAGTGTCATTGAGTCTTCTCAGGACATTGCCAACAAGAGTTTCACTTTCTCTTCCAACACCAAGCAGAGCAAGCAGCCCCGTGCTAGAAAGTCCAAGGCACCCATTTTTCGTGCTGTTTCAGACTTCTCTGACAGGAGGATGACCAGAAGTGCAGCAAAATCACAAGGTTTTAAACCTACCGCTCCTCTGTCACCCAAGCCTAGGCCTCTCAGGTAGCCTAGAGCTAAGAAGCTGAAACCTGACACTCAGAGCGCCACACCTAGCAATCAGAATCAGCCAGAAGATGCAAACCCTCATGGTCAAGTTCCACCACCGACGCCAATTGCTTTGCTCCAGCAGATTGGGGCTGCGCTTGGAGTGCCTCCGGAGAAGATGACAGTGGAGAAGCTGACGACTTCTTCAGATGCTGCCCAACCCTCTTCAGTTTCTAATGATGATTAGTCTTCTTTATTGTCATATAGGGAGGCATGTCCCTTGTCATGCCAGTTATCTGAACGTACTTTCCTCTCTGCTTGCTGCCTGCACTTTATCCTGGGATGATACTTTATATATTAGGCTTTTGTTTCGCTATTATGCAGTGAACTATTATATTTGCCTCTCCATTAATGTTTATTAATGAATTCACAACAAACAAGAGACTGGAAAGTGCTTTGTTGGAATGTGAGAGGCCTAAATTCTGATGACAGACAGAGAAGTGTTAGAGCTAAAATAGAGGAAAGTCAATGCTCTGTTATCTGTTTGCAAGAAACCAAATGCAATTTTTTTGATTAGCGAGCAATAAGAAAGTTTTGCCCCAGACGGTTTGATAACTTTGTGTACTCACCCTCTGTTGGGGCCTCTGGTGGCATTCTTGTGTTGTGGTATTCCAGTGTTTTCTCTGGCATGCTGGTGGGTACAAAGCCATTTGGTGTTATAGTTTCTTTTACATCTGTGCACAATGCAAGCATTTGGACTTTGGTTAATGTCTATGGACCTTGTCAAGGACCAGCTTGAGATGACTTTGTTCAGTGGCTTTACAACTTAGATATCCCAGTGGATGATAATTGGCTTCTCGTGGGAGACTTTAATTTCATAAGATCCCTTGATAACAGAAATTTTCCAGGTGGAGATATTAATGATATGTTCCTCTTTAATGAAATAATTGGTCATCTTGGCCTTCTTGAGCTGCCTTTAAAAGGAAGATCTTACACTTGGTCCACCATGCAAGAAAATCCCCTGCTTGAACAACTGGATTGGTTCTTTACTTCTTCCACTTGGATCAATGATTATCCCAACACAATGGTCCACCCTCTTGCAAGAACTGCCTCTGGTCATGTCCCCTGTGTAGTTTCAATTGCAACAACTATACCCAAGGCAAAACTCTTTAGATTTGAAAACTATTGGGTGGATTTACCTGGTTTCTTTGAATGTGTGGAGCAGTCATGGAATGCTCCCACAATGAAATCTAATTCTGCAGTCAGGTTAACTGAAAAGTTCAAACGACTGAGATATGCTCTTAAGCATTGGTACATCAGTCTGTCTAAGCTCAAGAAGGCCATTGAAGCTTGCAATCAGGTGGTTTTGTTCTTTGATAACATGGAAGAATTGAGGGCTCTAACAAGACCTGAGTTCAATTTCAGAAAAATTGTGAAGCTCCATGTTGAGGACCTTCTCCATTTGCAGTTCATTTATTGGAAACAACGATGCACTATCAGATGGATCAAAGTTGGGGAGGAGAATTCAAAATTCTTTCAAGCAATGGCCACTGAAAGGTTTAGGAGAAACTCTATTTCTTTCCTGCAAGATGCTGATGGAAATGTTGTTTCTGATCATCAACAAATGGTTGGTATGTTATGGGGCACTTTTAAAGAGCGAATGGGTGTTTCTACAGGGATTGATATGAGGTTTGATCTAGGTTCATTGATTGAGCCCGTGGAGGGTCTGGACAACTTGTCTGCCCCCTTTTCTGAGGATGAAATAAATGAAGTTCTCAAATCTCTACCCACAGATAGGGCACCTGGTCCTGATGGTTTTACAGGTTTGTTTGTGAAGAGATGTTGGCACATCATCAAGCAGGATTTTTTGCAGCTTTTCCAGGATTTTTATGATGGCAAGATTACAATTAGTAACATTAATGGGTCTCTGGTCACTTTAATCCCCAAGAAACTCTCACCTGAGGGTCCCAATGACTTCAGGCCCATTTCTCTGACAAACACCTGCTTGAAATTCCTGACAAAACTCCTAGCCAACAGGTTGCAACAGGTTATCCTGAGATGCATTCACAAAAATCAATATGGGTTTCTTAAGTCTAGGTCTATACAGGATTGCATTGCTTGGACTCTGGAGTACATCCATCAGTGCCATAAATCCAAAAAACCCATTTTGATTCTCAAACTGGATTTTGCAAAGGCCTTTGATACAGTGGAGCATGACCCTATCCTCAAACTTCTGCATCATAAAGGTTTTGATAGCAAATGGATTGGCTGGATTAAAGAGCTCTTGTCATCTGGTACCTCTTCTGTTATTTTGAATGGAGTTCCTGGAAAACAATTTATCTGTAAAATGGGTGTGAGGCAGGGGGATCCTTTATCACCCCTCCTGTTTGTTCTTGCTGCAGATCTGTTACAAACTTTGGTGAATAATATGCTGACAAATGGAGTGATTTGTTTACCTATTGAAACACATGATAAAGAATTTCCTATTGTTCAGTATGCTGATGATACTCTCCTCATTGTTCATGCGGTTGACTCACAACTCCTGGCTCTTAAAGATATGCTGCAGGATTTTCATGCTTCCACTGGTCTTAGAGTCAATTTTCATAAATCATGTATTATGCCTATTAATGTGGATGAGGCAGAAACTGCACGCTTGGCTGATGTTTTTGGTTGTCAGGTTGGGACCCTCCCTTTTACCTATCTTGGGCTTCCTGTGGGCACCACTAAGCCAACGATACAAGATTTGTTCCCAGTGGTGGATAGGGTTGAAATAAGACTGTCTACTAGCTCATGTCTCCTTAATCAGGGAGCAAGATTGCAATTGCTCCAATCTGTATTATCCTCTTTGCCCATATACTTCCTTTGCAGTTTATGCCCGCCAGCTGGTATCATCAAGCAACTAGAAAGAATCATGAGGCAGTGCTTATGGAGGGGAAACTCTGACACTCCCAGACAGTCCTTGGCAACTTGGCCTTTAGTTTGTAAGCCTAAAGATAAAGGTGGCATGGGGATTATAAACTTGAATATCCAGAATAGAGCCCTCCTTACCAAACATCTGTCCAAGTTTTATAACAAAGCTGATATCCCCTGGGTGTCTCTCATTTGGAACACTTATTATGATCGAGTGGTGCCCCATGGAACTGTGTTGTGTGGCTCCTTTTGGTGGAGGGATATAATTAAACTAAATGAAATTTTCAGACTTCACTGTGAGGTGACGATCAACATGGGGGACTCTGTTCTCTTCTGGTTTGATGCCTGGTTTTTTTGGGATCTTCTATTCCTCTTAAAGAAAGGTTTCCCAGGCTTTTCTCTTTTGCAATTGATGATAAGGTCTCTGTCAGAGATGTCCTCAACACTCTTGATATGTCAGAGCTCTTCCATCTGCCTTTATCACCAGAAGCAATGGAGGAAATGATCACAGTGCAGAATGGCTTGGTTCATATGGATATAGATGATAGTCTCAATGATTCTTGGTCATGGATCCCTGGCAAAGGAAAATTTTCTGCCGAGAGTTACTATGCAACGATGCATGCCCATATTCCTATTGATATGCCGGCCAAATGGATCTGGGAGAGTATATCAACAATGAAGATCAAGGTGTTCGCGTGGTTGATGCTTAATGATAGACTCAACACCCGTGATCTCCTGGTTAGGAGGCACTGGAGATCGCCGCAGGAGGACAACACTTGTCCCTTATGTCCTGCTCAAGCCCATGAAGACAGAAATCATCTTTTCTTCACCTGCCAATTCAGCTCAAGAGTCTGGAATTATTTGCAAATTCAATGGCTTGCTGGCCTGTCTCCTTCTGAGTGTCTCATTGCTGCCAGGAAGAGTTTTGGTCAGCCTTTCTTCAAGGAGGTTGTTTATCTTGCTGCTTGGAATGTCTGGTTATTGAGGAATGGAGGAATCTTCAGAAATGAGAGGCACACCTTCGCAGCATGGAGGAGAAATTTCATCCATGATATAACTCTGCTCTCCCACAGATTCCTGGTTTAAAACCTTTGCTGTTGCATTGGATTAATTCTTTGCCCTAATTGGTTGTTTGTATTTATGTTGCCCACCTTGTAAATTTGTACATAGGGCCATAGGTAAGTAGCCTGATTCTTTAGGTGAGTAGTTTTAACTTTTCTTACCAGAACCTTTTGTACTTTGTTGTTTGCTTGAGTTTAATAAAGTACTGTGGGGCTGTTGCCTCACAGTTTCCAGTCAAAAAAAAATTCACCCGCAAAAAAAAGATACTTACCTAATTTCATCACAGCTAAAAAATTTCCATGGCTATTACTTACATGTCTTTGCTACATCTTTGAAACTAGGTAAATAAAAATGTAGACATATTCTAATGTAATTGAGTCTCAGTGTATGTGTGTGCACGTGTAAGTTCCCATATACCTATGTGCATGCTATTGCTAGAGTAAAATTAGGTACTTGCCTCAAGATAGGCAGAATATAAAATAAGTAAATGAATAAATTAGTACCGCCATAATCATGTGATTTTGATTCTTTTAGGGAAATTTATTAGATTTTACATCGCTGAGAGATACCTGGTGAAGCATAAAATATGTCATACGGACACTCACACTATTAGCGGTAAATGCTAAAGTATAATATATAAGAGTCTGTGCAACATGTACTTGCCAGTTAAGCATTTAGTGTGTCGGTATTTTTGACCAGTAAGTAACACACTACTAGGGAAAACCCTAGTAGTAGCGCTTGTTTTATAGCTAGTAGTAGCGCTTGTACTAGCGCTACCACTAAGGCGCTACATCTAACTAGTAGCAGTAGCGCTGGAAAGGAAGCGCTACTGCTATACCTAGTTAGCAGTAGCGCTTTCCTTGGGACAGCGCTACTGCTAGTAGTAAGTAGCAGTAGCGTTTATTCTAAAAAGCGCTGCTACTAACTTTTCCTGTATTTTTAAAAATACAGCTTATTTTCGTTGTGGTTTTATATACAGTAGTTTCATCATATGATTTTATGACCACGATTAGTTATTATATATAACAGTGGGCGAAATGAACGTGGAGTAGATTCAAGTGGAGGCAACATGTGGTGCATGTCGAAAGTACTACTCTTTCGATGTGCACCACATGTTGCCTCCACTTGAATCTAATCCATGTTCATTTCACCCACTGATATATATAATAACTCATCATGCTCATATAACAACTTAGCATCATGCATCATCGATCATAATAATAAATAATTCATCATTGGTATCATAATAAGAAGTCATACTCATCATCATCGATCATACAACTTACTCGATATCGCATCATCATCATAGTAATCTAACGAATCCTACTTAGTTGTTCTTAGCACATGATCATGAGTATTATTAGCTACGACCTACTACCTTCTCTTAGGTAAAATAGCATAAAACAAGATAGGCCCTGACTCTCCATTATGGAGAATGGAGATTATCTTGTCTCCAATTCTTGCCTTTCGCATAAGTTGCTTCCAAGTACCTCCTTACGACTGTCCATACATTTTTTCCATTCTTTGATTTTCATGTCTTCACTGGTTTTAGAAATCCAATACGGACATGTGTGATTCATAGGATGACCTGGCCGTATCTGAAGGAAATATGCCCTAGAGGCAATAATAAAGTTATTATTTATTTCCTCATATCATGATAAATGTTTATTATTCATGCTAGAATTGTATTAACCGGAAACATAATACATGTGTGAATACATAGACAAACATAGTGTCACTAGCATGCCTCTACTTGACTAGCTCGTTGATCAAAGATGGTTGAGTTTCCTAGCCATAGACATGAGTTGTCATTTGATTAACGGGATCACATCATTAGGAGAATGATGTGATTGACTTGACCCATTCCGTTAGCTTAGCACTTGATCGTTTAGTTTACTTCTATTGCTTTCTTCATGACTTATACATGTTCCTATAACTATGAGATTATGCAACTCCCGATTACCAAAGGAACACTTTGTGTGCTACCAAACGTCACAACGTAACTAGGTGATTATAAAGGTGCTCTACAGGTGTCTCCGATGGTACTTGTTGAGTTGGCATAGATCGAGATTAGGATTTGTCACTCCGATTGTCGGAGAGGTATCTCTGGGCCCTCTCGGTAATGCACATCACTATAAGCCTTGCAAGCAATGTGACTAATGAGTTAGTTACGGGATGATGCACTACAGAACGAGTAAAGAGACTTGCCGGTAACGAGATTGAGCTAGGTATTGAGATACCGACAATCGAATCCCGTAACTAACTCAATACCCCTTCTCCTCTCTCTCCTCCTTCCCCCTTCTCCTACTCCTACTAGGAAAAGAGAAGTCCTACTCCCGGTAGGAGTAGGACTCCCCCTTGGCGCGCCCTCCTCCTTGGCCGGCCGCCTCCCCCTAGCTCCTTTATATACGGGGGTAGGGTGGCACCCTAGAACACACAAGTTGATCATTGATCTCTCCCAGCTGTGTGCGGTGCCCCCCTCCACCATAATCCACCTCGGTCATATCGTAGCGGTGCTTAGGCGAAGCCCTGCGTCGGTAGCTTCATCAACATCGTCACCACGGCGTCGTGCTGACGAATCTCTTCCTTAAGCTCTACTGGACCATGAGTTCGCGGGACGTCACCGAGCTGAATGTGTGCTGAACGCGGAGGTGCCGTATGTTCGGTACTGAGGATCGGTTGATCGTGAAGACGTACGACTACATCAACCGCGTTGTCATAACGCTTCCGCTTAACGGTCTATGAGGGTACGTGGACGACACTCTCCCCTCTTGTTGCTATGCATCACCATGATCTTGCGTGTGCGTAGGAATTTTTTTAAAATTACTACGTTCCCCACCAGTGGTATCAGAGCCAGGTTTATGCGTAGATGTTATATGCACGAGTAGAACACAAGTGAGTTGTGGGCGATACAAGTCATACTGCTTACCAGCATGTCATACTTTGGTTCGGCGGTATTGTTGGATGAAGCGGCCCAGACCGACATTACACGTACGCTTACGCGAGACTGGTTCTACCGACGTGCTTTGCACACAGGTGGCTGGCGGGTGTCAGTTTCTCCAACTTTAGTTGAACCGAGTGTGGCTACGCCCGGTCCTTGAGAAGGTTAAAACAGCACTAACTTGACGAACTATCGTTGTGGTTTTGATGCGTAGGTAAGAACGGTTCTTGCTGAGCCCGTAGCAGCCACGTAAAACTTGCAACAAAAAAGTAGAGGACGTCTAACTTGTTTTTGCAGGGCATGTTGTGATGTGATATGGTCAAGACATGATGCTATATTTATTGTATGAGATGATCATGTTTTGTAACAGAGTTATCGGCAACTGGCAAGAGCCATATGGTTGTCGCTTTATTGTATGCAATGCAACCGCCCTATAATTGCTTTACTTTATCACTAAGCGGTAGCGATAGTCGTAGAAGCAATAGTTGGCGAGACGACAACGATGCTACGATGGAGGTCAAGGCGTCGCGCCGGTGACGATGGTGATCATGACGGTTCTTTGGAGATGGAGATCAAAGGCACAAGATGATGATGGCCATATCATATCACTTATATTGATTGCATGTGATGTTTATCCTTTATGCATCTTATTCTGCTTTGTTTGACGGTAGCATTATAAGATGATCTCTCAGTAAATTTCAAGGTAAAAAGTGTTCTCCCTGAGTATGCACCGTTGCCAAAGTTCGTCGTGCCGAGACACCACGTGATGATCGGGTGTGATAAGCTCAACGTTCATCTACAACGGGTGTAAGACAGTTTTGCACACGCAGAATACTCGGGTTAAACTTGACGAGCCTAGCATATGCAGATATGGCTTCAAAACACTGAGACCGAAAGGTCGGGTGTGAATCATATAGTAGATATGATCAACATAGTGATGTTCACCATTGAAAACTACTACATCTCACGTAATGATTGGTTATGGTTTAGTTGATATGGATCACGTGATCACTTAGATGATTAGAGGGATGTCTATCTAAGTGGGAGTTCTTAAGTAATATGATTAATTGAACTTAAATTTATCATGAACTTAGTACCTGATAGTATTTTGCTTCTCTTTGTTGTTGTAGATAGATGGCCCGTGCTGTTGTTCGTTGAATTTTAATGCATTCCTTGAGAAAGCAAAGTTGAAAGATTATGGTAGCAATTACACGGACTAGGTCCGTAACTTGAGGATTATCCTCATTTCTACACAGAAGAATTACGTCCTGGAAGCACCGCCGGGTGCCACGCCTGCTGCAGATGCAACTGACGATGTTAAGAACGTCTGGCAGAGCAAAGCTGATGACTACTCGATAGTTCAATGTGCCATGCTTTACGGCTCAGAACCGGGACTTCAACGATGTTTTGAACGTTATGGAGCATATGAGATGTTCCAGGAGTTGAAGTTAATATTTCAAGCAAATGCCCGAATTGAAAGACATGAAGTCTCCAATAAGTTCTACAGCTGCAAGATGGAGGAGAATAGTTCTGTCAGTGAACATATACTCAAAATGTCTGGGTATAACAATCACTCGATTCAACTGGGAGCTAATCTTCCGGATGATAGTGTCATTGACAGAATTCTTCAATCACTGCCACCAAGCTACAAGAGCTTCGTGATGAACTATAATATGCAAGGGATGGATAAGACAATTCCTGAGCTCTTCGCAATGCTAAAGGCTGCGGAGGTAGAAATCAAGAAGGAGCATCAAGTGTTGATGGTCAACAAGACCACCAGTTTCAAGAAAAAGGGTAAAGGGAAGAAGAAGGGGAACTTCAAGAAGAACGACAAACAAGTTGCTGTTCAAGAGAAGAAACCCAAGTCTGGACCTAAGCCTGAGACTGAGTGCTTCTACTGCAAACAGACTGGTCACTTGAAGCAGAACTGCCCCAAGTATTTGGCGGATAAGAAGGATGGCAAGGTGAACAAAGGTATATGTGATATACATGTTATTGATGTGTACCTTACTAGAGCTCGCAGTAACACCTGGGTATTTGATACTGGTTCTGTTGCTAATATTTGCAACTCCAAACAGGGACTACGGATTAAGCGAAGACTGTCTAAGGACGAGGTGAAGATGCGCGTGGGAAATGGTTCCAAAGTCGATGTGATCGCCGTCGGCACGCTACCTCTACATCTACCTTCGGGATTAGTTTTAGACCTGAATAATTGTTATTTGGTGCCAGCGTTAAGCATGAACATTATATCTGGATCTTGTTTGATGCGAGACGGTTATTCATTTAAATCAGAGAATAATGGTTGTTCTATTTATATGAGTAATATCTTTTATTGTCATGCACCCTTGAAGAGTGGTCTATTTGTGTTGAATATCGATAGTAGTGATACACATATTCATAATGTTGAAGCCAAAAGATGCAGAGTTGATAATGATAGTGCAACTTATTTGTGGCACTGCCGTTTGGGTCATATTGGTGTAAAGCACATGAAGAAACTCCATACCGATGGACTTTTGGAATCACTTGATTATGAATCACTTGGTACTTGCGAACCATGCCTCATGGGCAAGATGACTAAAACGCCGTTCTCCGGAACAATGGAGTGAGCAACAGATTTGTTGGAAATCATACATACTGATGTATGTGGTCCGATGAATATTGAGGCTCGCGGCGGGTATCGTTATTTTCTCACCTTCATAGATGATTTGAGCAGATATGGGTATATCTACTTAATGAAACAAAAGTCTGAAACATTTGAAAAGTTCAAAGAATTTCAGAGTGAAGTGGAAAATCATCATAACAAGAAAATAAAGTTTCTACGATCTGATCGTGGAGGAGAATATTTGAGTTACGAGTTTGGTCTACATTTGAAACAATGCGGAATAGTTTCGCAACTCACGCCACCTGGAACACCACAACGTAATGGTGTGTCCGAACGTCGTAATCGTACTTTACTAGATATGGTGCGATTTATGATGTCTCTTACTGATTTACCGCTATCATTTTGGGGTTATGCTTTAGAGATGGCTGCATTCACGTTAAATAGAGCGCCATCGAAATCCGTTGAGACGACGCCTTATGAACTGTGGTTTGGCAAGAAACCCAAGGTGTCGTTTCTTAAAGTTTGGGGCTGCGATGCTTATGTGAAAAAGCTTCAACCTGATAAGCTCGCACCCAAATCGGAGAAATGTGTCTTCATAGGATACCCAAAGGAAACTGTTGGGTACACCTTCTATCACAGATCTGAAGGCAAGACATTTGTTGCTAAAAATGGATCCTTTCTAGAGAAGGAGTTTCTCTTGAAAGAAATGAGTGGGAGGAAAGTACAACTTGATGAGTTAGCTGTACCTGCTCCCTTATTGGAAAGTAGTTCATCACAGAAACCGGTTCCTGTGACACCTACGCCAATTAGTGAGGAAGCTAATGATGTTGATCATGAAATTTCAGATCAAGTTACTATCGAACCTCGTAGGTCAACCAGAGTAAGATCCGCACCAGAGTGGTACGGTAATCCTATTCTGGAAGTCATGTTACTTGACCAAAGCGAACCTACGAACTATGAAGAAGCGATGGTGAGCCCAGATTCCGCAAAATGGCTTAAGGCCATGAAATCTGAGATGGGATCCATGTATGAGAACAAAGTGTGGACTTTGGTTGTCTTGCCCGCTGATCGGCAAGCCATAGAGAATAAATGGATCTTCAAGAAGAAGACTGACGCTGACGGTAATGTTACTGTCTACAAAGCTCGACTTGTTGCGAAAGGTTTTCGACAAGTTCAAGGGGTTGACTACGATGAGACTTTCTCACCCGTAGCGATGCTTAAGTCTGTCCGAATCATGTTAGCAATTGCCGCATTTTATGATTATGAAATTTGGCAAATGGATGTCAAAACTGCATTCCTGAATGGATTTCTGGAAGAAGAGTTGTATATGATGCAACCAGAAGGTTTTGTCGATCCAAAGGGAGCTAACAAAGTGTGCAAGCTCCAGCGATCCATTTATGGACTGGTGCAAGCCTCTCGGAGTTGGAATAAACGTTTTGATAATGTGATCAAAGCATATGGATTTATACAAACTTTTGGAGAAGCCTGTATTTTCAAGAAAGTGAGTGGGAGCTCTATAGCATTTCTAATATTATATGTGGATGACATATTGCTGATTGGAAATGATATATAATTTCTGGATAGCATAAAAGGATACTTGAATAAGAGTTTTTCAATGAAAGACCTCGGTGAAGCTGCTTACATATTGGACTTTCTCACCCGTAGAGATAGATCAAGACGCTTGATTGGACTTTCACAAAGCACATACCTTGACAAAGTTTTGAAAAAGTTCAAAATGGACCAAGCAAAGAAAGGGTTCTTGCCTGTGTTACAAGGTATGAAGTTGAGTCAGACTCAATGCCCGACCACTGCAGAAGATAGAGAGAAAATGAAAAGTGTTCCCTATGCTTCAGCCATAGGCTCTATCATGTATGCAATGCTGTGTACAAGACCTGATGTGCCTTGCTATTACCTTAGCAGGGAGGTACCAAAGTAATCCAGGAGTGGATCACTAGACAGCGGTCAAGAACATCCTGAAATACCTGAAAAGGACTAAGGATATGTTTCTCGTTTATGGAGGTGACAAAGAGCTCATCGTAAATGGTTACGTCGATGCAAGCTTTGACACTGATCCAGACGATTCTAAATCGCAAACCGGATACGTGTTTACATTGAACGGTGGAGTTGTCAGTTGGTGCAGTTCTAAACAAAGCGTCGTGGCGGGATCTACGTGTGAAGCGGAGTACATGGCTGCTTCGGAAGCAGCAAATGAAGGAGTCTGGATGAAGGAGTTCATATTCGATCTAGGTGTCATACCTAGTGCATCGGGTCTAATGAAAATCTTTTGTGACAATACTGGTGCAATTGCCTTGGCAAAAGGAATCCAGATTTCACAAGAGAACCAAGCACATCAAGAGACGCTTCAATTCCATCCGGGATCAAGTCCAGGTGGGAGACATAGATATTTGCAAGATACATACGGATCTGAATGTTGCAGACCCGTTGACTAAGCCTCTTCCACGAGCAAAACATGATCAGCACCAAGACTCCATGGGTGTTAGAATCATTACTGTGTAATCTAGATTATTGACTCTAGTGCAAGTGAGAGACTAAAGGAAATATGCCCTAGAGGCAATAATAAGTTATTATTTATTTCCTCATATCATGATAAATGTTTATTATTCATGCTAGAATTGTATTAACCGGAAACATAATACATGTGTGAATACATAGACAAACGTAGTGTCACTAGTATGCCTCTACTTGACTAGCTCGTTGATCAAAGATGGTTGAGTTTCCTAGCCATAGACATGAGTTGTCATTTGATTAACGGGATCACGTCATTAGGAGAATGATGTGATTAACTTGACCCATTCCGTTAGCTTAGCACTTGATCGTTTAGTTTACTGCTATTGCTTTCTTCATGACTTATACATGTTCCTGTAACTATGAGATTATGCAACTCCCGATTACCGGAGGATCACTTTGTGTGCTACAAAACGTCACAACGTAACTGGGTGATTATAAAGGTGCTCTACAGGTGTCTCCGATGGTACTTGTTGAGTTGGCATAGATCGAGATTAGGATTTGTCACTCCAATTGTCGGAGACGTATCTCTGGGCCCTCTCGGTAATGCACATCACTATAAGCCTTGCAAGCAATGTGACTAATGAGTTACTTACGGGATGATGCACTACAGAACGAGTAAAGAGACTTGTCGGTAACGAGATTGAGCTAGGTATTGAGATACCGACGATCGAATCTCGGGCAAGTAACATACCGATGACAAAGGGAATAACGTATGTTGTTATGCAGTTTGACTGATAAAGATCTTCGTAGAATATGTAGGAACTAATATGAGCATCCGGGTTCCACTATTGGTTATTGACCGAAGACGTGTCTCGGTCATGTCTACATAGTTCTTGAACCCGTAGGGTCCGCACGCTTAAAGTTCTGTGACGATCGGTATTATGAGTTTATATGTTTTGATGTACCGAAGGTAGTTTGGAGTCCCGGATATGATCACGGACATGACGAGGAGTCTCGAAATGGTCGAGACGTAAAGATCAATATATTGGATGACTATGTTCGGACACCGGAAGTGTTTCAGGAGGTTTCGGGCATATACCAGAGTACCAGGGGGTTACCGGAACCCCCCGGGGAGTATATTGGGCCTAATGGGCCTTAGTGGAGAAGAGGAGGGGCGGCGAGGGCAGGCCGCGCCCCCCTCCCCCTCTAGTCCGAATTGGACAAGGAGGGGGCGGCGCCCCCCTTTCCTTCCCCTCTCTCTCTCCTCCTTCCCCCTTCTCCTACTCCTACTAGAAAAAGAGGAGTCCTACTCCCGGTGGGAGTAGGACTCCCCCCTTGGCGCGCCCTCCTCCTTGGTCGTCCGCCTTCCCCCTAGCTCCTTTATATACAGGGGCAGGGGGGCACCCTAGAACACACAAGTTGATCATTATCTCTCCCAGCCGTGTGCGGTGCCCCCCTCCACCATAATCCACCTCGGTCATATCGTAGCGGTGCTTAGGCGAAGCCCTGCGTCGGTAGCTTCATCAACATCGTCACCACGCCGTCGTGTTGACGAATCTCTCCCTCGAGCTCTACTGGATCGTGAGTTCGCGGGACGTCACCGAGCTGAACGTGTGCTGAACGCGGAGGTGTCGTACGTTTGGTACTGAGGATCGGTCGATCGTGAAGACGTACGACTACATCAACTGCGTTGTCATAACGCTTCCGCTTAACGGTCTACGAGGGTACGTGGACGACACTCTCCCCTCTCGTTGCTATGCATCACCATGATCTTGCGTGTGCGTAGGAACTTTTTTGAAATTACTACGTTCCCCAATAGTATCTTCAAAACATCAAGGCGACCATTCTGATACATCAGATGAGGCACACAATCCTTCCGGATTTTCTGTTGAAAAACATAGTAATAACTTCGTGGTTAACAATGTAGTTAAGTTTTAAAAGAATTTATGCAAAAGATGCACGGATGTCGTAATAGTAAAAATCTTACAATGGCATCTCCATGGATGTTACCGTAGTTCAACACGTGCACTAGTGACACGTATTGACCATAATGTGGAGGAGTTTTATAATAGATATTGTAATTCTCAAGATCAGTACAAAATGCGACCAGATGATTTTTCTCTTGATAAGTTAACTCAGAGCCATCAGTGTAGTAGGTTCTATCTACCATCTTCCGCACATTGTTTGAAGAATGAAAATAAGCTGTCAATGCAAATAAGCTGTCAACTATTTTGAAATGAATAATATAAATTAGTTAATAACTATATTTGAGAAACTCACATAGCGGTAGAATTGGAAGCGTATCAACAAGGACCCAAATGTCCATATTGTCTTGGTCGATGTCAGGATCACCAAGATCCATGGTGACAAGCATACCCTCATAAAA
Organism: Aegilops tauschii subsp. strangulata; assembly: GCF_002575655.3. Classification (NCBI taxonomy): domain Eukaryota; kingdom Viridiplantae; phylum Streptophyta; class Magnoliopsida; order Poales; family Poaceae; genus Aegilops; species Aegilops tauschii. The sequence continues at coordinate 292,603,702 of NC_053041.3, forward strand.
ACCATACATCTTGCAAAGTGCTTCCCAATTTGTGCAACCAAAATGGGTTACGCTCTCAGAATTGTACAGATTTACTTCAAAATCCATACCATGATGGGTCCTTAGGTGAATTTTCTTTGTTTCGAAATGTGAGACCTCCAGCGCGGGGGACGGCGGTGCGTGGGGGAGGGCGGCGGCGACGACGGCGGAGGCGCGCGAGAGTGAGAGTGTGAGGGCCGGGGGAGTGAGAGAGGTCGAGCGCGGGCCGTTGGGGTGGATAAGGAGCCCGTAGTAGTAACGCTTTTATGTAGAAAGCGCTACTGCTACGTCCAGTAGCAGTGCCGCTTCCTACATAAGAGTACTACTACTATGCCTGGCCTACCGGCAACGGCCTGGCAATTGTAGTAGTAGCGTGTTTTATTAAAACAACGCTACTGGTAAGTGCATAGTAGCAGCGCTTGTCTTGAGCAAGCGCTACTGATAAGTAGTAGCAGCGTTTTGTTATAAAAAGCGCTACTACTATGCTACTGTGTATAAGCATTTTCCTACTAGTGACATGTTGGAAATATAATTAACCTCATCTGTTCATTCCAATTGTTTCCGTAGTGCATGACAATAATACATATTGAATTTGCTAATGATAGTAGTTTCAATCATATGCAAGCAAGTGGTCAGGTGCTAATAATAGTTACCTTTATAACATAACCATCTAGTCCAAGACCACTAAATTTTTACAACACGAATTGTGAAATGATGTGCTTATCAAAGAAAAAACCGAGGAGGCAAAAGTAAAATGGTTCTACCTGTCTTATAAAGAAAAGAATTCTACATGTCTTGTAACATGGATTATGAGCTTGTTCAATCAGGGAGTAGAACCAGCGGAAAGCACCATGCCTTGCAAATGAAAAATTAAGAATCAACACTCATGTAAGGTACAACTTCTGAGTGATGAATGCGAATCTTCAAGGTTCTCTTCGACCTCATCTAGCTGATCTGGTATAGGGAAAATAACTTAAAAATCATACTCTAGTGACCTTTGTCGGTTGTGTTTGCCTGCCGCCACAACCTATTCCCCTCCTTATCTTCAAGATCTGCCCAAACCAGTTTACCACATCCAATATAGCAACACCTGTGCAAAATTGAGATTGAGATGCCATCAGGAGTGATTGTTTGATGTAAGAAGGAAATTATACACAAAAGAGACAGCGATGTACGGGAAGCCGTTCTTCGAGGTCAAGGTTGGGAAGGGAGCACGGGAGGTCGCCATGGGGCTGATCCAGGGTGCTGGGAAGGGGGATGATTCACCGTAGTCGTTGCCCGATGCTCGCTCTGCCATCAGTCCTTCAAGTGCGGCTAGGGTTAGGGTTAAGCCGGGAGAAAGAAGGGTGTGCGGCTAGGGTTGGGCCGAGAGTGGGGCAGGAAGGGGCCTGAGCGATGGGAGGTTAGGAAGAGACGTCGCTGACCAGCGGCTCATCGATTCTTCCTTCGTGATGCTGAGATGGGCTTCAAAGGGAGTGGCCCAATCAACCACATGGCTTAGAAAATTCTTCCAAAGCAGCGTCCACTTAGGACAGTCAACCCACGAAGCAAGAAAAGTGACGTCTGAGGGCAGATCGAATGGCTAGAGATGACCTGAACACGAAATCCAACGGTCGAAAACGTTGAGGGCGTGAGAGAGCTCACTCTAGACTCGGTTTTACTGTCCTAAAAATGAGGAGGCATATATAATGCAAACGTTGGGCCTAATTTGGGGTGGGCTGCGGGGAGAAGCCATTGAGCCCATAAGCTTGGCTCGGGGCAGCCCAGGCGTGGAAACTGAGCGCTGACCTTTTTATGGCCCATGCGGAAGAAGTTTGAGTCACGGAGTTAATGAGAGATTGAACGGTGGGGAAAAAGTGATGACATGGCTGCACGAGAAGCCATAAAATAGGGTAGTGGAGTAGATATATAAGATCTGCAGTACAAGATTTACGAGATCCGTTTCGTTAGAGCCTTCGCGTTCTTGCAAAGAACTCTAAACCAATTTGCTCCAACACAACACCTTAAAAAACATTAGGACCTTTATACGTACCAACCTGTGGTTGGATGGTTAGAGGGACTGTGGTATCCCAGCCCAGTAGGGTTCAAATCCTGGTGCTCGCATTTATTACTGGATTTATTTCAGGATTTCTGACGATGCGCATTCAGTGGGAGGAGATGTTCCCGTCGACGACGAGGCGCCTACGGTGACTTCGTAAATCTCAAGATGATGTCGGCTCAGTCTTTCGGAGGTGCTCATAGGGGTAGGGTGTGCGTGTGTGCGTTCATAAGATGAGTGTATGCGCGTGTATATGAGCGCTTGTGTCTGTACTGATGTTAAAAATAAATAAATTAGGACCTTTATACGTACTAATTTTATTTATTTATTTATTTTATATACGTTCTTTTTACGGAAAAAATTTATTTTATAGAAGTATACGTTATGGTAGCACGAGGGCATCTCATCGACCTGACCGTCTTACCGGTTCCGACGCCCTACCCCCCTCTCGTAGCCCTCGTATAGCCCACTCTCTCCAGATCTCGCTCGTCTCCCCGGGTCCCGCCTCGCCGTCGGTAACGATGAACCGCCACCGCCGTGGCATCTTCGACGGCCTCCCGATTCCGGCCGACAAATCTGTAAGTCCCGAATACATCCCTCCATCCCGCCTGGAATTTATATGGAATTTGAAATTGGGGTCTGGCCGGGCGTGCGTGCGTGCAGTACCTGAAGGAAGGGCTGTCGCGGATCGACGAGGGATGGGCCGCGGCGCGGTTCGACTCGCTGCCGCACGTCGTGCACATCCTCACCTCGAAGGACCGCGATGGCGAGATCCAGTTCCTCAAGGAGCAGAGCGACCTCATCGAGGACGTCGTTGACGAGGTCGTCCACGCGTACCACCATGGTTTCAACAAGGCCATCCAGAACTACTCCCAGGTCCGTCCGCCCGTCCGCCACACCACCTGCGCATTCCTTCTCCCTGGCGGATTATTCATCCCCGTCCATTTTGGAGAGTGTAGTCGCCGTTGCATTTTATTTTTATCATTTTACGGTGTGGTGCCAGATCCTGCGGCTGTTCAGCGAGTCCGCCGAGAGCATCACCGGCCTCAAGGGGGAGATGGCAGAGGCCAAAAAGCTGCTTGGGAGGAAGAATCAGCACCTTGGGCAGCTATGGTACAGGTCCCTCACGCTGCGCCACGTGATCTCCCTGCTGGATCAGGTTGAGGATGTTGCCAAGGTCAGTGGGCACACTTCACCCGTTACAATTATGTACTACTCCCTCTGTCCCAAAATAAGTGTCTTAAGCTTAGTACAACTTTGTACTAGAGTTAGTACAAAGTTAAACTTATTTTGGGACGGAGGGAGTACTTGGCAGCAGCATTCCATTAAACGGAAGTTGGTAATTAGGCTCTGTCTGTATTCTGCAACCAGACGTTGATGATCAACACAAATGCAAAAAAAGGGACATTTGTGGGATGGAACAACAATATCATTTTTTAGTATGTGTTAGCCATTTTCTTTGCGTTGTTAAAAATCCGTATGCACTAGATGAGCCCAGCTGTTGCATACTCATGTTTGGTACATTTAATAATCATGCCAGGACAGTTTGTCTAATCTAGGAACGAAAAATCTTATAAACTGCTAGATGTGTGGGTTATGATATTCTGACAAAAAATATTGACCAATTACGAAAGGAAAAATGATCATAGTTCAGTAAGCTGCTTATCTATACTTACTAGCTAATTGCCTGTGCGTTGCAACGTGGGAAACATATTACGAGTGCCTCAATAGAGACGCCGTGAGTGCTTTTTTCCCCTTATGGCCCGTCCCACATCGACGTCCTCGGGGTAGGATCGCGTGGCAGAAAGTGAAGATGACGGAAAGGGAACGAGAGATTTTAGGAGGAGCCCACATAAATGACACTTTCCCTAAATTAAGGCAATCCTCGCTTGAGGTATTTAACTGCACTAAGCATGCTATAGTCAAAACCGGAAAAGAATGATGCTCTCCATAGTTAACGTGACCCTTCTGTCCAACACTAGATGATACTTTCCATAAATTAATAGATGTTGTTTTTTGTTTCAAGGGAATGAGTAGGACAAGGAAAGAAAAATATCGATTTGGTTCAGATTATTTCAAGTTACACTATATACGTTGGTTTTTGTTTTGTGCGGCATCGGTTGAGATTACCAAAAAAATCTACAGAAAACCAAGCGAGGATGGGGGAGGCAAGGCGAACCTACCAACTCCCCTTTAAAAGTAGAGATTACCAATAAAAGTACGAGTGTGTAGGGATACTAGTCACCTTAACCATCCATAAAATCTGGTCAACAATGTAAAGAAGGTGAAACTTTTCTTGCGGTTGCTAGTTAGTTTTAATTGTCTTTATTGCAAGAAGTGCTAACTAAGCCATGCAATTAACACCATAAAGTGATGAAATTAATCCCATGCTTTGTATTTCGTTTGATTTTGTCTGGCAAAATTAAAAGGGTAAATTTGATATATGCCACTATAAAGTTTCCAGTTTTGAAATATGCGATTTCTATTTTTTCATTTAGAAACATGCCACTACAAAGTTCACATGCTTTGACATATGCCATTGCATACCCTTTTGAAGGATTAGACACCCTAACATGTGTGTATTTCCTTTTGTATTTGGTACATGGACAAAGCTGCCCCTTGGCCAAGTCAACACCTGCCGCTCCTGCTTCCTTTTTCTCTCGTCTCTCAAATCTGCTCCCGCCACCGCCGCCGGCGGCGGCGCTACTCCCAGCCGCCACCTCCTCCAGTTCCTCATAGCTGCTGGTCCCGAGCGCTGCCCTCGCCCAACATCTCTATTCTGCACGCCTTGCTGTTCACCGCTCGTCGCTGGGCTTGGCACTAATGAAGGCCGAGAACAACGGCACAACGGCGATGCGCCTGGCCGCGAAGGGTAGCATGGACGTGTGCACGTCGCGTGCGGCTCCTCGCTGTTCATGGCTCGCCGCTGGTACTGGTGTTTGCGACGCTAACGACGGCGGCAGGCAGTGATGCGTGTTGGGCAAACAGATAGCCTGTAGCAATGTCCATTGTCCGGCAGATGCAGAACCTGAAGCCTGTAGCTACTGAAGCAAATTTGACAGCATCTACTTGTACTGGAATGCATTGCTTGCTGTTCCAATTAGGGTTAGCTATAGAAATGATGATGTATAGAAGTATATGATTAGCAGATGCAAAACCTGAAGTCTGTAGCAACATGAAGCAAAATTGACAGCACATGCTCGTACTGGAATGCATCAATTGGCAACTTGACTTAAATATCACACCACTTGGCCAAATAGCATCAGTTCACATCCTAAATTCCCCCAATTCTGGGCAAAATAACATTACACAAATCATGACCAGTTCAGAGAATCAATTGTCACGCGATGGTTTTGAAAGACAAAAACACAAATTACAAGCAACTACTACCTCTCTCTAATCAAATCATTCAACTTCCTTTTGGTTCCGACTTCTGTCCTCACTGTAATGGTTGCAGACCCATTTTCCTTTGTAGGTGTAGTACCCTTTGGCTTTCTCTTCCCACCCTTTGTTGGGGATTTACCTGTGCTTGTTTGAACTACTTTTTTCTTGCCATTTGATGGGGATTTAGCTGCTGCCTTTTTCTTGCCTTCAGCTGGAGTTTTAGTCGAGTTTGATACAATGTTCTTCTTGCCTTTTGCTTGAGAAGCTCCTTGAGTTGTGGATTTTGCTGCAACCTTCTTCCTGCGAAATTAGAAAATATGATCCAAATACACATGACAAGCTGAATGTAATTGGAAAAGATATGATCAAATCCTAATACCTTTTCGTGGCTGGTTGCACCTCTTTAGGGGCTGGATCCACCTCCTCACTTGCTTTTTGCTCTCCACCGTCTAGTCCTTGTTGCTCTCCATCATCGGGCTTTTCTTGTTTCTCTACATCATCTGGCTTTTCTTGCTTCCCATCATCTGGCTCTTCTTCCTCTTCATCGTCTAATTTAAAAGGAAGTTTGCAAGTTTTCTGATGATGACCAAATCCTTTACATCTCTTGCATTTAACTGTTCTTCTCATAGGTTCCATCCAACCTCTAATCCTCACCTTCCTAGGCCTACCAGGCACATTCTTCGTTTGTACAGGAGGGTGTACCTTAAATCCTAGATCAACTTCCGGCCACTCTGATTTATCTGTCATTGGTGCAATCACACCAGCATATGCAGCTTGGAACCTCTCCACAGAATAGCATTCATGGACAAAGTGGGTCTTGTGGGTCATGGGCAATTATCAGCTCACTAGGATCATCATCATCATCTATAGCCACCTCCCGAATATGCCCATCAACAACTGGTTCATCATCATCCAACATCTGAACAACAGGCACATTAACGGTCTTAGGCTCGACACTGTATATGTGCTCGTCGTCAACACCTACATACTCCTCTGGTAAGTCAAATGGATCAATGTCGTCTGTGTATTCAGTTTCTGAATTTGGCAGAGTTAGATTGTCTTGAGAAATATCTTCATGTGCTACTGTAGATGGGTCATTTTGAGTGGTCTCATTCTGAATTGTTTCATCATTTTGAGCAAGAACATTAGAAACTTTCACAACAAGCTCTATGATCCTCTCTGATAGATGCATGTCAAACATAGCAGGAAGTTGGGAGTCATGGTTTAGACACACAGATTCACGCTTGCTCCTGTCGGAATACCAAACTTGAGCCCTCTGATTAACCCCAAAGTTAAGAACACCAGCTAAATCGGATATCATAGCATCCAGAGTCAACGACTTGCGGTCGACAACCCATTTCAACACTCTGCCCTTGAAGTAAGATTTCAAGCCCGGTGGATGGTTAGTGCTAAACGATTCAACTTTAAGATCCAACGCAAACAAATCTGGCTGTCCAGACCTACAGAGCAAGAATGAATAATTCCAAAAAAATTGTCACACACACACAAATTTCAACTAAAGTAATTAACAAATTGCTGCAGGAGAGGATTAGCAAACTCACAAGGAAGGGGGAATGGGGCTGGATTCTTCCATGCTCCACACGTGGAGTTGCGGGAATCAAATGCTCCTCCCACCACCACCATCACCACTGGTTACCTCCATGTTGCTCGTCTAGGTTTACAGAGAGGATACGAGCAGGGGCGTTGGTCAGGACTCATGAGAGTTGGGCGCGGCTGCGGGGGTAAAAAATGGAGGAGGAGGAGGAGGCCAGGTGCAGCGAATCAAGGTGCGGCGGCCGGGAGCAGCGGAGGCGCGGCGGCGGGAGTGGAGGCTCAGTGGCCGGGAGCAGGGGCGAGGAGACAGAGAAAGACAATAGGAAAAGGGGATCGGGGCTGTTCTTTCTTTTTTTTTGATCTGATGAATCGCTGGTGTCGTTGAGTTGACCAAGGGGTACTTTTGTCCATGTACAAATTATGAAGAGGTATACATACATATTATGATGTCTAATCCTCCAAAAGGGTATGCAATGGCATATTTCAAAGCATGTGAACTCTGTAGTGGCATGTTTCTAAATCAAAAAATAGTAATGTCATATTTCAAAACCGGAAACTTTATAGTGGCATATATCAAATTTTCCCAAATTAAAACCCCTCACAATAATGGCCTCCTCTATCTCTCTCGACAGACGGATGCTCTTCCCTTTCTCTGTCTGCTCAATGGCACGCTTTAGTGCCAATTTAGGAAAATTAATATTATCAGCGAGGCTGATTCCGGAGGAGCTATTTTTTTGTCAATCGTGTATCATTCTTCCAAGCATCTGTCGGGTGGTTATTTCATCGGTGGCTAATTCAACATGTGTAGGATAACGTTGCAAAAAGCGTGCATTGCATGTGTAGGATAGTGCTATGTCGAAAATGCTGCAAAATCTTCTTGCCTACCATTATCTTAAGACGTCCCAAGAAACTAATCTTGAAGTCACATGCCCTGTGACATATTTGGATGCGTTTGAACTTTAGTCAGAATTGTATGATTGAAGTCTCAACGAGAATAATCGAAGCTATTATTTCATGTACCCTTCATATGTGTTTTTACTGTTTTATTTAAACATCTGGAACATAAATCCCGGTGATTTTTTCTTGTATGTAAAAAATTGTGTCTTCGTGGTGGTTTGCTTCTCCTTCATCCTTACCTCGAATAATTATCAGTGACTGGATGAGACTGGTCTGTAATTCTTTGTTGGCAGTTTCTTTCGAATCGTTAGCTGAAGTGTAGAAAGGAGGTTGAAGTAAACCTGTATTGTTCGACACAAATCATGTGAAAGTCACAATTCCTTGCTGTTTTTGCCTTTGAAATGAAATGTTTGCTTAATGCATCAATCATTTGGTCCAGTCAAAATTTCATAGTGGAGAGATTTTAAGCAATATTTCCTTATAGGATACTGGAGTATGTATCTAATTTCTAGCTTTTACAGTGTACATTCCTAAGTGCTCATTTCAGCCTTAGCATGTTTTATGTCCCAACTACCAAGAGTTTATTTCCGTATTAAGTTACTGAATCTCTGCAGGTTCCTGCTCGGATTGAAAACTTGATGGCAGAGAAGCAGCTATACGCCGCAGTGCAGTTGCATGTTCAGTCAATGCTGATGCTAGAGCGGGAAGGCCTTCAAGCGGTTAGTCTTAACATGCAAGTACTTCTGTAACAGGCCAGTGTACTTATTTGCAATATGCCTGCTGCAATTTACAATGTCTGCATCATGTGCTAGTTTATCAGAATATGCACTTCCGGTCGGTAACACATAAAAGTGCAGTTCCATTTGGTGATGTATGAGAGATCAATAAGTTTATCTTTTATATGCCTGTTGGTCTGGTCACCCTCTTAATACACTCTGTACTTCAAAATAGCTCTTTATCCTATGATGACACATTCTTTCTTTCATCTTAGCATTTTCACATATTGACAAAATTTTAAAGGTAGGTGCTCTTCAAGATGTTCGATCTGATCTAACAAAGCTGCGTGGTGCACTGTTCTACAAAATTTTGGAAGAGCTGCATTGCCACCTATACAACAATGGTGAATATAGGTACATTTCCTGTCCTCAATTCCTTTTGGCTTGTTTTGATTATTCCCCATTTTTTCTGTAGCCATCTTATGTCTTATAACTATTTTACAATCACATTTTTACACGCACTTTACTATGACAGTGTGAACACCAGTGAGTAAGTTGTGTTTGAGAATCTTTATTTTGATTTTGACTTCTCGGTAACTCTTTTGGCAATGATCACCATACGTGTCAACTGATTCTCGATTCAAATTCTGTCATTGATCATCAGCTCTTCATCTGTATTTTTTTTATGTTCCAGCTTGGTGACTTTAAGCATGGTTGACAGTGAGGACATACCAACTTCTGGAGCCACTGGTCGCTTAGTAAACAGCATGCAGCCTCTGTCCAGGAGAACAATGTCTATTAAAGGTGAAAATCACTTTAGTGGACCAGCTACTGCAGATGGGATAACAAAAACTAGTTCTGTTGGATGGTATGTTCCATTCCCTATGCTTATTCCAAGTTATGATGGAGCTAATGATATCCTTGCATCTCATAACGTAAAAAACTAGATTGTGGTAATTCCATCCTTGTGCTCAAAAGTTTTGATGCATTATATATCATATAGCTATCATAAATGATAAGTTGCCGAATACCTGCAAGACGTGAACAATTATACGCTTCAGAGTAATGTCCGTCAAATTCATTAATTATTTCCTCGAATCAGTTCTATTTATGTTTAGTGAATCTACCAGAACTGCACATGTAAACAGTAAAATAGGTATACGGAGTTGCTAAGCTACTGTGTTATCCTTGTTGAGTTGTTTCAGTGAAATATATTACTATGTTAGCCATTTCTTGTCGTTTGCATCTGTATCAAATAGTCAGAAGGTCATTGTTTATGTATGGAATAAACTAATTAGTACTTGTTATCTAATTTTTGATTTTTTTTGTTTACATATTTTCAGTTCTTCATTTGATGGCCCAGACGATGATAGTAGCTTAGGTGGTGGGTGTGGTCGGAAGGATTCCAAAAGTTTCTCTTGTGAAATTCCGATTTTCCTTTCTTGCGCTACACCAGACGAGTTCCTTGTATGGCTTATTCTCTGTACATTGTGGGTTAACATTATTTTGGGGTCAAATTACCTGAGTTATTTATTTATTTTTAATGCTGCTTTAGGAATCAATGAGAAAGGCAGATGCTCCCCTCAATGTGAAATACTTAAGAACATTGGTGCAATGCTTATCCATGCTTCGAAAGGTTGCAGCTGCTGGAGCTGTGATATGGTATTTACATTCTATTTTGTTTTATATATTTGTCACACTGAGTAAGCTTTGCATCTATTAGACATTAGTTTTTGTTTTGAGCAGACTGGATAAATATCCTTCTTCCTAAGAAGAAGGAATCCTTATTTGGTGCTAAATTCAGGGAAAGATCATAAGATTGAAGTTCATAGCTGTACCCTGTTTTGCCCAATTTTTGAGAACAACTGTTTATATTCTTACGAAAAATGGAGATATTTGGGGAAAATAAGGCTAGTACCCCCCCCCCCTCTAATAGTGCGTAGGCAATAATACTGAAGAAAGTGTTGTCTGCTAATGTTATAACTACAAGTTAATTCGATAAATGCCATTGACAACTCTTTGAAATTGAAGAGTAGGTGGAGGACATACGAGCCAGGCTAGGGCTGGCAGCAAATCTAGTTAGGGTTTTGGTCCTAGTTAATTAAGGAAGTAATAATCACTTATGGAAAGTCCTAGTTGTGCGGTACTGGAATCATTCAGTATTAGGAAAGCGTAAGTCGTTTTCTATTTGGAGTTTGCAAGGCAAACCTCTACATAAGGAGGCAGCCACATGAAGTCTAGGTAGGGAGAATTAATAACGTTCCACTCCCTTCTTTCCTCTATCTAGCGAGCATGGGGCTCAAATACCAACGGATGCGCTGGAGGCGAACTTCGATGAGAATAGCCCCACCCGGTTGCTTTGTCCCATGCCCTCGCAGACGCAAACACATGCCATGGATGTGGGGATGCAGGTGGTGGGCGTGGCACCGCCGGCCGCCATCGGTGGACGTGGGGAAGCCGGACGCGTATGTGGTGACGCTGTCCGACAACGGTGCAGAGAACGTGGCCATGTATGCAGTGACGTTGCCCGCCGTCGGTGGACACGGAGAAGCAGGGCACAACCCCTTACCTCTGTCCACCATGCTCCTGACCGTTCCGGTGGCGCTGCCTCCACCACCTTTCTCCCCGCATCTATCTCATCGAAGGCAGACAAGGGTGCTTGATACGAGAAGATTGGGATCGATTTGGATTTTTCGTACAGAAGAAAGAAGCGCGTGCACCTTTTTCCCTTCGATCTGGAGATGTGTTCTTTTTGAGAGGAAAGGGAGGCGATGCGCCCGTGGTGTTGCGGAAGGTTATTTTGGTCGAGAGAAGTGTTTATGGAGTAATACGCACCACAAACTGGAATATTCCTAAAAAACTTATACGCACTAGATATTCGAATGGAGGGAGTAGTTTCCTCTCTTGTCTCTATACCTTGTTACCCTTTGCTACCATCGACAACTTCTCCCCGCTGGAAGCTCTCCGGTCCTATAACCCATCTAGGTCACGGAATAGCCCTACGAAGCAAGGGCTCTTCCAATTTGGTATAAGCCTCCATGTTTGGTCCTGGGGAAAAGGCCCATGACCACCAAGTGAACCAAGACGTTTCGCTCGAAGCTGTTGCACCTTGGGTGCAAGCCCTTGCAACCATCTAGCAGCACGGGTGAGCACTTGTAGCCACCCGGGAGCAGCTTCCCTACATGTTCACTCGGATGGTGGATGGTGAAGTACGAGATCCGGCCTTCCCCAACACTATACAACATGCTAGCCTCGCAGCCACGGGCATCATGGGCCAAGCCTGTAACACCTCCTCCACCTCTTGCATGGCTTGCCACCTAGATCAGACGCTTTTCCTACGCCACCAACCATTACCATTTGCTACCCCCACACTTACCCACCACCAATTAATGCCCGTTGCTCAATTCATTACCACACCTTACTCTGTTACCCACATGTCGAACCTGCCTCTATTCTGGTGCTGGCCAAGTTTGCTATATTGGAGTTTCCCCTGTTTGATGGCAAAGAAGATCCTCTCGTTTGGCTGATTCAATGTGATGTGGCTTGTGTCCTTCCATGTGACGTGTGATGCCCACCTTTGGTACTACTAGTACACGGAAGCGAAGGACGGCCTCCATGGGACTTGTTCAAGAAGCTCTGCACCACAAAATTTGGTCCACCCTAACAAGAAGCTGGGTGCGGTCTCTTGTTGCCCGTTCGACCAGTCAGTCGTCTGCTACAGCTAATGCTTCTCCCACCTTCCGCACTCCGTCGCCTCCACAACTGGATGGAACAGGAGTTGAGTTGTTCATGATGGGGGCCCGAGCCCATACACACCTACTTGGAACACTCCTATCCAACTGGTCTGGATGAGGTGATCAGCCTCACAGTTGCTTAGTGCTTGCTTATGAGCGCACTCACCCTACGGCTACCCTTACCCCTCAAGCTTGCTCTTCCTGCAGAGCATTCACATGCCCGTATGCACCCCATGGCCAAGTCAGGTCTAGGGGCACCTAGCAACTTCTATGACACCTACCATGACATCTTCATCTTTTGACTGAATTCGTCCACAGAGATTGCCGAACGCTGCAAGCAAGACCTTTGTTTCAGTTGCGATGACTAGTTTGCGCCTGGTCATCGTTGTGCTCACTGATCAACTCTTCAACATTGAGGTCTTCGACTTGTATGTTGACACCAATGACTTTATCGAGGAGTATGTTGAAGAGTTCCATGTGTCTGGCCACACATGTCAAGGCACTTACAGGTTTATGGAGCATTCAGGCGAAAGGTGAGGCGACGCCTTAGAAATACTTCCATTAGGAGATTTAACAGCTAGCATTATAAAAAATGTACATTGGAGTATAACTTTCCTTCGGCCATAACCCATACTCCCAAGCTGGATCATTGGATGTAGCTCTTCTCCTAGGGTCATTGAACCGATCATGATCTGTACCAGCCACAAGATCCATCACAGCAGTCACACTTGGCTAAAGCAGCAACACCAAGAGAAGGGCCATCGGCCGCGAGAGGAAAGAAAAGAGCCAGTCAGCTGAGCAACCAGATTAAACATGGGGACGGAGAGAAGTGATGGTGGGGTTACGACCTTGTGGGTGGAGAAGCAGATTTGTGAGTAAACATGCCGAGGAGGAGCCACCAGATGCAGATGAGAAAAAGCAAAGGTGGGGAAGAAAAGGCGGGGAGAAGTGAGAGAGAGAGGACAAGAGAGAAGCCACACCTTGTAGTTGCTGGGGAGTCCTCCGTGCCTACGCCAGATGATGGGGAGACTTGTGAGGAGGCCGTCGGATCTTCACTCTTTATTTGTCTGCCGCTGCCAAGATCCATGGAGAGAGCCATCCCTCCCAAGCGTAGACTGTACACTGGTTTTATTCTCTCCCCCTTCTCTCTTATCGTTTTGCGCGTGAGACATCTGTTTCCCCCGCGAGACATTGGCTCCCGCTTGGAGCTCTGCTCACCCTGCCCGAGAAGCCCCCACGACGTCTGATTTGGTCCAAACCGTTGCCTTGCGCACCTAGTCCGACGCTCGAGATACCTCAGTGCTTAAGGTGCCTTTCGAAGTTGTTAAAGGCGAGTCCGATGATGGCAGGGCACCTTGACGCCAAATCATCTTCGCCTAAGCGACGTCTTATTAACAATGGACACCGCACAATTGGACGTGTCTATCGGGAAATCTACTTACACTACACTTATGGACATGGGATCAACACAATTTCTTTGATGAAGGTACCTTGGCACGAGTAAGCTTATCCGCTATTGCTCTGCCCAGTTTTAGGGTAATGTGGCCAACGGTTACCAGGTGGCTAGTAAAGGTGTTCACCGTGTGGCAAGGTTTTTAAGGCGTCGGGCGTGGTCCCAGCCCATGGCGTCCAGGCTCGCAATATGTTTGGCCTGTGGCGGGAGAGAGAGAGAGAGAGAGAAGGCGGCCATGGCGGGGAAAATTAGCCGCGAACCTCGTCCTCTCCGGCGGCTACCTCGTCCTCTCCGGTGGCTGAGGACGGAGAGTCGAGGAGTCCGTGGTGGATGAGGTGTGACAGGGAGAGGGAGGAGAGGACCAACACGACCTGGGGAGGTGGGGGAGCACCGGCCAGCCATGGTCGAGGTGGTCGGTGTCGCCGGTGTAGAGGGAGGGTGTGCAGGCCGGCTGGATCGAGGGGCGGAGGGGCGCCTGGGTCTGGATCGTGAGGAGAGGGAGATATTTGGGGTGGGGGAGAGAGATATCGACAAGATGCAGGGGGTGGCGGCGCGATGCTAGGTCAGGGCCTTTCCCTGGCTCGATATGAGCCTAAAGGGCTGAAACATATACTGCTAGGGAAATAAGCATGATGCCCCTTATACAACGGGGTATATACACAGTGCACTATATACATCTAATAGTAGTCGTGTACAACTCATACAGATTCCAGATTTAGATTATGCCTATGAAGTTGTGATTTAATTTGCTATCATTCACCATAAGGTTGTGTCTATGATGTCGCCACACCATACGCCATAAGCGCTATAATGTTGTGAAGGGGGTCGGTCGCCATAAAACGCGTTACGCCATAAAAACATTGCCGTGCGGGGCCCCTACTCATTGGGGATCAACAATTCATGGCAGATTGCTTCGCAATTCTGTTAGGTGGCTTTGACATCGATCTTGGTGTTGGTTGGTTGCTAAACTTAGACCAAAATTATAGGACTTTGATAACATTGCAGGGTCCTTCAATTGTGGAGGTTTTCATGTGACATGGACAGGCCGGTCCATGCCACATTCTATGGCCACACACGCTTTGATGCGTGCTGAATTTGAGGATATTTTTCCCACACCCTCCTTCACATTGCGACGCCCGAAGTTGATTTTTGCAGTGGCATTTTTTGATTTCGATGAGTTTGCACTAGCTTTATCAAATTAACTCTCTCTCTCTATACATATAGCTTTATTAATTCTAAATTGGTGGTTTGGAGAAAAGAAATTCAGTGCTGTTTAGATTATTATAGGTTACATGTTCGTGTTTGTAACTATTTGTATTTTTGTTACAGCCAAAGAGTTCGCCCGACAATTCATGATGTTATAACTTCAAAGATTAAATCATATGCTAGAGAGGCTTCAAAGTCTAATATAGATAAAGTTGCAAAAAGAACGGCATCGGATCTGTCACATTCACATGGAGCTGTCACCTGTTATCAACTACCTAAACAGAAAAAGAAGAATGAGGCATCGACATTGGCAACACAACTTGTTGCTAGTCCCATCTCTCCAGTTATGGCACCCACAGGAGATGCTCAGCATGCAGCTAGTCAGCTTCTTGGTTCAATATTCGAGTGTCTAGTAGGCATACTTGGTAAGCGCTCAGCTCAGTTTCTTGCACTTTCAAAGCTAAATCCTGTGATTATGTATGTATGAAAAAGTTCTTCACTTGGCAGAGAACCATATTACTGTTGGAGAGCTTCTTGAACAAAAATCATCAACTGACGTTGACAGTGTAAACACACCTCATGGGGCAAATGGGGACACAAGCTGGAATCCAGATTCTGAATACTCCCAACCTACTGGTGGTTTTAGTGTTGCATTCTCTCTGTCAGTTGTTCAGGTAGCCATAAATTTTCTGTTATATTAAATTATGATTTTTTGCTTCTATCATCCATTTCTAGTATTTTCCATTTTTTCTCTATTTCAATGTAACGCCATGTGTTCCTTTCCTGCTGCGGAATACAAATAATATGCTTTATCCTTTGAAACGGTATTAAGAAATTGTATGACATGTGAATTTGTTATTCGGTGGTGGACTATCACAGTCGTTCTCCCTTGTTCAGTGAAATGGGTAGTTGTACTACTGCAATATTCTTTCATGTTTTGGTGTCTTCTATTTCTCCTACCATCTTCCCCTTTTTTTGCTAGAGCGAGTGCCAGCAACTTCTGTGTGAAATTTTGCGGGCAACTCCAGAAGCTGCTACTGCAGATGCAGCTGTTCAGACAGCTAGGCTTGCAAATAAGGACCCAGTGAAGGAAAAGAGGCAAGTCTTCACCCATTGATGGCCTACACAATGTTTTTCTGTTTGTTTATTACATATACATATTCAGTTAAGCATTGTAATTAAGCCAGTAATTTGGCAATCCCTTGAACAATGGCCGACAATCCTATATTAGCTCAGTGTCCGGTGCAACTGGAGTTACTCTCTATTTTCGTATACACGTAAATCCTTTGTCTTGCTTGGCACTAGTGGTTTTACAGCCCCAAGGGTATTAGGGATGGGAAGGGATTTGGTGAACCCCTTATCCCCACCCAATCCCCTAGTACTTGTTTGTCTGGATGAAGTCAAGTATTAAAAATCATTTTTTATGGCTGCTGCCAGAGAGCTACTACAGCATAAACATGCCAACTACTACTCTAAGCACAAGCTAGCACAGTAAAGATATAATCTTTACATGGCATATGGATAAATGTTCTAATGCAAATAGCACAAGATGGAGTTGTCATTGGAGTTTGTAAATAGCACAAGATAAATCGGATATCCAAAACAGTGCCCAAGCACAGCTGAGCCCTATATCTAAGCACAGCTGAGCCCTATATCTAAGCCATTCATGTGTGTGAAGATGTGTGCTAGGCACTGTATAAGAGGTTTTATTGGTGATGTATATTTCTTTTCTGTTCTTTGAAAGTTACCATGCTGTGCAATGAAAAATTATTCCCACCTAAGCCCTCCAATGAAAACTGTCTTTTTTTAGTCTGCATTTAAATTTTGTGTGAAGTCAAACTTGTAAAGTTTGACCAACTTTATAGTAAAAATTATCAACATTCACAATGCGAAATCAATATCATCAGATTGACCATGAAATTAGGTTTTCATACTATATAACTTTAGTATTGTAGATGTTGATATTTAAAAAAATATAATTTTGGTCAAATTTGTGTAGTTTGACTTCAAAGAAATCTTATATGTGGAGTAAAAAGAAACGGAGGGAGTATTTCTTTGACCTCTTAGGTTTGCTTCTCTTTTTACGTCTCTAACTGCTAAACTTTCTTACATCAGGGATGGATCAGAAGGCCTTTCTTTTGCTTTTCGCGTTACAGATGCAGCAATCTCTGCGCAAAATGAAGGTATGCTCTAACCATATTAATATGTATAATACGGACTCGATGATGTTTCCATCATGCTACATGTCTTTTTCTATTATTTGTAGATGTTACTCTGCTTGCTGTTGCATTTTGGACATTGTTCATGCATGTTAGGTCGTCAGCTAATTACTGCTTTTGCATGGTTTTGCATTCTCTGTTCTATTGTACATGTGCCATATAATGAGTATGTTCAATTCTGATCTATTTCGATCAATGTCATAGGTCAAGGATGGAGAAGAAACCCAGCTGTACCCCAAGAAGGGTATGGAACAGCAAGCATCATACCTGATCAAGGGATTTTCCTAGCTGCATCAGTTTACCGTCCTGTCTTTGAGGTAACCTGGCACATACTTCCCTTGTAACTCGTACGATCCTGTGACGGTTTGATTACTTGGTTCATGATGATATTTATTCTATTTTGCAGTTTATGAATAAAATAGGATTGATGCTTCCTCGAAAGTACTCACAACTTGGGTAATGTGCTAAATATTTAATTTTGATTCTGATTCATTTGTGAAATTGTGCACCTGTACTCCTACAGTTACTATTCAGTGTGTACCTTAATGCTGTCTAATAACCTGAGTTATATAGGTTCATTGATGACATGTGGTGTAATGTGTGTGTTTATCATCCCATGTTTCTGACGCCAGCCTTCTTTTTTCCCAGACAGTAGAGTTAGTAGTATCTACTCCCTCCATTCCTAAATATAAGCGTTTTAAGAGATTCCACTATAGACTACATAGGGAGCAAAATGAGTGAACTTATAGTTTAAAAGGCGTCTATATACATCCGAATGTAGTCTCTATAGTGGAATCTCTAAAAAGACTTATATTTAGGAACAGAAGGAGTGTAAGTAGAGACGAACTTTACGATGTTATTTCTGAATGTTCCTTAGCTTGTATTTAAAGATGTCACAAGCTTAGGCCTTGCCTAACGACCGAATTATGTTGAAGTTCTTTCCGAGATAAGCTTGACAGATCCATCTGCACCACTAATTTTGAGGCAGCTTACCATAGCTCATCATGCTTGGTCATGCGAAGAAACTCCCCTAAAAGGAACCCTTATATGATTTGCTGGCCAATTTTCTCTCTCTATAAGGACCAGATTCTCCTGGCTTACTTGGCTTACCAGGCTTGTCATGGGACAACACCATCTAAAAGAAGGCTCTTTATTGGACTTTGAGCAATTTATTTTCTTTTGTGATATAAAGAGTTTGTAGTTTGTACAAGCCCTGATAGGACCACACCCGAAGTTACAAGGCAACACAACTAAGCGGTAGGCGCTGCCATGTCTGGAAGCAAAGCCACCAAATCTCTCCCGCTTGCCATCGTCCATTGCGTAGTTTTGCCTTGATCGCTCAAGATACTGAGATAGGCAGAGCTGAGCGCTGTCAAAGATTATTGCTTTTTGATGCTTCCAAATGCACCATGCTACCAACATGATGCTCGAGGACGTGCCTTTTTGTATCGGTGCAGGGATGGAGATAGTTCTGTCACCATTCCACGAAGACATCCCTGTAGCAGGGGGTGTGCCGTTGATCGGATCCATGAGAGAGCACCTCGTGCCATACCATGCGCGGGAAGTGATAACCAATGAGGTGGGCCATCGTCTCCTCCAATTGTTCACAGATCACGCATGAAGGTGTGTGCTGCAAGCTTCAACGCGCCAACCGCTTGGCATGCCAACAACGATCCTGGGAAGCTAGCGCATGAAGAACTTGACTCATGGGAGAGATCAAGTCTTCCAGTTCAGCTTCCAACAATTTGCCTCATGGGGGAGTATCGTCGTACAACACCAAAGGAGGGCATTGTCCGGGACACTCGGCCCACCCAGGCAGAGGGACCTACACACCCTTATGCAGTTAATGTGGCAGTGGCCGCCGTTTGCTGACGCCTTGCCGTCCTGGAGGAAGCCTCTCAATATCTTGTCAACATGGATCCAGGTCTTGTTCATCTCCAGCACAACTAGCCAGTGCAACATGGATCCAGGCAGGCAGGGCCGACTCGACCAAAGTGAGGCGTCCCTCTTTCATCATCATGGACACTCTCCAAGTGGGGAGGCGATCAACGATTCCATAAACCAAGGGCTGCAGTGCCTTGCTTGAGGGCTTCCGGAGTAATGGGGAATCGAGGTACTTGATCGGGAAGGGAGCTAACGAACACTCCATTACTGATGCAGCCTCCCGAGCCTCCCCCTCTGATCAGCAATAGGGGACACCGAGCACATTGCGAAGTTGGTGTGCAACCCCGATGCTCGCCCAAAGAGCGCAAGCAAGCTGCGCAGAGTGGACAACTCCTCCCTATCCTGGTGACAGAAGGTGACAACATCGTTTGCGTAAAGCGAGATGGTAGTCATCAGGTCGCGGGGTGCGAGGCAACGGAACAGTCCAAACTCTCGGGCCCTAGCGAACAACCTTTGTGCTCGCGTGCTACTAGAGGATAGGAGAATGACAATCCACTCACAGAAGAGAGGGCCAAATAGGGGTTGCCCCAATGAAGGTCGTAGTCGAGCTAGTTGAGGGCCTTGGGATTGAGTGGAGCCCCGTTGTGGGGTCGTCGATCTCAGTAGGTGAAGCTCTGCTGGGTCGCGCACTGTTATCAAATTGGAGGGTTGGCCAATGGATGGTTCATAGACCGAGGCGTCTGTTCGCTTGACGCCCAACGTCGAAGCCGCTAGACAATGGACTGTTGCAGACATTCCAACATCTTGCGCGACTTTGAGTGGGCTAGCTGCGACATCCTCCACATGCACCGATCGGTCAAGGGGAAGCGGAATAGGGAGATTGGGTCAAAGGGGGTCTCCAATGTAGACGGGGTGGCCCCTGTTGCGCCATCCTCATCGTAAGCCGCGTGATCGGATCCCTGCATCATGCGACTGGACCCCCCCCCCCCCCCCCTTCACTACCGACGTTCTGCCTCGGATAGCCGTTCTGATGACCCTCCCTCCTACAAAGGCAACTGCACCATTGCCCTTCCAAAGGATTCGAAGATGTCACCTTCAGCCCTGCGAGTTGTCCATCCGAGCAACAACATGCTCGGTGGCGATCCCTCCTCCAAGGTCCCCGCAACGAGCGTCAAGGACACGACCATCATGGCATCATGCCTCTCACGCCACTTACGGCCACCTGTCACCTATGAGCTCTTCCTTTTTAACTGAGACCATGCCCACCGAGAGGGTGGCAAAGTCAGCCACACCGCTACCCGTCTCAGGCGGGACCCATTTGGTCTTGCGTTTGAGGGGCCCAGAGCAGAGGCGGTGCCGCGTGCCGACGACAGTGAGTCCGCCTTGCTCGGTGCATATTCAAACCCGTGTCATATTCAACTCGACGCCTTGCTCGACACACTTCCTTCGACGCCGATAGCATCAGTGGCTGCGCGCGGGGTGCGGTGACAGTCCATGCTTGACCTGGAGGGGCCCATTTGGTCTTGGGTTGGAGGGGCCCAGAGGAGAGGCGGTGCCGCATGCCGACGACCGGCATGCTCGGGGCATATTCAAACCTGTGTGTCATGGGCCATCCCGGCACACTTCCATTGGCGCCGATAGCATCAGTGGCTGCGCGCGGCATGCGGTGATAGTCCATGCTTGACGTGGATGATGAATGTGGTACGGGCGGGTCTTGACAGGCAGAACGATGAGTTCGAGCCGTCGATGGTTTGTCTTATTCCACCATGTGAGTCTTTCTCCCTAGGGATTCTTGACGCATCCAGGCACTAAACCGTGAGCCGGATGATTGGCCATGTCGGTGCTGGTACGGGTGGATAGGTCCAACCTCTCAATCCAGCGGGACGGTGCAAGGATGGTCTCCGCCGCCGCCAGGCTCCATGAGTTGATTGAAATCCCTTCTATGACGCCAGGGCACTGGCTGGTGGTCGATTGCGTGTTGTAGGACCAAGGTGTCAATTGCAAACAAAAGATGGGGGTTTGGATGAATCCGTCGAGGAGCACCAGATCTCTATCCGCGCACGCGGCAGAAGTATAGGAGGAAAGCGGCGACATCAGGGACATCAATGGTTGTAAAGTATTAGAAAGACTCTTGGTAATTTATTTATTGCTATATGCAATTATGGAATCGATGCACCATTTAATTGATATCCTCTAGCAAAATGAAACACATCATATGCATCCATCTTTTGGCTCGAGAATTTCCCGGGCTAGAGATATGGTATAAGAAATAGGCTATTAAGTAACTCTAAATGAATTATGGATACATCTATATCCTTAACATATCGAAATGATTGCCATTATTCGTATCAAACCAATAGCGATTCGTACAAGCTAATTTTCTAATCAATGGTGGGCCAATAATGAATGTTGGAGCGCAGGATCAAGGTTGGAGGCTGTAGTGGCAGCGTTTGAGAAGGTGCAGACGGGAGGAAGGCCTCACGACGTGGGCGTTTCTTCCCTTGCGGCGTGCAGGCGTACCGCCATCCCTAACGCCAGAGCACGACGGCAACAGAGGACGCGCAAATGATTGGGCCAAGGAGTTACCGGAGTGTTTACACGCCAGTTCATCATCAGACGACGATGGGAGACGACGGTGGGGGATGAGGAAGGTGGTACTCCCCCGACATGTGCCCGGACTCCCCGCACCTTATGCAATGCGAGCCATTGGCGCAATTGACCGGGTTGTGGCCCGGGTCTATGCAGAGCAAGCATTGCCCGTCGAATGCGGGGTTGTGTCCTTCATGCTTCGTTGTTGACCTCCGATTGGTGCGGTGAAGGCCAGATTGCGATGCTTGCGCCTGGGCTACTCCTAGACCATGTTGTCCTTAGCCTTGGCCGGGTCCTCCAGCTTGTTGAACCCACAGCCGGATTCCACGGGAGGACCTGATGGGCACACGTAGACTCACCAACCGCCACCTCAGCGACGACCTTCCCCCTGACGATGTCGCGGTAGGCGTGTGACTTCCCATCATCGGAGGAGACCGGGGAGCCGCACCAGTGATCCTGTGGTGGGCTCTTGCCGGACGGACCGGGGGGGGGGGGGGGTACAACACCCTTAAACAATGGGCGTGTACAGTGAATGGCTTCTGTTAGTTCCGTGCGCCTAGAACTTGGCGAAAGGCTTACTGGGATTTTCTTATGGGACAACACCATCTAAAAGAAGGCTCTTAATTGACTTTTGACCTGTTTTTTCTTCTATAGCTCCCCTTTGTGTATATAGAGCAGTTGAAACTTGTAGGATGTCATTCAAGATATTGATTACAAGTACCCGCCTATAGAGTCAAACAGTGGACTTGTATAGTGGATGCCTTCTGTTGACCTTGGAGATGCACCTCGGGTCGCTGGTCGTGGCGGCTTGGCTGTGGAGGAACTAGCTCTCTCTCACTCGTGCCTCTACTCATTCTAGCTGCTCACTACTCCCCTTCCTCTGTTCTTCCTCAACTAGGTCAACCCAATTGGCTTGGGACACTTGGGCCAGCAATACATGGGCCACACATCCAACACCCCCCCTCAAGAGGGGTGACAGATATCTATCATTCCCATCTTGTGACACGCTAAGCTGCATTCTCTGGTTCCCAGTCCTTTAGCCAAGCAATCTGCAATTTTTTGCCCTGAGCTCTCATACCCTATCTTGAGAATCTCAGCATCCAGCTTTTCTTTGATAAAGTAATCTGTCAATCTCCACATGTTTGGTTCTATCATGTTGAACCGGGTTGTTTGCTATATTAATTGCCGACTTGTTGTCACACCATACATTCATGCAACTGGTCTTCAATATCTTCAGCCCTTCTAATAGATTCCTTGTCCATAACAACTCACTCAGTCCCTGAGACATGGCTCTGTATTCAGCCTTTCAGCCTCTACAGTTGATTTGGAAACAACAGGTTGTTTCTTGCTTCTCCAAGACACTAGATTTCCTCCTACAAAGACACAATAGCCTGAAGTTGATCTCCTGTCATCTAGGCAGCTAGCCCAATCAGCATCACAATAACCATCTACAACAAGGTGTCCATAACTCTTGAACAATAGTCCTTTCCCAGGAGTACCTTTCGAGTGCGTGGTGAGCAATCTTCAAATTATTAAAAAAAATCTCAAGATTCTATGTACCGCCTCAAGATGTTCACTTCTAGGCTCATGCATGTATTTGATCACAACACTTACTGCAAATGTAATGTCTGGTCGTGTATGACACAAGTACAACAACCTCCCAACAAATATTTGATATCTCTCCTTATTCACTGGCTCTCCCGACTGAGCTGTCACTTTGTGGTTTTGATCAATTGGAGTTGATGCTGCCCGACATCCTAGCATCCCTACATCGCTTAGGAGATCTAAAGTATACTTCCTCTGTGATAGCGCAATCCCCTTGGCAGACCTGGCCACTTCTATGCCAGTATTTGAGTCTGGCCCAGATCTTTGACTTCAAAGGCCTTACCCAGACACTCTTTCAGTCTTGCTATTTAACAGTGTATGAACCGTTACGCTGCCCATACCCCGTATTACATACAACATGTCTGAACTTATCTCGGAGACAGTTTCAGACCATAAAGAGTTTTCTTTAACCTACATACCTTGCCAGCAGTCTCAGACGTAGAGAACCCCGGTGGGATCTCCATGTAGACCTCCTCCTATAGGTCCCCATGTAAGAGAGCATTCTTCACATCAAGTTGATGTAAGGACCACCCGAAATTTGCTGCACAGGAGATCAGGATTCTCACAGTATTCATCTTTGCTACCGGAGCAATGGTCTCATCATAGTCAATGCCGTAGGTCTGGCTGTACCCCCTCACCACAAGCCTTGCCTTGTATCTTTCAATCTTCCCTTCCGCATTCTGCTTCACAGTGTATACCCTCTTGCAGCTGACTGCCTTCTTTCCTGTTGGAAGAGGTGTTAGTGCCCATGTCTTGTTCTTACTTAATGCCTCTAGCTCCTCTATGATAGTTGCTCGCCACTTTGGATCCACTTTTGCTGCCTTCCAATTAGTTGGAAGAGACACCAGCTGAAGAGAAGCAACAAATGCTTTGTGGGCTGGAGATAATGCTTCCTACGAAACATAATTTCCAATACCATTGGCATCGAACCCATACTTTGGCTCTCGTATCCCTGCTTTTGCTCGGGTACCTTTTCTCAAAGCAATTGGCAAGTCTTTTGTATCAGATGAGCCTGCATTGCTACCCCCCCCTGAACATGATGTTGTCATCTTGACCTCATTCACCTTTTGACACCTATGAGAAGCATCACCTTGCTTATTTGAATACACCTTTAGCTGCTCCTCTTGCTCTGCCGTCCACCTCGGTACACAACCGATCTGGGTGGGAGCACTGCCTGCCTGACCCGGCACCCCATTAGTCACAATCGGTCCTTCACTCGATGGTGTTATCATTTTCTGGGGCTGCTGCTCCCTTCTCTGTACAGGAATATCACCCTCAATTGGTTGTTGCAGCACAAAATCGGCACCACCACCACTTTCCCCCTCTTGACCTATAATAGTAGATTGGGTATGGTCAAGACTAACAAATAATCCATTAAGATCGGTTTTCTCACCATAAAATGGTTTGGATTCCCTGTAGGTGACATCCATGCTCACAAAGGTCCTCCATTCAGAAGGACTCCAATACTTGTAGCCGCGCTGCCCAGGAGAGTACCCAATGAAGACACACTTGACGGCCTGTGGATCCAATTTGCCCACAAATGGCCTGTGATCCCTGACAAAGCAGACATTAAGATCATTCTTGGGAGGAACCACAAAATCATTCTTTCCCAGAAGTAACTAAGAACGTGACTTCATACCTAGTACTCTCGATGATGTGCGATTGATCAGGTGTGTCGCAGCCATCACAACTTCACTCCACAAGAATTTCGGCACATTCGTAGTAAACACCAGTGATCGAGCGACCTCCAGAATATGGCGATTCTTCCTTTCTGCCACCCCATTCCGAGGAGTGTTCGGACACGAGGTTTGATGCAAAATCCCTTGCTCTGATAACAAGGTCCCAAACACTGTGTTAACATACTCAGTGCCATTATCACTTCTTATCACTTGTACCTGAACATTGAAGTGATTTTTCACATAGGCACAGAAAGTTTTGAAGCATTGGAAGTTTCATCCTCGTGACACATCAAATAGATCCATGTCATACGTGAGTGGCAGTCAATAAAGGTCACAAAGTACTTTGCACCACTAACCGACACCACCGGGCTTGTCCAAACATCCGAGTGAACAAGCATGAATGGTGATATACTTCTAAGTCCCTTACTCACATAAGACGTCCTCGTGCCTTATAATTCAGGTTGTTCTTACCTACTCCATGCATTACATCAGGAAACAACTTGAACATTTTATCAAAGGATACATGCCCCATTCTGCAGTGATGTTTCATTGCCACAGACTCTCTTTCTTCCACAATTGCCGCAAACACTGGGCTGCCCGTCTGACCAAGCCCCTCACGGTCCATGTACCACAGTACCCTATGCCTTTGTTCCAGTCCCTATCCACCTTCCAGTCGGCCTGTCCACAATCAAGCACATATCACTCAAATTCCCTGAAGTCACCTGCAACATGTTTAGAAGCACCAGAGTCTAGAACCCACTCCGGATCAGTCCTATGAGCAGCAATTGGGGCATCTTCATTAGTACAGATAATGCGGGCTGAACTTGTCCTCTCCTCCTCGATGACCGCTGCCTCTCTGACATCCCTAATGAACGTTGTCATGTACATCATGCGAGCCACCCTTGCCAACTCAGTATCTAAGGACGCTTCGGCGGAGACCAGATGTGCACGCAGCATAGCTTCCTCCAAGTCTCTGCTTGCCACATTTCCGCCTCCTCTGAACTCTTCATCTCCTATGTGCCTTCTTCCTTCCTCTGCACCACACGAACATCCATCATCCGACCGCACCGAATCCATGACCCTGACCTCACCACCTGTCATCTTCCTCACTGGCAACCACGCTCAGCAGCTCAGGCACACAGCAGTAGCAGTCCTTCTCTCCCTCAACCAGCAGCAGCAGCAGCACTCAAGTGCAAGCAGCAACAACAGCCTCATCCTCCTCCTCCGCAAACAGCAGCAGAAGCAGCAACTCGAGCAGCAACATCTCCACCAGCCGCAACAGCACACGATGTTGACCTTGGAGACGCACCTCGGGTCGCTGGTCGTGGTGGCTTGGCTGTGGAGGAGCTAGCGTTCCTCTCACTCGTGCCGCTTCTCAGTCTGGCTGCTCACTACTCCCCTTCCTCTGTTCTTCCTCAACTAGGTCAGCCCAATTGGCCTGGGCCACTTGGGCCAGCAATACATGGGCCACACATCCAACACCTTCTGTTAGTTCTGTGTATACAAGTATCTACAACTTGTCCAAAGGCATCACTCCGTAAGTGCACTGGGATTGCTGGTACCAGAAAGTATTAACTTGTTTCAAAAATCAAGAAAAAAGTTTTAAAATGAAATTGAGAGGAGCTTACTTAACTGCAGAAGTGAATTTGTTTAATTAATATTTTTTCTTCACCTATAGCGTAGTTTGATGGAATGACATTTGACTTGGTTTACTGTTCAAGCTTTGACATCTCATCTGCTTGCCATTTATATCGCATTCTTTGTATGTTCATGGTTTCACAGTTTATGTAGTGCCCCTACATAAAAATCAGTTAGCTAGCCTCCTATAAATAATTCATTAATATCGAGCCGGTAAAATAATTTCCCCTACGCAAGAAATCATTTCCAGAGATAAGATTGTAAGTACATAACTGTAATTACTTAAAGGCGGCTTGAGGCGCCTGTGCAAGTGTGTAATGTCAACTTGAGCTGCTAAGCTGACACAATGGTATATAGTACATGACGCCAAACCCTAGGAATGATCATACCCTTAACACCTTGAAGTGTTCCAAGAAGACCGTGCGACTCCTTCCCTTTCCCCTCCACAAACTAACACTATTTCTCCTCTGTCGTCCATGAGTCTCCTTTTCTCGTCATGCTCATTGAGTCCTTCATATCTTTCTCCTTCATTATTTTGTGGCTGGTAGGCTGAAGCAAACATGTACCTTGAGAATCTAGACAGGTTCACGACTATGATGTATTTATTTTATTTGTTTGGAGTTGTGGTTTCCCAAGGGGTTTCCGCTCCCTCATTTTATGCTCTTAATCAAAAGTTTGACAGGTTCACACCTTCGCAGAGGTGCTGGAGCAGTACTGATTATTTACAGGCAGCATAAAGAATAAGTAAAGTCGATGTAAGGATTGGCTGTTTCAAAATAGTCCCTTGGACAAACGATAGGACCTAATTGGCGGTATATCCTGCAGGCTATATCTTTTCTAAAATTTCTGGAATTATTGTCCTTGCACCCCAGTACTCCCTGTATTCTCAACGAGACACCATTTCAGCTCCAGTACTCCCTGTATTCTCAACGAGACACCATTTCCGAACACATGCAACAAGCCTTCCAAAATTTAACCATGTAAACAGAAGTTTTTTCATTCGCCACATGGAAATGATATTAGCGGACTGAAAGCATTCCCAATCATCTATGCTGTAGAGTACTTTTGAAATAGTAGAATCTTAGGTGACATTGATATATTTTTACACTTAAACTTTGTGCAGGAATGATGGCTTATTGGCTTTTGTGAACAACTTCTTGAAGGAGCACTTCTTGCCAGCAATATTTGTAGACTATAGAAAATGTGTTCAGCAGGCTATATCTAGTAAGTCAACTACTTCCCACCAGTAGATAGCAAGTGTGATCTACTCTTTATCTATTGCTATGCTGCATGAAAGGACTACAACGTAAGTCGGTGATTCACCAATTTAAATATGAAAACCGATGTATTTTGTTGTGACCATGATGGAGATTCTGGTCAGAGATTGAGAAACTACTAGCAGCCAAAGAACAAGAGAGCCTGTTATTTTGACCTTACAATTTTATACACATGTAGAGTTATTAGAATACATTTATTAGTTTGGGCATTCCACAACGAAAATTCATCTAAACTTGACCAATAATTCACTTTAGTCACTGAACTTGGAATGGTCTTTTGTCTTTTACTGATTGGCATACGTATTTTGCTGATATGGCATAATTTGACCATGTTTGGCCTAGATGAGTTGGGATGTTTCTCAAGGTTATTTTTGCAAAATCCGAAAAACTGAAGGGGAACAAGTCAACCAGTCAGGCTGCTTTAAGCTGCTCCTGTGAGAGATAGGAAAAGGCTGGTGTTCTGTCAACACCCCCAGGCGGGCTCAACTGCGTCGCTTTCTTCGCCCCAACGTGGCGTACAAGCAGCAGCAACTCAGGATTGGAGCCTCCAGTCGTCGCCTCTTTCCTAGTCCACACCCCCCCCCCCCCCCCCCCCCACTGACATGCGGCTGTAGCCTGACAACATCTACAAGTTTGGTAGTCACGTGGCGTATAACTTCCTGGTAGTGTTTGTCTTCTACAGGACCAGGTTCCTGGAGGGCAACACAAGGGGGGAACAACAGTTCGTGGAATAGCGACTAGTCCGTGCCGTCCTACAGGGTTGGTTCACCAGCGCGCGTGCCTCCATGAGGTGCGGCATCAGTATATCCGGGTGCAGGCACCGGTATCGGCGGCGGGTTAGCTATGAGACGTGTGTTGCTGCTGTCGTGCAATCACATGTGCTTGTGTCGCGCGTGCACAACCGCCGTGGACACGTACCCGTTGTACGAGGCCACGTGTGACCCCGTGTCTTGTTCTCTTGATTGAAGCAACTGTTTGCCATTTGCGGTAGGAAAATCAATCTGCTGGCGTCGGCAAGCTTGATCGTGTTACTGCATCATGCCGAAACATATCCGCTTGCGCACGTTATGGTTTGTTCAGTTAGCCGGAGTAAAAGTTAAGTTTTATCGCCCTAGTCCCTTCATCGTCGCCGTCGACGTCGGACAGCTGCTCGAGATAGCACAACCTTAATCTCATCCCGATCTCCGCTCCCTGCACACCTCTTAGTATCGGTGATGTGTGGACCATGTTGGCTGTTAGCGTTATATTATTTTCCATGTATATATTTTCCCTGTTGTATGAGGGGTTTCCTGCATATGCATATTCAGTTATTCACCACCTGCACATGTGTGTGTGTGTGTACTGGCCATTGGCCCCTAACATGGCACTAGAGCATAGGTCAATTTTTTTGCACGTGCAACTCGTGCTTTGATCCATCGCTTCGGTGGGTGCTGCTGTCACCTGACACCGGCCGCTGTCTCTAGCCGAGCTATCGTGTGCTTCTCCACCCCGCAAGTCAACGCCCACTCGTCCACCTCGCAGGTCCAAGCCTCTTCAGTCGTTGCTGCTCTTCCTGCCGCCATGTGATGTCGGCCACAATCTCTGGCTGGGTAACTGTCTGCTTCGTCCACCCCGCATGTCCAAGCCCACGTCAACGTCGCGCGTTCATTTCGCAAGTCCAAGCCCCTGTTGCCGGTCTGCCTTTGGCCGCGCTACGCTAGTCCGCCGGTTGCCGCCATCTCAGGACGTTAGTCCTGATCCTTCTGCCGCCTGTCCCGATCCGGCTGCCGCCGCGCCTGATCGGCCCGCTTGGTCGTACTCCGCCAGGCCGTCCTTTGCCAGGCCCGCCTGTCCATTCCATGCCTGCTTGCTCCAATCTGGTCCGCCTCGGTTGCCTCCTGCAGCATCCGACGCTTCTTCCAGGGCTTCATGGAGGGCAGCAGGAATGGCTCCTCCCATGGCAAGAGCTATCGTCAATGAGCAACCATGATGGCTATTTCGAGCCTGCTCTAGTATTGACGCATGGCAGCATATTAGGTGTGTTGGGAGGCATGGGCAGGCCATCGACGGCCCTTCACTGTTTGGGCATTGCTCGCACCCACTTGCTGCGGTATCGTTGTCACATGCTCCGGCCGGAATAGCTATCCGGTGCTGTCATCACTTTGAACATTGCCCCATGGATCATCATCACTGAACCAGGCGTGCTCGACAGCAACCTTCGCAGCGGTGAAACCCATGCCGGCATGTCGCTTTACGCCAACATTTTGTAACCGGTTCACAATTTTTCAGAAAAGAACCCTAGGAAATATCCCATGTACTTGCTCAATACCTCCTTTTGTGGTCAAAGTATGCCAGGTTAGCATACTACATATGCCAATCAGTAAAGTGAGTGACCATGGATGAAGCAGCAGAACAAGTATAGTTATTGTTATCTATACTTTTCTGAGTTCAGTGACTAAAGTGATATCACCGGACAGGCTCAGTTACTTCACAGTTCACACTATGAGGCATATTGCCCACCATCGATAGGAATCCAGGGTTCTTGGTATCTGCGAGCTAGAGGCGTATGAGTAATTGTATATACATATGTTAAAGATGAGATGAGTTATGATCGTCAGATCATGTAGTTGAGACAAGGTTCATGAGATAACTGAAGTGAGCATATTTGATTGATTGATTGATTGATTGATCTTGGAGAATGCAGTTTGTATTTCTTATAAGATGGTTAACCCCCAACAGTATTACTCCCTCCGTCCAGGTGTATATCTTAGGTTGTGCACCGCGACCAAGGCGGAGGGAAAAACAAGAAAACTTAATGGTTATTTGCTAATTAATACCATTGCATGCAATGAACTGACCACTGCATGTCGTGTTTGCTAGTCTCAAGTCATTAAATGCATACATGCCCCACATCTCTTATTGGTTGATTCGTTTATTTATGCCAAGAAACAAGAAACAGATGGGAGTTAATGCACCGCGCCCAAGTGTTTTGGGATTATTTGGTTTTCGTAAGGTGACTTATACACCTAGACGGAGGGAGTATCTAATCTTAACTAATTCACACTTACTGAACAATAGTAAATGACCCCTTTACTAATGAGAGACTTCAGCTCCCTTATTTGGAAGGATAGGGCCTGCTTACTCATTCTTATTGCTTACATATAGATTCATCATCAGACATTCAAGTGGAATTCGAAGTGGGGGATGTGCCCCCACTTAGTCTTACGTGGGTTATGGGTATCTAGTGGGGAAATCCCTATAGGAGAGAGCGCGTCCATGCATGCAGGAATTTCCCACCTCATGCTAGCATCATCACATTAATTGCTAATTTTTAATTTTTGAAATGATTTATCTCACAAATCTTTAATTTGTTTAGCGAGCCTTCTTCATCCTCAACGAGGGCTTCAAAACAAGATCTCATGTTGGCATGTTTCAATGATTTTATTCCGTGGCCACCAGTTGCCAGATTATTTAGATTAAATGCTGAGATAACTAGATTTTTTTCTCCAGAAATAGCCAATGGATCTCAGGTCCCATTGCACCCGAATTGGAAAAAATAATTTGAAAAATTCAAAAAGCTTAAAAAATTCATGATGCGTTTTGGAATCAAACCTGATCAGGTATTACACTCGTGTGAAAAGCTTCGACCGACTCCTTCACCAAGAAAACAAATTTGAGATTACAGAAAGCGTGAGTAGTAACTTTTATAATGTCGATCCACCAAGGATACCATGAGTCATTCCTCTGCAAAACTTTTCACATGAGTATTACTCTGACCATGTTTGTTACAAAGAAGTTTCAGAAATTTTCAACTCTTTTTGATTTTTCTAAAATTGTTTTTCCATTTTGGGTGCATTGGCCCCCATGTTCCAAAGATCCGCGTCAGTTTTTTCTCTGGCTAGTTACTATATTATAGTAACCGGATGAATGACACTCTGTACTGCAAACTAAGTTATATAAATTTGGTAACTAAGGGTATATAAATCCGGTAAGTAAGTGAAATTAATGTCGTAATTACTGACAAAAAAATGTTGTCAAAACATACAACACGGGATGTAGTTTTGAAGATCTCGCGACAATGAAGCCAATGATAAAACGGATCATCAATCGGGTTGATGGTTTAAGAGATAAAAGTTTATAGTGTAGTCTCCCACATAAGACACTGGGGGGCACATCCCCCACATAACACAGTCCAACATTAAATCATCCTTTACACGATATCATGACCCTATTGTGCATCAGAAGTGCGCTTAAACATTGTGTGGAATTTGGTGTCCAAAACTATGTTTGCATGTATGGTGGCTGGCTGGCTGGCTGCAGTAACCTGTTCCTGAAATTTTCATCCTTGCACATTCGAACAACTTTATTATGTCGTTTGGCAGGTCCAGCAGCATTTAGACCACGTGTAAATGCAACCTCAGTATATAGCTCACTAGTGGAGAATGGCCGCCCTGTACTACAAGGGCTTCTGGCTGTTGATATAATTGCCAAAGAGGTAATGCCTTAGTAATTGAAACATGAATTTTCTTTAAACCCTTAATTGTACTTAATAATATTTATTCTCTCATTGTCTCCTTAGGTTCTTGGTTGGGTTCAATTGATGCCGATCTATGCTGCTGAGCTTGTTGAGTATGTTCGCACCTTTCTGGAACGTACACACGAAAGATGCCGGGCATCATATATGGAGGTATAATTATGCACTTGTCTGTGGTTTCAGGAACATGCAATTCTTATATGTGAATTAAATCTACTACTTTTATGTTCTAATTATATGGCAGGCCGTATCCTTTTCTTCTTCTTCTAATTCTGCTGACTTGAAATACAAACTAATAATTGTGCACTTCTGAAACTCGGCTGCCGAGCTATATATCCCACATCTGTTTGGTTTAGACGAGACCCATAGATATGGACGGTCAACTTTAGATGTGGAACATTGACGTCATTGTGAGATCATTGTGGCTAGCTGCTAGCCTTGCACAGAGAGGAAATGTCATTGTGAAACCCCGACAACACAAAGTATGCATGCCAAATTGATGAGGAACAATAGATGAGAAAAAGAAGAAGAAAGAAAAACACATGCCAGATCTGTTTAGCTACTTCTAGATGCTTCCAGTCTAGTGTAGTATTTCTTTTCTTTACCCTACCTGCTGTTTCTAGATTTCTCTAGTTATAAGTAGCTGTGAGTAGAATGGTGAATCCTAAATAATGTTTTCTAGAGTGTTCCAGCTATAAGTAGAAGTATGTGAAGGCTTCCCAAAGCCCTATAAATAGAGGTCCTCACCTCTACTTTGGAACCAGACTATGTACCCACTACCTATAATAGAACTTGTTGTTCTTATCTAAGATCTTGGAGTAGATCTTGTGCCCTAGGAGTTCTGGATTGTACTCTTGCTGCCCTATCGGCCTACATTCGCCTCTAGAGCGATATCTAGCACAGCACGTTGAAGCTGTTCCTTCAACACTTGTGCTGTACACATTGTAGCAGCAAGGTGGAGTTGCTCCTCCACAACCTTTGTGCTGCTTCACAAATCCATAGATCCTGGAAAGCAACAACTTCAAGAATGATTCATAGTTACCGGATTCGCTCAAACCATCGTCGAACTCTGATCTAGATCAATTGTAGATTGGGGTTTGAATTCATTCGATTCGTACCTGATTTGCTGTCTGATTTGTGATTGGAGGACGAACAAACAGGAACTTGGGTGTCCCTTGTGTCCTCATTGTTGCTGCCTGATGTGGCACCTCTGTTGCTGCTGCAACTCTGCTATCATCGCAATTAATTGCAGACGAGATGGGAGTAGCAGCCAACCAGGAGCAGCCTGGACGTGCTGTTGGGAGGAGATGGGAGGGAGCTGCAGCCAGCATGGAGTAGCATCGAGATGACACTGGAAAAGATGGGAGCAGGCAGCAGCAGTAAAGTAGAAGGAGCAGCAGGTCGTGTGGCTTGGCTGGAGGAAGGAAGTGAGGAGTGGTGGCTGGTGGTTTTGGTTTCAGCTTCTAAAGGAGTTAGGGCAGAAATGAGGAGGGGATTAATTTGAATGGAGGTCACTATTTGAGCGTCCAATGGTTCTTAATAATGGGAGAGGGAGTGGCACTAGCTGAGCCAGCCGAACTGCCTGATGGGTCATTTCTTTCTATATCTTTTATTTCTTAAAATGTATTTCATCTTTGATTCACAAATAGAACAGAATCTCGAATCCTATGCAACCGATTCGTGAATCCTACGTATGAACTTACTAAATGACCTTATTTATTCTCCCGGAACGCCACCCGATAAAGGAATTGAAAGACTACCCCGGGCCACGTAGACTATTCCCTTCCGCGGACATTCTTTTCTAGAAGGAAAGTAGCAAAGCCGAACGCAAATACACATGCAAATAATAGCCTAGGATGATGGTGTCATTCTCTAGCCGAACGCGGAACATTCCATTGGGTAGGGCTTCCGTAACTAAACCTTCGAAAGTTACTTTTGCCGTTCCCTTTTTCAAACTCCACTTCTTTTCATATAGCAATCCCTGATCAAAGAGAGAACAATATCCATTTCAAAACATTTCTAACAGATTCCTTAGTTCGCCTAATTCACGAATCGGAGATGTATACCCCCTGTCAATTCGATTCATGGAAATTGGTGAATCGTGAATCATGAACCCGAATAGCAAACTGAGAGAATCTGGTAACTGTGGAGTGATTATTGGTTAATGGACATGTCAAAAGAACTGTCGTGCCATGGCACATGGCAATTCTTCCACCTCCAATGCATGCGATTGATGCGTCCAAGCATATCCTTGTGAACCCTCTTAAGCACCAATTGTCATAAGCCTTTGTGGTGTCCTCTTCATTTTGTAATCGTAAGTACTCCCAAAAGACTGCAACCACAGCTTTCACCATCTATTTATATATAAAAAGTAAATATGGTCGTGCTCTCTGACCTGAATGATCTCATCAATAGAATCAGCTGGGACACCATATGTGATCACATTTCCGCACGCAAGTTCCCCAGCCGCATTTCTTTTCTGCTTGAAGTATGGGTCATGGGCCTGTATAGCGTTTTCAATGTGCAAGTACAGCTCCGTAATCATCTGGAACCATTCACGGAAATTTCAGCCTGGCACGGGTAGTTGGAGGATAGGGGTGGGAATGTTCACACCTTATATGGAGGGGGTCAAATCAGCAGGCAAAGCAAGTGTCTTTTGCAATACCTACATTTAACGTTCGTGCTAGTAACTCATGGCAAACAACTAATCTTATTGGGTGAGTTCTGCTAGCAATTTTATAAGCAATCACAGGTAAGCCTTTGTGGTGTCCTCTTCATTTTGTAATCGCAAGTACTCCCAAAAGACTGCAACCACAGCTTTCACCATTCTCCATAAACTCAATATGGTTGTGCTCTCTGACCTGAATGATCTCATCAATAGAATCAGCTGGGACACCATATGTGATCACATTTCCGCACGCAAGTTCCCCAGCCGCATTTCTTTTCTGCTTGAAGTATGGGTCATGGGCCTGTATAGCGTTTTCAATGTGCAAGTACAGCTCCGTAATCATCTGGAACCATTCACGGAAATTTTAGCCTGGCACGGGTAGTTGGAGGATAGGGGTGGGAATGTTCACACCTTATATGAAGGGGGTCAAATCTGTTAAGACTTATAATATAAGTCATGTATACCCCTTTGTATTTATCCCGTAGTATAAGGGGTTTCCTGCATATGTACCACACCTGTACATGTATATATATCGGCCTATGGCCTCATGGGAATACAAGTTGCTTATTCCTAACATGGTATTAGAGCTTTAGGTCTTTTTTTTCGCACACGCAACTCGTGCTCCGATCCCATCTCGCCGCCGCCGCGTCTTCTCTTCGCCAGGCGTCGTTCCTTCTCGCCCAGGCGCCGCTCCAGGTCGGCGCCGTTCCCGTCGTCCGCTCCTCCCGCAAGCTCGCGGTCGCCAGGCGCCCTTCCCTCCCGCCCAGCGCCGCTCCCGCCAGGACGCCGCTCCCGCCCAGCGCTGCTCCCGCCAGGACGTCGTTCCCGCCCAGGTGCTGTTCGCCAGGCCCGCTAGGCTCGCAGCCGCGTCTCCTGCTGTGTGGATCGCCAGGTCCCTCTCCTCCCGATCGTCTACTGCTGTCGTCTACTCCGCCGACTCCACTGGTTCTTCCTACGGATGCTAATCAGGCCGCCAAGGATGCGGCTAAGATTGCTGATGAGGCTGCTGATCGTGCCTATGATGAGAGGGCTTTGGCTTATGAGGAGGCTCTTCAGACGTATCATGGTGCTTTGTCTGTTTACACTCAGTGGCTTGATGATGATGCTTGTGCTGCAGCTGTTCTCACTGCTAGTGTTCTGCCTCAGTTTGCTTCTGAGTTTCTAGGTCTTCCTACTGTCTTCCAGATGTGGACCTGTCTTCGTCAGCGCTATGAGCCCTGTGGTGATGCCTTATATCTTTCTGTGGTTCGTCAGGAGCATGCTCTTCAGCAGGGTGACACTACTGTTGATGACTTTTATGCACAGAGTTCTGCTATCTGGCGCCAGCTTGATTCTCTCCGCAGTGCTGGTTGTCGTACTTGCCCCTGCTGCCAGGCTGTCCAGGCCGATTTGGAGTTTCATCGCGTCTATGAGTTCCTGTCTCGGCTCCGTAAGGAGTTTGAGCCCTGGCGTGCTCAGTTGTTTGCTCGTGGCCGTATTTCTCTCATGGAGGCGCTTTCAGAGATTCGTGCTGAGGAGACTCGCCTACGTGGTGCTGGTTTGCTGGAGGTTCCCTCTGTGCTCGCTACTCGGGTTTCTTCCACTCCGCCGGCTGCACCGCCCCATTCTCGCTCGAGTGCTCCGCCGCTCTTGCCCACTCCTTCTGGAGGCTTAGGTCGGCCCCGTTCACATTGTGACTACTGCAACAATGATGGTCATATTGAGTCCCAGTGCTACACAAAGCGGAAACACCTGCGCAAGGCGCGATCATCCTCCTCAGGGACTTCGTCATCTCCCTCGCCAGCTTCAGCCATTGCTTTGACCGAGCAGGATATTCTGAGACTTAAGCGTCTGCTCGCGGCTTCAGGTTCTTCCTCGACGGGTACTGCTGGTTCTGTGACTGATGCTTCCCGCACTGAGCACCCGCCCTCTACACAGTCAGGTACATCCCCATGGGTTCTGGATTCTGGAGCTTCTTTTCATATGTCTTCTCATTCTTCCGCTTTGTCTTCTCTTCGCTCGCTGGATTCTCCTGTTCATGTCTTCACTGCTGATGGTACTCCACTTTCTGTTGCTAGTAGAGGCCATCTTTCTACTCCTTATTCTGTTCCTGATGTTGCTCATGTTCCTCGACTTACCATGAATCTGTTTTCTGCCGGTCAACTTACTGATTCTGGTTGTCGTGTCATCCTTGATGTTGACTCTTGTTCTGTCCAGGATCGTCGCACGCACACTCTGGTTGGGGCTGGCCCTCGCCGCCGTGATTCTCAGGGTCTTTGGGAGTTGGACTGGCTTCATGTTCTTTCCGCTGCCACCACCATCGCCAGTTCCTCCGCTGCTGTCGCTTCTGTTACTGGTTCCTTCAAGCAGTGGCATCATCGACTTGGTCATCTGTGTGGTTCTCGATTATCGTCTTTAGTTCATCGAGGTCTTCTGGGGTCTGTCTCAGGAGATGTCTCTTTAGAGTGTCAGGGTTGTCGTCTTGGCAAGCAGATTCAGCTACCATATTCTCATAGTGAGTCAGTGTCTCAGCGTCCTTTCGATTTAGTCCATTCTGATGTATGGGGTCCGGCTCCTTTCACTTCGAAAGGTGGTCATAAATACTATATTATTTTCATCGATGATTTTTCTCGTTACACATGGCTTTATTTCATGACTTCACGTAGTGAGGTGTTGTCTATTTATAAGCGTTTTGCTGCCATGGTTCATACTCAGTTCTCTTCACCCATTCGTGTTTTTCGTGCTGACTCCGCTGGTGAGTATATCTCTAAGATGTTGCGTCGTGTCCTTGCTGAGCAGGGTACTCTTGCCCAGTTCTCTTGTCCTGGTGCTCATGCTCAGAATGGTGTGTCTGAGCGCAAGCATCGTCACCTTCTTGAGACGGCTCGTGCTATGATGATCGCCGCCTCTCTTCCGCCTCATTTTTGGGCCGAGGCTATCTCCACTTCTGTCTATCTCATCAACCTTCAGCCATCTGCTGCTTTGCAGGGTGGTGTTCCTTTTGAGCGTCTGTTTGATCGCTCTTCCGATTATTCGATGCTTCGCTTGTTTGGTTGTGTTTGCTATGTTCTTCTTGCCCCTCGCGAACGCACCAAACTGACCGCTCAGTCTGTTGAGTGTGTCTTCTTAGGCTACAGTGATGAGCATAAGGGCTATCGTTGTTGGGATCCTGTCGGTCGTCGGATGCGTATCTCTTGAGATGTGACTTTTGATGAGTCTCGTCCTTTTTACCCACGCCCATCTTCCTCGGTCTTTTCAGTGGAGGATATCTCTTTTCTCACTTTTCCTGACTCCCCTATCACTCCCGTCGCGCCTATGCCTATTCGTCCCACTCCCTCTGCTTCTCCACCCCTCGTCGATTCACCGCCACCATCTTCCCCGGTCTCCTCACCCAGCATGTCCCCGGATTCTACACCTTCATCTCCGGTGACTTCTTCGTCGCCACCCCCTGATTCTACCTTGGTGTCCTTCCCTTGTTCCATCTCTTCCTCAGCATTACACTCGTCGTTCACGACCTGTGGATGCTTCCTTCGATGAGTCGTCCTCTTCCTCTCAGCCTACTTATGGCTTGCGTTCTCGTCCTCGTCCGCCTATTGATCGCTTTGGATTTCCCACCGCTGGTGCTGCTGTTCTTGAGCCGACTTCTTACCGTCAGGCTGTTCATCCTGAATGGCAGTTTGCGATGGCGGAGGAGATTGCTGCTCTTGAACGCACTGGTACCTGGGATCTTGTTTCTCTTCCTCCCGGAGTCCGTCCCATCACTTGTAAGTGGGTCTACAAGGTTAAGACTCGCTCCGATGGTTCTCTTGAGCGTCACAAAGCTCGTCTCGTGGCTCGTGGTTTTCAGCAGGAGCATGGTCGTGATTATGACGAGACTTTTGCTCCTGTGGCCCATATGACCACTATTCGTACACTTCTTGCCGTTGCCTCTGCACGCCACTGGTCTATATCTCAGCTTGATGTTAAGAATGCCTTTCTTAATGGTGAGCTGCGTGAGGAGGTGTACATGCAGCCACCACCTGGGTATTCTGTTCCTGATGGCATGGTGTGTCGTCTTCGTCGCTCTCTCTATGGCCTTAAACAAGCCCCTCGCGCCTGGTTTGAGCGTTTTGCTTCTGTGGTCACTACTGCTGGTTTTTCAGCAAGTGCTCATGATCCCGCATTGTTTATTCACCTTTCTCCTCGTGGCCGGACTCTTCTTCTTCTCTATGTTGATGATATGGTCATCACTGGGGATGACCCCGAGTATATTGCCTTTGTAAAGGCCCGTCTTAGTGAGCAGTTTCTTATGTCTGATCTTGGACCTCTTCGCTATTTTCTTGGGATTGAAGTCTCTTCTACCTCTGATGGCTTTTTTATATCCCAGGAAAAGTATATCCAGGATCTTCTTGCTCGTGCTGCTCTTTCTGACGAGCGCGCTGTTGAGACTCCTATGGAGCTCAATGTTCACCTTCGTGCTACTGATGGTGATCCTCTCCCTGACCCGACGTGTTATCGTCATCTCGTTGGCAGTCTTGTCTATCTAGCTGTCACTCGTCCGGACATCTCTTATCCGGTTCATATTCTGAGTCAGTTTGTTTCTGCTCCCACATCGGTTCATTATAGTCATCTCCTTCGTGTTCTCCGATATCTTCGGAGCACGATCTCTCACCGTCTCTTCTTTCCTAGCTCCAGTTCTTTATAGCTTCAGGCCTATGCGGATGCTACGTGGGCTAGTGATCCTTCTGATCGCCGTTTGCTTTCTGCTTACTGTGTTTTTCTTGGCGGTTCTCTCATTGCCTGGAAGACGAAGAAACAGATTGCAGTTTCCCGTTCGAGTGCTGAGGCTGAGTTGCGAGCTATGGCTCTTTTGACGGCAGAGGTGACTTGGTTACGGTGGTTACTTCAGGACTTTGGTGTTTCTGTCACTACACCGACTATGCTCTTATCTGACAGTACAGGTGCTATTAGCATTGCGCGCGATCCTGTGAAACATGAGCTCACCAAGCATATTGGTGTTGATGCTTTCTATGTGCGCGCTGCTGTGCAGGATCAGGTCGTTGCTCTTCAGTATGTGCCTTCCGAGTTACAGTTGGCGGATTTCCTGACGAAGGCCCAGACTAGAGCACAACATGGCTTTCATCTCTCCAAACTCAGTGTTGTTCCTCCACCATGAGTTTGAGGGGGGTGTTAGAGTTATAATATAAGTCATGTATACCCCTTTGTATTTATCCCGTAGTATAAGGGGTTTCCTGCATATGTACCACACCTGTACATGTATATATATCGGCCTATGGCCTCATGGGAATACAAGTTGCTTATTCCTAACAAAATCAGCAGGCAAAGCAAGTGTTTTTTGCAATGTCTACATTTACCGTTCGTACTAGTAACTCATGGCTAACAACTAATCTTATTGGGTGAGTTCTGCTAGCAATTTTATAAGCAATCACAGGATACTTTGATGCAGGGATGCTCTTGTAGCTCAACTCCGTTGGTGCTAAATTAATAAAAATAAGTCCTTTTTTTGCAGTCCAAGTGTATTTCTACTCTCTGTTTTCTCCATGATCCTTTTATATTCTGGCAAAATGCAGGCTGTTCTTGAGAAACAAAGTTATATTCTCCTCTCACGGAGTGATGTTGAAAGTTTAATGTGTCTGGACCCTGCAAATGCTTCTTTGCAAAACTCTTTTGGTCAACTTGATAACGACATTCCAGATGCAGGAATTGAAGTGGAGATTGAACTAAGTGATCTCCTATTGGATATGTGCCCGATAAAACAGGTATATTTTGTCATGTTCAAACTTTTTAGTACTTATGCATTTTCCTTTTTTTGGTGTGTGTGTGTGGGTGGGGGGGGGGGGGGGGGAGGGGGTGTGAATTTGCATGCACATGCATTTTAATCCATAAGTTATGTGCTATTATTCTGCTAGTCGATATATTTTCATGGTTTTTTTCTCCTGAGGCATGCACTAACAGGTTCCAGTTGTTGATGTTAGAGAAGAAGATATACACCACAATTCTAGTTTGATCATGTCTTCAAAGCTGATAATGTTCTAGACTTTTGGCTGATACGCCTTATCTTTGAAAGCTGACAATGTTACCAGATTCGCAGTGTGCTCAATTCGCAAGTTGTGATCCATCACTTTCTACGAATTGGATTCGGATTCGAGGGGGGTATACATCTCTGGTTCGCGAATCTGATAACCGATTCATGAATCAGATTACTCTGATTCAGTAGCTCCCCATTTGGTAGTCCGATTAGTTACGCTTAACAAGTTCTAAAAGTGATGAGACATTTTCTCTTAAATAGAAAACCAAAATTGCTGCTAATCTAGAAAGCCCACTTCAGCCCAATAGCCACTTCACATGGCCTACCTTTCTAGGCATTGCCTCTTGTAGAATGTGGAGAAGGAGCGTACCAGCAGCGAGCATGTCCTGGAGTGAGGGTCAGACAAATGAGAGAAAGGGATTCTGGATTTGAATGAATGAGAGATGGAATAGAATAGAACAGGAGAAAAGAGAGGACAAAGATGCATGCAGTGTTTTGTTTTTAACTGGTTGTACAGACCCACGTGTCTTGTCTGATACGGAGTATTATATAGTGAAGATGTACTCTTCTCTCTCAATTACATGCGGGGTCAAGATTGTATGAACCTACACGCCATGGCCTTCTCATCATTCGTGCTGATGTACACTGGTTCTATATATTTTAGTACTGAAAGATAGTCGGAGATGACCAATTTCACACGTTGATTTGATTTGATGTTTACCTTCTCTACTCTGTTCCGAAGATCTCTGCATATATCTCTAAGCACCCGCGTGGCTGAGGAGCTCAAACACATGCACAAAATACAGTCTCATATAAGATACATACTTATTACTTGTACATAATATTTACTGTGGAAGGGACAATTTGAACTTTTTTATTTCAAGAGGTGTTATTATAGTCTTGAAATGTGAGAGACATTGGGCAGTATATGATTATAATGCTAATTGTTAACTGTTATTCTTGGTATGCAGGAAAACTTGATCCATGATGACCAGAAATTGATATTGCTGGCATCTCTTAGCGACTCCTTGGAATATTTAGCAGATTCAGTTGAAAGGTAAACCTATTGTTTCACTCGTTTAGCTACCCATCTTGTTGAACTACAGTTCCATTCCACTGATATCCACTAGAGGGGCAAATAGGGTAGATTCAGTTAGTGCACTAGAACATTGTGCGAATACATCTGATTCCAGTCACACCCTATTAAAGAATACTCCCTTTGTCCCACAACATAAGTTGTTTTTGCAAGCTACATTGTGGGACGGAGGGAGTAGTTAGCAATCATATAATACTTAATCCTTTTTGCTGATCTTCTTGGTTGTATCATCGCTTATGATCTGTCATCGCGAGAATTCCTGTGCTGCATGCTTATGGTTTTGCCTCCTTTGAACTTTCAGGCTTGGTGAGTCATTTATAAGTCCATCCACCATCTCAGAAAACAAAAGTGACATACACCAAAGTCACCATACTCGCACAACTAGTGCAATTCCGAAAAGCCTTGCGTCTCTTGCTAATGAGTACAGAAGGCTAGCAACTGATTGTGTTAGAGTCTTGAGATTGGAAATGCAGTTGGAGACAATATATCACATGCAGGTAATAGTACTCAAGTTTATGATGGTATTACTCTGTTGTTATTGATGGATTTATCACATGTCAATAATTTTCTTGCAAACATTCAGGAAATGACAAAAAGAGAATATGTAGAAGATCAAGACGCTGAAGATCCTGATGACTTCATCATCTCTCTTACAACTCAGGTAGGCCAGCCCACGTTAGTATGAGTACAACTTTAGTGTTCTTTAGAGCCAACATATGATTGTTTTTACTGTAGAATCTTATTACATAGGGGAGTATTTACTGACTTAAGTAAAACAATCTAAAGATGATGCTTTCAACTAACCGTTATATCCACAAATGGAAATAAGTAAGCACTTGCGAAAAGTTACCACAATGCCAAACTGTATATAAAAGAGTAAATTGCACTAGGAACCCGTGATCAGTTTAGCCCTGCAACTTGCAAAAAGCTAAATTCAACACTGTAAACATGACACAGGGGTACGTCCAAATTTGCCAACAGGCAAGCCATAGGAATGCATATTGATTATTTGTTCTTTGCCTGTAGTTAGATCGGCAGATAATACATTCTTCAAAAATAGAACCCTAGTATTCACAGGAATTTGCGCTCAAATAGTCATTATTGGTTGGGTGCTGAGTAGGGATTAATCGGTGAATCGGCCATTTAACTGAATTTATCGGTAACCCATTCATCTAGAGGTTAACCAGGGCCATATCTGCATATCCTAGGCTATATGGCAACATGCAATGTACTAAGGTCCCCTTTGTTTGGGCTGCAGATTCCCTAGAATCCCCTGGCTCTATATTCCTGAGAATCAGCTGTGGCTCTGGATTCCT
This sequence comes from Aegilops tauschii subsp. strangulata, assembly GCF_002575655.3. Taxonomy (NCBI): domain Eukaryota; kingdom Viridiplantae; phylum Streptophyta; class Magnoliopsida; order Poales; family Poaceae; genus Aegilops; species Aegilops tauschii. The sequence continues at coordinate 292,647,193 of NC_053041.3, forward strand.
GAGAATCAGAATCTGGCTGTTTGTTTACCCAGTTATTGGTCAGATGTAGGAGCTATGGGTGTTGTGAAATGTCAGTAAAAAAAACGGATTATTTTTTCTAGAATTGTCATGATGGTAGGAATATACCATCCGATATATGAAAATGACACATAACATCCAAAATAAGCAACATCCATCATAGTCTTATATACGAAATATATCATCCAAAATATGGACCAACCATCATAGGCTTGCATACGTACACATATCATCCAAAATATACACTTACCATCGTAGTCTTGTCAACTAATATGTGAAACTATACTTGATCTGCCAACAATCCATTAGCAATCGCCTCGCGAGTTGCTTGCATGGTCGCATCATCACCAACCACAATGTTGGAAGCATGGCCTATGGGTTGGGGATGTATGGGTAACTTGGCATTTTTAGTAAAATATGCCATTTCATCTTGAACACACCAAATGCACGCTCAATGACTTTGCGTAGAGATGAATATGCAAAGTTAAATTCCGACACATGGTACTATTGCCCTTTGTATGTAGCTAAAAATCCATCACAATTGGGATAGCTGATGTGGAGTGGAACTCCTAAGGCCGATCTTTCACGATTTTGAGGGGGATCCCAAGAAGAACACGAAGAACACGAGAGGGAAAACACTCAAATAGACAAAAATCAATCACATATGTGCTAGATCCACATACACAAAGGGGAGATACAAGATCCAAAGTCAACACAAGAGGGTACAAAGGGTAGCTAGTTCATCCCAATCCTTGAAGGAGAGAGGTCTTGAATCCTTGGAGGATCTTCCCACAAGGGGGTCTTGAATCCACTTGGGAGATCTTCTCACATGGAGGCCTTGATCTCCATGGGAGTAGGGGTAAGTGGATGAGCAAAGCTCTATCTCAATGTTGAGCTATCACAATGCTAACCCTAAAACGTTGGTGGTAGCAGCTTCATGGCCTTCCTCCAAGTACTTGATCACAGACAAGGTCTCCGCTTGAGGTAGTAGCCATGTCTCACATGTGGAGTATGTAAGTTCGGAGAGGAGCGAGTTCACCTCGGCTTCGATAGCCCTTGCTCGAGCTCTAGTCATTGGTTCACGTGGTGTGTGGGGAGACGAAGGTAGGTCCATGGGGATGACCGTAGGATGCTCCGCGTCGTCTCCCCCCTTCCCTTGGGAAAGATCTGACCTCGGATCGAAAATCTCATCACCATGGAAGGGAGATAGATCCTTGACATTGAAGATGTCGCTCACGTTGTACTTGTCGCGTGGAATGGCGATCTTGTATGCATTGTTGTTGTAGCGTGCTAGCACCTTGAAGGGTCCGTTGGCGGAAGGTAGTAGCTTGGACTTGCGCTCGTTCGGGAAACAGTCCTTCTGAAGGTGTATCCACACAAGATCTCCTAGGTTGAATATCATGGGGTGCTTGTTGATGTTGAGCTTGGTCGCGAGTCGTTGTACTTGGCGCTCGATTGCTTGTCGTGTTTCTTCATGCACCTTCTTGAGATAAGTTGCTCGTGCACTCACGTCCATGTTAGTGCGCTCTTGTAGTGGTAGCGGTAGAATGTCCTCACGTCCATGTTAGTGCGCTCTTGTAGTGGTAGCGGTAGAATGTCCGATGAGGATAACAGGTTGAATCCGTAGACTACCTCGAAGGGGGACTTGCCGGTAGTAGAATGTCTTGCTCGACCTCGATTGTAGGCGTACTCGGCGATGGGTAAGCATTCCTCCCACTCCTTGATGTTCTTGATGAGCACGCAGAGGAGAGTAGATAGCGTTCAGTTTATGACCTCCGTTTGCCCGCCGGTTTGCGGATGTTATGCCGATGAGAAGGGCAGTTTGATTCCGAGCTTGGCACATAGTGTCTTCCAAAAGTAGCTAAGGAACTTGACGTCGCGGTCCGACACAATAGTCTTGGGCACTCCATGCAATCCTAAGATTTCCCTGCAAAAGAGATTTGCAACATGTGAAGCATCATCTATCTTGTTGCACGGAATGAAATGTGCCATCTTAGAGAAACAGTCCACAACAACAAATACCGAATCTTTTCCATTTTGAGTTCTAGGCAAACCAAGCACAAAGTCCATACTAATATCTTCCCATGGGTGATACGGAATAGGAAGTGGCATATATAGACCATGGGATTGAGCTTTAGACTTAGCTTTGTGACATGTAGAGCATCGGTTGGTGTAGCGTGAGACGTCACAGAACATCTTGGCCCAAATGTAGTTGTTGGAGAGCGTTACGTACATCTTGTTGCGTCCAAAGTTTATCATAAGTCCTCCGCCGTAAGCCTCTTGCAGAAGCAACAAATGAAGAGAAGACTCGGGTATACAAAGCTTGTTAGCTTGCATTAGATAATCATCCTTGGTATAAATCGCTCCCGAGTTTTATGCGGAATAACAAATGAAGCATCATGCGCGTACAAGTTTTTAATGTGCTCAAATCCTATGACATTCAATTCAAGTTGGGTTACAAGCATGCATTTGCGTGAAAGAGCGTCCGTCACAACATTTTCCTTACCCTTGATGTACTTGATCACATAAGGAAATGACTCAATGAACTCACTTCATTTGGCATGTCGCTTATTCAATTTCGTTTGACCCTTAAGGTATTTAAGCGTTTCATAATCCGTATGAAGAACAGATTCATGAGGACGAAGATAATGCTCTCAAATATGCAAGACTAATCAAAGCATACAACTCTTTGTCATAAATGGGATAGTTAAGTTGTGCTTCGGATTCCCCCCTGCTAAAGTATGCTATAGGGTGCTTCTCTTGCATCAACACGCCTCCTATGCCATTACCACTAGCGTCGCAATGCACTTCAAAAGTTTTATTGAAGTTGGGTAAGGCAAGTAATGGAGCATGCGTAAGCAAGTTTTTAAGCTCATGGAATGCGGTGTCTTGGGAAGGACCCCAAACAAATGGTGCATTCTTCTTAATGCGTGCAATGGTGATGCAATAGTGCTAAAGTACTTGATGAATTGACGATAGAAACCGGCTAGACCAAGAAAACTACGCACTTGTTGCAGATTGGTTTGTTGTGGCCAAGTTTTAATTGCGTCACCGTTGAGATGTTGGACATAGGAACCTAAGAGGAGATGGCACACGGACATAGGAACCACATCACACTTCGAGGTGTCTTCATAGGTCCAATCTTGAATGATACTTGCACGGTGTGCTCCACTTGAATGGTGCCGGAGTCGCTAAGCCATTGGACCTTGTAGGAGCAAGGATATCTTATCTTTACCAATTGTAGCATGGAATATAGCTCTTCGCTTGTCAAATTGTGGCAACTTCCTCCGTCGATGATGACCTTGACGGAGCGTCCGTAGATGCCTGCTTTGGTGTGGAAGATATGACAACGTTGGTCTTCGTCTTGTTGGTGTTGAAGTGTCAAGACCTTGAAGACAACAAGAGCAGGGCTCAAGTCACTGTCACAAAAAGACTTGATCGTCTTCATCTTCATTCACTTGACGGTGCATTATCATGTGCTCAAGTGCTTCCATTTCTTTCTCACTCATAGAGTCATAGGTGCTGGTCTCATCCGTTTGAGTAGGTGATGATGAAGCTCAGGGCTTATAGTTGCTTGTAGTAGGAGGACGACTTGAAGATGTCGAAGGTTTCTTGTAGCTTGACTTGTCATCGTTGCTTGGTGATGCTTTAGTCGAGGGAGAAGGCGTCGTAGTCGTTGAAGCTTGATTGTATGAACAGTAGGTCTTGGAGGAATACTTGGCGTACTTGTTGTTGTCTTGCACTTGTCGTTCCGCCTTGGTAGCTTGGTGCACTAGCTCGAGAAGATTTGTGTGCGGTTGGAAATCGGTGATCTTCTTGATAGGGTGGTTGAGTCCATTCAAGAACTGTGCCACATCTTCGGTGACATTGGCTCGTATCATGGCAATCTCCATCTCTTTGTAGTACTCCTCAACGGACTTGGTGCCTTGCTTGAGAAGTTGCAGTTTCTTGAAGAGATCTCTACTATAGTAAGTAGGCACAAAACGCGCTCTCATGACCTCCTTCATTTGATTCCATGTTGTGATGGGTGGGTCACCTTTTGCTTCACGCCACTCAATGACTTGCTCCCACCAAATGAGGACATAATCTTGGAACTCAAGTGAGGCTATGGTGATTTTTTTCTCTTAGTCGTAGTTGTGAAGGCGAAATATCTTGTCGTCCTTCAATGCCCATGAGAGGTAGTCTTCAGGGTCGTTGCTACTTGAGAACTTTGGCATGTTGAACTTGAGCTTTTCGTAGCGTTGCTCTTCATTGTGTAGGTGACGATGGTGTTGACGCTCTCGTCTTGGTGGAGGGTCTTGAACTGCTTGCTCCTCGTGCTCTGCTTGATTAACTTAACGTCAAGGGCGTGGAATTCTTGAACGGTTCTTCAACTCTTGGCGCTCCTCAAGGCGTGCGGCTTCGTCTTGTCGCTCTCGTCGGAGGGGCTCTTGTTGTTCACGCACACGGCGGTTGCGGTCGTTGACGGCTCTTGTGGCTTTGCGCAGGGCACGTTGAGCTTCTAGGGCTTGTTCCTCACGGTGTTGTCGTTCTTGTTGTAGAGCGTCGCCGTCTTGGTTTTCTTGTTCTTGGCGCTGTGGAACTTGCTCTTGGCGACGGTTACGTTCACGCTCCTTAACGCGGTCTTGCAAACCATTGCCATGGAAAGGATTGTCGGAAGCTTGATGATCTTGATGCGCTTGGCGACGAGGCGAACAAACTTGTGGGAGGCTTGCGTCCGAAGATGAATCCGAAGAATGTAGGCTTGAGTGGCGCCGTCATGATGATGATGAAGTTGTAGAAGAACGGTTGACCATCAAGGTGCGGAACTCGTCCATTTGTGATGACAGCTTCTTGTCGAGGTAGTCTCTTGTTCTTGCTTCGGAGTGCCTCAAGTCGGTGGCGAGTTGCTCGACGCGGTCGCTCAAAGCTTCATTAGGTTGATACAAAGCTCTTTGCGCACCAAATAGTTGATTCTTGGTGACGTAGTTGTTTGGCTCTTCTTCTTGCTCGTCGAAGAGAGGGTTTGTAGAAGTACTCGGTCTATCCATCGTCTCAAGCAAATATGTTAGTGAAAGAAAGGAAAGAACCAGACCAAATGTACCTTATCCGATGTTGAAGATGGATCAATGATCATCCAATTCGGTATTATGGAAATAGCACAATTGGTACCGAATCTTGTCAATTCTCACACTTACACAAATAAAGCTTTTGGAGTAGCTTGGTGAGGATGGTGGCACAAAATTTATGCAATTGTTAGTAAGATTCAATAATGTTGAAAGAGATTCACAAATTTGCAAGTGAAACACAAGTGACATAACGTCAAGGGAAATATTGTTCAACAAGTCTCAAGTGACATAACGTCAAGGGAAATATTGTTCAACAAGTCTCAAGTGACATAACATAAAGGGAAGTATAGTTCAATAAGTCTCAAGCGACATAACATAAAGGGAAATATTGTTCAACAAATCTCAAGCGACATAACATAAAGGAAGGAAATAACACTTTCATGATCACATGTCTAAAGTGTGATCCTAACACCTATTTCGCTAGTCTTCATATTGTTAAAGAAGCAACGATTTTCAAACTTAGCAAACAACTTGGTTGCTGTGAAGTACTCATCAGTTCCTTCATCTGCTCCACATGCCACAAGTTCTTCCATTATCTTTTCAATTTCAATGGCAATACTATTCTGTTTGAGTTCATTGCGGCATCCTCACTAATCAAGTGGTCAACCATGCGATTGAATACCTTTGAACAGGATTCTTTTTGTTGGAGCTTCCATATATCTTTCCAGGCTCCTTCTTTGCCTTTTTGGCTTGGGTAGTTTGCACTTCTTCCTCCTTGGTTTCGTCATCTTCAACATTGTGCACTTCAGCATGCTCACAACCTGGCATCATAGAACTTTCTATAGTAACATTGATGTTCTACATGATACTCAACTGCTCCAAATTTTCAGACCACATTTACGTAACTGCAAGAAGTCCTTGTTTTCCTGACTGAATAAATTGTTTGACACTTGTCAAAAAAATAAAATCTAGTGCAATATTAGCTAAAACACAGTTTGATCTTACGAACATGACTTACTTCGCCGGCTTTTTTCCACCAGTCATCATTAGTGTTAGCTTTAGTTTTGATTAATATTTGTACAGAAACAACCGAAGGATTACGTATAGGAAATGTGAGCACTAACTTCTCATATTGGACTCCTCATGTCTCTCTCGGTGTCAATGTCACCCGTAGGATCACCCAACCGAAGGATTACGTATAGGAAATGTGAGCACTAACTTCTCATATTGGACTCCTCATGTCTCTCTCGGTGTCAATGTCACCCGTAGGATCACCCAACTTATCAACACCTTCGTCATCGGACATGTTGATAGGTGATGAGGAACACTAGATGAGAAGAAAGAAAACACATGCCAGATCTGTTTGGCTACTTCTAGATGCTTCCACTCTAGTGTAGTATTTCTTTCCTTTTCTTTTCTATCCTATCTACTGTTTTCTAGAGTCTTCTAGTTGTGAGTAGCTATGAGTAGAATGGTGAAACTTACATAATGTTTTCTAGAGTATTCCAGCTATAAGTAGAAGTATGTGAAGGCTTCCCAAAGCCCTATAAATAGAGGTCCTCGCCTCTACTTTGGAGGCAGACTATGTACCCCTACCTATAATAGAACTTGTTGTTTTTATCTAAGATCTTGGAGTAGATCTTGTGCCCTAGGAGTTCTGGATTGAACCCTTGCTGCCTATCAACCTACATTCGCCTCTAGAGCGATATCTAGCGCAGCACGTTGAAGCTGTTCCTTCAACACTTGTGCTGTACACATTGTAGCAGCAAGGTGGAGTTGCTCCTCCACAAACTTTGTGCTGCTTCAGGTGGTATCAGAGTCTCGTTGACCCATACTAGTTCTTGCTGTCCTCTTCGAGAGTAAGTTGCAGCAAGCAATGGAGCAATTGGAGAAGAGGATGGATGCTGCTGAACAACAAATCAAAGAGCTGCGTGAAGATCTTAATAGGAGATTTGACCAGCTGGTTGAGATGATAAGAAAGGGTGTCCCCCCTGCTACCAATGAAGGAGATTCATCTAAAGAAGAGGAAGATGTTCATCAAGGAAGAAGGAGAGGTAATCTTGAAGCAAGACCGCCACGACAACATGTTGTTCAACGTGCTTCAAGAAGGCCAATTTATGTTGAGGCTTCTGAAGGTGAAGAATATGATGATGCCCTTGAAGAGCCAAATCTCTACGCATATCGGAGAGCACCCAACCCTACATATGCAAGAGATACATACAAGGTGGAGTTGCTCCTCCACAAACTTTGTGTTGCTTCAATAGGAGATGCTCCTCCACTAGCAAAGGAGGCATGCCAGACTTCTCTCTTAATGCCTTACCCTGAGTAAACAAAGGAGGACAAAAACAAAATTGAGATGGATTACACTGATAGTTCTTGGCCAAATTATCACATAGAAAGGCAGATGCAAACCTTGGGTGGAGCTAGAAAAAGGAGGCAGACGGACAGTAACGCATCTCCACTCTTCAGTAAGAGTAACTGCAACGGAAGTCGGATAGTCGAGCTACCTTGCCATTATTCTTCCGCTACCTGACTCAGGAGGCATTGTATACCATGGGGTTGAACCGTTGCAGCTGGCAGGACAACATCTGGGAAGGTGCTGGAGACCCATGGAACACTCACCAGTCAGTGCAGCCTCTGACTGAAAGACTCAGAAAAGGTCTCGGAGGATCTGTGTTGCGCGTAGAGTTTAGAAGGCACCCACTTCAGTTTCTGGAGCAGCAGTCCAATAAAGTTGGGCTGGCCGGGACACCAGGACCGCGTGGTGCAAAGCCGTCACTCACGGGGGCGTGGTGGGAGGATCGGGTGATCGGATGATCTGGAGCGTTAAATGAGCGGATCGAATGGTTCAGAGCCTCAAAACACTGTGAGAGGATGTAGTTGGCTTAGTTCTTAATTTAATCCTTACCGAAATTTATAAGAGTTTGTTTAGGCTAAATTTTTGAATAGGTACATTATTAAAAGTGAAACAGGAGTATCGATTTGGATCCATATGCATCTAGATAAAAATTCAAGTTTATATTTTGTACTCACACATCACATAGTGCACATTAAGTAATGCTGCATTCTTCAATTTACTGATATTATTGGGCCCTTTAACATGTGCTGGGCTTTACAATGTGACAGATTGCACGTAGGGATGAAGAAATGGCTCCTTACATCGCAGAATCAAAAAGGAACTATGTATTTGGTGGGATTTCTAGTGTTGCTGCTAATGCATCAATAAAGGTTTGTTCCGAATCACTGCTTATTCTTCTTGTTATAAGCCTGTACTGTCAAAGCAGATTCCAGATATCCTACTTACGGTTGTTCAATTATGAAAGGCACTCGCACTAATGAAGTCCATCAACCTGTTGGGAGTTCAACAAATATGCAGAAACTCGATAGCACTAGAACAGGTAGTACTTTCATTTGCAGTAATAGTTTTTGATAGATCAAGTAGATGGCCGATTCCATAGTCACATGTGTAAATTATTTCTCTCTATGCAGGCACTTGCAGCCATACCTTCCATTGATAGTGAGGCAGTCCAACAGAGATTAGATCGTGTTCGGACATTCTATGAGCTACTAAACCTGCCTTTCGAGGTACACTAATAACAATACCACGCACCCATAGTCGTGTTTTTTTTTTCTTTTTTTGCGAATGTAGTTGTGTTTTTCTTTGAAGCTTTAATCACCCTATTCCTCAATGTGCAGTCTTTGCTTGGGTTCATTGCTGAACAGGAATATATTTTTTCTGCAAAAGAGTAGGCGTGTCGAATATTTTTGATTTACATTGTCATTTTTTTTGGTTAACCATATTTAGTTTGATGTTACTTTGTTTGTGTAGATACTTGAGCATACTAAAGGTCAATGTACCTGGTAGAGAGATACCAATGGATGCTGAACGACGTATCTCACAGATTTTGAGTCATTAAATTGAATTGGGCAAGATGATTTTAGCTATAACTGGTGGCAGATGTCTCACTGTATCTTTCTCGGCTTTCTTTGTAGTTGTAGTTAATTTTGTTATTTCTGTTTGGTTTTTTCTTTTGATGTCTATGGTGTAGGTAATGTGTTATTTGTTGTCTCATTCACTGTAAATTTGTAGTGCTTTGACTGAAACGCTCATTCTTGATCGTTGTAAATGTGTAATCTTTTGGACGTAATTTTAATAAAATTCCCAGATTCATGTGTTCCGTTATTCAAATTGTTGCCGCCACATAGCACATGGTAAATAGTCACCACAAATGTGCCAATTGTGGCCACGAATTTAAGACCAATTGTGAGCCATGGGCTAGCAAATTGTGGCGAGCCATAGTTTCTAGTTTTAAAGAAAGACACTAAAAGGTACTCCCTCCATTAACAAATATAAGACGTTATAGATATTTTAATATGGACTATATATTGACTGATGAGTGAATAGACGCACTAAAATGTGTATATACATTCAATTCTGAAAAAAAAAATTATAACATTGTATATTTGTGAATGAAGGGAGTATTTGATCTTTATTTTTACCTAATATTAAAGGAAGGAAGCTTTCATAGTTCTTCATACGTCATCCTTTTATATCTGTTGATTTTATGTTGATCATAAAGATTGATGAATGGTATTTAAAAGAAGATTTAAGTTCCATCCGGTTCCTTTGGTCTGTCCTCCCTCTATACTCCTATTGCACGTACGCACAGTATGCCTCCTGGCTTTACGCCTGATTTTTTCCTAGGCCACGCTGGTTCACCTATCCACAAACGCAGTCATGGCAGTTGAATTTTGTTGTAAACGCAACCATGGCGACCCATGTGAGGCGAGGCATGGCGATGCAGCCCGGTCAACGCGGATGGGCTCGATGCAGAGGGGGCGTCGGCTCCAGGTGATGCAGCGAAACGACAGGATCGGGTGCAGCTGTTCGAGTTGGGTGGGATCCGTGGCAGGAGGCAGGTTCGGGCGGCAGAGGGCTGAATCCGGTCGATGGGGCGACCTGCAGGTGAGCGGCGGCAGCGGCTTGGGATGGTGGCGAAGCTGCATCTCGGGCGGCGCCATGGCTCCCTGTGCAGAGAAAACGAGACGAGGGGGAGGTCAGGGAGGAGTAGCAGGAGGAGGGAAGGAAAATAAGGCGGTGGAGAAGGCCTTGCTCCCCTGAGAGCTCGGCTGGCGGCGATCGCCGAGGCGGCGGCGTTGGCTGTAGCGGGAGAGCTGCACGTACAAGCTCTGGAAGGGGCGCACTAACTCGATGGGGGCGGCGTTCTTGACCTGAGGTGGGCGGCAGTGCGCGAGTTCCCAGCCCCAGCCTCCCAGTGAGGTTGGTCGCTGACGATGGTTACGGCAAAGGCCTTGGTGTACAACAGTGGACGACGACTGGATGGATCCAAAGACCATGTTGGGGTCGACGGGTGGGTCGCATCGGCGTAGATGGCGACCATGCTGCTACGTTGGCCCACCACGATTGATCAAGCCCAGAAACCTCACAAACTTTCAGTGGATACTTGTTCCGATGGTGTGATCTCTTCAGTTTGGCGACGCTATTGTTTCTATGCTGAATTTGTTTTGTGTGCTGCTTTGTGCGGTGAAAAGAAGAGGATCAGCTGGGGCGTGTTTGGTTACCGTTGTGAACAATTCCTGCATCGCATACACTTCTCAACCCAGCCTGGTTGAGCAAAAAACATGCCCTAGTACGCCATCTGCAAGTTGTTTGGTTGTTTGCATCTAGTGTCCCTGCATTAAGTAATACGCAAGTGCACTTTGTTTGGTTGCCTGCATTGGCCCAAGCGGCACATGAATACGACATTTGGTTGCATACGACGTACATGTTGTGCTTACCTTATACCCTAGTTGGTGAGCTTACCCACAATGATCACACCTAGCACACCAACGCTACAACACAGCAATGTCGATGAACTGGGCGAAGATGATGAAGTTCTTCAGCTTCAGCCCAAACTGACGATCCACCTTAACACCTCCAACCTTGCCACTGTCAACACTGCTGCCTCCGTGCTTTCGCACCCAGTCGGAGTAAGCTTGTTCTGCTGCCTGCCTAGTCTTGAACCCTCTATGACTGCTGTTGCTATACGATGCCACTTGTGCACTGGCTTCTTCCCATGAACTGTAAACCCCTGGAGCCTTACCAATGAACACGACATACCACTTGCCCTAGCAATGCACGAGAGCAAGCGTTGAAGCATCAAATCAATGGAGCACACAAATAGCAAGCAAAGTAGCACACAAACAACAATGGAGCAGAAGAGAAGAAGTAAAGCATGCATGATCATACGGCATAGCAAGCTCTACCTAGCAAGTGTTCTCATCCCATGAGGCGCCGCTAAGGTCTCTTAGCTTGGACACTTGGATCCATCGACCTCTCCACTTCCTCAGGTGGTTGTACACCTGGGTGGCAGACACCTCCTGCCCACAGAACTCGAACACCTGCTTCGCAACGGTGTTCAAGTGCACCTCCTTGAAGCCCTTGTCAGTCCTAACTCCACTAGAGATGAGCTCACACATCTTGTTCAGCACGAACGTGGACATGAACGGCTGCCACTTCATGTTGTTCGGCCTATCATCCTTCTTTGCCTTTGCTGTTGCTACCTTGAGTGTAGCGGCAGCAGCAGCAGGAGTTGGCTCAACGAGCACTACTGGTACATAGACGGAATCAGACGCGAACACCTCTGAATAAGGTGCCATCTCGGACATAGGATGCGAGTCCTCGACAAACGATGGAGCAAACTGGCTGTCGGACAGGACAAGGGCCTGACTAAGATCTTGCGTCTGCGTGGTCATGTCCTACAATCGTAGCACGCATTGATAATAAGCATAGCACACAACATACCGGACAATCCATGAAAGCAGGAGCATACATGCACATGGTTCATCACTATCATAGCAAACACATGTTTCATCACTATCATACTAAGCACATATGGTTCATCGCTATCATATTAAGCATACCAAACAATCTATGAGTACGAACATACATCTACAACAAACAACATGCTACAAATGGACCACCAATAGCTACAAATCATAGATCTAAGCACGAATCAATACAAGCACAAGGTTCAACTTCAAACTCTACTACTAATCTAGCCTACCACATGCTTGAACATCTAGCCCTATCACAAATTGCAACCGCAGCATAGCAATCAACCATATGAGCTCACAGATCAGACCACTAATCAACCATGCATCTAGATCAAACCCTAACTGCAGCTCAGATCTATCTAGAAGGAACAAAGAGAAAGGGGTATTGAACTCACAGAGGCCATGGCTGCAGCTCGAGGACGAGGGGGGACAGTCGTGGACGATCAACGCCGACCGGTGAAGAAGCGTCGACGCCGTGGACCGCTGGCCGATGAAGATGCGCCGCTTACCTGCTCGTCGGTGCCGATGCGCGTCGGCGGGAAAGCTCGAACAGAGGGATAATGGTGGCGGGAGTTGGGGCGGTGAGGGAGGGGGCTAGGGTGGACTCGGCGGGAGGTGAGCCGAAATCCTCCCGCCGATTTTTCGGCGACGCGGGCAAGCTCGCGCCATCTCCCTGGTCGCACAGGGAGAGAAGCGCGTCGCCCGAGCCAGGCTCGCGAGCTACCGCCGATTCGGGCGTTTCCCCTGGGCCTGGCCTGGACGTGCTTTAAGTTCCGTGTAATGCAGGCCGCACAGTAAACGTAGGCAATCAAACGGGCCAAGTTCTTTCCGTGCGGGCCAGGCGGGGCCATATGCAGGCAACCAAACACGCCCCTAGAGAATAAGAGAGAAAGTGAGAGAGGTTGAGATGAATTTCTGTGTGTTGCTCCTCCGGGCATGTGTATACTGCCTTTTGTGCAGTTGCTTGGCCAAGTTTGCTGCTGCTGAAGAGACAATGTGGGAGAATGTCTTGAAATTGTTACTATGTGAGGTGCTGAAAACTTGTACGGGGAGAGACATATATGTGAGAAAAAGATTGATTTGCTCCCTGGTACATGCACAAAGCTGGCTACTGGATTGATGCTTCTCGTGGTGATGACCTGCAACAACAAGCTGGATAGATGGAAAATGAAGCAGTGCCACGGGATATTTATTAGTTTTCGTATGGTCATGATGCAGAGGCTAGGAGAACTATCTCACTATCTCTTTCATTATCACAAAAATAGTACAGGTTGTTCCTTGTCATTTTATGTCATTGTTTAGCTTTGGGTGTTTCCTGGTAATTTCTACTTTGTGTTTCTTTCTTTGGTAGATGATCATAAGCTATAATATGCTACTAGATGTAGGGTTTGATATTGCCACAGTCAACCTGGATATCTCTTCTCAGGTTATGCTAGCTAGCATATGTTGCAACACAAAAAATGCTGATAAATTTCGATCATGCAGACATAGCATATATATGCTTGATCGGCCCATTGATCTCCAGACAAAGGTATGCTCTTAACAAAATAAATTTGATCATAATTTGTATTGATAATTTTTCTCACTGTTCCCAACAACAGACTGAATAATTTTGCAAGGACAGATGTTATGTAAAGAAAATAAAATCCTTAGAAGAAAAGTAAGCCCCCTTGCAATATAATATAGAACAGAGTTTTTCAATCTTTTAATGCTGGTAATACAATTCATAGCTTAGGTTGTTTGCTTTCAACATGTAGTTAACTAACAGCAATGACATTGTCATCTATGAATATATATGAATAAAAAAATCGGTGGTACAGTCATTTAGTTTGCTGCAATTCTCCCTGTGAAATGCCTTTTGTACGTCGAAGTTTGTGTAGGTTTTTAATGTTTTGCATATATATACTTTCCCTACCTAAAATGACAATGACTATAGAGAATCTTGGATAATGTACATGTCTAATGCCTCAAGTGTGTACTATTTTTTGAGGAATCCTCAAGTGGGCAATCTTTGGAAATAAGTTAGTTATATATACTTTCATGCATCTAACTATTTAACAGTATATTTCAAGTTGCATATATTTTGTTCGTGTGGGCTATTCTGGAATTATTTTTCCGGCAATCCTCACAAAATAAGCGGTCATAAAGAATCTATGTGACTATTTTAGAATCATTGTTCAATTCTTAGTGCCCAAGCCTCTAATTTTGGTTGCCGATTTACTTGGCAAATTATATTTGAAATGCCAGCACCAGTTCGGTTGATGAAGGAGGTGTCTATAGGCGAGACGCTAACCGACGACACCCACTCAACGCGGCAGAGCCATCCCCCCCGATGATCTCATTCCATTATTGATGGCCAACGCCCTCGTCGTTCCACCTACACAAAGTTCAACTGCCACGGGCCGGCGAGGGCGGAAGGAGGGTAAGCGACGATGTAGGTGGGCCGTTGTGTTGACATATAGGACGTGCACCAGTGTGTGCGGGGGTGGGGAGAGGCTGAGTTATTTTTTTTCTCCCGTTGCAATGCACGGGCATATTTCCTAGTAATTAAAAAGAAAAGAGTAGTAGGTCAAGCGTATATTTGTGAATGAAGAGAGTATCTGATGACTCTAAAGGAAAATAGTAATAGGTACAATTGAAAGGCAACAAGTCTCAGATGACCAGTTAAACATAAATTACATAAAAAATCATATTGGTTAAGTCTCAATACAATGAAAAGACAAAAAGGCATAAACAACCAGTTAAAATTAAATTACATACAAAAATCATATTGATCTCTTTTCCGTTGAACATGGAGCAAGGGAAGGACACGCCTGCAAAAGTTCTTGTCATACTAGTCTTTGAATAAACATGGTCTAGTAAATGCTGAAGTAATATTAGTTTGGGGCATCACTCTGTGTAGCGTCACTATAAAAAAAATACACTTCCGTGATGATACGTGTTTGTCATAGTAGGTCACGTTTTCTGTCATGCATGTACATCCATGACAATTTTATGACAGAATCAAGATAGTCATACCTGTGCTGTCGTAGAAGTGTTCCATGACATTACCAAAAATTATCATCACGGAAGTGTCCACTTCCATGACGATAAATCACGCGTCACATAAATGCTTTCGTCAAGGGTGACCGACACGTGGCATCCACCGTAACGGAACGCCGTTAAGCTATCGGGTCCGGTTTTGGATCCGATAACCCATTAACAGCCCCGACCAATGGAGATTTTCCACGTGTAAAATCATCATTGGCTGGAGGAAACACGTGTCGGCTCACCGTTGGGACAGATGTCATCCACTCATTGGACCCAAAGCGCCTATGATACGTCGACACGTGGCACGGCCCAACAGAGGCCCATTCCTGTGAAAAGGCCGGCCCGTTTGACTTGGTCAAAAGATGGCGGGCCGGCCCATGACAAGCCTGTTAGCGGCCTGTTCGCATATAGCCCATTTACAGCCCGCTAACCCAGGGCCCGTTTACGGCCTATCCGAATTAGGCCCAGTATCGTCATCTGGGCCGTCCAATATAATTCCAGCCCATTTTAACTTCCGGCCCATGTATGGCCCATGACGTCTTTCGGCCCATATGAGGCCCTTAGTAACTCTCGGCCCATTAATGGCCCGTGGTAAAACTGATGAACAGTGTATCACTTTATACCCATTAACGGCCCAATATTTCGTTGGGCCGTTTCCAGCCCATGTTATCTTTCGGCCTTCTCAGGGCCCATTTATTCTTGGGCTCATTTCCAGCATTCGTTTACTTACGGCCCGTTACTGTCATTTTCTGCTTGTGGGCCAAATTCAGCCCGTGGTTACAGTCGGCCCGTTTGTGGCCCGTTAATATGTTAGGCCGTTTTCATAGCGTCATCAAATACGGCCGATTAACGACGGCCCGTTATGGTCGGCCCATGAACGGACGATTTCAACTCTAGCCCATTTACGGCCATAATGTGGTCTGTTATTGGCCCATGTTTGGCCAACCGATCATACGGCCCATAGAAGGCCCATTGATGATACGGCCCGTAGAAGGCCCATTGTGTCTACGACCCGTATAAGGCCCATTGTTTCTACGCCGCAGAAGGCCCATTGTTTCTACGGCCCTTAGAAGGCGCATTGTTTCTACGACCCATAGGAGGCCCATGTTAACTACAGTAAATATGTAGCCCATGGTTATTATGGCCTAGTTTTAAAAAATAGGTTATTGCGGCCACTAGCAAACCGCGGAAAAAGAACCGCACTGCCTACAAGAAAACAAATAAACAAGACAATAAGGAAATAAATAAGCAAGCAACTTACGCTAGGCTATCACGGCTATTACACATATTACATCCACTGGGCATCAAAGTTCGCCACCAGTGCAAATATAGGGAACAAAGCAGCATATAAACGCCACAGCAAAACAAGTCCAGAACTGAAACCACTTCAGAAGAGCTCAAGAAACAATATCCTGGGTACCCATAATGCTGGCAAGATGCTTAGCAAGCTTATTAACTTTCTCTTGTTTGGCGCTTAAATCCTCCAGCACTTGCTGTTGCACCAGAAAGTATGCATCTGAATTCTATAGGGACTTCCTCAGTCCTTCGGCTTCCTGTCGCATAACATCTTATCGATGTCTTTCAACTTGAAGTTTATAATCAAGAAGCCGGACTGATTCAGGCAGCGAGTTCGAAGAGCTGATGCCAGCAGTAGTAGCCAGTAACTCGAACACTACATCAAGACATGACTTTGGGGTTGTCTCAGTGTCTTCAATATAGTTTTTATCAGCTTTCTTGGAGACCAACAGGGATGTCTCACTATCTTGAACCTTATCTGCATTATTTCCTTTACCATTGCATAACGGGGTACTCTTCTCCAATATTTTATCCGCGTTCTAAAAGAGAAACAAACACATCACAGGTTTACAATGTAGTATATGAAACTCATTTTGGTAAACCAGTTCAGTAGTAAGGTGGACAGGATAACAGCATGAAACAAACATATATCTATGTAGTATGGTCACTGTATGGTCTATATCATTCTAGTTTATGTTGCCAAATCAAGATAGATACAGTTTGAATCATATCTATTTAAGACAAAGCAGCATAGACAGAATATAAGTGTGGGAAACTACACAGCAATAACAACACTTGTAATGTGCATGGCATGAGAACATAACTGTTTATTCAATTGAAACTGAAATCAACATAGAGCAAGTTAAAACAGCAAACACGTTAAAGAAACAGGTTTAAAACATACCTGTTGCGCCATTGGAGTTTCAATTGCATCCTTCAAATTTGAAATTAGTTGGTATGAGTAAATACAGTGATGCAAGAGCAAAGTAGTATGAACCATAGCTACGGAACCTGACCTGAGAACAATTCTTCTTCTGCTTTAAGCGTTGACTTGGGGTTCGGAGTGGTGGTCCTCGTGCTTTGGGCACTGCAGTTGCCTTACTAACTGCTCGTGTTTGGGTGCTCTGTGATGGAGACGGTGCTGTGTCAACGGGAACTGGGTTACTATCTGCTGGGGTTGGGGTTAGAAGGGGTGTAGCTGGTTCTCTGTCCAACTGGATAGGGGTACAATCTGCGTGGGTTATGTGTGGTGGGGCTGGTTCTTGGGCAAGTACAACTGTGGTTCTATCTCCATCGACAGGTAGCACGATCTTTTCTGAAGACCGTGTTTTACTCCCACAGATACTGCCATCACCCCCTCCAATCAAAATGGCTGATAAATAAGAAAAGTAATTGAATGTACAGACATTGTAAGATAGACAGGTGCAATGGATAGTAGGGAAGAAAACAGGGCATGAGATAATTCACATTTATGTTGTCTAACCAAACAGAATAGCAGGACATAATTTCACATATATGGTGGCTAATTAAACAGGATAGCATGACACAATTTCACATGTATGATGGCTAACTAAACAGGATAGAATGACATACTTCAAAATATGATGACTATGTAAACAGGATGACATGATATAACTATACGATGTGTCTATTAAAGTGGTTGGCATGCCATAAATCACAAATATGTCGTCGATGGAAACATGATGGCATGATATAATTCACGGATAGAATGACATAATTCAAAATATGATGACTATGTGAATAGGATGAGATGATATAACTATATTATGTCTTTAGAAAATGGGTTGGCATGCCATAATTCAGATACATGCTGTCTATGTAAACATCATGGCATGATATAATTCAAATATATGATTCATATACTAAGGAAGTGAGCAGAGGGCAATCGCATATATGATGTGTCAACTAAGGAGATGGCATTCAATATCGTGTATATGATGTAAAAACTAAGCATTGCAATATAACATATGCATGATATGAGTAATATAACCCTGCCAAGTTTGAGCATACACCTCAGGGGGATAATAGGACTGGTCATCTGCCTCTGAATCCTCCTCTGAAGAGCTATCTGTAACCAGCATGATATCTGCTTCAGCAGGTAGCATTGTCTGCTCTGAAGACCTTGTTTTCACTCCAGATTTCTCCATCACCAATTCAAATGGCTGATGCACATGAAGAGCAGTTGAATATACAAACATTGTCGACGAAAGCAATGAGAAATACAAAAAAAGGACGACATGATATAATTCACATATATGACGCTTGGCTAAACAGCATGGCATTGCATAATTCACATATATAATGCCTTGCAACAAGATAGCATTGCATAATTCACATATATAATGTCTTGCAACAAGATGGCATTGCATAATTCACATATATGGTAATTAGACACTAAACAGGTGGCATTCGCAAAAAGCATGTCTAAACTAAGCAAATGACATAGCAATGCAAGATACCATACGCACGGTATGAGCAACATAACCCTGCCAAGTTAGAGCATGCACCTCGGGGGGGATAGGACTGGTCATCTATCTCTGAATCCTCCTCTGAGGAGCTATCTGTAACCAGCAAGACATGCGCTTCGTCAGATAGCATTGTCTGCTCTGAAGACCTTGTTTCCACTCCAGATTTTTCCGTGACCGTGCCGAATGGCTGATGCACAGAAAGAGTAATTGAATGTACTAAAATTGTTGACAAATTTAACACGTAATAAAAATATGATGTCATGATATAATTCACATATAAGATGACTGGCTAACCAGGGTGGCATTGCAAAATTCACATATATGATGCCTGGCTAAACAAGGTGGCATTGCATGATTCACATATATGATAAATAAACTAAACATATGGCATTGACACAAAGCATGTCTAAACTAAGCAGATGACATCTTTGATGTATACAGTAAGCAATGCAAGGCACCATATGCATGATATTACCAACATCAGCATGCCAAGTTAAAGCGAAGACCTCATGGGGTAGACATGAGTGGTCTTCTGCTTTTGAATCCCCCTCGGAACAGTTATCTTCCTCTTGATTACGATCCGAAATGGGTGGAGGGGGGCTGCCTTTGCGCCCACCATGGAGCGACGTCTGCATGAAATTTTATTGTCACACAAGGCTCATCTCTTTTGCTCTACATGTTCAGTTCCATTGTGTACAATAACTGACATGCATAGGAATAAAACATAGTGAGATTATGTAAGGAGTGCATGCACAAATCCAGAGTGATGGTAGCAAACTGTGGATAGACCCAAAACCAATGATAACAGGCAGATAATTGCTTTAGTTAAAAAATACAGATAATGGCTCCTTTAATGTTTGTTTGCACCCAACATGAAACTCATAGTAGACACCCGAGATTAACCAGATAGTAGACAGAGTGCTGATTGCTGCCCCAATATGTACCCCACAACCATTTAAAAACTCAAGTTTCAACATAAGTTTGGACCTGACTCGGAGTCTAATAGGTGAACACGACGATAAAGTAGCATGTCATTATTTTAAGTGATGCATAACGTAAGCAGACACGGAAGAGTGCGACCTCTCTTGCGGACCTGTGTGGTCCTCAAGGTCATCTGCTCAGTTGATGATGGTAATGCAGTTGTCGTGGCTGCCGGCGGCGGGGAAGAAGATCTGAGGCGGCGAAAGACAGTCTGGAGAGCGGATCCCTGCTGTGGTGAACCCTTCCGTCGTTGGAGCAGCTGAGCTGGGGTGGAACACAGCACCGCAGGAGCAGGACAAACCACACAAGGTTTTCTTTGACACATATCTGTAACAAAAGTAATTGTGTAAGGGCTTGTTTGAATTTGAGGATTCTAACAGTGCAGGGATAGGAAATAGACAGGAATAGGATAGAATGCACGTGCAAAACAGAGAATTTAAAAACACAGGATTTCTGCCAATTTGGGTGTTTGGTTCACAAGAATTGGAAGATCACAGGATGCAAAGAAGCATGGTGAGATTAAGTCAAACCACAAGAAAATGTATGGTTATAATGCTATTATGCTACTATCTCTTAGTCTTGTGCTTCATGAATAGGAATTTGAAAATGAGGACAAGTGGAAATTAAAATTCCTACGGTTTTTCTTTCAAGGAGACACTAAAGGAACAAATCCTACAGTTTTCCTTTGCTCCATTCCTTTGCACCAAATTAATGAAAAGTAGTACCATATGAAACTTTCCAATCCCTATATTTTTCATTCACTTTTCCTTTCAAGTACTGACGATTCTAGTAGGCAGGCTTGAGCAAGGAAAAGCCTACACTAAAAAAATGTTTTTGTGCTACTTCTATTACTTTGGACCCAGGCCACTGCCCTACTAGCTCAACTCCCAGGGCCATCGACAAATGCACAGCTCAAACGCGCAAAGCTAAATAATGATGGCGTTCAAGAGAGTCCATCACGGATAGCTAAGTTGCCTGGTACCTCACTGCTTGTCATATAGTAGGATAAAATAATCATATTTCCCGTTACTCCGTGTGCTCAGTGGACAATATATATAACATGTAGAGTAAAAAAGATATGCAACAAGTGCACAACCTCTTTGGCGAAGCCATGTCGATCTCAGCGTGATTGGGTTGGCCGGGGAGGATGCTCCAGCTGACTTGGATGTCAGAGGAGGGGAAGAAGATCTTAGGCGTCTGGAGATGGAGCCCGAGGTACTGCTCCGCTGTGATGGAGGGTTTCATCGTTGGAGCAGCTCCGGTGAGTTGTACGACGCCGAGGCTGAAGCAGGACAAGAGAGACAATGTTAACCTGAGTGGAATTCTAATAGCATCTCCAATAGATGACGTAAAATACATAACCACAAAGTGCTAGATGTAAAATACATCAGCCGCTCATCTCTGAACTTAACTGTCGAAACTGAATTTACCTGTCGAAACTGAACTTGACTGTCAAAACTGAATTTTGCTGTCGAAACTGAATTTTACTGTCGAAACTGAGCGCACTAGAGGTGAGGCTACACGTCAGTCGACTGACTTTTTCATCTCTGGTCAGTCGATTTTGCAGCCGTTGGATACGAAATCAAGGGCCTGCAGTTCATCTTCAACCTCCACCCCCCTGAGCCGCCAGCCACCACCGGCCAAACAGCCGCCCGCGGCCGGCGGTGCGCCGCCCCGCCCGCCCCGAAAACACTACCCACCGCCGGTCCGCCGCCGCCCCGGCCATCCCTCTAGGCCCCCCCGTGCCAAGCTTTTTCTTCGGCGATCCCCATGCCACCGCCCCACCACCGTCGGCGACCACTGCCCCCACCCTGAACCCTAAGATAGATAGTGGGGTACCTCTCCGGCGAGCCCCCCTCCCCGCTGCGGCTGGTTCTTCCTTAACTCCGGTGAGTCCCCCACCCCCTGAAAATCGACTGACCCAAAAGTCGATTAAGTCGACTGAAGTGTAGCTAAATTGGAGCAGCATCGCAAGCAAGAGCAAGAGCAAGAGCAGCAGCGTGAGCAATAGCAAGAGCAAGAGCAGACAAAGTAGGGGACCGAGAGCAAGAGCAGAGCAGCAGCGCGAGCGAGAGCTAAAGCAGTAGCAGCTCCTACTGATGTGGACGTCGCCACCGAGGGAGCGACACCGTGGAGGAAGTGGCCGGCGACACCGTGGAGGAAGTGGCCGGCGACGCCGCCATGGATGGAGCCGCGCCGTGTCGGCTCGGGACCGAGCGCCGGCAACACCGTGAGATCGAATCAAGAAGAAAATGCGGCATTAGTGTATAACCTCTTTGGTGGCGTCGATTAGGCCGCAGCTTCATCCAAGGAAACGGTGATGATGATGCTCTTCCGGTGGTGCAAGTGAAGACGACGGTGTGGGAATGGAGGTGGCGCGAAAGACGAGGGGAATGTCAGAGCAGCTCCTTGGAGGTGGAGGACGGGGTGGCTGAACCGGCGGGACGACCAGATCGACGACGGGTCCTCATCCGGTACGGTGGATGAGGGACGTCGAGGTGTTGCTGTGGACGACGTCGTCGGGGAAGAGGCTCCGGCTGGGTGGCGGACGGAGGAGGGTGTGGGGCTTCACGGGTTTTCCCGGCCTTGGTGTTCGAATGGGTGGGTGGATGGGATGGGAGTGGGGAACCATGGCTTAGGGACGCGCTTGTCCGAAATGTGGGGTAAGTTACGAAAGTACCCCCACCGATTTGAGGCGGTTCTTTCGGTTCAGGGGTATCACGGGCATTTCGCGTGTCGGGATTTCACAGGAGGTGGGAGTTTTCGTGCGCGTTGTAATTTTGGAATAGCAAGGCGCGGGTTGAGATGGAGGGAGTTGTCGGAGCACAACGAGACAAAGATTTATCTTAAATATTTCGGGGTAATAAGACGCGGGTTGAAGAGGCGGGAGTTTCGCAGCACGATAGACATAGACGCTAGCTTGAAATTTCGGCATAACAAGGCGCGGCTTGAAATTTCGGGAGAACAAGCTTAACGTGTACCCAAAAAAAGACAATTTAGACTAGTATGATATACTACGTACAATGTGTTTAACACGCACAACACACACAGACACCATTAGACTAGTAAGGTACACGTGCATTGCACGCATGAGATTTGGCAACCAAATTATGAATAAATACCACATTATAGCATGTAAGCTTTGAGTCATATATTCATGATGTAGATGTTCGTTTAATTCTTATAGTTCATTTCATTCAAAATCATTTAGTTTTTATAAGAAAGCTAATCTATTTTAAGATTCATGGAATTGTGCGTTGTAAGGCATAAAGTAAAAACAAATCATGTAGAAAAACATTTGGGCAATTATGATACGGAAGATTCTAGAACAAAGAAGAAGTGCTTGTGTTTTGAGGTTTGTGCATTATGCTTAAGTTCAACCATAGAGTCTTCTAGATTGTACATGTGGCAAAATCTGGTGGAATCTAGATGATATCCAACGGCCAGTAGTGCTCAAATTTGCTAGCTCTGCACCATCGGATTGGCCTCATCCAATGACCATCTTTCAAAGTTAAAGTTATCCGCACACTATATAAAAAATATAAAATATAATACATATAGGGGTATGGATATAGATATGTGATGTGAAAGCCACCCATCATCTCCAATTAGAATAGTGTGTCCATGCACGGATGCAATGTGGCCAAACGATGTCTGTCATCGGTATCTCAAATTCAAACCGGTCTGACCTTGTTCAATGTGTATACATTACAACATGCTCATTTCCAAACCACACCGCGCAGATCTCCGTTATATTCATGCATGCATGGGTTTCAAACATCATGATCTCTTATTCAAATATTTGAATTCAACTTTACATTGATTATGACCTCACCTAGTCTTTTACACCCACACATTGGTCTTCTCTTTATAATTGTACCACTAACTTTCTCTCGTGCATGCATGCACACACACTACCAGTTGGCATTATCCATCGCACACATGCAATTTTTTCTTCAGGTCGGTCTCCCATGAAGGCACACACACACACACACATCCCCCTCTCCATCATATCGGGCATTCTTTATCTCTCACGTGCATGCGCAACGATCGATGTTCCTCTATGTGTGTGTGTATATAGCTAGGTCTTTCATAGTTTTCCACATAAACCGATCAATCTATGTATCTAGTGAGGTCTCACCCTCTTTCCCACGTCCACATCGATCAATCTATACCTCTCTATATAGGATTACATATATAGCTAATACACCCACAT
The DNA here is from genome assembly GCF_002575655.3 of Aegilops tauschii subsp. strangulata. NCBI lineage: Eukaryota > Viridiplantae > Streptophyta > Magnoliopsida > Poales > Poaceae > Aegilops > Aegilops tauschii. Next base: position 292,671,108 of record NC_053041.3, read on the forward strand.
TAATTATATATCCAACGCCCCCCTCTCATCATCCATGCCTTCCGCTTCATCTCTCAGATGTGCGCACAATGGCGAAGACAGGGGGCAGCAAGGGCCCTGCCCCCCCTAACATCACTATATATCGAGGCTAATATGAATGTGATCATTAGACAATTGCTGGTAAAAATGGTTTAAGTTGATGAATTGGCCCTCCTCATAAAGGATTAGCAATGCTTGGCCCCCTAGCTCATGGGGCATTTTTCATGGCTCCGCCACTGCGCGCAACAGCGCACGTTCTCGCCCCTCTCTCTATGTATCGATCTCGCAGTTGTGCACTCCTTCATAGTCTCCCTCCACTCGGCCCCTCGCACCATCTTCTAGCCCCCACTGGATTTTGCCACATGTACAATCTAGCAGACTCCATGGTTGAACTTAAGCATAATGCACAAATCTCAAAACAACAGTGGTTCTCCTTTGTTCTAGAATCTTCCGTATCATAACTGCCCAAACTTTTTTTCTAGTTGAATTGCCATTATTTGTTTTTACTTTATGATTTACAACGCACAATTCCATGAATCATAAAATAGATTAAGGGCTTCTTTGATTCAAAGGATTCTCAAAGGAATTTTGGAGGATTCTAATCCTTAGGAATTTTTCCTATCTTGGTTGTTTGATCTGTAGGATTGTAAACCATAGGAATTTTTCCATATGATTCATTTGCACTAGATTTCATAGGAAACATCCCATCCACTCAAACCTCTTTGAAAGAATTCTGTGTTTTTTCTATGCACAATCAAACACTCGTACAATCCTGTAGGATTCAAGACGAAATTCCACTCTAATCCCATGTTCTTCCTATTCCCGCGTTTTGGAAATCCTACGAATCAAAGAGGCCCTAGGTTTTTTATAAAAACTAATTGATTTTGAATGAGATGAACTATAAGAATTAAACGAAGGTCTACATCAGGCATATATGACTCAGAGCTTACATGCTATAGTGTGGTATTTATTCATAATTTGGTTGCAAATCTGACGCGTGCAATGCACGTGTACCTTACTAGTACTTCGAGTATGTGCAAAACACAATGGCACGCTACACAGTGTCTCTCTTACAGTTCATGAAGCCACGTGGCACATGTGGAGGCGTTGTCGCGACATCCTTGTGTGGATTGATCACAGTGACGTGCTGCTGGTTCCAGAAGAATGTACTCGTCCTCCCTGAGCCACACTGGCGGTACATGCACGAAGCGAAGATGTGCACGCACGCCACACACACACTCATTCCCTCGCACGCACACGCGGGTACACGGGCGGACGCAATTTTGTACCAAGATCCACCCCATGTGATAATTTGACGCATGTAAAGTCCTTCACTTTATTGATGGTCAATTAATACAGCGCATGCAAATTGAGTGGACGTGAGGGCGGAAGGAAGACATTACTACTCCACTGCGCGCATGCGAGTAGTTAAATCATGGGTTGCTAGTAGTACTTCCATTGGTCTCCTTCGTATTTTGTGCCAATTTTTTACAGTAACATAATATTTACGCATCTGAGCAGTGTAGTCTACTTGAAATTTATGTTTCACTAAACTCATCGGGAGCCGTTTCGGGCCTTGAAACCAAAACCCATCAATTTATCTTTACCTTGTTCCCAGCACATTCGAAAGTACTAGTACTACAATTAAGTGCAAGCCTGCTCACACCTACTAGTACATACCAAACCTGAACGTGTTCCCACTATGCAGGTATTAGTACTAGTGCTAGTACTTAGGTTATAAAAAGGGGAACTACCTAACCGAAAATTAATCTACCTTTCCTCCTCATAAGTGCTTCTTCTTCGTCCGTCCTTGCCATGTCTGGTGCGCAGAGCTCTAGGTCGAGAACTACTCGTAACAAGGGAGTGGCAACCAAGGCTGCGGAAAAAAAGAGAGGGCTCGCCGCTACGCAGAGACCTCAAAAGATCTCTCACGGGCTGGTGATGGCTCCTAGGAGCGCCCTAGCCGCGGAGGCGAACATGCCGAGCTGGCGGCGCTGGACTCGTTATCCCTCGACGGCATGCCCGATCAGCTCAATAAGCACCTCAATAAGAAGAAGGAGTTCATCGACGGCTTGGTGGAACTGCTGAAGGAGAGCCTCGACGACATGCCCACTGAGCTCAATAAGCAGGGGGAGTTGACCGCCGGCTTGGTGATGCTGCTGAAGAAGAGCATTGCCTCGGAGAAGAAGGCGACCGGCGAAATCCTGCAACTTCAGGAGGACAAGGCGAAGCTCTGCCACGAGCTCGACCTGCTGAAGGAGAAGAACGCGGCTGGAAGAAGCTACATGAGAGTATTAGTTCCTCGATGAAGATGCTGCAGGCCCTCATCATGGAACAGAAGGAGGAGTTGGCGAAGCTCCGCATCGAGCACCCGACTGCTGTCAAGGTACACAATGCGGCCGTGGAACATATGATGAAGGATCGCGTCGAGAAATCCCGCATCATGGACAGAATGAAGAAGATGGCGGAGGAGACGCGCAAGGAGATGGAGGTCGTGGAGGCGATGAAGAAGCAGTTATGACTCCACGGCAAATTAGATCATTTGGGGTGATAATCTTCCTTCTTATTTTGCTCCTGTGTTTCTTCTTTTGCTTCGGGTGTTTCGCCGCACGTGTCACGTTCTCTGCGAGGCATGAATAGAACAATGCTAACAATGAGATGACTAGCAAATTAGATCATTTTTATCGCCATATGGCACTGGGCTGCCATGTTTCGTGCTCCTCCATCGTAGTACTACTCAAGTGGAAAACTTGAGTATACCGCACGGTTCTTTGCTCCTCCTCAGGTCGTCGACACATTTATACGAGCAGTCAAATCACAAGGCCCCGCCTTCCAACAGTAATGAGCCGTCAAATCACAAAGGCCCTCGCCTCTCGTGAAAAGGACCAAGCTAGACTGCCCCGCCCTCTAGCCTTTTAAAAATGGTATACATTTGTACAGTAGTATCGATGGATTGCGGCATGGAGCAAAACTAACAAGATGAAATTAAAGAAAAAAGGTGGTACATATAGAGAGCGCTCGTCGCCAAATTATGCATATACTATATGACACTACCAACTATGAAGGAACTAATAACATAGACTAGTAACTAGTCTATGTTACTCTCCACTATGACCAGCCAAAGTCAAGGCGTGGATACCAACGAGGGCCTGGTTGTGTCTATACTTGGATAACTCACCCGACTGCATGCGCACCAGGCAGACGAAGCTCATGTCGTGTTGGTGCCGTGTGCGGCCCGCACATTAACCAAAACCTCGCGCCTCCATCTTAGCCTCCGCGTTTTAAACTTCTCAATCTCAAGGCCAAGGAGCAACGTGAAATCTATGATAGAGCCAATCGGATGGTTGAGAACACTACAATTCGTAGCTATAGATGCATGTGTGAGAGAGGATGAGTGCGTGCGTGCACCTCTTCTCAGAGTACAAGTGTATGTGGGTGGTATCGACCTAGGGGGCAGTGATGGTGCATGCGAGAAGTCCCGAGAGATAGGTGTAATGCGTCTGGAAAAAAGACTAGTCTATAGCTCGCCACGAGGCTATTCCTGTCGAACGCCAAGCGTAAAATATGTATCCAACAGCGCCAGTTTTTGCACGTACACAGCAATAGAAAAAGAACTAGTACCATGGCATATGCTACACCATGGCCGAGAAAACATGCCGACGTTACGCCATCCGGGAATAGTGCCGCACTCCGAAACTAGAACCGTCAATAAATTTTGAGCGCGTCTCGTCACATTCCAAATTACTACTACTACTACCACGCTATATTTAATTGCAAACTTGTTCACACCGATCACAACCTAAACGGTTTCCCACTTAGGAGCGTATTAGTAGTACTCGGTTATAAATACTACTATGCTAAGATGACTGTACATTCCTTCTCAACTCCTCATCCACAAAAAACAATCAAGTCAATCAAGCCATGGCCAGCGTGAGTTCTGGGTCGAGAGATCTCCACCAGGGAGAGGTGAGCATGGAAGAGGAGGCACGAGAGATATCTCGCCTCGCCGCGAAAGCAGCCGACATGTACAGCCGCGCAACAGTAGCAGCACAGAGGTCCCGCCGCGCCGCCGAAGCAGCACGGAGGTCCCGCCGCGCCGTCGATGTAGCAGACTGGTCGGACCATGCCGCAGAAGCAACAGAGATGTCCTGCCGCGCCGCGGCGGCCTGGGAAAATTTCTCGCGGGCAGGCGAGGACTCTTATAGGCGCATGCATGCGATGGTCCATAGCCAGATGGATCAGTTCTCCGGCTAGGCGAGGTTGCAGGACGAGGCTACCAGCGTCATCCGGCAACTAGGGGAGGGCAATGCGAAGCTCCGGGGCGAGCACGAGAGGGCGAAGATCGCCGGAAGAGCGAAGCAGGTGGAGGAGACCGCTGCCTTGTTGCAGAGGACGGGAATCATCATCAAGAAACTTATGGACGAGAATGCCATGCTCCGCATCGAGCGCAACAGGCTGGTGGAGGAATCCATGGATGCTGCCAAGCAGCGTATTAAGGACATGAAATTGATGAAAGAGATCATCGCCCGCCGCGAGAACTAGTCTCCGCGACCTGCAGCGCATAAAGAAAGTAGAGATCAGCGAGCCAGATCGTTGTATGCGTCTTCCTTCTTCTTTTGCCCTTGTGTATTTCGGGCGTAGCCGCATGTGGCTTTTTTAATTACCTTCCTAATTATGTAAGACAATTATTATCCACTCTCGTCGTCCTTATATATATTCATCAGTCTTGCTATAAGTCGCAGTAGATGCTATATAGGTCCGTCAGATCTTACATCAAGATCCGTGCAAAATTTTCTTTTCAGATTTTCTTTTTTCTCTCTTAAATCTCAGTCGAGTGAGACATTGCCACGCCATTAAACAGAGGCTCGGGCGCCATTAATGGAGACCTTGGGAGAGAGGTGGACGACAGATGGAGGTCAAAGGGCTCTCCTCCCGATAAGCACGCGCAGGGGTCTGATCGCACGCCTCCCGTACTCAAATAGCCACCCTGCACGGCGCCTCCTAGCTAATAAAAAAAGGGGACGCGTGGCAGTACGTAAATGGTAAATAGAACGCCCACGGTTTCAATAATACTTGTGTTTCCGATTGTAACGTGACAACACTTGTTCCAAAATGACTTTGTTGATTGTTAATGTGTGCGCCTTCGCAAATCGGACATCAAAATTACCACAGCATGTTGGTGCCATGTCATGACACCAAGCCAAGTTTCATGATTTTCATGCGTGTTTCGGATTTACAGGAATTAAAAAACCAAGTTTCTCAATGTTTCCAGCCGAGCCATGACGCCCAGATGTTTGAATTTCATTCCCATTTCTGGCATGAGACCTAGAAATTTACCCGATGACACACATGTGATTTTTCAACCAGCTTTGGTGCACTGGAGCATGTGCTTGTATTTAAAATTTGAATTATGCACACAAAGGTGACACGTTCCCTCTCAGAACCACGAGCCTTCTTGAGGGAAGCTTCGGTTTGCAAAAACTTATACCAAAACTTGTTTCTATTCTGCAAATTTTTTTACCACAGCATGGTAGTACCATGACATGACACCATGCCAAGTTTCATGATTTTCAGGCGTGTTTTGGATTTACAAGAATTTTAAAACCAAGCTTCTCAATGTTCTCGGCCGAACCACGATGCCCAGATGTTTGAATTTCATTCCCATTTCTTGCATGGGACCTAGAAATTCACCCGAGGACACACATGTGATTTTTCAATCAACTTTGGTGCACGTGAGCATGTGCTTGTAGTTAAAATTTGAATTATGCACATTAAATGACCAGAAACTCAATTAATGTATAAAAAAGGCCAAACGAACCCGAAATAATTCCAAAATTTAACAGGGCACTCATATAGTTCTATGTTGCCTCTGTAAAGAAAATCTGGGGGGATGCAGAGTATATTGTTTCTGTCACGACCGGTTTTCCAATAAAAATATTTATTGGGAAATCGATCCCTTTTACGGACCAGTAGAGAAGAATCCTTCTTACTGGTAGACAAAGTCTTGATCACAGAAGAAAAATACTAGGAGTACTGAATATAATATAAGGTTGAGCGGAGACTGCTCAACAATTTATTACAAACTCGCCAATAATACTTAAAGGCGGATAGGGGTGGCATAACTACTAGCTCACGATAAAAGCGGTAGTGGAAATATCACAGTGAAGTGGGTGACATGACTCCTGAACTAACAACTCTTCGAGCGTCGGAGTGAGGCTCGAGGATACTCATTGTGGGTGGCGGAAGCGTATATAATACAAGTGACCAATATCCAGGATCGCACGGGACTGACTGGGACTCCTCTAGGCGTCGGACTCGCTATCAAACTCTTCATCCATGAGATCGCCTTCGTCAACATCTGGCCAAATCAACAAGCCAGGTGAGTACTATGAAAGTACTCGCAAGACAGTTCGGACATAAGATATGACAAATGTAAACATGAAGCATGTGAACGGATTAATAGAACGTACTCAAACAACGAGATGGCAATGCATGGAAAATAAAAGGGGAGTCGGGCGGTAGTCCTCCCGAAATCCCAAAGTAATACTGAGGGCCAAGCGAGTGTCTGAATGACTCCTCGAAAGGATACAAAAAGAATAACAATGCCGCAGTCGGGCGTCAAGGCGACACCACATAAAGGGCTTATAAAAGAATATAAATGACAGTGCGTGCCACAGTCGGACGTCTGAAGCGACATCACATAAAGGGCTTATATCAAAAGTAAATAACGGACTTGCCACAGTCGGACATCTGAGCGACATCACATAAAGGGCTTATATCAAAATAAATAACGAGAGTGCCACAGTCGGACGTCTGAGCGACATCACATAAAGGGCTTGTACTTCACAACTTAATAATTTAGCATCTCATAAATTTAATATCACAACAAGGATAATATTCAGATGCGTGATAAAATAAAGGTTAGTCCATCCACAGGAATAACAATTTAAACGAATATATCACTCAAGCTTGTTCACCGGGGATTTTACCACGAGGGCTGACATAGATGTGGATATACTGACCATGGTCCTTGATCATGGACACGATGACTCGGAAGGATTTGACTCTGCAGAGTTTGTACTTCAACCACAGCCAACGGATTTCAGTAGTCACGGGGACTAGTTCCGTTTACGGTGTTTTAGGAGAAACATCAATCTAGTACACACCCATTCAACATTCCGATGCCAGGAATCACCCTCGGCAACATTCAAGAAAAACTTTGAGACGGGGAGGCTACAACCTCGCGTAGCATGGGATCAAATTTATATACACGCGCTCTAAGGGGTGCCCCCCTCTCGCTCCCAACCGGAAACACCCATGCCCCCTGACCGGATGACTCGCTTTAATCCAGGGCCATGGAACCCTCATCCCGGCCCCTCCATTTGGTGTGTAAACGGAAAGAGGTTACCAACTTACTAAACCGTATTCTTTGCAGAAAATATGTGGCAACACGAAAGGGAAAGAACGGTAACGTGGCTCAGTCCACGTTAATGTCGGAGTTTAACGGATGACGTAAGGCTGGCATGCTACAACAATACCACCTCACTACCTTTCATGTCACCACATGATCAGGTCATCTCTCATCAAAGATCACGGTAACTTCGGAACACACGGATAGTTGCCTTACATGCAACGAGATACTCACCGATGCTCATATGCCATGCACAACCCATTCAAGCAAACATGCAAAACACCTATCATATCAAAGGTTCAAACATGCTTGCGTGGTTTGGAGAAGTCGGAGTCTAGCTCGGCGAAGTTCGCGGCTCCGTCACCTCTTCCGGAACCTACGGTATAGCGAAAACGCACACTAACGTGAAAACCATCGCGTGCATAAAACTTGTTCCAAATTTTTTCCAAATAAATACTATAAAAAACTAGACAAAAATACAAGACTGTCAGAAAAAGAATCAATCAAAAATCATCTTTTATTAAAAAGTTATAAGGGTTTTAGTCCAGGGACTAATCTGTGATGAAACAGAGAAGAACCAGGGACTTAACTGAGAAAACAGAAAACGGTTCGGAAAGAAATGCGCCAGCCCGAAGGGAAAGTGCATTTTCCCGAAGGCGCCAACAGAAAACGGTTCGAGGGGGAGAAAGAAGAGAGGCTGACGGGGGGGGGGGGGGTCCACACGTCAGGTTTAAAAACGGCCAACGGAGCTCACCGGCGCCCGAAGGCTGCGGTGGTCGCCGGCGTCGAACCACGGCGAGACAGAGAGATCGGAGGGTACCAAGAGTTTCAGCGTGTTCTTCCGTGTCGGTGGGTGGTGGACTTGGTCGTCGGAGAGCACCACGTCGACGGCGACACTTTCTCTGGTGGACGGTGGTTCGGGTGATGGTGGAGAACTCCGGTGGGTGCTGCAATCTCCAAATTGAAGCGCGGGTCAGGAGAGTGGATGCATAAGGAAGCTACTGGCAAGAGATGAGGGGTAGAGGTGCATGCACGGGAGCGAATCGAGCTGGGTCCCGTGGCGGGTCGAGGCGTCCGGAGTTGGGGAAGAAGGCTCCCTCGTGGCTCTACCAGTGGCTTGGCGTGGTATTGGTGTTGCGTAGGGGTGGTGTGAGTTCGTGTTCGAGCTCGGGTCCTCTATTTATAGGCGATTCAAGGGGGTGGCCGTGAACGGGATATCTCCGGCGAGCGATTACGGCGAGGCAGTGGTTGGGCAGGGGGTTTGGGGGGCTAGGCACCATCAGAGAAGATCACTGGTGCCGTTCCACCGCTAAACCTCAGTCGGGCAAGGCGTAATGCACCGATCATCGACGGGGCGGCCGTACGGGCACGGCGGCGGGAGAGAGCGCGCTCCGCGCCTAGCGGTTCACGACGAAGGGTGGCAGCGCGCACGGGGGAGTGGATGACCATGCGGCGGCCTCCGATGGCTTGGGCGGCGCTGGGTGGCGCCGTCCACGCTGCGCCTCTCTCTGGCGGCCGCAAAGCTGCCGCTGCCGTCGCTCACGGGGTGGCGTACCTCCTCCTGCTCGTCGCCGACGCCCGCAAGCTTCCAGGTGATCGTGCGGCGCAGAGATAAGAAGGAGAGGACAGGGAGCAAGGCGCCACCGCGGTACTGGCGAGATTGAGAACAGTTTCTGAAGAAAACAACAGTGTTCCTGAAACTGTTAACTGAACTTGACTGAACATGATAGCAACAGTGCCAGTCAGGTGTTCGACGAAATGATTTGGCATGAAGAAAAAAATTTCTGGAGCTGGGACTTGGTGAGGTGACCTCTCAATGCACCCAGAGGCTGCCTGAATTTTCTCAGATTTTGGAGGAGAAATCAAATGAATTTCATCAAATTTGGCAAATAAGGTCCAAACTTGCAGCAAGCACAATTTGAAATATTTGAACTGGAGACCAGTGGATCTTCATGGATCTTGGTTGAGGGCTCAAAGGACTAGATAGGGAAAATGGTTTGGAGGCAAAAATCAAAGCAGAAAGGGTAGCTCCTTTGTAAATCTCCAAGAGCTAGAATAGAGGGCAGAAATTGTTTTTTGATAAGAATTTAAATGGAAACAAAAATATGGAGAGGTTCAACTTGCTGGATTTGAAGCATATCATGATCCAAAGATGGAGAAAGGCTTTTGGGAGGGGATTTCCACTCATGCCATGGCAAGAGGGATTTTGAAAAGGGGGAAAGGATCATTCCAAATGCCATAGGATTATTTAAAAAGATTTTTCAAAAGAAATTTCCCAAATGAAAAGCATTTGGTTTTGAGTCCACATAAGATGGAAAAACCTCCAAGACCAAAATCAAGTCTTGGGTGAATCCAAAACAAAACACTTAACACAAAAGAAAATATTTTGAGAGGGAAAATCCTTTTAGAAGAAAATTTAAATACCCTCCTCAAATCAAATAAAAGATTTTTGATAAAACCAATTAAAAATTTTTGGGTGTCACAACACCTACCCCCTTAGGAAAAATCTCGTCCTCGAGATTACTGCTGATCCTCAAATAGATATGGATACTCTGCCTGGAGAAAATCTTCCCTTTCCCATGTAGCTTCATCCTCGGTGTGGTTGCTCCACTGAACCTTGAAAAATTTAGTTGTTTTCTGTCGGGTCCTCCGTTCAGACTCTTCCAATATCTTTACTGGCCGTTCTCTGTAAGTGAGATCTGGTTGCACATCAATGCTCTCATGAGACACATGCTTTTCCGGGTTACTCATACATTTCCTCAACTGTGAGACGTGGAACACGTCGTGGACGTCTGACAGCTCCTTGGGTAGGTCTAGTTGGTAGGCTACTGTGCCTCTTCGTGCAATCACACAGAATGGTCCAATAAATCTCGGGGCTAGCTTCCCCTTAATTTTGAACCGTTGTAGGCCCCTCATAGGAGATACTCGTAGGTATACGTAATCACCGGGTTCAAAGCTGACCTCACGATGTTTCTGATCATAATAGCTCTTCTGCCGGCTTTGGGCTGTCTTGAGTCTGTCCCTGATCTGTTTAACCTTCTCCTCGGCCTCCTTGAGCATGTCTGGGCCGAAGATACGACTGTCACCCGTTTCTGACCAATTCAGTGGGGTACGACACCTCCGTCCGTACAATGCTTCAAAGGGTGCCATTTGTAAGCTGGCTTGGTAACTGTTGTTGTAAGCAAACTCGGCATGTGGCAAACTTTCTTCCCAACTGGATCCATAGGTGAGCACACAGGCTCTCAGCATGTCCTCTAGGATTTGGTTCACGCGTTCCGTTTGACCATCAGTCTGAGGGTGGTACGCTGTACTGAATGCTAGTTGCGTGCCCAGAGCTTGTTGTAAGTGATCCCAAAATTTAGAGACAAATTGAGTGCCTCGGTCGGATATTATAGTCTTTGGGACTCCATGCAAACAAACTATACGGGAGAGATATAGCTTGGCTAGCCTTTGAGTGGAGTAGGTCGTCTTCACGGGAATTAAATGTGCTACCTTGGTTAGCCTATCTGTGATGACCCATATGGCGTCATTTCCGCGTTGCGATCGAGGTAGTCCGACGATGAAGTCCATTCCAATTTCATCCCATTTCCACTCAGGTATCCGGTTTGGCTGTAGCAGTCCTGCTGGCTTTTGGTGCTCGGCTTTAATGCGCTGACACGAATCACAACAAGCAATAAATGCGGCTATATCCCTTTTCATACCGTGCCACCAAAATCTTTCCTGAATGTCTTTGTACATTTTGGTTCCTCCAGGGTGGATCGAGTATGGAGCGGTGTGGCTTTCGGTTAGGATTTGTTGCTTGAGTTCCCCAATGTTTGGTACGCAGAGTCTGTCCCCGTACCATAATATTCGTTCATTGTCTGTGACGAACTCTGAAGCCTTGCCTAGGCTCATTTTTCTCTTTATACCTTCGATGCTGGGATGTCCCTGCTGAGCCTTCTTAATTTGTTCCATTAGGGTGGGATGTATCTCCAGATTTGATACGGTGCCCTCAGAGACTAACACCATGTTGAGTCTAGCGAACTCCTACTGAAACTCAGGCCTCAAGTTCTGTGGACTGCCGTTGCCCGGGCTGGGGTTCCGACTAAGAGCATCTGCCACTACATTGGCCTTCCCTGGATGATAGTGAATACCGACATCATAGTCCTTGACCAATTCCAACCAGCGTCGTTGTCGTAAATTCAGCTCTGGTTGTGTGAAAATATATTTAAGGCTCTTATGGTCCGTATATATTTCGCAACGGTTTCCCAACAGAAAGTGCCTCCACTCCTTGAGTGCATGGATGACTGCTGCTAGCTCCAAGTCATGAGTAGGATAATTTCCTCATGCTTTCGTAGTTGCCTGGAAGCATACGCGACAACTTTGCCATCCTGCATCAGCACGCATCCGAGGCCCTTCCGGGACGCGTCACAATACACTTCAAAACTCTTGTGTATGTCTGGCACGGTCAAAACTGGTGCTGTTGTTAGTTTCTTCTTGAGTTCTTGGAAGCTTTTCTTGCATGCTTCCGTCCATACAAATTTCTTGTCTTTCTTGAGCAACTGTGTCATCGGTTTTGCCACAGTGGAGAATCCTTCAATGAATCTCCGGTAATATCCAGCCATTCCAAGGAAACTCCGTACATCTGTCACGTTGGCTGGTGGTTTCCAGTCGAGTATGGCTTTGACCTTTTCTGGGTCTACGGCCACGCCTTCTTGGGTTAATATATGGCCTAGGAAACCAACTTGCCTTAGCCAAAATTCACACTTGCTAAATTTGGCGTACAATTGATGTTTCCTTAATTCTCCCAAAACAATTCTGAGATGTTCAGCATGCTCTTCTGGTGTTCTTGAATATACCAGAATGTCGTCAATGAACACCACAACAAATTTGTCCATGAATTTCATACTTTGTTCATGAGGTGGACAAAATACGCGGGGGCGTTCGTCAGTCCAAAAGGCATCACTGTGAACTCATATATCCGTATCTGGAGGTGAATGCCGTCTTAGGTATATCTTCAGTCCGTACTTTCAGTTGGTGATATCCCGATCTCAAATCAATTTTTGAGAACACCTTGGCTTGTGCGAGCTGGTCAAACAAATCATTTATCCGTGGCATCGGATATTTGTTTTTGATGGTGACCATATTGAGAGCTCGATAGTCTATACACAGTCTCAGTGTCCCATCCTTTTTCTTGGCGAATAAAACTGGCGAACCCCATGGTGAGGAGCTGGCTCGAATAAATCCTTTGTCCAGTAACTCCTTTATTTGCTTCTTCAATTCTACCAACTCTGAGGGTGCCATTCTATAAGGTTTCTTATAGATGGGAGTGGTGCCAGGTGCTAGTTCAATGCTGAACTCTATCTCTCGGTCTGGTGGCATGCCTGGTAGTTCTTCAGGGAATACGTCGGGAAATTCGCACACCACTGGAACTTTTCTCAATTCTGAAATGTCCACTTTGTTCAGCTTTGGTTGCCATGACCGTGGTCTCTCTTGAGCTGTAACCTTTATTGTCTTGCCGTGATGATGAGTGAGAATCACAGTCCGATTGAAACAATCAATAAATCCCTTGTTGGTGGTTAACCAGTCCATCCCTAGGATGACATCCAGTCCTTTATTTTCCAACACGACGAGATTAGCCTGAAACTTTAGTCCTTCGAACTCAATGGTTACTCCTTGGCAGTAACTCTGAGCGATCTGCTTATTCCCGGGGGACTTGATGATCATAGATTTTTCCAAGGGAAGTATCGGAAAACCATGTTGTAAAACAAAACTCTTCGAAACGAACGAGTGAGAAGCTCCAGAATCAAACAAAACCGTGGTAGGTACTGTGTTGACAGGGAACGTGCCGAGCGCGATGTCTGGGGCATTCTGCGCTTCTTCCCTGGTCACATGGTTCAGGTGACCCTTCCTGTGATTGTTGTTGGGATTGAAATTGTTGCGCTTGGGGGCGGGATTGTTCCCACCATTGTTTGGCTTGGGGGCCGAGTTCCTTGGTTTTGGGCACTGTTTGGCATAGTGCCCTTCTTCACCACAAGCATAGCAAGTGACCCCTGGACGGTACGTGAAGTCCTTGTCCCTTGAATGAAACTGCCTGGTTGGCCTTAGGTCAGTAGTCGTGGGTTTTCTTGCTTCATTCCTCGGAACCTCAGTCTTGCTTCGATTGTTGCAAGCAAGGGTCGTCTTGTCCCTTTTCCGCTCACGGATATCCTCCAGACTGCGGCGCTCATTCTCCAAGGTAATGGCCTTGTCAACCAGAGTTTTGAAATCTGGGAAAGTGTGTACGACTAGTTGGCATCTTAATGCTGGCGCCAGGCCGTCCAGAAATTTTTCCATCCTTTTGTTCTCAGTCATATGTTCATCGTAGGCATAACGAGATAGCTGGGTAAACTGACCGTTGTATTCTGTCACTGACATGCCTCTTTGCTTGAGGTCATCAAATTCTCTTTTCTTGATTTTTATGATGCTCCTGGGGATGTGTGCCCCATGAAAGCCTTCCTTAAACTCTTCCCAGGTGATGTTGTGTTCACTGGGATGCATGTGTAAGAAGTTTTCCCACCATGCCGCAGCTGCTCCAGTAAGGTAGTGGGGTGCATAAAGCACCTTCTCATGATCTGAACACTGAGCAATAATCAGCTTTCTTTCGATGTCACGAAGCCAATCATCGGCTTCAAGTGGCCTATCAGTGTGAGCAAACGTTGGAGGGCGTGTCTTCTGCAGTTCAGATAACTTGGAGTGTGGTTGGTATGGCTCTCGGTGATTCCCCATATTGATGACGTGATTCATCATCTCTTGGTGCTGTTGCTGGCTTTGTTCAAAAAGACGGCATACTTGAGATAAGGCTGCTTCGCTGTCCTGTTGACTAGACTGTCCCCGAGTGAAGTTGTTGCTGGTCTGTGCTCCATAAACTTCTTCTGGTTGATTGGGCATGGAACGAGTCCAAGGACGAGACATTTTCCACTCTGGGGTATTATTTTGCAAAAATCATAAGAAGAACTGTGTGGCACAAGGAAAATCTTGCAAAGGAAAAAAATTAAAGGACCTCAAGATTTTTCAAGAACATAAACGATTTCGCACGGAGAAGGACTGCTTAGTACATATCTTACACGCGAAACGCAAACATACGATACAGCACTCAGGATGTGCGTACACATTCCTGACATGTTATTAAGACTAGCACACTCCTCCGGAATACAGCGCACACAACTACTACAACTTAAGTACATAAAACATAACAAACATGCAGGCACAACGCGCGGCTACTAAGCGCACTCAGTCGGAGATGGTGAAGATTTCCTTCCCCCTGCCGAGGGTAAGACCCAGCGGTGCAGGAGACTCAACCTCCACCTCCTCCCTAGTAGGCTCCAGGCGCGTAGCACTGTGCTGAGGTGATGGCGTGGGAGCGACAGGCGGCAGTGCGGGTGCGGCAGGCGGTGCAGCTCTGACTGGAGTAGGAGCGATGACTCGGTCGAACTCCTCAGTGGTAGGCAGACGGAGAGCAGTGGCCAAAATGGCCGGTGAATAAGATGCCGAGGACGAGACGAATGTCAGTGGCGGTGCCATGTGGAGAAGCTCCTTCCTGCTGGCAGGACCGCCCCGAACTAAGTCCATGCGGGCAGCCACAAGATCGTCCACGAGGTTGTTGAAAGATTCCTCCAGAGCTTTGAGGTACTCGACAAGCATCTCGATAGCTTCATCCCGCTGTCCCCTATGGCAGGCGAATGCATAGTGACAAGTATATGGCACATGGCATGGGAGGTAGCGGTAGCGATGAGTCTTCATCATAGGAAGGATATCCCGAAGGCGAGCTATCGCCTCACGGGCGGCCATTTGCATGGCATGCCTCTCCGTAGGCATGGCCCTTCCCACAAAATGGAAGTGGCGTGACGCAGAACGTCCTCCCTTGAATTGCACCACGGCTTGGTGCATAGACACGTCGTCGCTGAGCTTGTGCTGGTAAAGCGTGAACTCCGGACGAGTCGCTGGCCCGATCGCGAGCTTGGTGATGGAGACGAGGAGTTTGACAAACCCCTCGGGCACGTTAGTGAACACCCGAGACTCGCAGTCGTTGCCAGCCATCTACAAAAGTAGGCAAAAATTCTGAGTAGTCATGTCATAAATTTATGATGACCAACAGAAAATAGCTACATTTGCAAAATGCTGAAAAAGCACTAAAGACGCTAATAACCGATTAGCGATCGCACCTAGTGGCTTCCTACAGTCAACCTGGCTCTGGTACCAAGCTTGTCACGACCGGTTTTCCAATAAAAATATTTATTGGGAAATCGATCCCTTTTACGGACCAGTAGAGAAGAATCCTTCTTACTGGTAGACAAAGTCTTGATCACAGAAGAAAAATACCAGGAGTACTGAATATAATATAAGGTTGAGCAGAGACTGCTCAACAATTTATTACAAACTCGCCAATAATACTTAAAGGCGGATAGGGGTGGCATAACTACTAGCTCACGATAAAAGCGTTAGTGGAAATATCACAGTGAAGTGGGTGACATGACTCCTGAACTAACAACTCTTCGAGCGTCGGAGTGAGGCTCGAGGATACTCATTGTGGGTGGCGGAAGCGTATATAATACAAGTGACCAATATCCAGGATCGCACGGGACTGACTGGGACTCCTCTAGGCGTCGGACTCGCTATCAAACTCTTCATCCATGAGATCGCCTTCGTCAACATCTGGCCAAATCAACAAGCCAGGTGAGTACTATGAAAGTACTCGCAAGACAGTTCGGACATAAGATATGACAAATGTAAACATGAAGCATGTGAACGGATTAATAGAACGTACTCAAACAACGAGATGGCAATGCATGGAAAATAAAAGGGGAGTCGGGCGGTAGTCCTCCCGAAATCCCAAAGTAATACTGAGGGCCAAGCGAGTGTCTGAATGACTCCTCGAAAGGATACAAAAAGAATAACAATGCCGCAGTCGGGCGTCAAGGCGACACCACATAAAGGGCTTATAAAAGAATATAAATGACAGTGCGTGCCACAGTCGGACGTCTGAAGCGACATCACATACAGGGCTTATATCAAAAGTAAATAACGGACTTGCCACAGTCGGACGTCTAGGCGACATCACATAAAGGGCTTATATCAAAATAAATAACGAGAGTGCCACAGTCGGACGTCTGAGCGACATCACATAAAGGGCTTATACTTCACAACTTAATAATTTAGCAGCTCATAAATTTAATATCACAACAAGGATAATATTCAGATGCGTGATAAAATAAAGGTTAGTCCATCCACAGGAATAACAATTTAAACGAGTATATCACTCAAGCTTGTTCACCGGGGATTTTACCACGAGGGCTGACATAGATGTGGATATACTGACCATGGTCCTTGATCATGGACACGATGACTCGGAAGGATTTGACTCTGCAGAGTTTGTACTTCAACCACAGCCAACGGATTTCAGTAGTCACGGGGACTAGTTCCGTTTACGGTGTTTTAGGAGAAACACATCAATCCAGTACACACCCATTCAACATTCCGATGCCAGGAATCACCCTCGGCAACGTTTAAGAAAAACTTTGAGACGGGGAGGCTACAACCTCGCGTAACATGGGATCAAATTTATATACACGCGCTCTAAGGGGTGCCCCCCTCTCGGTCCCAACCGGAAACACCCATGCCCCTGACCGGATGACTGGCTTTAATCCAGGGCCATGGAACCCTCATCCCGGCCCCTCCATTTGGTGTGTACACGGAAAGAGGTTACCAACTTACTAAACCGTATTCTTTGCAGAAAACATGTGGCAGCACGAAAGGGAAAGAACGGTAACGTGGATCAGTCCACGTTAACGTCGGAGTTTAACGGATGACATAAGGCTGGCATGCTACAACAATACCACCTCACTACCTTTCATGTCATCACATGATCAGGTCATCTCTCATCAAAGATCACGGTAACTTCGGAACACACGGATAGTTGCCTTACATGCAACGAGATACTCACCGATGCTCATATGCCATGCACAACCCATTCAAGCAAACATGCAAAACACCTATCATATCAAAGGTTCAAACATGCTTGCCTGGTTCGGAGAAGTCGGAGTCTAGCTCGGCGAAGTTCGCGGCTCCGTCACCTCTTCCGGAACCTACGGTATAGCGAAAACGCACACTAACGTGAAAACCATCGCGTGCATAAAAATTGTTCCAAAATGTTTCCAACTAAGTACTATAAAAAACTAGACAAAAATACAAGACTGTCAGAAAAAGAATCAATCAAAAATCATCTTTTATTAAAAAGTTATAAGGGTTTTAGTCCAGGGACTAATCTGTGATGAAACAGAAAAGAACCAGGGACTTAACTGAGAAAACAGAAAACGGTTCGGAAAGAAATGCGCCAGCCCGAAGGGAAAGCGCATTTTCCCGAAGGCGCCAACAGAAAACGGTTCGAGGGGGAGAAAGAAGAGAGGCTGACGGGGGGGGGGGGGTCCACACGTCAGGTTTAAAAACGGCCAACGGAGCTCACCGGCGCCCGAAGGCTGCGGTGGTCGCCGGCGTCGAACCACGGCGAGACAGAGAGATCGGAGGGTACCAAGAGTTTCAGCGTGTTCTTCTGCGTCGGTGGGTGGTGGACTTGGTCGTCGGAGAGCACCACGTCGACGACGACACTTTCTCTGGCGGACGGTGGTTCGGGTGATGGTGGAGAACTCCGGTGGGTGCTGCAATCTCCAAATTGAAGCGCGGGTCAGGAGAGTGGATGCATAAGGAAGCTACTGGCAAGAGATGAGGGGTAGAGGTGCACGCACGGGAGCGAATCGAGCTGGGTCCCGTGGCGGGTCGAGGCGGCCGGAGTTGGGGAAGAAGGCTCCCTCGTGGCTCTACCAGTGGCTTGGCGTGGTATTGGTGTTGCGTAGGGGTGGTGTGAGTTCGTGTTCGAGCTCGGGTCCTCTATTTATAGGCGATTCGAGGGGGTGGCCGTGAACGGGATATCTCCGGCGAGCGATTACGGCGAGGCAGTGGTTGGGCAGGGGGTTTGGGGGGCTAGGCACCATCAAAGAAGATCACTGGTGCCGTTCCACCGCTAAACCTCAGTCGGGCAAGGCGTAATGCACCGATCATCGACGGGGCGGCCGTACGGGCACGGCGGCGGGAGAGAGCATGCTCCGCGCCTAGCGGTTCACGACGAAGGGTGGCAGCGCGCACGGGGGAGTGGATGGCCACGCGGCGGCCTCCGGTGGCTTGGGCGGCGCTGGGTGGCGCCGTCCACGCTGTGCCTCTCTCTGGCGGCCGCAAAGCCGCCGCTGCCGTCGCTCACGGGGTGGCGCACCTCCTCCTGCTCGTCGCCGACGCCCGCAAGCTTCCAGGTGATCGTGCGGCGCAGAGATAAGAAGGAGAGGACAGGGAGCAAGGCGCCACCGCGGTACTGGCAAGATTGAGAACAGTTTCTGAAGAAAACGACAGTGTTCCTGAAACTGTTAACTGAACTTGACTGAACATGATAGCAACAGTGCCAGTCAGGTGTTCGACGAAATGATTTGGCATGAAGAAAAAAAATCTGGAGCTGGGACTTGGTGAGGTGACCTCTCAATGCACCCAGAGGCTGCCTGAATTTTCTCAGATTTTTAGGAGGAGAAATCAAATGAATTTCATCAAATTTGGCAAATAAGGTCCAAACTTGCAGCAAGCACAATTTGAAATATTTGAACTGGAGACCAGTGGATCTTCATGGATCTTGGTTGAGGGCTCAAAGGACTAGATAGGGAAAATGGTTTGGAGGCAAAAATAAAAGCAGAAAGGGTAGCTCCTTTGTAAATCTCCAAGAGCTAGAATAGAGGGCAGAAATTGTTTTTTGATAAGAATTTAAATGGAAACAAAAATATGGAGAGGTTCAACTTGCTGGATTTGAAGCATATCATGATCCAAAGATGAAGAAAGGCTTTTGGGAGGGGATTTCCACTCATGCCATGGCAAGAGGGATTTTGAAAAGGGGGAAAGGATCATTCCAAATGCCATAGGATTATTTAAAAAGATTTTTCAAAAGAAATTTCCCAAATGAAAAGCATTTGGTTTTGAGTCCACATAAGATGGAAAAACCTCCAAGACCAAAATCAAGTCTTGGGTGAATCCAAAACAAAACACTTGTCACAAAAGAAAATATTTTGAGAGGGAAAATCCTTTTAGAAGAAAATTTAAATACCCTCCTCAAATCAAATAAAGGATTTTGATAAAACCAATTAAATTTTTTTGGGTGTCACAGTTTTGCACACAAAGGTATAAAGAAATAAAGGAATTAGCATACCTATTTAATTCTTGGGTTCTTATTATTTATGCCACTAGTTGCGTATCACTACTCAGTTTTGCCATTAGAAGTTACAACTACTCAAAAAATTCCATCGATCCGTGAGATGCCTGCTCAAAAATGCAATTAGATATGTAAAAAATGCCATCGTTAAGTTAGATGTTTGCTCAGAAATGCCATTAGACATTGCTATTTTCACGTCAAACCCGTTGACCATGTTACATGACAAAAATAAGCCGATTCTCACAATGATAAGTTAATGGTGTCTAGCACAACACACCCCTCAAATAAAACTAAGCACCCTGGAATTCTTTGACAAAACTAAGCACCCTGAAATTGTTTGACAACTAAACTGCTGGCTATATGATGTTGGCCATATATATTATACGTATATAATGTGAAGAAACGAGTGGTAGTACTATACCAACTAAAAGATGAAATGTACGAAATATAACGAGAAGAAACATAACATTGTTCTGCTGGGGGCTCAGCACAACACACCCCTCAAATTAAACTAAGCACACATGAAATTAAACTATGCAACTAATCCGGTAGACACTGCATTAGAACCACCATGAGCAACGACACTGCCACCTTACTCGGAGTCCTCGACTTCTTCCTTGTCCCTCTTCCTCTTGGCCGATACTCCTTTGCTTGAACCGCACACTTGGCTCTTGCTCTTCATCCAACCCTTGTAGATATTGAAACAAAGGTAGCCATCCATTGCAGCGTTGTGGATGTGGTCTATATCTAGTACATTCCACTGCCATGCATGACGATGAAACGTGTACGGAGGTTTCTCTAGTTTACCGTACGAAGGATGAACCATGGCTCCTGCCAGGGTCAGCATTGAAGGCTGATCACGGGAGGGCAGCAGCCGATTCTTCTGGAGGTCGAAGGGGTTGCCTACAATGAGGCCTATCCGACCCAGGACTCTTTTGTCGTTCATAAAGTCTACAGTGACGAATTTGACTAGGCCGCCCTTGAGGAAGTTCTTAAATTTCTCGCACTCAACGTCGGCATGGCATATGTGGTAAACCAAGCATAAGTCATGCACGCAAACCTGGATCACGATAGGCTTCTTCTTCTCTTCCTCCTTTAGATCCTTCTCTTGTCCCAGGACTATGGTGTACTCAACATCTAGCCCAGCGACCCACTCATCATTTGAGTTTTCGAACATGCGACTGAAGCGAGCAAGGCATCCTTTCACCGTCGCGAAAGAACGGGTGTAGATGACGTCGAACTCATCGTCGGTGATGGTTCTAACCTTGTACTCACCGCTGATCATGGAGATTTGGGACGCCATGAATTTGGGAGGAGGGTTAGGATTAGTGGAACTACCGTAATGTGAAAGGACGGGACGACTAGGAGCGAACTGCCGTAATGTTAAAGGGCGTCCGGGGACGAGTAGGAGCGAACTGCCAGCGGTTTTTTGATTGTAAAAATGCTGAGTGGGGCGTGCGAATGGCAGGGTAGTGGCTTGCCTGCTGGATAAATGGATTCATGCACAGTGCTATGGGGCCCAATTAGATGTCATGTCTACTCGACGCCCAATTAAATGGCTTTCGATGTCATGTCAAGCGTCGGGAAAATTACAGGTGATACGAAACTTTCCATTCTCCCATGATACGGGCTTCCGAGAGCCCTTGGATCTGAGATCGAACGGTTGCATGGCATGATTCTAGACCTATGGGTGAATATCCTATCTTGGAGGGTTATTCTGCAAATTTTCAGCAACTTAGCATGCGACCGTTCGATCTCAAATCCAAGGGCTGCCAGCAGCCCGTATCATGCTCGCGCCGCCTACCACGACCGTCGCCTCGCTCGCGCGGTCGCGCCCTTGGAGATTTAACACGGTGCGTTAGGCTATCTGATGTTGGCATGTCATACATAGTCATCACTTAGTCACTCGTACTACAACAAGGTTAGCTATAAGAGTAGTTTTTTTACTTCTCTCTATCTCTTTCTTCGTAGTATTTATTGCATTTGCCAAGGAGTGACCTCTTTCAATGAAATGGTGCTTAGATGAGGTGCTAAGGGCATTAAATGGCTTAGCAATCAAGTCCCCAATGCATAGGTGCTTAGTTTTTTGTTGCTAAGTTTGCTTCATTTAATTAACTATAGACTCAAAATTGTCTTTTCACCTAGGTACACGTGCTTAGCACCGTTTCTTCCTTGGGTCACCAAACTAGTCTCTCTCTTCTTAATTAACTTGCCACATTAGACTTTATGCCTATGTGGCAAGCTTAGCACCTGTAGGAGCAAGTAAGTACTCCATCCGTTCCAAAATAGATGACCCAACTTTGTACTAACTTAAAGTTAAGACTTTGTACTAACTTAAAGTTAAGTTAGTACAAAGTACCTTTAAGTTAGTACAAAGTACTTTAAGTTAGTACAAAGTTGAGTCATCTATTTTGGAACGGAGGGAGTACAATAGTGGGCTATAAGCCCGCTTTACATGGCATTTTCGCATATGTGGAGGAAAGAGGCAAGGAAAAAGTGGAGGAGTGGGCTCTCATGCAAGAGCCAGCCTCTACATGGTGGAGCATTGGGAGAGGTACCTGTATGGAGGTGGTCAGGAATCAGGAGACTCACGCCCGTCATAGTGCCGCAGTTAAAACGATAATGGCAAGTCAAATCACGGTGCCCCACCTGTCCAGCAGTAACTCGCTGTCAAATCACACAACCCTACATTTGCAGCAGCCTACTCCCTCATCTTCTCGTGTCTCTGTCGAACCGACTAGCCGGAACTGCCCCGCCTACCGCGCAGGAAAAGCCCCGCCCTCGACTTTTAAATAGTACAGTATACTAATTTGTATCCATGGATTGCGCCATGGAGCAAAGCCTCAAGAAAACGGCTGTACACATGTACGGAGTATACAGCACGCCCGCCGCGTTCGTGTCGCACCCCAGACGGTCGGTCGGGCTGGCACGCCGCTCTCCGAATTGAACGCGCGCCATATTGCGTTTGCACACACATGTGGGACCGCAATTGAGAACCGACCATAGGCACACTCCCCGGCCCCGCAAGTCGGGTGAGTTAATAGAAGAGAGAGATGAGCGATAGTACTACTAGAGACGTGTTGTAGGAGTACATACGTTGGTACCTGGACGATCCCTGCAAGACACGGAAGATCAGTTCGTCCATGCATGTGACCAGACTCCAGCAGACACGCCTGGATTGGCTGTCGTCTACATATCGTGCAGGCTGTGTTGTACAGGACTGTAGTTCCGGTGAGAAATCTAAAAAAAAGGTTTCTTGTCATCTCGCAAAATTAGGTGTCATGTGCTTCGGATCACTGCGAGGGTTAAACAGCGACAACTGAGTTGGGCAAGTCATTGGGGGCACATGCACGAAGACTACTCGGCTGCCATCTAGGTCAAGCCGACTATGTTAATTAGGACATCTATCGACGGACCCCTTTTATATGAGTTTATCTTTAATTTGAGCTTTGATCCTCGTCTAGTTTGTCCGTCGGGATTCATCTTGTCTCCTTTGGGCAGTGAGGTTATGATTTCTTGTCATGTGGCATTTTTTCGTGTTATATGTTATAATCCGGTGCTTCAGATCAAAATGATGACAACTGCACCTCCGGGGCACGTGCATGAAGACTTCTCGACAGTCATTGCCGAGGTCAAGCCGGCTCCGGCCGATAGACAAAAGAAAACTAGTACTCCACTATATAGGCAGGAGCCTCCGCGCTTGCTTGCTAGTGTTGCTCTCTTCGCACTGTCTCATCCTCTCCAGATCTAAACACGACAGCGGTGGCCACACTCTCTCTGCTCACCGCTGGTCACAGATCCAGTCGGATCCTCTCTGCCGGGGAAGGTGAGAAGGTGCCACGTTCACGCGGTCGTCCTCGGCGACGGCTCTTACCCACTGCCGGCGCGTCCCGATCAGCATGCCTTGCCGTTCTCTCCCAAGCATCACTGGCGAGGGAGGGCCTCCCACCCCTTCTTCCTCGCTGCCGTAGTGTGGGCAGATCCGGCCTCCCGCCACCTACCTAGCAACATCCTGTCACATCCTAGTTAGTTCATGCATTAGAGTGTTGCATCATGGCTACATTTCACAGAAACCTGAAATGGGGAATGCCAGAAACCCCCAGCACCCCCCCGGAACAACTAGGGTTTACTAAATTTTTTCCAATGAACCTGAAATGCCCTCCATAAATGTTCTCCACCTTTGGTCTTGGTTAAAACCTCTGCCAAAAATGGTTTCATATTTTTGGAGGCCATCTTGGATTTTTGCACAAGCCATAAGTATTTGCAATTGGGCATTTTAAATGCTATAAATATTTTCAAATGCCCAAATAACCTTGGAAGTATTTTTAGGCTGTTGGGAATAATCTCAAAGGTGCCTCAGAATATTTTCAGGATTTTTCCAAATGAAATAGTATTTTTACTATTTCAAAACACAGTACAGAAATAAATAAAAAGAGAAAAGAGAACAGAAGGCAGAAAACTTACCTGGCAGCCCACCTGGCGGCCCAGCACTGTGCTGGCCCGCGCCAGCGAGCTGCTTGCTCTCGCCAGAGCAGGCAGACAGCTGACGCCGGCGAGCGTGAGCTCGCCACGGCGCCAGCAGCTTGCCGCCCTCGCCGCGGACGAGCTGGACGACCTTCCTCGACGCGCCCCGAGCCCCTGGACATCGTCACTCTCCCCCATCGCCTCTCCCTCGCCTTTTCCCCACCATGGCCGACGCCGCCGCAGACACCTCACCGGAGTAACCGTGGCCACCGTCGACCTCGCGCCATTCCACTGTGTCCTACAGCTCTGCCATCGCCCACTCCTTCGAGCAAGCCGAGCCCCGAGCGCTCGTTTGCCCCGAAGCTCCGCCACCGACCTCGCCTTCGCCGCTCCCCGTCGGAGATCCCCTCCGCCGTCGCCACTGCTACAGCTCGTCTCCGACCCCGCCGCCTGCTCCGTCGCAACCGCCGTGAGCATGGCCACCTTCCCATCCTCCCCTCTCTCTCTCTCGAGCTCTGTAGCCACCGCACGAAGCTCACCCGAACGCGCCGCCGTACGAGCTCGTCGCCGACGAGGCTCCGGCCATCCAACGGCCGCACCACCGTAGCCATTAGCTTCACCGCAACGCCAGGAACCCGTAGCGCCATCGCATGTCCCTCGCCGTGCTCTCTAGCTACGGTTTCAACCACGCCCGTACTCCGGCAGCCGCACGGCTCGTCGCCGGCGTCGATTCCGGCGACCCCGAGCTCCACTACCACCACCAGTCGACGCGGTTCGCCCCCAGCTACACGTAGGTACTCTCCGCCGTCCTTTTGGTCGCCGGAGAGGGATCCCGCACTCCATCGCCGTGTCTGGACGTCGCCGGCGGCTAAACGCCGGCGAGTCAACGTGGTTTGACCACGGTTTAACCCCCCAGGGTCACTGACGAGTGGGGCCCGCCTGCTAACTAATCTGAGTTAGAGTTAAAACTAATCCTAATTAACTAATTACCTAACAGTGACACTGACACAGGGGACCCACACGTCAGGATTGACCTGGACGACCCCGTTGACCTGCTGACGTCACACTGACGTCAGGCTGACGCAGTAAAGCTTTTACTGGAATTATTCTTATATTGGAAATTCCAGAAATTATCACAAACTTCAAAAAATCATAGAAAATAATCTATAGCTCAGAATGAAAAGATTTATATATGAAAAATGATCAGAAAAATCCATTCTATCCATCTGTACTGGTTTCATGCATGATTAAGCAAGTTAACCTACTGTTTTATACAGAACAAGATAAGGCATTATTATGGGCCATTTATGAAATTGGAATTTGAATCTTTGATTCAAATTAGTCCAAACCTTTCTGACCTTAGTTGCATTAGCCCAATACATCCATTTTGCCATGTCTCATGCATGCATCATATTGTTGCACTTGCTTGGTGTTGATTGTGCTTCGGTATGCTCATCGTGGTAGGTCCTGCCGCCGAGGATATTCACGGGTATCCAACTGAAGGGCAGTATCCCACCACCACTCTGTCAGGCAAGCAACCCATTGATCATTTCGATACAAACCCATCTTCTCGCTTCTGCTCTCGTTTACTGCATTAAGACAACGCGATTCAAACTGCTGTGTGTGTTGCGGTAGTTGAACCCATTTTCCTCTGCATGACCTGTCATTGCCACAGTAACTAGATGAAACCCACTAGCATGTGTAGGAGTTGATTGAGCCATGTTGTGTTCCTACAATGCTATGCTTGCTATGCTTAGAGTTGTGTCAGGTCTGGCTCATCAGGGTGATGAACTGGAGTGAAAGTGTGTGTGTCCGTAAGGAGAGTAAAGTGTTGAATACGATTTGGTAAAGGTATCGATGGGAGGCCATGTAGGAGTACATGGTGGGTTGTTTCATTGAGACCGTCCCTAAGAACTGAGATCTGTATGCGTGATTTAAGATTCAGCTACTACCACACATTGGGCCCGAAACCAATGGACCCCCTCGGCTTCTTATTCACCCTTGTCCTCTGTCCAGGAGTTGCACGTAGTTTCTGGTGTTTGTAGTAAGCTGGAGGCCGTGGACAACGCTGACCAAGGGGTGGGCTGTGATGCGATAGGCTCGTGGCACGGTGTACCGAGTCGCCCATTTGGTGTCCGGGAACCCTGCACACATCGTTCGGGGCCGTATGTGGAAACCTCGGCCGGACTCCCTGCGGATGGAACCTGAATAGGCGATAAACCTGGACTAGAGACTCGAGTGTTTAGGTAGGCTGTGGCCGACACCCACGTTGGGCTTCCGCTTGAAGGTTGCCGAGTACACGTCGTGTAGCGACGATAAGTGGTGAGAGCGTGTGTGACGAAGTACACCCCTGCAGGGTATGAAACTATTCGAATAGCCGCGTCCGCGGTAAAGGACTACTTGGTCGCTTATGCAGTTCATAGACAAGTAAATGGATACTACTAAAAGCCTCAAGATAAGTGTGAGTACCGCGGATGGCCCTCTCGTTGGATGACGAGGGAGGATCCACGGTGGAGTATTGAGTTGGTGATTAGTGGACTCGTGTGCGAAAACTATTTCACAAGTGGTGTATCGTAGGATAGCTTAGCCAAGAGTCAAAGCTGGCTTGCCGCAATAACCCCACTACCTTCTTGAGAATGAACATGTATAGTAGGATCTGTTGTAAGACTTGCTGAGTACCTTTGTACTCATGTTGTTTTAATTACTGTTTTCAGACGACAACACCGCCCCTTCTGACGGGTTCTACGTAGAACTCGACGACGACGAGTGACGCGCCACCCAGGTGGTGATCTAGGCTTGTGAAGGGCCTATGTAGATAGACAGGCTTCGTCAAGCCTTCTTTCTTCTAGTGTCTGTACCCAGACAGTTTGCTTTCGCATGTGCTTGTATGATTGTATGACTTGAGTGTTGGGTCATGCGACCCCTATCTGTATGAACAAGTTATGTAAGGCTCTCCGGAGCCCCTTAAATAAAGTACTTGAGTTGTAGAGTTTTGTTGTGATGCCATGTTGTAT
This sequence comes from Aegilops tauschii subsp. strangulata, assembly GCF_002575655.3. Lineage (NCBI taxonomy): Eukaryota > Viridiplantae > Streptophyta > Magnoliopsida > Poales > Poaceae > Aegilops > Aegilops tauschii. Next base: position 292,698,271 of record NC_053041.3, read on the forward strand.
TCGCGCATATCGAGCATATTGTGTGTATGTTTGAAATGCTTGGTATGTGTGGGATCCGACAATCTAGTTGTCTATCTTTAGCAGCCTCTCTTATGGGGAAATGTAGTCTGGTGCCTCCTTGAGCCATAGTAGTCCGCTACAGCCCGGTTCACCGGAGTCCTGCTAGCCCAGCACTACTGCTCTGGACACTTGACTGGCCGGCATGTGAGTCATATCGTTCCTGTGTCTGTCCCTTCGGGGAAATGTCACACGGTGACTTCCGGAGTCCTGCCTAGCCTGCTACAGCCCGGGTTCCCGGAGTCCTGTTAGCCCAGTGCTTCAGCCCGGATTCACACGCTGCTGACCGACATGTTCGATGTTGATTCATGTATGCCTGTCCCCATACGTTAGTGCCGCTTTGGGTTCACGACTAGCCATGTCGGCCCGGGTTCTCTGTCATATGGATGCTAGCGACATTGTCATATACGTGAGCCAAAAGGCGCAAACGGTCCCGGGCCATGGTAAGGCGACACCCGTGGGAGTACCGTGCGTGAGGCCGCAATGTGATATGAGGTGTTACAGGCTAGATCAGTGTGACTTGGAATCGGGGTCCTGACAGCGTTGGCATCAGAGCCGGACTGCCTGTAGGTGCGATAAGCCAAACTGGTCGATGTCGAGTCTAGAAATGCTTTAGTTATATGTAGGGGAATTGATTGTGGGAGGGAACGTAAGGTGCTTTTACTCCTTTACCTCATGCCCTCTGATCTGAGTCATTCTCTTCTCATTCTACGTGGGTTAAGGACTAGGCTCTCTCCTCTCTATCAGGTTCACGTGTTACTAATCCGTAGTAACTTATAGGATTGTTGGTTCCATGCTTCGGTTCAGTTTCTACTACCCTAGTATGTTGTCGGTTGAACCAGAACCTTGACATGATGTTGTTGAGTGGTATTGCAAAACTGTTGCGAATGTCTCAAATCCTTTTTCGAGCATTTACAGCCGTTATGCTGTCCGAATTCTCCTAGTAATACTAATGCCTTGCATCATTTCGTGCTTTTAGATGGCCACCCGTTCCCAGAACCAAGTGGTTCGTCTGACCCGGTGCATCGGCGTACCTGGTCACACGGCCATGTTGGTCCGAGTGATGGTTGAGACAGGCTATCGTTGGTATCCCGAGTATACCGTCGAGGAGCAGTTCCGAGACTTTAATCAAAGTCAATATCTTTGCACCGTCAGGATTTATCCATCCTATCCCGGAGCCACTGAACCCCTCCATTGCTCTTATGGACTTGGGGTTACTATCGAGATGTCTGTGCAGGACGCAGCTTACTCAATGATGACTATCATGCGAGCCAAAACTGCTTTGCTTCAGAACACCGACTACCGCTACATGCCAGCAGCACTCCCTGGGGCACAGGGGTACTATCAGGCTACTTACTGTGATTCTACCCATGAGGACTCACTACTCCGCACCACCACTGAGATGCTTGAGGACAAGGACCGTGAGAATCGTGCCTTGCGAATGGAGCTCTTTAATGCTCGTGCTGATCACTGGGCCACACTGACACGGTTTGCACCTGCCGTGCAAGCTGGGTTCATGGACATGAGGGACTTATACCCCGTGCGATCTGGTCTGCCAGAATGTATGGAATGGTGTGATGTAGGAGGCATCACCCCTCCTCGTGGACCCCGTCTGCCACCGTTTGTTGGACCAAGGCCACACCCGAGTCCCTATGGACCGCAAGCTCCACAGGACCGACTGTTTCCGGATGATCATGTTCAGCTTCCAGGACATGGTGGTGACTTCTATGAGGATTACTACGGAGACGTCTGAGTTGGCAGTAGATCTACTAGTATTGTAACAGTTGTAATCTCCACAGTCCTGCGTGTCTTGTGGAATACAACTTGGTGTGTATCACGTTCCGGAGGTGTAGAAAAATAATGTATAGGAGCTTGGAATGCCTCTGATGAGATGTATCGTCTTTCATCGTAGTTGTACCTTAGCCTGGGCTTGTACTAAACTATGTATGGCGTGTATGACCGTTGGTATATGTATGTTGCTATGTTACCATGTCATACTGATGGTCATCCCTGCATTCCGCGTTATCCATTACATTCCGCTTTTCCCTATCAAGATTCAGCCATCCTCGTCTAAATCGTTGCCTTGTTTCTCCTAGGATGGTTAACACCCGCAACAACCCTGCTGTCCAGGCGCAGGATGAAGCCAATGCAGCCAGGGCGGAGGATCTGCCCCAACCGCCTTCACTGGCCGAAGTTATGCTGGAGGCAGAAAGAAACAAGCGTGAGACTAACCGCTTGCTAGAGCGAATTGAGCAGAATACTGCACGTCACCAGAGGAACGACCTGGTGTCCCTCAATGACTTTATCAAGTTGTACCCACCGAAGTTCAATCATTCCGTCGAGCCCCTTGATGCGGATGACTGGCTTCACAGCATCACCCATAAGCTACGTTCTGCCAACGTAGCCGAAGCTGATAAGGTTACCTACGCTGCCTATCACCTCGAAGGCCCTGCTAGCCTTTGGTGGGAGAACTTTGAGGCTATGCGCCCAGCTGGCCAAATCACTACTTGGGCTGAATTCAGTGAGGCTTTCCGTGAGCATCACATCCCGGAGGGTCTCATAGATCGCAAGCGCGAAGAATTCTGCAACTTCACCCAAGGCAGACTGACCGTGGATGCATACAGCCGTGAGTTTGGAAATCTAGCACGCTATGCTCCTGAAGAGGTATCCACCGACGCCAAGAAGCAGGCAAGGTTCCGCAAGGGACTTAGCCCCGAGCTTCGCCGTGATCTCCGTCTGCATGAGTGTACCTCTTTCCAAAAGTTGGTCAATAAGGCCATCAGTGCCGAGACAGGACAAACTGACTATGACGCTACACGCAAGCACTCTCGTGACTTTGGTTCCTCATCTGGCTCCGGATCCCAGAAGCGCCGGGTCTGGATTCCAAATACTGCTCTACCACCCAGGTTCACTCCGAGGCCATCCTTCGAGGCGCCTCGCCCCAACTAGCAGCATGCACCGCCCAAAGTCTATGGTGGCCCCACTGCTAATGCTGCTCCACGCCCCAATATTGTGACATGCTTCAAGTGTGGAGAAACGGGTCACTATCAGCGCGAGTGCCCCCGAAACAACCTCAATCAACCTGGACAGTCCATTGGCCGTGGTAAGCCAGCAGGAAAGACTTACTACGCCAAGCCAGCCACCACAGCACGTGGCCATGTCAACTATGTTTCAGCTGAAGAAACTCATGAGGATCCCAACGTCGTCCTTGGTACGCTCCTTGTTAATTGCCATCCGGCAACTGTTCTTTTCGATACTGGAGCATCTCATTCATTTATCTCTGAGAGCTATGCTCGATTACACAACACCACATTCTGCGACATGCCCACTTCCATGGTAATCCAAACCCCTGGTTCTAAGTGGCAAACCTCTAAGATAAGCCATGGCAATGAAATTCTTGCTGACAGATTGGTCTTCCTTGCGTCACTAATAGCTCTCAAGTCCTCGGACATAAACATCATCTTGGGTATGGACTGGATGTCAGCTCATTATGCTAAGATTGATTGCTCCACTAGAACTGTTCAACTCACCCATCCGTCGGGCAAGACAGTCAATGTTTTGACCCGAGTGTCTAAACGTCAGCTCTACTCATTAAATGCCAACCCTCTTCCAGACCTCGAAGATGTGCCGGTAGTCTGTGACTTCCCGGATGTCTTCCCTGAAGAACTGCCAGGTATTCCACCTGACAGAGATGTTGAGTTCGTGATAGACCTCGTTCCAGGAACCGTCCCAATCTCTAGAAGACCCTATAAGATGGCACCCCTAGAGCTAGCCGAGCTTAAGAAACAACTCGATGAGTCCTTGAAAAAGGGTTTCATCCGTCCTAGTTCTTCTCCGTGGGCTTGCCCCGTCCTCTTCGTCAAGAAGAAGGATGGTACGGATCGGATGGTTGTAGATTACCGACCCGTCAACCTAGTCACAATCAAGAACAAGTATCCGCTTCCCAGGATCAACGACCTGTATGATCAGCTCGCTGGATCCTCAGTCTTCTCTAAGATGGATTTGAGGTTGGGCTACCATCAAATCAAAATCAAGAACGGGGACATTCCTAAAACGGCCTTTGTTACTCGTTATGGCCAATACGAGTATACAGTCATGTCCTTCGGGTTAACCAATGCTCCAGCCACTTTCTCTCGGTTAATGAACTCAATCTTCATGGAGTATTTGGATAAATTCGTCGTAGTATACCTCGATGATATACTCATCTACTCCAAGAACGAGGCAGAACATGCCGAGCATCTAAGGCTAGTACTAACGAAACTTCGAGAGCATCGCCTTTATGCTAAATTCTCCAAGTGTGAATTCTGGTTGCCAGAAGTAACCTACCTAGGCCACGTGATCTCTGGTAAAGGTATTGCTGTCAATCCCGAGCGAGTTCAAGCCATCCTTGACTGGACTCCCCCTGAAACGGTTAAACAAGTTCGGAGTTTCCTTGGCTTAGCGAGCTACTGCCGTCGCTTCGTCGAGAATTTCTCCAAGGTTGCTAAACCTCTAACCGAACTCCTCAAGAAAGATAAGAAGTTCGAGTGGACCCCACAGTGCGAGTTCAGCTTTCAGGAACTGAAAAGACGCCTAACATCTGCTCCCGTACTCGTACCACCAGATTTTTCTAAGGACTTTGTTATCTATTGCGACGCCTCGCGACAAGGACTAGGTTGCATACTCATGCAAGACCGTCATGTGATTGCCTACGCTTCCCGACAGTTGCGTCCACATGAGGATAATTATCCCACACATGATCTAGAGCTTGCAGCCGTAGTCCATGCACTCAAAACATGGCGACATTACCTTCTCGGTAACCGTTGCGAGATTTTCACAGACCACCAGAGTCTGAAATACATCTTCACCCAACCGGATTTGAATCTCAGGCAAAGACGTTGGGTTGAGTTGATCTCAGACTACGACTTAGGAATTACTTACACCCCGGGCAAAGCCAACGTCATGGCTGATGCGCTAAGCCGTAAATCCTATTGTAACAACTTGATGTTACAACAAAGCCAACCACTTCTCCACGAGGAATTCTGTAAGCTTAACCTTCACCTTGTTCCTCAAGGATTTCTATCTACCCTGGTGGCGAAACCTACCCTTACGGATCAGATCATCCAAGCTCAGAAGGTAGATCCAGGGATCTCCCGTATTAAGAGAAACATCAAGAAAGGAGTTGCGGATTGTTTCTCCGTTGATGACCAAGGTGTTGTGTTCTTTGGAGACCGCCTAGTGGTTCCCAAGGTACGCAACCTAAGGCGATTGATCCTTAAGGAAGCCCATGAATCTCCTCTCACCATTCATCCCGGTAGTACTAAAATGTATCAGGACCTACGCCAGAGGTTTTGGTGGACTAGGATGAAGAGAGAAATTGCTCAATACATTGCTAATTGCGACGTCTGCCGACGTGTTAAAGCAGAGCATCAGCGACCTGCTGGCACCCTTCAGCCTCTAGCTATTCCTGAATGGAAATGGGATAAAATCGGTATGGATTTCATCACCGGGTTTCCCAGGACCAAGAGAGGGAATAATGCTATCTTCGTTGTTGTCGATCGTCTTTCCAAAGTAGCCCACTTCCTACCTGTTCGTGAGAGTATAACCGCTAGCCAGCTAGCAGACTTGTACATCTCCCGAATAGTGTCTCTGCATGGTGTTCCATTGGAAATTAACTCAGACCGCGGAAGTCTCTTCACCTCTCGATTTTGGGAAAGCTTCCAAAATGCAATGGGAACTCGTCTCTCTTTTAGCACCACCTTTCACCCTCAATCAAGTGGTCAGGTAGAACGAGTTAATCAAATTCTGGAGGATATGCTCCGAGCTTCTGTCATCTCCTTCGGCATGGATTGGGAGAAATGCCTTCCATTCGCCGAGTTCGCTTATAACAATAGTTACCAAGCTAGCTTGGGCAAAGCCCCTTTCGAGGTTCTCTATGGACGAAAATGTCGAACGCCTCTTAACTGGTCAGAAACCGGGGAAAGACAACTCTTTGGCCCGGATATGATTCAGGAAGCAGAAGAGCAGGTTCGCATTATTCGTGAGAAATTGAAAACAGCCCAATCTCGCCAAAAGAGCCATTATGATCGCAAACATAAGGCTATGACTTTTGAGGTTGACGAGAAGGCTTACCTTCGGGTGACTCCTTTAAAGGGAACCCACCGATTCGGTATCAAAGGCAAATTGTCCCCTCGCTACATTGGACCCTTTCGCATTCTTGCCAAGCGAGGAGAAGTTGCCTACCAATTGGAACTACCTCCGCATCTTTCCAAGGTTCATGACGTCTTCCACGTTTCCCAACTCAGGCGTTGCTTCTCGGATCCTATCCGTGGAGTGGACCACGAAACGCTTGATCTCCAAGAAAATCTCACATATCGGGAGTATCCCGTTCGAATCCTTGATCAAGCCGAGCGTACCACTCGACGCCGAACATCAAGTTTCTCAAAGTTCAATGGTCACACCATTCCGAGAAAGAAGCTACTTGGGAAAGGGAGGATCGTCTTCGACTTGAGTACCCCACCTTCTTCCCAACGGAACCTAAATCTCGGGACGAGATTCTTTTGAGTGGGGGTGAGTTGTCACATCCTAGTTAGTTCATGCATTAGAGTGTTGCATCATGGCTACATTTCACAGAAACCTGAAATGGGGAATGCCAGAAACCCCCAGCACCCCCCCCCTGGAACAACTAGGGTTTACTAAAAAATTTCCAATGAACCTGAAATGCCCTCCATAAATGTTCTCCACCTTTGGTCTTGGTTAAAACCTCTGCCAAAAATGGTTTCATATTTTTGGAGGCCATCTTGGATTTTTGCACAAGCCATAAGTATTTGCAATTGGGCATTTTAAATGCTATAAATATTTTCAAATGCCCAAATAACCTTGGAAGTATTTTTAGGCTGTTGGGAATAATCTCAAAGGTGCCTCAGAATATTTTCAGGATTTTTCCAAATGAAATAGTATTTTTACTATTTCAAAACACAGTACAGAAATAAATAAAAAGAGAAAAGAGAACAGAAGGCAGAAAACTTACCTGGCAGCCCACCTGGCGGCCCAGCACTGTGCTGGCCCGCGCCAGCGAGCTGCTTGCTCTCGCCAGAGCAGGCAGACAGCTGACGCCGGCGAGCGTGAGCTCGCCACGGCGCCAGCAGCTTGCCGCCCTCGCCGCGGACGAGCTGGACGACCTTCCTCGACGCGCCCCGAGCCCCTGGACATCGTCACTCTCCCCCATCGCCTCTCCCTCGCCTTTTCCCCACCATGGCCGACGCCGCCGCAGACACCTCACCGGAGTAACCGTGGCCACCGTCGACCTCGCGCCATTCCACTGTGTCCTACAGCTCTGCCATCGCCCACTCCTTCGAGCAAGCCGAGCCCCGAGCGCTCGTTTGCCCCGAAGCTCCGCCACCGACCTCGCCTTCGCCGCTCCCCGTCGGAGATCCCCTCCGCCGTCGCCACTGCTACAGCTCGTCTCCGACCCCGCCGCCTGCTCCGTCGCAACCGCCGTGAGCATGGCCACCTTCCCATCCTCCCCTCTCTCTCTCTCGAGCTCTGTAGCCACCGCACGAAGCTCACCCGAACGCGCCGCCGTACGAGCTCGTCGCCGACGAGGCTCCGGCCATCCAACGGCCGCACCACCGTAGCCATTAGCTTCACCGCAACGCCAGGAACCAGTAGCGCCATCGCATGTCCCTCGCCGTGCTCTCTAGCTACGGTTTCAACCACGCCCGTACTCCGGCAGCCGCACGGCTCGTCGCCGGCGTCGATTCCGGCGACCCCGAGCTCCACTACCACCACCAGTCGACGCGGTTCGCCCCCAGCTACACGTAGGTACTCTCCGCCGTCCTTTTGGTCGCCGGAGAGGGATCCCGCACTCCATCGCCGTGTCTGGACGTCGCCGGCGGCTAAACGCCGGCGAGTCAACGTGGTTTGACCACGGTTTAACCCCCCAGGGTCACTGACGAGTGGGGCCCGCCTGCTAACTAATCTGAGTTAGAGTTAAAACTAATCCTAATTAACTAATTACCTAACAGTGACACTGACACAGGGGACCCACACGTCAGGATTGACCTGGACGACCCCGTTGACCTGCTGACGTCACACTGACGTCAGGCTGACGCAGTAAAGCTTTTACTGGAATTATTCTTATATTGGAAATTCCAGAAATTATCACAAACTTCAAAAAATCATAGAAAATAATCTATAGCTCAGAATGAAAAGATTTATATATGAAAAATGATCAGAAAAATCCATTCTATCCATCTGTACTGGTTTCATGCATGATTAAGCAAGTTAACCTACTGTTTTATACAGAACAAGATAAGGCATTATTATGGGCCATTTATGAAATTGGAATTTGAATCTTTGATTCAAATTAGTCCAAACCTTTCTGACCTTAGTTGCATTAGCCCAATACATCCATTTTGCCATGTCTCATGCATGCATCATATTGTTGCACTTGCTTGGTGTTGATTGTGCTTCGGTATGCTCATCGTGGTAGGTCCTGCCGCCGAGGATATTCACGGGTATCCAACTGAAGGGCAGTATCCCACCACCACTCTGTCAGGCAAGCAACCCATTGATCATTTCGATACAAACCCATCTTCTCGCTTCTGCTCTCGTTTACTGCATTAAGACAACGCGATTCAAACTGCTGTGTGTGTTGCGGTAGTTGAACCCATTTTCCTCTGCATGACCTGTCATTGCCACAGTAACTAGATGAAACCCACTAGCATGTGTAGGAGTTGATTGAGCCATGTTGTGTTCCTACAATGCTATGCTTGCTATGCTTAGAGTTGTGTCAGGTCTGGCTCATCAGGGTGATGAACTGGAGTGAAAGTGTGTGTGTCGGTAAGGAGAGTAAAGTGTTGAATACGATTTGGTAAAGGTATCGATGGGAGGCCATGTAGGAGTACATGGTGGGTTGTTTCATTGAGACCGTCCCTAAGAACTGAGATCTGTATGCGTGATTTAAGATTCAGCTACTACCACACATTGGGCCCGAAACCAATGGACCCCCTCGGCTTCTTATTCACCCTTGTCCTCTGTCCAGGAGTTGCACGTAGTTTCTGGTGTTTGTAGTAAGCTGGAGGCCGTGGACAGCGCTGACCAAGGGGTGGGCTGTGATGCGGTAGGCTCGTGGCACGGTGTACCGAGTCGCCCGTTTGGTGTCCGGGAACCCTGCACACATCGTTCGGGGCCGTATGTGGAAACCTCGGCCGGACTCCCTGTGGATGGAACCTGAATAGGCGATAAACCTGGACTAGAGACTCGAGTGTTTAGGTAGGCTGTGGCCGACACCCACGTTGGGCTTCCGCTTGAAGGTTGCCGAGTACACGTCGTGTAGCGACGATAAGTGGTGAGAGCGTGTGTGACGAAGTACACCCCTGCAGGGTATGAAACTATTCGAATAGCCGCGTCCGCGGTAAAGGACTACTTGGTCGCTTATGCAGTTCATAGACAAGTAAATGGATACTACTAAAAGCCTCAAGATAAGTGTGAGTACCGCGGATGGCCCTCTCGTTGGATGACGAGGGAGGATCCACGGTGGAGTATTGAGTTGGTGATTAGTGGACTCGTGTGCGAAAACTATTTCACAAGTGGTGTATCGTAGGATAGCTTAGCCAAGAGTCAAAGCTGGCTTGCCGCAATAACCCCACTACCTTCTTGAGAATGAACATGTATAGTAGGATCTGTTGTAAGACTTGCTGAGTACCTTTGTACTCATGTTGTTTTAATTACTGTTTTCAGACGACAACACCGCCCCTTCTGACGGGTTCTACGTAGAACTCGACGACGACGAGTGACGCGCCACCCAGGTGGTGATCTAGGCTTGTGAAGGGCCTATGTAGATAGACAGGCTTCGTCAAGCCTTCTTTCTTCTAGTGTCTGTACCCAGACAGTTTGCTTCCGCATGTGCTTGTATGATTGTATGACTTGAGTGTTGGGTCATGCGACCCCTATCTGTATGAACAAGTTATGTAAGGCTCTCCGGAGCCCCTTAAATAAAGTACTTGAGTTGTAGAGTTTTGTTGTGATGCCATGTTGTATTCGCGCATATCGAGCATATTGTGTGTATGTTTGAAATGCTTGGTATGTGTGGGATCCGACAATCTAGTTGTCTATCTTTAGCAGCCTCTCTTATGGGGAAATGTAGTCTGGTGCCTCCTTGAGCCATAGTAGTCCGCTACAGCCCGGTTCACCGGAGTCCTGCTAGCCCAGCACTACTGCTCTGGACACTTGACTGGCCGGCATGTGAGTCATATCGTTCCTGTGTCTGTCCCTTCGGGGAAATGTCACACGGTGACTTCCGGAGTCCTGCCTAGCCTGCTACAGCCCGGGTTCCCGGAGTCCTGTTAGCCCAGTGCTTCAGCCCGGATTCACACGCTGCTGACCGACATGTTCGATGTTGATTCATGTATGCCTGTCCCCATACGTTAGTGCCGCTTTGGGTTCACGACTAGCCATGTCGGCCCGGGTTCTCTGTCATATGGATGCTAGCGACATTGTCATATACGTGAGCCAAAAGGCGCAAACGGTCCCGGGCCATGGTAAGGCGACACCCGTGGGAGTACCGTGCGTGAGGCCGCAATGTGATATGAGGTGTTACAGGCTAGATCGGTGTGACTTGGAATCGGGGTCCTGACACATCCGGCGACCCTCAGGTATAACTTCCTTCGAAAATGGCCTTGCTCTACTTCCTGAGCTCCTGATGTCGCTGCATTTGTATATTTTACTATTTCTCAGGCCCCCTCGTAGATAGGATCGATCGGCTATTCGAAAACCACCTAATTTTTTACTGTTAAGAGGTAAAACTGGTTCATGCACTCGAATCTAGTACTACTTGGTTCAAACAAGGAAGAAAGGGGGTGGGGGGTGGGGGAAGATTTGTTACCTGAATCTAGGACTTGGTCGAAAGAGGAAATAATGGGGGCGGAAAGTAGCAGAGACTGGCTATCCAACTGGTCACTAGGTCTAATAGGGAAATAAAGGGAACGCAGTACAAACTCAATATAAACCCGATCTATTGGTTGAAAAAGGAAAGAAAGTGGGGACTGGGGGACAAGTCAACAGAGTAAGTCCAGCACTAGATTTGCTAGCCTCACACAGTATAAGGTGGCTATATACCGAACAAAAATGGGACCAACCCAGATATCCTCTTCTGATGTTTGTTGCCCCGAGCCGCTCTTATGTAATGCAACTAGTAAAATGTAGCAGGCGCACTGTTAAAAGTAAGGACACGTTAAACCAATGTTGTTTTCAATGTAATGCCTCCAGTAATATGAATCAATGGCACTTTTTTTTCATGTCCTGCTAAATTTCCCATTAAGATAAGTTGCTTCTTTTCGTTACAGATGCAACTGTCCTGGTCCGCCTACTCTCCCGTGCCCAAATACCGACTCCGTAGCAGCTGTTAATGTAATGTTGTTGGTAAAATGAAGCAATGGCACCATTAAAGTAATGTCGTATTTAACGGTTGTGTCACATCCTGATTTCCATGCCACAACACTTAAGCTAATAAATCATTCTAAAATGTGGTTTGACAAAAACTTTTGAGTGTTTTGTCTTTGCTTTGATTGAATGTTTGACTGCTGTTTGCAAGTGCTCTAAAAATCAAATAAATCCTCCAACTCCTATACTTCATCTCCTTGCTCCAAACTCTTGAACCAATGATCATGCCATGTGTATAGGACATAAAAATAATTTCTTACAAAAATGATTTGGCCAAATAGTATTTTCAAAAATTAGTTTTCCAAAAACCCCTGAATTGAGATTTGCACTACAAGTACTTAATTAAGGGCAGTAAAAATATTTCCAAAAATATATTTGACTCATATTAGATATAGGACACCCAGAAACCACAAAAATATAATTTTAAAAGTTATTTTCCTATTTTATTTAAAGGCTTTTTCTTAAGGCCAGAAATGGTCTTTAATAGGTTAAAATTATTTTAAAGCTTCAAAAATATTTGGGAAAAACCTAGGGAAACTCAGTGGACATATATTGTCCATATATAAGAGTTTCAACACATGGTCATGTTCAAAATATTGGTCAAATCCCCCAAAAACCCTTTCTGGATATTTCAAGCTTTCGAAATATTTACAAAGGAAATATTCCCCAAAAATTCCAAGAAAATTCTAGCATGTCACATATGACATGTTTGATGATCGTGTTAAGTATCATGTCATGGAGAATAGTAAAACCCCATGAAATCCCCTCAAAACCACTTCTGTCCTTTTTCAAGTTTGAACAAGTTTGCACTGTCAAACATGTCCAAATGCTCTCAAACTTGGTGCACATGCTCAAATGGTGTAATAATGCATCTAGAACAAATGGCACAAGTTGGAGAGAATGTTATCTTGATCAAAGAGCCCCAAAACCCTTCCTGTCCAGAACCAAATTTGAACAACTCTACATTGACAACTTTCTCACTTTAATCTCAACTTTTGTGGACATGTTCAGAACCTCAAATGATGACGCTACACTAAGTGGTGCATCAAGGAGAATAGATTTGCATGACTAAATCTTGGAAAGTCCATTTCTGTGGATTTCTAGGGTTTACAAAAGTTGCACTGGCAACTTTGCCCAAATGAACTCAATCTTGGTGGAACCTCTTATTTTCTCATGCCATTTGACCCTGTCAAGCCTCATGACAAGGGAAGTCCATTTGCTTGCCCAAACCTACATCAAACACCTTCTGGCAGAAATTTAAAATGCATGTTTTGTCCATTTCCACTAATCTCCATGAGCTGAACTTTTTCCCACGGCCTCACCTGCTCCTCCTCTAACTCCTACATGCTTTGCTGCCCAAGGAGCAATGATTAAGGGGGTTAGAACCCCATTTTTCTTCTCTGGGCAACAACATTCTCCCTCTCTCTCAGCCTCTCTCTCCCTCCTTGGAATTCCAGAGCATCCAATGCTCTCCTCAGCTTTTGCCCATACCCCCTGCAGCTGCCAGACACAAGTGGACGCGCGAGTGCGCGCGGAAAAGCTGCGGATGCCGGCCAAAGACGTGCTCTGGAGGACGAGGCAGAGCGGGCGACCGTTGACGCCGCGTCCCCCGATCACCTCGAGCCTCCCCCTTGCGCCAGTCGAGGTGCCTCGACGTCCGCAACATGCCACCACCCTGTCCCCCTCCTCTCTCTTCCTCCTGATGCCTCCGCTCGCACGCGCACCGGCCGCCCGAGGGCTCCAATGGGCAGCCTCACACGAGCGATGGCTCTGACCTGTCCCCGCTTCCCCTTTCCTTCTCCCCCGACTTGGACCACGCCCACGAGCGCCGCAGACAATCCCGAGCCTCCTCCCGTGGCCACCGCGGCCATTTTCGCGGGTGCCCGTAGGCCGCGTCCACGGTGAGCCGCCGCCTCGCCATATAAGGCCGCCCTGACCTCCCTCTAGAGCTCCTTTGCTCTCCCTCTCTCCCGTGCACCCCCTGGACCAACCTGCACCTCCTCTCGTGCCCTCTGTCGCTCCCCATGGCCGGAGTCGAGCCGCCGGACTCCGCCTAAATTTGCACCCACCGCTCCTCCTCCTCCCCTCTAGACCACACCAGAGCACCTCCAACATCCCGAAGGGACCCTCCCACACTTCTTTCTCTCCTCCACGTGGCCATGCCATCGAGCTCCATCACCACCGCAGCCCTCGCCTGCCACGGCCGATGGTGCGCTCGCATCCGACCACCCCTGCGGGCATGGCGCACCTCGGCGGATGCAGCGCGGCCTCCTGAACCCGCCGGTGTGCTGGGCATCGCCGGAGGTGGCTGGTGCCGCTGGGGAGAACGCCGGCGCCTGCTCGGCCTCGCCTCCCCTGCCTCTGCTCTGTTCGAGCGGGAGGTAGGAGACGGCCTGAGCACCGGGCCCCGCTCGTCAGTGACCCGGTGGGCGGGCCCCGCCAGTTTAAGTGGAGACGGACCGGGAGTAAACCCGCTTCCCGCGCAGTGAAGGCGTACTCCGTCCGGGGCGCCTTCGACGTCGCCCTGCCACCCGCGCAGCTGAGCCGCTGGGCCGGCCCAATGCCTATCTCTCGCCCAGTGCGCAGAATAAGGGTATAGCCTTTTTCTTATTTTCTTTTCTCAGATAACTTGTAAAATCTCTAAAGAATTCAAATGGACTCCAAATTTGATGATTCAAATTTCTAGTAGTTTCTAAATTCATGCCCTGTCTCAAGGTGCTATTTGCACTTTTTTCAGAAATATTTCTTTCACAAAGTATTATCAAATACCATTTTTTCCATTTTTGTCATAAACTTTAGAAAATCACAGAGGGCTCAAATTTGGTCCAAATGCCATGATTCAAATTCCTATATGCTTCTAAGTTCATGACTTGGTTTATGAACATTTTTATTAATACTTTCTGTACCCCACAAAATAATGAGCCATTTCTTCATGTTAACCAACTTTGCAAATTCATAGGAAATTCATTTGAACTCCAAATCCAGTGAAACCAATTCCTAGATGCTTCTAAAATCATGATTTGTTAAATGGGTACCTTTGCTCATTTTTCAAAAATATATTTCTGTACACTTCTTGCAAATCCATAAACCTCTTGATTCCATCATATTGAAATGTTCAGAAATATTCACTGATCCAATCCCAATGAAACCACTCTGGTTATTTTTCATATAACTAGAGATGTCCTAGAAAAGTCAAATTAATATTTTAGAGCACTTTTATTTCTGCCTTGTTGTGTTGCTTATTATGGTTGCTTTCGACGATAGTTGACGAAGTAGACAAAATGCTCGGAGTTGGACCAGAGATATTTGAAGACCTCGAAGAATTTGTTAAAACAGGCAAGCAACCCTTTGACCATGTCTATGAAACCCTTTTTATGCATGACATATAGCACCATATTGTTGTTGCAACAGAATCATGATGAGGTGGAACCACTTTGATGGTTTGCCTCTGTTACTTCCTCGTTGATACTTGCATTGTGCATGACCCTACCTCCTTATGAGGGTTATGTCGGTGGGAGTAGATAGGATGCTAAAGCAGTTGCTACGCAAAAAGGGACGGGAATATGCATGGTGATGGAGACAAAGTATTTCCAAAAGACTTTTTTGAAAACCCCATCGGGTGCCACTTATGCCCGAGGGAGATGATGAGCTGGGTAGCCACTTGATGACGAAGTGGTGTACCGAGGCAAGTGTGTGTGTTGTTTTCCAAAACGGATTGGTTTAAGTTGCGACCGTTATTCCAACCTTACATGCGCAACCACTCTACCCTTATATGGGAAAGGGCATTATTGATTAGCTAGGCCGATACTAGCTTGGAGCCCGCATTACTAGTGACGGGAGAGTCGTTGTTGCGCTCTCTCGGGATGGGGTCGTGCCAGGTAGGGTGGCCATGACTGTTTTCACAGGGCACCGGACACACCGTTGGTACCCCGTGCTTGTGGTATGTGATGAATATGGGAGCGAGGCTCCACAATTTTAAGATGTGAAATGTTGGGCACGGGGGTTACTACCAATCGAGTGGACTCTATGTTAGTGTCATCTAGGGAAAGATAGTGATCGGGTGCTTACCCCGGGTACTTGAGGTACCGCGGGTCGTGGATGACACGGAAGTTCCCCGGATCTTGTGGGTAAAGTGTGCAACCTCTGCAGAGTGTTAAACTATTCGAATAGCCATGTCCACGGTCAAGGACAGTTGAGTAACTGCTCTTGGGCTACGTCCACATGTTTACAAACCAGTGTGTGTGTTTGGATAAGTGGGAAGAACTACTTGGGTCAAGTCAAAGGACTTGACATGATTGAGTTGGGTTGATGCCCACTCCATTCATGTTGATATCTGTAACCAGTCCCTATGGTTAGTTGAATTCGTATGATGCATGTTTTACCAATTGTTGAACATGTCATAGCACAACAAAACTAGCTTTCTGCAAAATTTACCTATATCATGCATTGTTGTATCTTGAACCAAAACATGGGTTGCTTGCGAGTACATTCAAAGTACTCATTGTCTTGCCACTAGTTATTTAATTGGCCAGGCATGAAAGAATAGGATATGATGAAGAATACTCCGGTGACGAACATGCGAGCTAGGACGCTTTCCCGTCAGAATGCCTGTAGGGTTAAGGTAGGTGGCATGGGTCCAAGTTATCGACGAAGATTTCCGCTGCGAAGTTATACTCAAAACTTGACCATAATGGTCATAATTTATGTAAGACGGTATGTATGGATGTAAGACTCTTGTTATACAGCTTCTGTGTGTTCAGTGAGCATTGATCTCTGGGATCGCTGTACACGTGCATTCGGTGATCACGACTTATGAGTCGGGGTCCCCACAGGTTGTCATAGTTAATCCTAATGCCCATACTAATATCTAGCAATGCTGCTAGAAATTGCTACTGTCCTTGTACGATTGCCATTCAGGTAAGGAACATGCTTTTTTTCATTTGATGCATGTTTCATCACTTGTTAGTCACCCTCCTTTCCACCTTTTTTGTGCAAACAGAGATATACATTTCATGCTTGATCTTAGTTGAACTGCACAAATGATATCCAAATTATAGTTGAACATTCCAGGAGCTTCATGACCAACCTTGATGTTGCTCAATTTTATTGCAACTAATGATGAAGAAGCTCTGTGGGTTTCGTTTTCTGATGGAAATGGAACCGGGGCTGGAGCCCTTTTCTTAAAAAAAAAAGAAGAAGAAGCTGCTAGCTCATGGGACATTGCTTCATTTTAGGTGAACTGCACCAAAATGTCCCATGAATTGAATCATCCATGTTGGTGACTGGTGTCATCCCTTCTACGATGGCGTTGACTGCAGATATGGTTCCCATCACGAGGTATGTTCCTTTTTGGTCTGATCGTTTGCCAAAGATCCTGCATGTTGATCCTGCTCTTGTGCTACTGTTTTGGCACTGCCATGATAAAGCAGTAATGTTATTATTTTGCACCTTAATCTAGTGTCACTATTAATTTGAGGCAATGTTTTGGCACCGCTAGTGCCACTGTTTTTTTATATATCGAAAGAGGGGGTTCCCTCCGATTTCATTAAAGAAACCCAACCATAGAGAACCATTATCCGACAACATCTCAGTGTAAACGGGCAGTTATGCAACTACTACTAGAATGGACTGAGTACTAGCAGGAGACAAGTTCGCCACATAAGCTAGGCAAGTAGGGGGACGCAGCACTAGCTCGACCAAGTTTGGATTACAACCCAAATGCTACCACAGAAACATCAGGGGGAAGATAGGGACTGAAAGAGCCAGCTTCAGCTTCCCAGTCTAAGCACCCCCGGCCTTCATCCTTGCGACGCACGGTACACCTCATTTGCCACCTGCTCGACCCTAGTGTCACTGATAAAATGAAGTAATAATACAGTTAAAATAGAGCGAGTGTCCTCTCTATCATTTCATTTCCAATGTAGATAAATAAAGTGCTTCTCTTTGTTAATGATTGTTTCATCAACTAGTCCCATTGTTAATGTTTAAGCGTTTCTGCAAACTGGGGTGCTTAGTTTTAGTTGATCTGCACAAAAATAGAGATTTGAATGTCTCAAGGCCCCTCCTTGTACTACCACTGTACACTGATGTTCATCACTGGCAGAAGGTGTATCGAGGAGACTTGGGACGATTTCCAGTATGAGGCGTCGCAGGGCCCATCTCGCCCTCGCAGCATGGCATACTATGATACTATCGCAATATTTTCTTCTATTTATTTTGCGTGTTTCATCAACTAGTGCCACTATAATGTAATCACGCTTTTTCATTATCTGTGCAAACAGGGTTATTCAGCTGCATTTTGGTGGAACTGCACAAATGTACGGATGGAACCGGCATATATGCAGAGTGCGAGGTGTGCCAAGTAAAAATTACCGACACCAACCATGCTCCATGCACGCATTGGCATCCACCACCACCAGTGGGATGTGTGGCACTCTCTGTGGACGGATCTTTCTCGGCAGCAAATCCTCTAACCAAATACTAGTAGCTTATATTGGCAGTTTTCTAGGGAGTACTCTTTTCTGAAAGAAGCACCAATCTATTTTTCTTTATTTGTACACAGTGTCACAACTTTGACCCAAAGGTCTAGAGCTATTTAAGGGTGATTGGCGTAGTACTCGGAGACTGATTGTAAGCATGATTTTCATTAGCTGTCACACTGATTGTAAGCATGAGCAGGTGGAAGATTAGGTTAGTGCGAAGCTTACCTTAAACCCTACCGCCGCCGTTGAAACGAGGAGAGCGTCGAGGGAACCGTGGAGAACGGCGGGGAAGCAATGTCGCGCCATCTGGCCTCCTCTTGTGGTGGGAGAACGAATACTCCAGTGGCTCCGGCTGGCTCTGCACCCTCACGAACGGCACACCGTACTCGATCGATTCGTTATCCTCTGGGTGCTCGACCTTTGACCTGTACGCCCACCACCTCCACCTGACTTTCGCCTCGGGCGAATCTGTCTGCTCCATCGCCCAGAGGAGATACTCTATGAACTCGAAGGACTGCGGTGTGACTGCCGCTGAGGAGTACATGTACATCGCCGCCCTCATCGCCGCCGTCTCGCTCTTTCGCATACATTGCCACATGGCCCTCACCGTCCTCGAAATCTCCCACTCATTGTCAAACTAAGTAAGGATCTCCTTCAACCTGGCTAACTTTGCCTGGTTGCCGCCGGTGTTCTGCCTAATTCGCTGCTGCATCCTCTCCATAAATATCCTTCTGAGTGGTCTGGTGCTAGCTTTGGAAAATGGGAGGAGAGACGTTGGTCTTGCAATAGAGAAGAGGGAGAGGCGAGACGGTGGTTTTGGAATGGAAATGGTGGAGAGTAGAGGAGGTGGTTTTGCAATGGAGAAGAGGGAGAGGCAACACGGTGGTTTTGGAATGGAGATGATGGAGAGGAGAGGAGGTGGTTTTGCAATGGAGAAGAGGGAGAGGCGAGACGGTGGTTTTTGAATGGAGATGATGGAGAGGAGAGAGGTGGTTTTGCAATGGAGAAGAGGGAGAGGAGTGTGTGGCAGCAATTTAGGATTGGACGAGAGGGCCGGCGCGCTGTGACTGGATCAAAATCAAAATCAATTTACCCTTCAATTAAGAAAGTGACCCCACATTAACTAGTCTCCCTTTTATTCTGGGTCATAATTGACCATGATTTTCGCAAATAAAATATATGTTATACGTTGCAAAAATAATATAATTTGAAAGTACATTCAGATACGAACCAAACGATACAATTTTTGGTGACATGCATTCACATTTTGCTTGTCAAATACAGTACGTGGTCAAACTTTGACCCAAAATACGCAAAACAAAAAAATACTTCCAAGACCAGCGCCGCTCTTCTGCTCTTCTTCTCTTAAACCACCGCCGCTCCTCTCCTGTTCCAATCTAAATCCAGCGCCGCTCCTCTCCTCTTCCATTTCAAAACCACCGCTCCCCCTCTCCTGTTCAAATCCAAAACCAGCGTCGCTCCTCTCCCGTTCTAATCCAAAACCAGCGCTGCTCCTCTCCTCTTCCATTCAAAAACCACCGCCGGTGAGTGAAGGTGCTGTGGAGAAGTAGACCGATGGAGGAGTACAACCGATACGTGAGGATCGCAGACGGCGACCCTGTGAAGCTAGCTAGGATGTTGGAGATACAGTCTTGGTTTGACAACAAGGACCAACTAGCGGTGACGGCGACATCCATGGCCAAATATCTGCAACAGAGCAAAAAGGCGGCGATACTCCCGGAGGGAGTCACGCGGGAGTACATAGAGCTGCTCCTCTGGGCCATGGAGCAAACAGATTCACCGAATCTGATCGTGAGGGAGCGGTGGTGGGAGTATCGATCCCAGATGGAGCAACCACTAGAGATTGAAGGATCGAGCATCTACAGGGTGCCGTTTGTGAGGGTGTCGTGCCAGAGCGAGCCGGTGGAGTCTTCGTCGACCAAACCCAACTGCAAGAGGAGAAAAACAGTTGGCCCGACGATGCTTCCTCGTCATCCTCTCCCTCGCCGTTCACATCATCTCACGGGGCAGCTGTCTGCCGCCGAGGAATAGGAGGGACTGCCCCCCCATCCCAATAGCCGGGCAGGTTGTGAATTGTCAGGAGGAGCTTAGGGTTGTCAGTATTTACAGGTTGTGAATTGTGTTTTGTGTTGTGTATTTTGAGAGTACTTTCATATATGAATGTCTTTTGAATTTCAGATTTGCAGTATTGAGCATATAAAGTATTTTATGAATTCTAGAGATCTATTTTTAGCACTTAAAAAATGTAGTTTCATAGGAGTATAAAAGTGCAGACAATGTGATTCTCAGAGAAGAAACTGCAAGTTTCAGTTTCAGATAAGAAACTCCAAGTTCAGTTTCAGATAAGAAACTCCAACTTTCAGAGGCAGAGCATTTATATTAACACGGCCTTTTCAAACAGTGTTAACATCATGTTGGAAGTTTTATTCATGGTCGAAACTGGAACTACCAGCCAGTTAACATTATGCTGATCAACATTCATGCATAGCACATCTTCATATGATGCACAGTCAAAAAGATATGCTATTTTCAAAATGCCCACACAATGTCGAGTGTGCAAAAAACAGAGAAAACAAGGGACGAAGTTTTGGCAAGTGTTGGATGTGGTGTGCGTAGATGACAATTGGGACCCACATGTCAATAAAGGCAGAGGCAAAAAATTTGGAGATATTTTCTCTGCACAGATGGAATCGAACCCGGGCGGAATAGCTGTCGGGTAGTGTCACTCGGCCACTAGGCTAGTTCAGTTGTTTCGTTACTAATAAGGCACTTCCTCAGGTGGTCGGATCTCCTCCCGCGCCTTTGTGCGCTAGCCGCGACACCGCTGTCTGCCATTGTGAACATGCTGAACAAACGAGAGGAATCTGGAGAGGACTGTACGTGGAGAGGCGGACAGTCAGGACCCACCAGGTCTATGGCCGTACGCAAGCAAGTGCCTCATCGAAAAAATACTTCCTCCTAATGCTATACTGACGTTGGGGCCCACGGGTTTGTCAACATAGTTACATGTTTTTAGGTGCTTCAACGTAGTTACTATAGGAGATAAATTCACAACGAAGCTGGGGAGCTGACAGGTATCATTTATTATCACTGGGGCAGCAAGTATCAGCTGGGTTTTGGGCTGCCCCGTCTAGGCTTTCTTTTTTAACATGCGCAGCCCACGACCTCGGATGGGAGGTCCATAGGCCTGTTTGTATTTTCTTGAGGGCCGTCATGTATGGACCGGCCTATAGACCTCCCATCCGAGGTTTTATTTTTCCTGAAACATCGGCAGCCCAATTTATGTTTTTTTGAAGAAAACGCAGAGGTCTATTCTATTTTTCTATATAAGAATAGGAACGCCTGGTCCAACTTATGTTTCCCTTCTAACTATATTATATATATTTAAATTATTTTATGTGTTCTTATATATTATTGTTATTGTCATCATATATTTAACAGATACTTACATATGTAAGAAAACAATATCCCACATCTTATTAACTTATAAAAATAATTTCTTAACAATAAAATCCTGGACTTTTTTGGCAACGAAAATCCTGGTGATTGTGTACAAAAGCTTGGTAAGATTTAAGGACCAATGTAATAATAAATCACTTATTATTTATATATATATATAACAAAATGCTCAGCCCCTGTTTATTTTTTGATAACATTGCTACGCCCACCCCAACATTATAATTAGAACCAGCCTAGCAAAATCGTGTATTTCAAGAAAGTGCAAATGGCCTGTAATTTTTCAGGAAAAACATAAATGGGCCGCATGGACGCTACATTATTTGTTCACCCAGCCTAGCTAATGGACTGTAATTCAAAAAAAAGAGATCAAATTGACTGTAAATTCTACCCCGCAAAAAAAAGACTATAAATTCAGAAAAAATGGGTTGAATACGTGCCACATTTTTGGAGGCTGAAATGTGGGCCAATAGGTCGAAGCCGATGCAAGTCGTTGTCAACTTACTCAAGAAATGATTCTGACATCGTTAGCCGTTGGATTTACATCCAACGACCGGCATCCATCTTCAGTCTCTCGTCTTCTTCCTCCAGAGCCGCCGGGACCACCTGCTCCCGCCTCCTGCTGCTAGCAGCTCTGCTTAGCACGCTCGCTGTGAAGCCCTACTCCACCGTTGGCCAGGCCATCCCTCCACCCCTCCACACCTCCTGTTCTTCTCCACCGACTGAAGAACCACACCGCACCAGAACCAGTTAACCCTTGTACACCTCTCCGTCTGTGACTCTACTCCCGTGTCTTCCCATCTCCGGCTCGTTGCTGTCCGGGGCCTCGCCGTCGTCCACCACCTTGGATGCGCTCGGTGCGGAGTGGTCAACGAACGACACCATCGGAAGTAGACTATGCGTGGAGAGGCTGACAGCTGGGTCCACGGCCGCATGCAAGGAAATGCCTCCTTATTACGCGCAAAATAATGATTCCTCCACCTGACAGCTGGGACCCACCGGAAGGGCCTCTGGATTTCGCAAAAAAACATTCCCACCGCTGACAGGTCGGACCCACCAGCTATATCTTCGCACGCAAGGAAGTGCCTCCTTATTACGCACAAAAAATGAATACCCCCTGCTAGCTGGGACCCACAATAGTGGGAGGCTGACTTGTGGGCCAACTAAGTTGACGGGGATGGAGGGCTTTGTCAACTTAGTCAATATGAACGATTCTAGCTCCAGTGACCGTACGATGTCCATCCAATGCCCGTAGTGCTTCTTCAACCTCTGGTCTTCTTGCTCCAGCCGCCCAAACCAGCGCCGGTCGTGCCTCGTGCTCCTGCCTCCCGTGGCCGGCTGCGATGCCGCGGAGGCCTCACCACCCCCTACTACTCCCACCGCTGGCTAGGCCATCCCTCTACTCACCCACACCCCCTGTTATTCTGCGGCGATGGCAGCCTCACACCGCAGCGAACCAGTGAACCCTCATACTCCTCTACGCATGGGCATCCACTGCCGTGTCTTCCCCGGCTCAGCGACGTCCCCTTCCTAGGCCTCGCCGTCGTCCACCGCCCTGGTGCTCTCGGCGCAGCACGGTCAACGTGGTCAAGGAACGGCTTCCATCAGACGTGGACTGTACGTGGAGAGGCTGACACCTGGGTCCATGGCCGTAGCAAGGAAGTGCCTCCTTATTACGCGGAAAATAATGATTCCTCCACCTGACAGTAGGGACCCACCGGACGGGCAACCGTATTTCGCGAAAAAACGTTTCCCCCTGACTACTGGGACCCACCAGCTACATCTTCGCACACAAGGAAGTTCCTGACAGTCGGGACCCACCTGGTCGAAGCGTACGTAGCGTTGTCATTCTGGTCGTGAACGTGTACGTACATACTGGTCGATGTAGAGGCGCGCACGTGTCGTAGTAGAGGCGCGCACGTAGCATGTACACGTATGTACAGCGGCCAGTGTGCAAGAAAGAAAATACGGCCACGTACGTACATACGGGCGGGGTCTCGAACGCCTACTGGCGCATACATACGGCCAGGGCTCGTGTACATGGCTAGGTCGGAACGTAGAAACTGCGTCGTCGTCGTGTTCATGGGGAGCCAACCGGCTGGGTCGGAACTAAATGCGTCGTCGTGTTCATCGGGAGGGCTTGGATGGAACAGCTGATGGAAACGAGGCCTGGCGTACCGCAGAATGGAGGAAACGGCCTTGTGTTCGACCGGCCACATTCGAAACGGGATCCTGTTCATCGGGAGGGGTCTGGCGTACCGCAAAATGGAGGAAACGGACCTCCTACGGTCGAAACAGGGGTCATGTTCATCGGGAGAGGTGTGGCGTACAGCAAAACGGAGGAAACGAACTTGTGTTGGAGTGCTACAGTCGAAACGGGGGTCCTGTTCATCGGGAGGGGTGTGGCGTACCGCAAAACAGGACTCCACGGGATACTGTTCATCTCCACTGTCGACCCCCTCCAGCCTCCACGGGCTACTGTTCATCCACCGTCGACCTCCTCCAGCCTCCACCTGCGACTGTTCATCCACGGGCTCCTATTCATCCAGCCTCCACCGCACACTACTCCACCGGCTACTATTCAACTAGCCCTCTCCACGGGCTCCTGTTCAACCACCCCTCCACGGGCTACTGTTCATCCAGCCCTCCATCGTCTACTGTTCATCCAGCCCTCCACGGGGTGGTCTAGTTCATCCAGCCCTCCACGGGGTCCTGTTCATCCAGCCCCAACCGGCTCGATCGATCGGGGTCCTGTTCATCCAGAGGCAACACCAAGGGGTCCTGTTCATCTGAACCCCCCAGCAACGCTCACTGTTCATCTAGAGGCAGCATCGATCGGCTTCAGTTAGCAGCAGTAGCGAAGGAATCACTCGATCGGGTTCAGTTAACAGCCATCGATCCATCGCTCGGGTTCAGTGACGCGTAGCCTGCAGTGCAATCGCTCGGGTTCAGTTAGAGCCCAACGCCTCGCTCCGGTTAAGTTAGAGCCCAACGCCTCGCACCCACGCGCGTGCATGTATGAGAGAAACGCGCATCGCTCGGCCCCGACCACCCACCGTAACCGGGAACACCCTGATATTTTCCTCGCCCTTGCTTCTACCACGGTTTTTTCCGTCATGGACGGCCCAAAGAATGTCATGCAGCTGCGTCTCCGGCCCGCCCAGGACGAAAAGCCCATTTTCTGTCATGATTTTTGGTCATAGAAGTAGGAGCCCACCACATCTATGATCATACCGGGTTTTGTCACAATTATCGTCATAGAAGTGTCATAAGTATGACAGATTTTTTTTTCGTTTGGCCCAAAATGTCACGGATGTGTCTTTTTTTTGTAGTGCGCACACTTGCAATCTCGAAATAGGACCATGTTTTCGAACAAATCGAAAGAGGAGATCGAAGCCGTTGTACCAAAAGACAATCAACTGCCTCCTTAATTGAAGTACGAACTACCAATATCCAAAGACAACCTTCATCGCTTATACATTGTTGAGGTAAGTAGTGGTCAAAGGGACCTTATTCTAATGCGCCATTGTTTGCCACCACCTCGTAAGGGAAACAATGACCTACTAGAACTAAGACAAATGGAAGGGGTGGGTCCCCACTAGACTATCAACCAACAAGGACGCCAGTGAAGGAAATATGCCCTAGAGGCAATAATAAAGTTGTTATTTATATTTCCTTATATCATGATAAATATTTATTATTCATGCTAGAATTGTATTAACCGGAAACTTAGTACATGTGTGAATACATAGTCAAAACAGAGTGTCACTAGTATGCCTCTACTTGACTAGCTCGTTAATCAAAGATGGTTAAGTTTCCTAACCATAGACATGAGTTGTCATTTCATGAACGGGATCACATCATTAGAGAATGATGTGATTGACTTGACCCATACGTTAGCTTAGCACAATGATCGTTTAGTTTATTGCTATTGCTTTCTTCATAACTTATACATGTTCCTATGACTATGAGATTATGCAACTCCCGAATACCGGAGGAACACTTAGTGTGCTATCAAATGTCACAATGTAACTGGGTGATTATAAAGATGCTCTACAGGTGTCTCCGATGGTGTTTGTTGAGTTGGCATAAATCGAGATTAGGATTTGTCACTCCGATTGTCGGAGAGGTATCTCTGGGCCCTCTCGGCGATGCACATCACTATAAGCCTTGCAAGCAATGTGACTAATGAGTTAGTTACGGGATGATGCATTACGGAACGAGTAAATAGACTTGTCGGTAACGAGATTGAACTAGGTATTGAGATACCGATGATCGAATCTCGGGCAAGTAACATACTGATGACAAAGGGAACAACGTATGTTGTTATGCGGTTTGACCGATAAAGATCTTCGTAGAATATGTAGGAACCAATATCAGCATCCAGGTTCCGCTATTGGTTATTGACCGGAGATGAGTCTCGATCATGTCTACATAGTTCTCGAACCCGTAGGGTCCACACGCTTAACGTTCGATGACGATCGGTATTATGAGTTTATGTGTTTTGATGTACCGAAGATTGTTCGGAGTCCCGGATGTGATCACGGACATGACGGGGAGTCTCGAAATGGTCGAGACATTAAGATCGATATATTGGAAGGCTATGTTTGGACACCGGAATGGTTCCGGATGAGTTCAGGCATTTTTCGGAGTACCGAGAGGTTACCGGACCCCCCCCCCCCGGGGGAGTAAATGGGCCTTATTGGGCCTTAGTGGAAGAGAGGAGGAGGCGGCCAAGGTGGGGGCGACCCTCCCCCAAGCCCAATCCGAATTGGGAGGGGGCCCGGCCCCCCTTTCCTTCTCTCCCTCTCCCTCTTCCTTCTTCCCCTACTCCAACTAGGGAAGGGGGGAAACCTACTCCTACTAGGAGTAGGACTCCCCCCTTGGGCGCGCCATGAGAGGGCGGGCCCTCCCCTCCTCCACTCCTTTATATATGGGGGAAGGGGGCACCCCATAGACACACAAGTTGATTGTTTAACCGTGTGTGGTGCCCCCTCCACAGATTTCCACCTCGGTCATATCGTTGTAGTGCTTAGGCGAAGCCCTGCGTCGGTAACTTCATCAACACCGTCACCACACCGTCGTGCTGACGAAACTCTCCCTCGACCTCAGCTGGATCTAGAGTTCGTGGGACGTCACCAAGCTGAACGTGTGCAGATCGCGGAGGTGCCGTACCTTCGGTGCTAGGATCGGTCGGATCGTGAAGACGTACGACTACATCAACCGCGTTGTCATAACGCTTCCGCTTTCGGTCTACGAGGGTACGTGGACAACACTCTCCCCTCTCGTTGCTATGCATCACCTAGATAGATCTTGCGTGTGCGTAGGAATATTTTTGAAATTACTGCGTTCCCTAACAGTGGCATCAGAGCCAGGTCTATGCGTAGATGTTATATGCACGAGTAGAACACAAAGAGTTGTGGGCGATAATAGCCATACTGCTTACCAGCATGTCATACTTTGATTCAGCGGTATTGTTGGATGAAGCGGCTCAGACCGACATTACGCGTACGCTTACCCGAGACTGGTTCTACCGATGTGCTTCGCACACAGGTGGCTAGTGGTGAAGGAAATATGCCCTAGAGGCAATAATAAAGTTGTTATTTATATTTCCTTATATCATGATAAATGTTTACTATTAATGCTAGAATTGTATTAACAGGAAACTTAGTACATGTGTGGATACATAGACAAATAGAGTGTCACAAGTATGCCTCTACTTGACTAGCTCGTTGAATCAAAGATGGTTAAGTTTCCTAGCCATAGACATGAGTTCTCATTTGATTAACGGTATCGCATCATTAGAGAATGATGTGATTGACTTGACCCATTTCGTTAGCTTAGCACTTGATCGTTTAGTATGTTTCTATTGTTTTCTTCATGACTTATACATGTTCCTATGACTATGAGATTATGCAACTCCCGAATGCCAGAGGAACACTTTGTGTGCTACCAAACGTCACAACATAACTGGGTGATTGTAAAGGTGCTCTACAGGTGTCTCCGATGGTACTTGTTGAGTTGGCATAGATCGAGATTAGGATTTGTCACTCCAATTGTCGGAGAGGTATCTCTGGGCCCTCTCTGTAATGCACATCACTATAAGCCTTGCAAGCAATGTGACTAATGATTTAGTTGCGGGATGATGCATTAAGGAATGAGTAAAGAGACTTGCCGGTAACGATATTGAACTAGGTATTGAGATACCGACGATCGAATCTCGGGCAAGTAACATACCTATGACAAAGGGAACAACGTGTGTTGTTATGCGGTTTGACCGATAAAGATCTTCGTAGAATATGTAGGAACCAATATGAGCATCCAGGTTCCACTATTGGTTATTGACCGGAGATGAGTCTTGGTCATGTCTACATAGTTCTCGAACCCGTATGGTCCGCACGCTTAACGTTCGGTGACGATCGGTATTATGAGTTTATGTGTTTTGATGTACTAAAGGTACTTCAGAGTCCCGGATATGATCACAGACATGACGAGGAGTCTCAAAATGGTCGAGACATAAAGATCGATATATCGGATGACTATGTTTGGACATCGGAATGCTTCCGGATGAGTTCGGGCATTTACCGGAGTACCGGGAGGTTACCGGAACCCCCAGGGAGTGTATGGGCCTTATTGGGCCTTAGTGGGAGAGAGGAGGAGGTGGCCTAGTAGGGGGCATGCCCCCCAAGCCCAATCCGAATTGGGAGGGGGGCCGGCCCCCCTTTCCTTCCTCCCTCTCTCCTCCTTCCTTCCTCTCCTACTCCTACTTGGAAGGGGGGAATCCTACTCCCGGTGGGAGTAGGACTCTCCTAGGGCGCACCATTGAGAGGGCCGGCCCTCCCCCTCCTCCACTCCTTTATATACAGGGGAGGGGGCAGCCCATAGACACACAAGTTGATCACTGATCTCTTAGCCGTGTGCGGCGCCACCCTCCACCATAATCCACCTCGGTCATATCGTTGCAGTGCTTAGGCGAAGCCCTGCGCCGGTAGCTTCATCATCACCGCCATCACGCCGTCGTGCTGACGAAGCTCTCCCTCGACACTCAGCTAGATCGAGAGTTCGTGGGACGTCACCCAGCTGAATGTATGCAGATCGCGGAGGTGCGGTACTTTCGGTACTAGGATCGGTCGGATCGTGAAGACTTACGACTATATCAACCGCGTTGTCATAATGATTCCGCTTACGGACTACGAGGGTACGTGGACTACACTCTCCCCTCTCGTTGCTATGCATCACCATGATCTTGCGTGTGCGTAGGAATTTTTTTGAAATTACTACGTTCCCCAACAAGTGGGTGTTTGTTTCTCCAACTTTAGTTGAATCGAGTGTGACTATGCCCGGTCCTTGTTGAAGGTTAAAACAACAAACTTGATGAAAAATCGTTGTGGTTTTGATGCGTAGGTAAGAACGGTTCTTGCTAAGCCCATAGCAGCCACGTAAAACTTGCAACAACAAAGTAGAGGACATCTAACTTGTTTTTGCAGGGCATGTTGTGATGCAATATGGTCAAGACGTGATTATATAA
This sequence comes from Aegilops tauschii subsp. strangulata, assembly GCF_002575655.3. Lineage (NCBI taxonomy): Eukaryota > Viridiplantae > Streptophyta > Magnoliopsida > Poales > Poaceae > Aegilops > Aegilops tauschii. Next base: position 292,727,239 of record NC_053041.3, read on the forward strand.
ATTTTTGTATCAGATGATCATGTTTTGTAACACAGTTATCGGCAACTGGCAGGAGCCATATGGTTGTCGCTTTATTGTATGAAATGCAATCGCCATGTAATTGCTTTACTTTATCACTAAGCGGTAGCGATAGTCGTAGAAGCAATAGTTGGCGAGACGACAACGATGCTTCGATGGAGATCAAGGTGTCAAGCCGGTGACGATGCTGATCATAACGGTGCTTTGGAGATGGAGATCAAAGGCACAAGATGATGATGGCCATATCATATCACTTATATTGATTGCATGTGATGTTTATCCTTTATGCATCTTATTTTGCTTAGTACGGCGGTAGCATTATAAGATGATCTCCCACTAAATTTCAAGGTATAAGTGTTCTCCCTGAGTATGCACCGTTGCTACAGTTCGTCGTGCCGAGACACCACGTGATGATCGGGTGTGATAAGCTCCACGTTCACATACAACGGGTGCAAGCCAGTTTTGCACACGCAGAATACTCGGGTTAAACTTGACGAGCCTAGCATATGCAGATATGGCCTCAGAACACTGAGACCGAAAGGTCGAGCGTGAATCATATAGTAGATATGATCAACATAGCGATGTTCACCATTGAAACTACTCCATCTCACGTGGTGATCAGACATGGTTTAGTTGATATGGATCACGTGATCACTTAGATGATTAGAGGGATGTCTATCTAAGTGGGAGTTCTTAAGTAATATGATTAATTGAACTTTAATTTATCATGAACTTAGTACCTGATAGTATTTTGCATGTCTATGTTGTTGTAGATAAATGGCCCGTGCTGTTGTTCTGTTAAATTTTAATGCATTCCTAGAGAAAGCTAAGTTGAAAGATGATGGTAGCAACTACACGGACTGGGTCCGTAACTTGAGGATTATCATCATTGCTGCACAGAAGAATTACGTCCTAGAAGCACCGCTAGGTGCCAAACCCGCTGCAGGAGCAACGCCAGATGTTATGAACGTCTGGCAGAGCAAATCTGATGACTACTCGATAGTTCAGTGTGCCATGCTTTACGACTTAGAACCGGGACTTCAACGACATTTTGAATGTCATGGAGCATATGAGATGTTCCAGGTGTTGAAGTTAATATTTCAAGCAAATGCCCGGATTGAGAGATATGAAGTCTCCAATAAGTTCTACAGCTGCAAGATGCAGGAGAATAGTTCTGTCAGTGAACATATACTCAAAATGTCTGGGTATAACAATCACTTGATTCAACTGGGAGTTAATCTTCCTGATGATAGTGTCATTGACATAATTCTTCAATCGCTGCCACTAAGCTACAAGAGCTTCGTGATGAACTATAATATGCAAGGGATGGATAAGACAATTCCCGAGCTCTTCGCGATGCTAAAGGCTGCGGAGGTAGAAATCAAGAAAGAGCATCAAGTGTTGATGGTCAACAAGACCACCAGTTTCAAGAAAAAGGGTAAAGGGAAGAAGGGGAACTTCAAGAAGAACGACAAGCAAGTTGCTGCTCAAGTGAAGAACTCCAAGTCTGGACCTAAGCCTGAGACTGAGTGCTTCTACTGCAAAGGCACTGGTCACTGGAAGCGGAACTGCCCCAAGTATTTGGCAGATAAGAAGGACGGCAAGGCGAACAAAGGTATATGTGATATACATGTTATTGATGTGTACCTTACTAATGCTCGCAGTAGCACCTGGGTATTTGTTATTGGTTCTGTTGCTAATATTTGCAACTCGAAACAGGGACTACGGATTAAGCGAAGATTGGCTAAGGACGAGGTGACGATGCGCGTGGGAAATGGTTCCAAAGTCGATGTGATCGCCGTCGGCACGCTACCTCTACATCTACCTTCGGGATTAGTTTTAGACCTGAATAACTGTTATTTGGTGCCAGCATTGAGCATGAACATTATATCTGGATCTTGATTGATGCGAGACGGTTATTCATTTAAATCAGAGAATAATGGTTGTTCTATTTATATGAGTAATATCTTTTATGGTCATGCACCATTGAAGAGTGGTCTATTTATGATGAATCTCGATAGTAGTGACACACATATCCATAATATTGAAGCCAAAAGATGCAGAGTTGATAATGATAGTGCAACTTATTTTGGGCACTGCCGTTTGGGTCATATTGGTGTAAAGCGCATGAAGAAACTCCATTCTGATGGACTTTTGGAATCACTTGATTATGAATCACTTGGTACTTGCGATCCTGTCGGATCACAGGTTCCGGCAAAACCCTTGAGGTTCGAACTCTGGGGTGCGCACGAAGTTCTTTCCCTACCGATCCATGCCCTAGCTTGCTAAGATCTCGCGGACGAACTTAACGAACTCACAACACAAGAGAAACAAGATTTATACTGCTTCGGGCCACCGTTGTGGTGTAATACCCTACTCGAGTGTGGTGGTGGATTGCCTCTTGGGCTGATGATGAACAGTACAAGGGGAAGAACAGCCTCCTGAGGTTGAGGTGTTCTTGTGCTCTGTGTGTGGGTGAGGTTTTTTCTGGATCAGGTCGAGCTGCCTCCTATGGTGGTGGCTAGTCCAACTTATATAGGCCCTGGTCCTCTCCCCAAATATTGAGCGGGAAGGGAGCCAACAACGGCCAAATTGGAAGGGGACAACTAGTACAACTTATCCTGACAAAAGCAGTCTTCGCCTGCCAAAGCCTCTGGTGGTGATGCCGCTTCGGGCTCCATGGTGACCTCCGTCTTGCTGTCCCGCTGGTCTTGGTCTTGTTGCACCGATATGAAAACCTTTACTTGACGCCTCGGTACTCCGCGCCTGCGCTTGCTTCCTTAGCACCAAAGGGGAAACAAGGACACTGCCCGCCTGATCTTGATTGTCATGGCTCACGTCACGAGAACCTCGCGGGGCTTGCCCTGCCTTGATCTCTCCGCTCCTCGCGAGCCAACCTGGTGAGGCCGCTCCCGAGGAGGTCTCGTGTCGTCCCCCTCACGAGGCTTGGCCCCTCGCAAGGGCCTTGAATGCCTTGTTGATGAAGATGGACCGTACGGGCCCACGTGTAGAGCCGCGCCGTGGGCCGCAGGCAGGCAAGTCTGGGGACCCCCGTTCCCAGAACGCCGACAGTAGCCCCCGGGCCCAAGGCGCGCTCGCGCTTGGCTTTGAGGCGAAGCCAAAGGTCAAGTGCGGAGCGCCGCGGGCCCCAAAAGCCCGCGGCCTTGGTCGACGCATGGCGGTTGATTGGATGTGGGCGTCTCCGCTTCCCCACGCTGGCTTGGAGTCCGCCTGGCTATGTGGCCCCCGCTACCTATGCAGTTATTCTTCCATCGCCCACGCCTTACTTCCCCAATTCCTTTGCGTCCCCGAGACTCTGCTCCTCCTCTCCAATCTGACCTGTGCTCTGCCCGCTTCATCGCCATGGCACCGAAACAAGCAGACAAGGGGAAGAAGCCTCTGTCTTCGCCAAGTGCGCCTCCAGCCGACGAGCCTGCAGTTCGCCGATCGCTGGTGCTCAATGACGAGGCCATGGGCAAGGTGCGTCCCATGCTCGCCACCATCTTCAACGAGTGGGGAAAGACGGTGGCTTGTCCTGCGTCTCGCGCTCGCATTGACCGGGCAGCCACCGAGGTCCCAATCCTCATCGATGCCCTTTGGGCCGGCCTGATTCCCCCTTTCTCCGCCTTCTTCAACGCGGTGCTTGAACATTACCAGATCCACATGCTGCATCTCGACCCCCAATCCGTGACTCTCCTCGCCGTCTTCGCCTTTGCGTGTGAGGCCATGGTGGGCATTGCCCCTTCCGTGGCCCTTCTCCGGCATTTCTTCTCATTGCATCTGATGGATCCTCGGCAAAGCTCGGGGTGTGTGAGCTTCCAGGTTGTGGCTGCGACGGCAGGCGCGGGGATCAACTACGAGCTTCCTCCATCCATGAGCGAGTTTCGGACACGGTGGGTATTTGTCGACACCGGGGTGCTCAGCCCTCTGCTTCATTCTCCGTCAACACCTGCCGTTCCCAACTCCGGTTGGGGCCACGAGAGGCTCGTGAGCTCCTGTATTGTCCCCGTCTGGCTCAGGCTGAGGAGGTTGAAGGACCGCGGCGTGACTACGCCTATGGTGGTGAAGGAGTTCGTCAGGCGCCGAGTCGCTCCGCTTCAGCGCCATTCCCGCCCGATGTGGGCTTTGCTCAGCAGTCAGGACCATATGAGGCTTCAGGAGTCCGGGCTCCCTCTTGAGACGCGGCAAACAGTGCTCGAGGTCCTGACGGGTGTCCCTTCGCCGGACGACATGCCTGGGAAGAGCTGTCTGCTGTACCGCTGCACGAACAAGGTTGAATTTGCAGAGAGCATGCCTTCCTTTGATGAGTGGGGGCTCCGCCCGAACGGCCTGGTGGGGCCCCGCGAGAACCCCATCATCGTGGTTCCCTTCTTCGCCGCTGGCGCCGAGCTCGTCCCAAGTGTGGGTGCAGGGAGGCAAGCTCCGACGGAGGCTAGTGGCCTGAGTGCTGAGGTGCATACGCCGCCTGGGGATCTTGGGGCATCGTCCATGAGAGCTCATGACTCCTCCCCTGGGGCGTCGGTTGCGGAGGCGACGCAGCTCGCGGCTCCCAAGGCTGAAGCTCCGGAGGCCTCGGGGGGTTGCGGTCAGACAGTGCCCGACCGCTCTTCTCAGCTCGGCGCCCCTGAAGTTGTCCCTCCGAGCGCTTCCCCGGTCTCGCCCCGCGCCGGCCGCCACGTCCAGCGCTTCGGTCGACTTTGTGTGGACTTCGAGGAGCTCCGCAAGAGGAAAGGATCCCCGAGCAGCAGCGGTATCTTTGAGCCGTTGAAGCGGAGGAAGTACATCGCCATTGACGAGTAAGTACTATATCTTTGTGACTTCTTGAGTGCTGCTTCCCTTCCTGACGTTAGTTCTTCAGGGTCCCTTCCGTCAAGGCCGCTGTGTCCCCCGAGAAGCAGCCCCCTCTTTCCTCGACTCCCCCGCTAGCCTTGAGCGCCCCGAGTCTGTATGCTGTCCCTGGAGCAGGGTTGGTTGGAGAGGCGCGCTTGCCTCCATGGCGCATTGAACCTGCGGCCTCGTCGTCCCTCCCCCACGGCCTGGCGTGGAGCTTGGCGGGCGTTCCCAGGACTCCTCCTCTGGTCATGGACAGTAGCTGGTTGGCTTCGGTCTTCGGTTCCCCTTCAACTAGCGGGCCCCGACTAGCTAGGGCCCCTCGTGAGGCCTGGCTGGCGCCTGGGGCAGCACCAGCCCCCAGCCCCCTGCTGAGAGGGGGTGCGCCACTTTACGCCCCGCCTGCAGCCCCCGAGGTGGAGGACGAGGTGGGTCGTGCGCTTGAGTTTGAGCGTGAACGAAGCATCGTTCGCCACGAGCTCTTCCAGGAGGCGATGAGCGCGATGAACCGACTCGGCGGCGAAATTGCGGATGTCGACGCGCGCCTCAGGGCTGAGGGTCTTCGGCTGGCGGAGGAACGGCGTAAGCTGAAGGTGGCCATCAACCTTGGCTGCCATCAGCGCGATCTCGACAACGCGAAGGCCGAGGCATCCCTCGAGGTCTCTCGTGAGGCTTGCTCTCGAGCTCTGGAGGAGGCTCGTGAGGCTGAACGTCGTCGCGAGGCTGCGGAGAAGCGCGCGTGGGAGCTCCAGGCCTAGAGTGCGTCCCTGGAGCATTAGGTGGAGGCGCGCAAAGCCGCCCTTGCGTCGCTGAGGGGGATGCCCACCGAGGAAGAAGAGGTCCGGAGGCGCGAGGAGGCGTTGGCTCTGGAAGCCGTGGAGCGTAGCCTCGAGCTTGAGCGGCTGGAGACGAGGGAGCGTCAAGTTGCCCAAGCGGAAGATGTCGTTGGCGCACGTGAGGCCAAAGCTCAGGAGGAGGTCAATCGTCGAGTGGCCGAGGTTTGCGCGGGTCTTGAGGGTTGGCATGGTCTGAAGTTGCAGCCTGCGGAGACGGAGGCTGCAGGTAGGGCTGCTGCCCTTAGGCCCAGGCGGGCTGAGGTAGAGAGGCGTGAGGAGGCCACAGCGGCCGCCCTGGTTACGGCGCAGGCAGAGTTGGCTTTCGCCCGCGCCGAGCTGCTCTCTCTTCAGAAATGGGTTGATGACGCCGAGGCCGCCGTGTGGCAAAACAGGGAGGAAGTGCTTCAGCGGCGGACATTGGAGCGCGAACACGCCCCATGCTCCAGGACCTCAGGGTCAGGGCCAACGCGGCGCTGGGCCACGTCTGTGACGAGAATGCACCGCATCCCCACTCGGATGACTACACCAGTCACCTGCGCTTCTTCGCCGATGTGGTGATGCGCCTGGAAGCCCGGTCTGATAGAGCTTGCCAGCTCGTGGAAGAGAGGAGCCGGGGCCTGCTCGGGCGCGCGTTCTCCTGTGTCTTTAGTCATCTTCGGAACACCTTCCCCGACTTCGACTTCGATGCCGCCATTGCCCCCGTACCGCAGGCCATCCGGGGCGACCTGGCGTGGTGGGTGGAGGACAACGTGGATGCACTGGTTAGGGCCTTTGCTTCCGAAGACGACGCGGTGGTGGTCGTGGTAGACAAAGGCGGCATGGTCAACGACAGTGATGGAGGCACTGTCGAAGGCGACGACGATGCCGGCGAAGGTGACGACGATGCCACGCGTCCGAAGGCGATGCGGCGAGCGACATATCCGGCTGATCCCATGTTCCCCTACTGTTTTATCCTGTATGCAAAAACTGGGGTGCGGGCCCCTAAAGGTTGTAAGAGTATTTTGAGAGGGGGAGCCCCTCGTGTAAACAAACCGTTGTCTTTATTCCTTTATGTCAAGCCGAGTATGCACCTTCGAGAATCCGTGGGTCCGGCGACAAGTTTGCTGCTGCAGCTTACCTTAGCCGGGTAAGCCCTCGTGCTAGGTTGTGAGATCGTGAGCTCCCGAGGAACTCCTGAAAAGTCTGCTGGCTCGCCTGAGAGGGCTTCGCGAGAATCCGGCACCGATCATGGTGCCGACGCGCGCGGCGCGGATGCTGCGCCTTGCCCCGCTCGCGAGGAGCCCACGAGGGGGGGGCAGTGGGCGTAAGGTCCAGGGTAAGGCAAGAACCAGATAGCAAAAAATCGCTCGAACGAGAAAAGGCACCCCCCGCGTGCATCACTGAAAATTCAACTTCAACTTAAATCCAAATCCAGAATGCAAGGCTACAGAAAAGAGATCCAAAGAAAATGGCCGCATCCGGCGCCTAGTCTAGTCTTCTGGTCTTCGAGTCTTCTCACCAGCGCGGAGCTAAGTGCTGCCACTAGGACATGGGAGGGAGCCCCCGAGGCCCGAGGGAAGCACTCCTGAGACTCCGGGGCGTGTACAGCCTCACTCATTATTATGTGAGAGTGTCACGGGCGGCGATCTTCACAGGCGTGAGCCTTACTTCATATCGCCAGACGAGGGCCCCGCCTTGCGCCTCCCTCGGCCACCGTTGGGGGCGACCGGAAACCAGGAAGCCACCAAAGGGGACGCTAGCGGCGCCCTCGGCGACCACGGGTCCTCTGCCGGGGGTAGGCATTTCAGCACCTCCCCAGCAGAGGGCCTACCTCCGGGGGGCGCCTTGCTCCGTGCGACGCGGGGAGGGATCTGGCTCCCGACCCCTCTCCTGCAGCCCCCAGCGCGATCCCCCTGGCGGAAGGGAGGCCGCCGAGCTGGGCCCGCCAGCCGCCGTGGTGACCTGATCCCCCTGCGACTCATGGTTAGCGTAAGCTTGCTCCTGAGGGATTAGTGGTACCCTGTATCTGTTGTCGATGGCGCGGTTGGTGGGGCTCTCTGGCAGCTCCTGGAAGGCTTCAGCTCCTAACGCCTCCTCCTCCCAACCCGCCCCGAGGAACGAGCCAGGGTTGTCCTCCGGCATGTACTCCTGGTCCATCATGCGGGGCACATAGGCCTCCGAGGCCGCTGCCCCAAAGACCTCGCCGAAGTTCCCCATGCTCCATGTTGCCCGGCCTGTCATGTCGTCCTGAGGATGGCAGGGTAGTGCTCCGATGGGGCCGTATGCGGCAACGCTCGTGCCCGCGCCCACCTGGGGAGGTGCGGGCGCGGCAGGGCGCCCTCCACCGTGGATCACGTTGATGTCGATGAGGCCCCCGGGTGTGCCTGGGAGCACGCGGGCGCAGCGAGCCCCGCCGTGGGACCCAGCCGCCACCTGAGGCGTGAGCTGATAGCAGAAGGGCGGCGCTCCCGTGGCCGCTGCATCTAGCAGCTCGGCAATGCGTTCCAGCAGCGTGTCCCGGCCGCTCTCCATCAATCGGCACCACAGCAGCTCCCGTGCCACTGTGAGTGCGGCCCTCATGTTCGCCTGCCCCCGCCGGGTGTGTGGCGCCATTGCTGCAGCGTGGCTTGCGGCCCTTGCAGCGGCTAGCGCTTGTCGTGGAGTAAGGGTGGACGGCGCCTGGCCGCACCGCCCGTACCCAGCGGCATTAGGTGGCGCCCGTGCCGCCTGGAGCGCGGGGTTGAGATCTTCCTGGGCAGGCGGCGCCACCCGGGCAGGCCAGGCTGCCCAGCGGTCGGCATCATCCCTCGGGTGGCCGGACATCGGAACCGCGGAGCGTCGGCGGATCGACTGGTGTGGAAGAGGCTCCGGCGCACCCCTACCTGGCGCTCCAAATGTCGGATCACGGGTTCCGGCAAAACCCTTGAGGTTCAAACTCTGGGGTGCGCTCGAAGTTCTTTCCCTACCGATCCACGCCCTAGCTTGCTAAGATCTCGCGGATGAACTTAACGAACTCACAACACAAGAGACACAAGATTTATACTGGTTCGGGCCACCGTTGTGGTGTAATACCCTACTCCAGTGTGGTGGTGGATTGCCTCTTGGGCTGATGATGAACAGTACAAGGGGAAGAACAGCCTCCTGAGGTTGAGGTGTTCTTGTGCTCTGTGTGTGGGTGAGGTTTTTTTCTGGATCAGGTCAAGCTGCCTCCTACGGTGGTGGCTATTCCTACTTATATAGGCCCAGGTCCTCTCCCCAAATATTGAGCGGGAAGGGAGCCAACAACGGCCAATTTGAAAGGGGACAACTAGTACAGTTTATCCTGACAAAAGCGGTCTTCGCCTGCCAAAGGCTCTGGTGGTGACGCCGCTTCGGGCTCCATGGTGACCTCCCTCTTGCCGTCTGACTGGTCTTGGTCTCGTTGCACTGATATGGAAACCTTTACTTGACGCCTCGGTACTCCGCGCCTACGCTTGCTTCCTTAGCACCGAAGGGGAAACAAGGACACTGCGCGCGCTGGCGCCCGCCTGATCTTGATCGTCAAGGCTCACGTCACGAGAACCTCGCGAGGTTTGCCCTGCCTTGATCTCTCCGCTCCTCGCGAGCCAACCTGGTGAGGCCGCTCCTGAGGAGGTCTCGTGTCGTCCCCCTCGCAAGGCTTGGCCCCTCGTGAGGGTCTTGAATGCCTTGTTGATGAAGATGGGCCGTACGGGCCCATGCGCAGAGCCGCGCCGTGGGTCGCAGGCAGGAAAGTCTGGGGACCCCCGTTGCCAGAACGCCGACAGAACCATGCCTCATGGGCAAGATGACTAAAACTCCATTCTTCGGAACAATGGAGCGAGTAACAGATTTGTTGGAAATCATACATACTGATGTATGTGGTCCGATGAATATTGAGGCTCGCGGCGGCTATCATTATTTTCTCACCTTCACAGATGATTTGAGCAGATATGGGTATATCTACTTGCTGAAACATAAGTCTGAAACATTTGAAAAATTCAAAGAATTTTAGAGTGAAGTGGAAAATCATCGTAACAAGAAAAAAAGTTTCTATGATCTGATCATGGAGGAGAATATTTGAGTTGTGAGTTTGGTCTTCATTTGAAACAATGCGGAATAGTTTCGCAACTCACGCCACCAGGAACACCACAGTGTAATGGTGTGTCCAAACGTCGTAATCATACTTTACTAGATATGGTGCGATCTATGATGTCTCTTACTGATTTACCGCTATCGTATTGGGGTTATGCTTTAGAGACGGCTACATTCACGTTAAATAGGGCACCATCTAAATCTGTTGAGACGACACCTTATGAATTGTGGTTTGGCAAGAAACCCAAGTTGTTGTTTCTTAAAGTTTGGGGCTGCGATGCTTATGTAAAAAAGCTTCAACCTAATAAGCTCGAACCCAAATCGGAGAAATGTGTCTTCATAGGATACCCAAAGGAGACTGTTGGGTACACCTTCTATCACAGATCCGAAGGCAAGACATTCGTTGCTAAGAATGGATCCTTTCTAGAGAAGGAGTTTCTTTCGAAAGAAGTGAGTGGGAGGAAAGTAGAACTTGACGACGTAACTGTACCTGCCCCCTTATTGGAAAGTTTCATCACAGAAATCAGTTCCTGTGATCCCTACACTAATTAGTGAGGAAGCTAATGATGATGATCATGTAACTTCATATCAAATTACTACCGAACCTCGTAAGTCAACCAGAGTAAGATCTGCACCAGAGTGGTACAGTAATCCTGTTCTGGAGGTCATGTTACTTGACCATGACGAACCTACGAATTATGAGGAAGTGATGATGAGCCCAGATTCCGCAAAATGGCTTGAGGCCATGAAATCTGAGATGGGGTCCATGTATGAGAACAAAGTGTGGACTTTGGTTGACTTGCCCGATGATCGGCAAGCCATCAAGAATAAATGGATCTTCAAGAAGAAGGCTGACGCTGACGGTAATGTTACTGTCTACAAAGCTCGACTTGTTGCGAAAGGTTTTCGACAAGTTCAAGGAGTTGACTATGATGAGACTTTCTCACCCGTAGCGATGCTTAAGTCCGTTCGAATCATGTTAGCAATTGCTGCATTTTATGATTATGAAATTTGGCAAATTAATGTAAAGACTGCATTCCTGAATGGATTTCTGGAAGAAGAGTAGTATATGATGCAACCTGAAGGTTTTATCGATCCAAAGGATGCTAACAAAGTGTGCAAGCTCCAGCGATCCATTTATGGACAGGTGCAAGCATCTCGGAGTTGGAATAAACGTTTTGATAGTGTGATCAAAGCATATGGTTTTATACAGACTTTTGGAGAAGCCTGTATTTACAAGAAAGTTAGTGGGAGCTCTGTAGCATTTCTAATATGATATGTGGATGACATATTGTTGATTGGAAATGATATAGAATTTCTGTATAGCATAAAAGGATACTTGAACAAGGGTTTTTCAATGAAATACCTCGGTGAAGATGCTTATATATTAGGCATCAAGATCTATAGAGATAGATCAAGACACTTAATTGGACTTTCACAAAGCACATACCTTGATAAAGTTTTGAAGAAGTTCAAAATGGATCAAGCAAAGAAAGGGTTCTTGCCTGTGTTACAAGGTGTGAAGTTGAGTCAGACTCAATGCCCGACCATTGCAGAAGATAGAGAGAAAATGAAAGTTGTTCCCTATGCTTCAGCCATAGGCTCTATCATGTATGCAATGCTGTGTACCAGACCTGATGTGTGCCTTGCTATTAGTTTAGCAGGGAGGTACCAAAGTAATCCAGGAGTTGATCACTGGACAACGGTCAAGAACATCGTGAAATACCTGAAAAGGACTAAGGATATGTTTCTTGTTTATGGAGGTGACAAAGAGCTCGTCATAAATGGTTACGTCGATGCAAGCTTTGACACTGATCCGGATGACTCTAAGTCACAAACCGGATACGTATTTATATTGAACGGTGGAGCTGTCAGTTGGTGCAGTTCTGAGCAAAGCGTCGTGGCGGGATCTACGTGTGAAGCGGAGTACATAGCTGCTTCGGAAGTAGCAAATGAAGGAGTCCGGATGAAGGAGTTCATATCCGATCTAGGTGTCATACCTAGTGCGTCGGGTCCAATGAAAATATTTTGTGACAATACTGGTGCAATTGCCTTGGCAAAGGAATCCAGATTTCACAAGAGAACAAAGCACATCAAGAGACGCTTCAATTCCATCCGCGATCAAGTCAAGGAGGGAGACATAGAGATTTGCAAGATACATACGGATCTGAATATTGTAGACCCGTTGACTAAGCCTCTCTCACGATCAAAACATGATCAGCACCAAGACTCCATGGGTGTTACAATCATTACTGTGTAATCTAGATTATTGACTCTAGTGCAAGTGGGAGACTGAAGGAAATATGCCCTAGAGGCAATAATAAAGTTGTTATTTATATTTCCTTATATCATGATAAATGTTTATTATTCATGCTAGAATTGTATTAACCGGAAACTTAGTACATGTGTGGATACATAGACAAATAGAGTGTCACTAGTATGCCTCTACTTGACTAGCTCGTTGAATCAAAGATGGTTAAGTTTCCTAGCCATAGACATGAGTTCTCATTTGATTAACGGTATCGCATCATTAGAGAATGATGTGATTGACTTGACCCATTCCGTTAGCTTAGCACTTGATCGTTTAGTATGTTGCTATTGCTTTCTTCATGACTTATACATGTTCCTATGACTATGAGATTATGCAACTCCCGAATACCGGAGGAACACTTTGTGTGCTACCAAACGTCACAACATAACTGGGTGATTATAAAGGTGCTCTACAAGTGTCTCCGATGGTACTTGTTGAGTTGGCATAGATCGAGATTAGGGTTTGTCACTCCGATTGTCGGAGAGGTATCTCTGGGGCCTCTCGGTAATGCACATCACTATAAGCCTTGCAAGCAATGTGACTAATGAATTAGTTGCGGGATGATGCATTACAGAACGAGTAAAGATACTTGCCGGTAACGAGATTGAACTAGGTATTGAGATACCGACGATCGAATCTCAGGCAAGTAACATACCGATGACAAAGGGAAGAACATATGTTGTTATGCGGTTTGACCGATAAAGATCTTCGTAGAATATGTAGGAACCAAATCCAGGTTCCGCTATTGGTTATTGACCGGAGATGAGTCTCGGTCATGTCTACATAGTCCTCGAACCCGTAGGGTCCGCACGCTTAATGTTCGGTGACGATCGGTATTATGAGTTTATGTGTTTTGATGTACTGAAGGTAGTTCGGAGTCCCAGATATGATCACGGACATGACGAGGAGTCTCGAAATGGTCGAGACATAAAGATCGATATATTGGATGACTATGTTTGGACATCAGAATGGTTCAGGATGAGTTCGGGCATTTACCGAAGTACCAGGAGGTTACCGGAACCCCCCGGGGAGTGTATGGGCCTTATTGGGCCTTAGTGGGAGAGAGGAGGAGGCAGCCTAGGAGCCCCCCCCCCCCAAGCCCAATCCGAATTGGGAGGGGGGCCGGCCCCCCTTTCCTTCCTCCCTCTCTCCTCCTTCCTTCCTCTCCTACTCCTACTTGGAAGGGGGGAATCCTACTCCCGGTGGGAGTAGGACTCCCCTAGGGCGCGCCATTGAGAGAGCCGGCCCTCCCCCTCCTCCACTCCTTTATATATGGGGGAGGGGGCAGCCCATAGACACACAAGTTGATCACTAATCTCTTAGCCGTGTGCGGCGCCACCCTCCACCATAATCCACCTCGGTCATATCGTTGCAGTGCTTAGGAGAAGCCCTGCGCCAGTAGCTTCATCATCACCGTCATCACGCCATCGTGCTGACAAAGCTCTCCCTCGACACTCAGCTGGATCGAGAGTTCGTGGGACGTCACCGAGCTGAATGTGTGCAGATCGCGGAGGTGCTGTACTTTCGGTACTAGGATCGGTCGGATCATGAAGACGTACGACTACATCAACCGCGTTGTCATAACGCTTCCGCTTACGGTCTACGAGGGTACGTGGACTACACTCTCCCCTCTCGTTGCTATGCATCACCATGATCTTGCGTGTGCGTAGGAATTTTTTTGAAATTACTACGTTCCCCAACAAGTGGGTGTCTGTTTCTCCAACTTGAGTTGAATCGAGTGTGACTATGCCCGGTCCTTGTTGAAGGTTAAAACAGCAAACTTGATGAAAAATCATTGTGCTTTTGATGCGTAGGTAAGAACGGTTCTTGCTAAGCCCGTAGCAGCCATGTAAAACTTGCAACAACAAAGTAGAGGACATCTAACTTGTTTTTGCAGGGCATGTTGTGATGTGATATGGTCAAGACGTGATTATATAAATTGTTGTATGAGATGATCATGTTTTGTAACACAGTTCTCGGCAACTGGCAGGAGCCATATGGTTGTCGCTTTATTGTATAAAATGCAATCGCCATGCAATTGCTTTACTTTATCACTAAGCGGTAGCGATAGTCGTAGAAGCAATAGTTGGCAAGACGACAACGATGCTTCGATGGAGATCAAGGTGTCAAGCCGGTGACGATGCTGATCATAACGGTGCTTTGGAGATGGAGATCAAAGGCACAAGATGATGATGGCCATATCATATCACTTATATTGATTGCATGTGATGTTTATCCTTTATGCATCTTATTTTGCTTAGTACGGCGGTAGCATTATAAGATGATCTCTCACTAAATTTCAAGGTATAAGTGTTCTCCCTGAGTATGCACCATTGCTACAGTTCGTCGTGCCGAGACACCACGTGATGATCGGGTGTGATAAGCTCTACGTTCACATACAACGGGTGCAAGCTAGTTTTGTACACGCAGAATACTCGGGTTAAACTTGACGAGCCTAGCATATGCAGATATGGCCTCGGAACACTGAGACCGAAAGGTCGAGCGTGAATCATATAGTAGATATGATCAGCATAGTGATGTTCACCATTGAAAACTACTCCATCTCACGTGGTGATCGGACATGGTTTAGTTGATATGGATCACGTGATCACTTAGATGATTAGAGGGATGCCTATCTAAGTGGGAGTTCTTAAGTAATATGATTAATTGAACTTTAATTTATCATGAACTTAGTACCTGATAGTATTTTGCATGTCTATGTTGTTGTAGATAAATGGCCCGTGCTGTTGTTCCGTTGAATTTTAATGCATTCCTAGAGAAAGCTAAGTTGAAAGATGATGGTAGCTATTACACAGACTGGGTCCGTAACTTGAGGATTATCCTCATTGCTGCACAGAAGAATTACGTCCTAGAAGCACCGCTAGGTGCCAAACCCGCTGCAGGAGCAACGCCAGATGTTATGAACGTCTGGCAGAGGAAAGCTGATGACTACTCGATAGTTCAGTGTGCCATGCTTTACGGCTTAGAACTGGGACTTCAACGACGTTTTGAACGTCATGCAGCATATGAGATGTTCCAGGAGTTGAAGTTAATATTTCAAGCAAATGCCCGGTTTGAGAGATATGAACTCTCCAATAAGTTCTACAGCTGCAAAATGGAGGAGAATAGTTCTGTCAGTTGATAGTGTCATTGACAGAGTTCTTCAATCACTGCCACCAAGCTACAAAAGCTTCATGATGAACTATAATATGCAAGATACGGATAAGATAATTCCAGAGCTCTTCGCAATGCTAAAGGCTGCGGAGGTAGAAATCAAGAAGGAGCATCGAGTGTTGATGGTCAACAAGACCACCAGTTTCAAGAAAAAGGGTAAAGGGAAGAAGGGGAACTTCAAGAAGAACAGCAAGCAAGTTGCTGCTCAAGTGAAGAAGCCCAAGTCTGGACCTAAGCCTGAGACTGAGTGCTTCTACTGCAAAGGGACTGGTCACTGGAAGCGGAACTGCCCCAAGTATTTGGCGGAGTAGAAGGATGGCAAAGTGAAAGGTATATTTGATATACATGTTATTGATGTGTACCTTACTAATGCTCGCAGTAGCGCCTGGGTATTTGATACTGGTTCTGTTGCTAATATTTGCAACTCAAAACAGGGGCTACGGATTAAGCAAATATTGGCTAAGTACGAGGTGATGATGCGCGTGGGAAATGGTTCCAAAATCGATGTGATCGCCGTCGGCACGCTACCTCTACATCTACCTTCGGGATTAGCTTTAGACCTAAATAATTGTTATTTGGTGCCAGCGTTGAGCATGAACATTATATCTGGATCTTGTTTGATGTGAGACGGTTATTCATTTAAATCAGAGAATAATGGTTGTTCTATATATATGAGTAATATCTTTTATGGTCATGCACCCTTGATGAGTGGTCTATTTTTACTAAATCTTGATAGTAGTGATACACATGTTCATAGTATTGAAGCCAAAAGATATAAGTTTAATAATGATAGTGCAACTTATTTGTGGCACTGCCGTTTAGGTCATATTGGTGTAAAGCGCATGAAGAAACTCCATTCTGATGGGCTTTTGGAATCACTTGATGCTTGCGAACCATGCCTCATGGGCAAGATGACTAAAACTCCGTTCTCCGGAACAATGGAGCGAGCAACTGACTTGTTGGAAATAATACATAGTGATGTATGCGGTCCAGTGAGTGTTGATGTTCGCGGCGGGTATCGTTATTTTCTGACCTTCACAGATGATTTGAGCAGATATGGGTATATCTACTTGATTAAACATAAGTCTGAAACATTTGAAAAGTTCAAAGAATTTCATAGTGAAGTGGAAAATCATCGTAACAAGAAAATGAAGTTTCTACGATCTGACCGTGGAGGAGAATATTTGAGTTACGAGTTTGGTCTTCATTTAAAACAATGCGGAATAGTTTCGCAACTCACGCCACCCGGAACACCACCTCGTAATGGTGTGTCCGAACGTCGTAATCGTACTTTATTAGATATGGTGCGATCTATGATGTCTCTTACTAATTACCGCTATCGTATTGGGGTTATGCTTTAGAGACGGCTACATTCACGTTAAATAAGGCACCATCTAAATCCGTTGAGACGACACCTTATGAATTGTGGTTTGGCAAGAAACCCAAGTTGTTGTTTCTTAAAGTTTGGGGCTGCGATGCTTATGTAAAAAATCTTCAACCTGATAAGCTCGAACCCAAATCGGAGAAATGTGTCTTCATAGGATACCCAAAGGAGACTGTTGGGTACACCTTCTATCACAGATCCGAAGGCAAGATATTCGTTGCTAAGAATGGATCCTTTCTAGAGAAGGAGTTTCTCTCGAAAGAAGTGAGTGGGAGGAAAGTAGAACTTGATGAGGTAATTGTACCTTCTACCGAGTTGGAAAGTAGTACATCACAGAAGTCAGTTCCGGTGATTCATACACCAACTAGTGAGGAAGTTAATGATGATGAGGAAGCAATGATGAGCCCAGATTCCGCAAAATGGCTTGAGGCCATGAAATCTGAGATGGGATCCATGTATGAGAACAAAGTATGGACTTTGGTTGACTTGCCCTATGAGCGGCAAGCCATATAGAATAAATGGATCTTCAAGAAGAAGACTGACGCTGACGGTAATATTACTGTCTACAAAGCTGGACTTGTTGCGAAAGGTTTTCGACAAGTTCAAGGAGTTGACTACGATGAGACCTTCTCACCCGTAGCGATGCTTAAGTCCGTCCGAATCATGTTAGCAATTGCCGCATTTTATGATTATGAAATTTGGCAAATGGATGTCAAAACTGCATTCCTTAACGGATATCTTAAAGAAGAGTTGTATATGATGCAAGCAGAAGGTTTTGTCGATCCAAAAGGTGCTAACAAAGTGTGTAAGCTCCAGCGATCCATTTATGGACTGGTGCAAGCATCTCGGAGTTGGAATATACGCTTTGATAGTGTGATCAAAGCATATGGTTTTATACAGACTTTTGGAGAAGCCTGTATTTACAAGAAAGTGAATGGGAGCTTTGTAGCATTTCTGTAATTATATATGGATGACATATTGTTGATCGGGAATGATACTGAATTTCTGAATAGCACTAAAAGGATACTTGAATAAGAATTTTTCAATGAAAGACCTCGGTGAAGCTGCTTATATATTAGGCATCAAGATCTATAGAGATAGATCAAGATGCTTAATTGGACTTTCACAAA
This sequence comes from Aegilops tauschii subsp. strangulata, assembly GCF_002575655.3. Taxonomy (NCBI): domain Eukaryota; kingdom Viridiplantae; phylum Streptophyta; class Magnoliopsida; order Poales; family Poaceae; genus Aegilops; species Aegilops tauschii. The sequence goes on from NC_053041.3 coordinate 292,744,993, forward strand.
GCACATACCTTGATAAAGTTTTGAAGAAGTTCAAAATGGATCGAGCGAAGAAAGGGTTCTTGCTTGTGTTACTGATATGTCTCCAACGTATCTATAATTTTTTATTGTTCCATGCTATTATATTATCTGTTTTGGATGTTTAATGGGCTTTATTATGCACTTTTATATTATTTTTGGGACTAACCTACTAACCGGAGTCCCAGTGCAAATTGCTGTTTTTTTTCCTATTTCAGTGTTTCGCAGAAAAGGAATATCAAACGGAGTCCAAACGGAATGAAACCTTTGCGATGATCATTTTTGGAACAAACACAATCCAGGAGACTTGGAGTTGATGTCAAGGAAGCCACGAGGTGGCCACGAGGTAGGAGGGCGCGCCTAGGGGGTAGGCGCTCCCCCCACCCTCGTGGGCCCCTCGTAGCTCCACCGACCTACTTCCTTCGCCTATATATACTCATATACCCCGAAAACATCCAGGAGCACCACGAAACCCTATTTCCACTGCCGCAACCTTCTGTACCCGTGAGATCCCATCTTGGGGCCTTTTCCGGCGCTCCGCCGGAGGGGGACACGATCACTGAGGGCTTCTACATCAACACCATGGCCTCTCCGATGATGTGTGAGTAGTTTACCACAGACCTTCGGGTCCATAGTTATTAGCTAGATGGCTTCTTCTCTCTCTTTGGATCTCAATACAAAGCTCTCCTCGATTCTCTTAGAGATCTATTCGATGTAATTCTTTTTGCGGTGTGTTTGTCGAGATCCCGTGAATTGTGGGTTTATGATCAAGATTATCTATGAACAATATTTTATTCTACTCTGAATTCTTATATGCATGATTTAATATCTTTGCAAGTCTCTTCGAATTATCAGTTTGGTTTGGCCTACTAGATTGATATTTCTTGCAATGGGAGAAGTGCTTAGCTTTGGGTTCAATCTTGCGGTGTCCTTTCCCAGTGACAGCAAGGGCAGCAAGGCACGTATTGTATTGTTGCCATCGAGGATAAAAAGATGGGGTTTATGTCATATTTCTTGAGTTTATCCCTCTACATCATGTCATCTTGCTTAATGCGTTACTCTGTTCTTATGAACTTAATACTCTAGATGCATGCTGGATAGTGGTAGATGTGTGGAGTAATAGTAGTAGATGCAGAATCGTTTCGGTCTACTTGACATGGACGTGATGCCTATATAAATGATCATGCCTAGATATTCTCATAACTATGCACTTTTCTATCAATTGATCGATAGTAATTTGTTCACCCACCGTAGAATTTGCTATCTTGAGAGAAGCCACTAGTGAAACTGTAAGTGCATCTAGTGCCCCTTAGTGATTTTGGTCTATTCAAGACTTATAGGTCAAGGAACTAATGTGTTTGTGAGTGTACACAGGTCTATAAGTCTATGGGGAGTTTGATATTTACAGAGAAAGTCGACCCCTAAAATGAATGTCTTCGACTGAAGACTTCAGATTTCTGAAGACTTTGAAAGTGAAGAAATTGGTGTGACCATGAAGACTTGGTATTCATGCGAGGAGCATGAAGCGTGAAGACCTTTCTTTTCGTAGTTTCATTTTCTCTTTCTTGAGTCATAGGAAACACCGTACTGTTAAAGGGGGTCGAGAAAATACTAAGGAAAAAAATTCCAAGTGATGCTCATCTCAAAATCCTACACCTACCAATCCCTTCGAGTGAAGCCATTGGAAATCTCATGCAGCTCAGTCAATTTCTTCAGTGACAGAGACGAAGTTCTTCTGGTCTCTGAGGAATTTGTTCTGACTAAGGAGTTAGGAATTTGCTAGTGCGGATTGCCTACAAGTGAGGAACATGATAGCCCTAAGGAATTTGATAGTCAAATTTCCGACCGTTGCTGTGCTACGCGCCAGCTGTCCCAAAATATCTCCCCACCTAATGGTCATATCATTGAAGGGCATTTATGTCTTATCATGTCGGGTTGCTCCCTAGGCTATAAATAGCCGCCCCCTACAACCACTAGCTGGTTGGCTGCTTTGAGAGAAACTGACACTTGTCATTTGAGAGGATCCCATCCTCTGAGGACTTTGAGCGAAAATCATCAAGTGAGGAAAACCCAAACCCAAACACCTACAAACCCAAAGTGATTGAGTATCACTGAAGAGATTGATCCTGCGTGGATTCGATGCTTGTTACCTTTGAAGACTGTGCATCTTCCAGACGATTAGGCGTCATGGTCTAGAGCATCCAAGAGGAAATTGTGGATCGCCGAGTGACCGAGTTTGTGAAGGTTTGGAAGTCACCTGAAGACTTACCACGAGTGATTGGGCGAGGTCTGTGTGACCTTAGCTCAAGGAGAATACGGTGAGGACTATTTGTCCTCAGGTTTAAATACCTAGCCGTTCCAACCAGATGTACAACTGTCACAGCAGTTGAAACTGGTCTACCAAATCATTGTCTTCACCAAACCTACTGGTTCTATTTCCTCAACTCTTTCATTTCCTCATTACTGCATTTTGTGCTTGTTCATATCTTTTCGAAGACTTTGACTGAAGACTTTCTCAATTTCTTCAGTCTGTTTGTCTTCATCCTGTTTATCCTGTGTTTACGCTTTCTGTACTCTGTGCATGTTTTCATTTCATCATGATGACCATGCTTATGTTCTGTTATGTTTGCATTCGAGTAGTTATTCTGCTGCAAGTAGTTCTTCTCTTAGGAATTTCCTCACCCTAAAATTCCTCAGTGAAGAATTCATAAAAATCGCCTATTCACCCCCCCTCTAGTTGACTTAACGCACTTTCAATTGGTATCAGAGCAAGGTACTCCCTTGTTCTGTGTGATTTTGGTTTAACGCCTGGAGTTTTAGTTATGTCGACCGCAGGTATGATCAAGGTCTCTGCTGGGTGTCCTACCTTCGATGGGACGGACTACCCCTACTGGAAGAATAAGATGCGAATGCATCTTGAGGCAATTGATAACGATCTCTGGGGTGTTGTGGAAAATAGTGTTCCCTCTGTCACTCCTACCATCAACGCTGCTGACGTGAAGAGATTCAAGCTACTCGACTCTCAAGCGAAGAACATCATATGTGGCCATCTGAGCAAAGGGCAGTAAGGCAGATTGAGTGCTTTGGAGACAACTAAGCTTATCTGGGATAGGCTATCCCAAGTCAATGAAGGAGTCTCAACACAGCGTGACTCTCGAGTTGACGTTCTTCGCAATCTCTTCAACCGCTTCAACAGACTCGACAATGAAAATGTTCAGCAAACCTTCAATCGCCTCACTGACATTTCAAATGAGCTTCAAGCACTTGGTGCCACTGACATCACCGACCATGAGGTGGTGAAGAAATTGCTGAGGTCACTTGATTCCTCATTTGACACTCTGGCACTGATGATACAAGAACGTGGAGACTACAAGTCACTTGATCTCACTGATATCCTCGAAAGGCTAAACACTCATGAGTTCCAGCTTGCTGAGAAGAGAGATCTCTATGGTCCGAACTATGGCTGATCACGCGCCCTGAAGGCCAAGGCAGTGTCTGAATCTGAAGGTGAAGATTCTGGTAGCAGCCTCGGTGATCCTGAAGAACTGAGCCAGGAGCTAGCAATGCTCGTGAAGAAATTCCAGAAGTTCTCAAGGCGTGGTTGCTTTGGAAAATCCTCAAGAAGTGATGATTCCTCATCCCGTGACTACAAGAAGAGGCTATGCCACAAATGCAAGAAACCTGGTCACTACATTCAAGATTGTCCTTAGTGGGAAAATGAATCAAAGAAGAAGAAATACAAGGATTACAGTTCTGATGACTCTAAGAAGAAGAAGAAATCTTCAAAGTCTTCATCATTGAAATCCTCAAAGTCTTCATCTCACAAGAAGAGCAGCTCTAAGAAGGCTCGGGCATTTATTGGCAAGCTAATGGACTCTGAAGCTGAATCTGAGGAACATGAGGAAGAGGAGGCATCTGAGGAGTCAGAATCTAGTGTGGCGAGCCTAGCCCTCGCTATTGCGTTCGTTAGCAAGTCCATCTTCAACTCCGAAAGAAAATGGCTTCACCAACAAGGCTGATGAAGGCAATGATGTCTATGCTCCCACCTATTGCTTCATGGCAAAGGGTGCCAAGGTACTCAAATATCCCTCCTCTGAATCAAGTGAGAATGAATCTCATGAAAACCTCAAGCCTAGCTACTCTAAACTTGCTAAGATTGCTGTGAAACAACAAAAGGTTTTTGAAAAGGTTCAAAACATGCTAGACAAAAGTGATGATATGTTGGGTGAAGAAATGGATCGCACTAAATCCTTGACTGAAAATCTTCAGAGACTTTAGTCTAAGTTTGACAACCTTCAAAGTCATCATAACACTCTCTTATCTGATCATGAGAAGCTTTCTTATGAATTTCTTCAAAGAAAGCAAGATCTTGAGAAGCTAAGGGTGAGTTATGAAGTTCTTCAGAAGGAACGTGATTCATTACTTGCTCAACAAATCAGCGCTGCTCAGGAAGAATTAATTCCTCCATGTTTGAAGTGCATTGAACGTGAATCTGCTAATTCTTCACCTGAATGTTCAAATGCTTTTAATGCTACAAATTCTTCACCTGTCTCTGCTATCACTAATTCCTCATCTGAGGATATTGCTAGTATCACTGACGATGCAGGGCTGAAGGAATTGTATATGACAGGCATGTACAAAAGCCTCAAAGGGCATCAGGCTCTTTGTGATGTGCTTAAAAAACAGATCCTCAACAGGAACCCTAGGAAAGAGGGTATTGCCTTTGAGAGGAAACTCAATGCTGATGGAACATACTGGAAGCCTGAGCAGTACCCCAAAACCTCATGGGTTGCTACAAAGGGACCTCTAGTAGATCCATCTACTCTATCTGGCTTTACATGTGAATCTCCTCATTCTTCTTAGGAGTCATTTGAATCAAACTATAAACTGTTCAAAAATCAGAATGGTGAATTATTTGCTAGATATGTTGGCACTAACTGTAGGAACGTTTCTCCTATGAAGAAAATCTGGGTTCCCAAAAGGTGCCATGAAAGTCTTCACGTGAATGTCATCATGACACCACCTGTGAAGAACAGGAACCCCAGATCAAATTCTTCATATGGATCCAAGTCCTCATATGGACCAAATTCCTCACGTGAATCAAATTCCTCAAAAGGATCAAAGTCCTCATATGAACATCATCGTGCTAACGCCTCTGTTTCGTAGGAAAAAAACTAAGGGCTATGAATATGTGCATTATTTTTCTAACCATTATGTTCATAAGTCCTTGAAGAATTTCTCTGCTTATTCATATGCTTACCCTAACTCCTCTTATGTGAAACGAAGTGGAATGGCTTCTATGCCACCGTTTTCTTATGGAGCTCGCAGAATGATGAACTCTTTGCCACCCCTTCAGATGTGGGTGGTGAAGAAAAAGAAATAATCTCTTATGCAGGGTCAGGTCTCCAGACATACTTAAGCGTGTGAAGAATTTGCTGGAGACCTGAATGTGCTTGAAAGGACACAAGCTAATCATGAAGAAATGAATTTTCATTTCTCACATCCTCATTCTGTTTTATCTATTCCTTTGCTTGATGAAATTTGATCTGATGAATTTGATGTCATATTCTTCACTGAGGAAGTATATGATTTTGTAAGCTGCACTAATTCATCTGCAGGATGATCAACCCAAAGCCACTGAGTGGGTCCTCGATAGTGGATGTACAAATCACATGACTCGTGACAAGAATCTATTGGTGGACGCTCCCTTATCACCATCACATCTGAAGCATGTCACCTATGCTGACAAAGGAAAAAGCAAGGTATTGGGTCTTGGTAAGGTTGCGATCTCAAAGGATCGACACATGGACAAAGTCATGCTTGTCGAGTCCTTATGATTCAACCTCATGTTAGTCTCAATGCTTTGTGATCTTGATATGGTTGTTATCTTTGGCAAGTATCGTTGTGTTGTGATCATGGAAGCTGACCATTCCAAAGTCTTCGAAGGCTTTAGGAGAGGAGATCTGTATATTGTTGATTTCTCTACAGGACCTCAACCAGCTATATGTCTACTTGCAAAAGCTTCAGAAGGTTGGCTATGGCATCGACGACTAGGTCATGCTGGCATGAGGAACTTGCACACGCTCGCGAAGAAGAAGCGTGTCATTGGCATTGAGAATGTAAAATTCCTCAAGGATCACTTGTGCGGAGCCTGTGAAGCTGGAAAGATGACCAAGGCCAAGCATCCCGCGAAGACTATCATGACTATCACTCGGCCATTTGAATTGCTTCACATGGATCTCTTTGGTCCTAACCATTACTCTGCATTCACTAATGAAGCATCTCTATATGGCTTTGGTATTGTTGATGATTTCTCTCGTTACACATGGGTTCATATTTTCACTTACAAACATGAAGTGCAAGAAGTCTTCAAACGATTTTCCTCGAGGGCTTTTACCAACTTTGGTGTGATGATAAAGCACATCAGAAGTGACAATGGAACTGAGTTCAAGAATACTGGTCTTGATGACTATCTTGATGAACTCGGTATTACTCATGAGTTATCTGCTCCTTATACTCCTCAGCAGAATGGCATCATGGAGTGCAAGAACAAGACTCTTGTTGAGATGGCTCGCACTATGCTTGATGAATACAAGACACCTCGCCATTTCTGGATTGAGGCAATTGATACTGCATGCCACATCATCAACATGGTATATCTTCACAAATTCTTCAAGAAGACTGCATATGAACTCCTCACTGACAAGAAACCCAATGTGAGTTATTTCAAAGTCTTCGGTGTTAAATGTTGGATTAGAGATCCTCATCACAATTCTAAATTTACACCGAAAGCACATGAAGGTTTTATGCTTGGTTACGGAAAGGACTCGCACACCTACAGAGTCTTCAACAACGTTCACCACAAAGTTGTTGAAACTGTAGATGTGCGGTTCTATGAGACTAATGGCTCGCAAAGAGAGCACCTACCTCCTGTGCTAGGTGAAAATTCACATGAGGAAACCATCAAGTTTAAATCTACTGAGGATGTCATTCCTACCGAAGAATCTGCTGAAGAAGTCATTCCAGAACATGAAGAACATCATGCTGATGCACCCGAGGAAAATGGTGCTGAAGAAAATGCTGACCCAATTCCTCGACGACAACTTGCTCATCCTTGCATTGCAAATGAAGTGTAGATTGAGAAAATCATCAGCGACATCAACGCACCAGGTCCTCTCACATGCTCAAAAGCTTCACATTTGTCTAACTTTTGTGGGCACTTTGCTTTTGTCTCTATCACAGAGCCCACTAAGGTAGATGAAGCATTTCTGGAGCCTGAGTGGATTCAAGCTATGCAAGAGGAATTACATCAATTCGAGCTCAACAACGTCTGGGAACTGGTCAAACGTCCAGATCCTCGGAAGCACAATATCATTTGGCACAAAGTGGATCTACCGCAATAAGCAAGATGAAAATGGCCTTGTGGTGAGGAATAAGGCACGGCTTGTAGCTCAAGGCTACACACAGGTTGAAGGAATTGATTTCGATGAAACTTTTGCACATGTTGCTAGACTTGAGGCTATTCGCATATTACTTGCTTATGCTAACCATCATAATATCATCTTATATCAAATGGATGTGAAAAGTGCATTCCTCAATGGTAAGCTTGAGGAAGAAGTATATGTTGCTCAACCCCTAGGTTTTGAAGATCCAAAGTATCCCGACAAAGTCTTCAGACTCAATAAGGCCCTCTATGGCCTCAAGCAGGCCCCTCAGGCGTGGTATGATATTTTGAAGGAATTCCTCATGAAGAAAGGCTTCAAACCCGGTTCACTTGACCCAACTCTTTTCACCAAAACCTATGATGATGAATTATTTGTGTGCCAAATATATGTTGATGATATTATCTTTGGCTGTACTGACCAACGTTACAGTGATGAATTTGCCTATATGATGAGTGAAGAATATCAAATGTCTATGATGGGAGAATTGAAATTCTTCTTAGGTCTTCAAATTCGTCAACAGCGCAATGGCATCTTCATATCTCAGGAAAAATACCTCAAGGATGTATTGAGGAAATTCGGCATGCAACATTGCAAAGGCATCAAAATCCCTATTGTAACATCCCAAATTTTTGATTTGGAATGTTATACATTAGATCATCATGCATAACATATTTTATTGCATTTTGTTTTGTGATCCTAGAAATTCTACGCAACTCAAGGACCCACGGAGAGAGTTGGGGATTTCGTTATTTTCATATTTGGGTTTTCTCAAATTTTGAAAATAGGATCATTTGTTTTAATTATTTTCTCTCCGAAAATATCTCATATCAAATATATGAGAGGGGATAATATGACTTCTCCAAAAAAATGAAATATTGGAGCAAAATATTAAAAACAAATATTTGATTTTATTTGGATTTTATTTGATTTTATTTGAATTAGGAAAAATACGTGTTTTTCAAAATTGCATTTTAGGCCCAAATAAATGTTCATCTTGTCCGGCTTATTTTTAGAGGACGGGCAAAATTTATTTCGGGATTTTTGGAGTCTGTTTAGTATTTCTTTTCTTTCTTTTTTCTGCACGTCCGATTTAAAAAAAACGAACCGACCTACCGGGCCATGTCCGGCTAGGACTCTGGCCCGGCCGGCCTTTATAAGCCGCGAGGCCGCCCGCCCCCGCGAAACCCTAGCGCCGCCGCCGCCGAACCGCCCCACCACCGCCGGTTCCGCGTAGCCGCCTCGCCGCCCCGGAGCCCCGCCGCCGACCCTGCCCGACGCCGGAGCCGCCCCCGCCGCTGCCGTCCCGCCACCCGAGGTTGACCGCCGCCGCCGCCGGTTTTCTCCGGAAAACCGTGCGTGTTTTTTTAGAAAACCCCGGTTTATTTTTTTAGATCGGTTTTATTTTTTTCGGTTTAGCCTATTTCGCGGACGTTCATCCGTACGTTCGTTTTAACGAATGGTTTTCGTACCGCAGACAGCGAACGTTCGTTTGTTAGCCTGTTCGTCGGTTTTTCTTTTTCTCGGATTTTTCGCGATTATTTTCGATCGCGATTTCCGATCTGTTTTTTGTTTTAGTATAACTTTTCGCTCGTTTATCGGAATCAGGCGATTCAAGCGCCTAGAGTTTCTTCTCAAAACCCTCTTTCTGTTTAACCAACTCAAACAAGTTTTTGCTACTGTAAAATTTGACTTAGGTCCAGATTAGTAAACGAAGCTTGTTTCTTTCGCCGTTTGAGTTTCGTTGCTTCGTTCGATTTGATTCTTTTTGCAAACCGGAGTTCTTAAGTTGAACTTTCTGGTTAGATCTTTTATTATGAGTTTTACCCGTGCACCCTTGCTTGATTGCTTATGTATGTATTGTTTGTTTGCGATAGACTACCCGGAGTGCAAAGCGTGCTACTACGAGTCTCTAGGTTTCACGGATCATCAGCAAGGCAAGTAACACTTTGATCATACCTCCTTACCACCCAGTTTTATTGCATTAGATCAATCCTCAAACTATTGCATCATTAGGATCTGATTAAAATGTGGGTTTTGGGAAGTAGATGAGGTAGTACCTATTGCCCTGTTTATATCAAACCATTGGGAGTTACTTCTACGTTTGCTTATATTGCTATGCTATGCTAGTAGACATGGATTGGTTTTGAGAGTTTTCCATGACATATGTGAGATTGTTAATTAATGGTCCAACTTAAGGTGGTTACTTTAATTTACATCTAGGTGGATTGAGGCACCTGGAGAACCCAGTGTTGCCTGTATTTTTGGATATCCCGGAGTACCCGTGTGATCATCCTATGGACCGCCACCCAGACTCAAAGGGATCATGAGATTTTTCATGCTAGAAACTTCCATGTGCAGCCACAAGCTATTATGGGCTCTAGCATAGTTGAGTAGGTTACATGACCTCTTGAAGAGGTGGGCTAGCAGATGTAGGGGAAAGTAGGTGTAACTGTCCACCCGGAGTAAAGAGTATTATTTCTGAAAGACTGTGTCTCGGTCATCCGTTTCTCAAACACCATGTAGTGCGAGAGATCAAGCGGAGGCGATCGAGTCTTGTGGGGAAAAGTGCACAAACCTCTGCATTGTGTACAATCTAATCATGGTTAGCCGTGTCCCCGGTTATGGACATCTTGAGTATCTAGTTCTTGGATTATCATGTGAATCTCATCATCATGTTACTTAATTTAATTTGATTGGGTTAATCATGTTCTTAATTGGGATTGAGTTGGAGGTACCTTCTCAATGTTTAACAACCACCATGATAGTTAAATAAAATTTATTCCTTTGTGGTAGGGAAAAATTGGCTTTTCGCAAAACTGTAACCATAGAGCTTTCCACCAGCCAAACATGCATGTAGTGATAGTATTATTATGTTCATTACTCTCTATGTGTTACATTGCCAGCATATTCCATGTGCTGACCCGTTCGGGCTGCAACGTATCATGTTGCAGACTTTTCAGACAACGAGTAAGGTGCCATAGGTCGTGGTCTTATACTCAGTGATGCCGTTGGAGTTGATGGACTCACTTTATCTTCCAAGCCTTCCGCTGTTATTGTTTTAGATGGCCTTAAGCCGTATTTATTGTATTAAGTTCTCTTTTGAGACATTCGATGTAATAAGTGTGTGATTGCTACTCTGTTATAAATCCTTCAAGTACTGTGCGTGTCAGCATTACCGATCTAGGGATGACACTAATGCATAGAGACTAGACTGTCTGAGGTCTGGTCACTACACCTATGCCCACAAATGGCCATCTATGCACTGATGAAAATGGTATTGACTTCGATCAAAAGGTATACCGCTCCATGATTGGATCTTTATTGTATTTATGCGCATCTAGGCCAGATATTATGCTTAGTGTTTGCATATGTGCCCGATTTCAAGCTACACCGAAGGAATCACACCATAAGGCTGTGAAGCATATTCTTCGATATCTAGCTCACACACCAACACTTGGACTATGGTATCCCAAGGGCTCGGCTTTTGATCTCATTGGATATTCAGACTCTGACTATGCTGGTGATCGTGTGGACCGCAAGTCAACATCGAGCACATGCCATTTCCTCGGACGATCCTTGGTCTGTTGGTCCTCGAAGAAACAGAAATGCGTATCACTGTCTACTGCTGAAGCTGAGTACATTGTTGCTGGTTCTTGCTGTGCTCAATTGCTATGGATGAAGCAAACCCTCAAGGACTACACGTCAACACGAAGAATGTGCCTCTCTATTGTGACAATGAGAGTGCCATCAAGATTGCTCATAACCCAGTTCAACACTCGAAGACAAAGCACATTCAGATTCGTCATCATTTTCTTCGTGATCATGTGTTGAAGGGCGACATGTCTATTGAGCATGTGAAGACTGAAGAACAGCTAGCCGATATCTTCACAAAGCCCTTGGATGAGAAGAGATTTAGCAAGTTGCGGTGTGAGCTAAATATCCTAGAATCTTCGAATGTCCTATGAAATGGACACACATCCTAACACTTATGCAAAATTGATGACTTAGATGTGCAACACACGAAGAAACGTTTTTCTTCAATCAATGAAGACTAACACTCTAAGTGTGAAGAAATTAAAAAAGAATTTGATTCTCAGAACCCTACGAAAATTGTATGCGGTGTCTGAAATCATCATTCTTATACGGTGGGTCACGCCACCAACAAAAGTTGAAAATCTTCAATTTGAGTTTTTTTTCTTTTTGAAATTCCTCAGTTGTTCAATTTCTTCAACTTTGCATTATCTTCATAGATTCCGTCGTTTTTTCTTCATTGGCTATATATATATATATATATATATATCAAGGTTGGAAAAAGCGCTAGGCGGTAGGCGGGCGATGACTCTCTACCTAGCACCTAGCCTGCCTAGGCGTAGCCTAGGCGGGCCAAGGCGTTTTGTATGGTAGCAGGTTAGGAGGACAACTTTTTGTCTAGGCATAGCCTTAGGCATTTTCTACTACAGTAGGTTAGGACAATTGAATGATAATAAGATACTCCCTCCATCCCATGATATAAGATCTTATATCATGGGATGGAGGGAGTACATCACAACAACTTGAAGAACTAAAAATGATCTACTCAAGGGAAGTAGCAGTAACATAGGAACATCAAATATTCAAATATACTTGAGGCAAACATCGCACAAGACCCAATATGGCATATAGCATTATAAATTATGAGCTCAAGTTCACAAGTACTTTATTCCTATAATCTTATTTGAAAGACTTCTCTCAAGTCACAACAGGGATAGTTCCACACAGACGCACAACTTGAGTTAAGTTAGGATCAATAGGATGTGTCCACTGTCAATGGGACCTATCTTGTGTGGCTCGGCGCTTCCAATACAAGTAAGTTAAGCATCTCCAACACGAGAAATATTCATGCCTTCTCTGAGCTCTAGCTCACGGGAAGTCTTTTCCCTCCTCTTCTTAGATGCCTCCTCAAGAGATTTCCTGCACCTATCTTTAGCTTCCTGCGAGCTTTTCTTGCATTTAGCCACAAAATTACCAACGTGAGCCACATGCTGCTTGTGACGATAAACACCTCCAATGATCACATGGTTACAAAACAAACACTTCACTTTGTCCTTGTTGGAAACATCGGCTAGACTCCCATACTCCCATCCCACATCATCCGACTTTCTCTTACGGGCATTCTCTTCCAGCAACATTGATGTTATATTTGTCTCCAACATCCTACAAATGCTCGAATACACAGCAGCAATAGTTCAGTAATTCACATCGATAATGATAAAAAATATGGACCAGATCTATCAAAGTGGAGACCACAAGTAGGCATAAATCAAGATAATAATCAAAGCAAAAAATGCAATATAGTATGTCTATACGGGTGTGCGTGTGTCCACATCCGAAAAACATACAGTAGAAGATAAATCATTACCCACTTAATTAGGTATATGATTTTTACAGAAGCAGACAGAAGCAAAGCAATATAAGTTATAATATCATAAATTCATTGTATATGCAGATCAAATATGAAATAGGTAGGAAGCTGCCTATGGAGAGATTCCAAGCAAAACAAACTAAATAGAAAATACAAAAACTACAATGAGGGAAACCAAAGAACATAATTTTTTGCATTACAAGTTTATAAATTTGTTGCATAATTGCATTGGGAACTTATTTAGTCCTGCAAGGCTGCAATGCTCGATACAGATCCAGAAGCAAATCTGTTTTTATACCGACTAAACAACCCTCTGATTAATGAACCTCTAGTCTGCACAGTAAAGATTACCAGCAACCACATACATATGATCCTACTTTTACACTAGGAGTAGTTCCGGCTGGTGTTGCATCTTGGCATCAGGCAACAGAAGAGAAAATCATAGCACAAACTTCCAAGAAACTTTCTGTTGTGAAGTAAATCGATAATACAAAAACTACCATGGAGGAAACCAAAAGAACATATTTTTTGCATAAGCTCATAAATGTGTTGCATTCGAAACTTATTTTGTCTTGCAATGGTCAATACCGATCCAGAAGCAATTTCCTTTTTATACAAACTGAACAACTCCTCTGATATACTAATTTGAAGTATCATGTGATATAAATAACCTCATATCTCTACATTCAAGATTACTAGAAGCCACACTCACACGCATATGATCCTACTTTTAGACTAGTGTACTAGTAGCAGCTATGTCACTGTCACATTTTGGCATCATGCAATAGAATATGATCCTACTTCTATACTAGTACAGTAGTACTAGACTACTAGTAACGTCCAGTATCACATCTTGGTATCATGCCATGTATATAACTTATGAACTGAGACAATCATAGAAGGAACTTCATTAACATGAATAGTGCACATAATGATTACCTTCAGACTAGTGGATACTTGCCTTGCTTCTTCAGGCGCTAGATATGACCAGCCCACTTTAACCTCCTCGTCGGATGAGCTGTCGAGTACAACTGCATCACAAAGTTACTATTATTTTCAGTCATGTCTTATTCCATTAGAAGTGATCAGTAAAGAAAATTTCATAGGTTCAGAGTCTAGGGTGGTCAGGTCATTTGGTGCAACGGCCAGCGGCAGTAGGCGTAGGTCAGGCAGAGGGAGCACTGCAGGCTGCCGAGCTGGCTGCCGGCGAGCACGGGCATGCCGGATTGCGGTGACAGACTAGGCGAGACCAAAGGCATTGACCCAGACCAGGAGCAGCTTTTACCTTGAGCCTGAGCATAGTTCCTGTCTCCCACTATATTGTTTATGCCCAAATACTAATTGCTTCTTACTGTATTTGTTACACCTTGTAAATGCATGAGCAAATTCAGACACAACAGCATCAAGGCATGTATAAATCAGTTGCAGTCTTGCAGATCGAACAAATTAACTATCATTTCTTTTGTTGACTCGATTATGGTACTACTACGTGATGCTGACATGACATTTAAATTGTGAGATCTCTGCACAATTTTTTTTATTGAGTGGCACCCCTGCGCTGCAATCCTAGATCCGCCAGGGATGGATCAAACAGCACCCAATTAACAATCTAGATAAATCAATATCAATACATAAAGTGCAGATCAAGTGATTCCATGCGAGGGACAGGGCAGCAAGTAGCAACAAACTAGCAATCCAGGGGACGATGCAGAGGCAGTACACAGGCACAGTGAATACACGAGAAGAGAAGGGACAAACAAAATCGAATTGGTAGCTCACCTGTAGCAGGGAAGAAGACCGGATCTCAGCTTGTCATCGAGTAGAGGGATGGAGAGGAGGAAGAAGTCATGGCTGCATGGTGAGAGGATGAGGTGAATCTCTTCGTCTCGGCGGCCGGAGGACGAAGCGAGGACGGAATAGATCTAGCCGCCGCCACCCTTTTCAGTGTATATATATCCAAAGTCTAGCCAAATCTCTCCTTTCCTCCGCCGGCAAACTTCCTGCAATCTTCTCCATCCTCTCGCGATCTTCTCCCCACCTTCCCGCCCAGGCTTGTAACCTCTCCGATTCCATCTCCGGTCCGCCTTGCTCTGCCTTGCGCCGCCTCCTCGCCGCTTTTCTCCGCTTCATCGCGCTTAGGCACACGCCTGGATCCGCCTAAGCGATGGGCCCGCCTAAAGCACCGATTAGGCCCAAGGCTACGCGGTGGGCTGTCGCCGAGTGCTTCAGCGCGCCTAGGCATACGCCTAATAACGCTTTTTCCAACCCTAATATATATATATATATATATATATATATATATATATATATGAGTTTATGTCCTCTACAACATTCACTTATTGCTATTTCTTCAAGTTGTTTTTTTTGCAAAGTGAATGTGATCGGACCCTTCCCACTCTATGCTAAACTCAACCCAGTCTATTCACAAAATTCCTCATATGCGTTCTATTTGAAACTCGTTCAAAATCTTCACTGTGTCCTTGTCAGCTGAAGAATTTGCGAACGATACATTAAAATTATCTTATCTGAATTTTCGGCGTTTGCCGCTCAAACCGTTCCACATTCCACTATGGATTTATCCATTCACCCACGATCGCATACGATCGCCACCTCTTAGTACGTGGGTGACACATGTCACGCGAATGAGAAGGGTCATGGGCACGTTCGTCCAATTTCCTCAGGCGAGCAGTTTTTCACCTCGGCTATAAATACCCCTCCCTTCCTCACTTTGTTTTTACTCCGCTCGACCTCACTCCCTCGCTCGAGCTCTCAAAACCTAGCGCCGCCGCTACTTCCATCGTCACCGGTGAGGAAGAGCTTCACTGCCTCAACCTCGTCACCGTCGTACTCGTGCCGGCCGCGGATTTCTTCACTCTGCCGCCGCCGTAGCTGTCTTCCTCTGCCAAGTTAGGGCGTGGAAGATCTGAACTGACGAACTTCTAAATCTACACTTCCCAGTTTGTCGTGTTCTTCGTCAAGGGTAATTAAAAGTTGCTTTTACTGCCCTTGTTGATTCTGATGTTTTCTACAAAATCTTCAAAAGGTGTTTATTCTTCAAATCTTCACACACTAAACACCTCACACAACATCTGTTCTTGATCTGTTTCCCTAAGCAACATTTTTCTTCAAGATTCCTCAATTGTGTGGATTTTCAATCTGTACAACTCTAGAACCTAAGTCAAAGAACGCCTAGTGAAATTCCTCAAGACTCATCTGGTCAAATTCCTCAAACTTGTTCTTTTTGCAAAAACTTCTGAGAACGCATATGACCTCTCCAAATTCTTCGCAACTATATTCTGTTCGCAGGTACACATGTCCGCTGCTGAATCTCTAGGTTCTCATAAACTTAACTTATTTGTAGCGTTCCTCGAAGAAAAGTTGCATACCTCTTCAGAGAATTCTATTGTTCAGATTCCTCAACTGAAGAAAATGGCTGACGGCAAGAGACCTCAGAAGGGAGGAAAGAGACCAGAAACAAACACTGCTTTCGAGATTCCTGTTGACATCTATGATGAATATTGCACTCCTGATGAGGCCAAGTATGGCAAGGAGAACAAAAATCAGCGCAAGGTGCACATCCAAAGGATAGAGAGGAGATGGGCACGGGAACGGAGGGAGTACAGATATGTGACTCCAAAGTACATGAAGAAATTTGCAGTACACCCTCCATGCCCAAGACCTCCATTGGCACCTTGCCAAGAAGCTGATCCCTCTACACTACAAAAAAAAGACACATCCGTGACTTTTTGGGCCGAACGAAATTTTTTTCTGTCATACATATGACACTTCTATGACGATAATTGTGACAAAACCCGGTATCATCATAGATGTGGTGGGCTCCTACTTCTATGACAGAAAATGGGCTTTTCGTCCTGGGCGGGCCGGAGACGCAGCTGCATGACATTCTTTGGGCCGTCCATGACGGAAAAAACCGTGGTAGAAGCAAGGGGGAGGAAAATTTCGGGGAGTTCCCGGTTACGGTGGGAGGTCGGGGGCCGAGCGATGCGCGTTTCTCTCGTACACGTACACGCGTGTGTGCGAGGCGTTGGCTCTAACTGAACCCGAGCGAGGCGTTGGGCTCTAACTGAACCCGAGCGATTGCACTGCAGGCTACGCATTATTGAACCCGAGCGATCGATCGATGGCTGTTAATTGAACCCGATCGAGCGATTCCTTCGCTACTGCTGCTAACTGAAGCCGATCGATTGGATGAATAGTGAGCGTTGTGGGGGGGTTGGATGAACAGTGAGCGGTGGCGTTGCCTCTGGATGAACAGGACCCCGTGGTGTGGTGGAGGGCTGGATGAACAGTAGACGGTGGAGGGGTGCCCGTGGAGGGGTGGTTGAACAGTAGCCGGTGGAGTAGCGCGCGGTGGAGGCTGGATGAACAGGAGCCCGTGGAGGCTGGAGGAGGTCGACGGAGGAGATGAACAGTATCCCGTGGAGTCCCGTTTTGCGGTACGCCACACCCCTCCCGATCAACAGGACCCCCGTTTCGACCGTAGGAGGTCCGTTTCGTCCGTTTTGCGGTACGCCACACCCCTCCCGATCAACAGGACCCCCGTTTCGACTGTAGGAGGTCCGTTTCCTCCGTTTTGCGGTACGCCACACCCCTCCCGATCAACAGGACCCCCGTTTCGACCGTAGGAGGTCCGTTTCCTCTGTTTTGCGGTACGCCACACCCCTCCCCATGAACACGATGCATTCCGTTGCCTCCCCATGAACACAACGCATTCCGCTGCCTCCCCATGAACACGACGACGACGCTGTTTCTCCGTTCCGACCCAGCCATGTACACGAGCCCTCGCCGTACGTATGCACAAGTAGGCGTTCGAGACCCTGCCCGTATGTACGTACGTGGCTGTATTTTCTTTCTTGCACCCTGGCCGCTGTACGTACGTGTACATGCTACGTGCGCACCTCTACTACGACACGTACGCGCCTCTACTACGACACGTGCGCGCCTCTACATCGACCAGTATATATGTACATACACGTTCGCGACCAGAATGACAACGCTATGTACGCTTCGACCAGGTGGGTCCCGACTGTCAGGCACTTCCTTGCCTGCGAAGATGTAGCTGGTGGGAACCAGCAGTCAGGGGGGCGAATCGTTTTGGTTTTTTTTTTGCCCGGACGCACTTCCTTGTGTGCGAAGATGTAGCTGGTGGGTCCCAGCAGTCAGGGGGGCGAATCGTTTTTTTTTGCCCGGACGCACTTCCTTGTGTGCGAAGGTCTAGCTGGTGGGTCCCAGCAGTCAGGGGGGAAACTTTTTTTCGCAAAATACGGTGGCCCGTCCGGTGGGTCCCTGCTGTCAGGTGGACGAATCATTATTTTCCGCGTAATAAGGAGGCACTTCCTTGCTGCCGCCGTGGACCCAGCTGTCAGCCTCTCCACGTACAGTCCACGTCCGATGGAAGTCGTTCCTTGACCACGTTGACCACGCCGCGCCGAGAGCACCATGGCGGTGGATGACGGCGAGGCCTAGGAAGGGGACGACGCGGAGCCGGTGAAGACGCGGCAGTGGATGCCCACGCGGAGAGGAGTATGAGGGTTCACTCGTTCAGCTGCGGTGTGAGGCTGCCGTCGCCCCAGGGCCTGGCCAGCGGTGGGAATAGTAGGGGGCGGTGAGGCCTCCATGGTAGCACAGCCGGCCACGGGAGGCAGGAGCAGGCGGCACGACCGGCGCTGCTTTGGGCGGCTGGAGCAAGAAGACCAGAGGTTGAAGAAGCACTACGGCCGTTGGATGGACATCGTACGGTCACTGGAGCTAGAATCGTTCATATTGACTAAGTTGACAAAGCCCTCCGTCCCCGTCAACTTAGTAGGCCCACAAGTCAGCCTCCCACCAAGGTGGGTCCCAGCTAGCAGGGGGAGTATTCATTTTTTTGTGCGTAATAAGGAGGCACTTCCGGTGGGTCCGAGCTGACACCGGGGGAACTTTTTTCCACGAAATACGGTGGCCCGTCCGGTGGGTCCCAGCAGTCAGGGGGAAACGTTTTTTCGTGAAATAAGTTGGCCTGTCCGGTGGGTCCCCGCTGTCAGGTGGAGGAATAATTATTTTGCGCGTAATAAGGAGGCACTTCCTTGCGGCCGCCGTGGACCCAGCTGTCAGCCTCTCCACGTACAGTACTCTTCCGATGGAAGTCGGTAGTTGACCACATTGACCACGCCGCGCCGAGAGCACCAGGACGGTGGACGACGGCGAGGCCTAGGAAGGGGACGACGCGAAGCCAGGGAAGATGCAGCAGTGGAAGCCCGCGCGGAGAGGAGTACAAGGGTTCACTGGTTCGGCTGCGGTGTGAGGCTGTCGTTGCCGCAGAATAATAGGGGGTGTGGGTGAGTGGAGGGATGGCCTGGCCAGCGGTGGGAGTAGTATGGGGGCGGTGAGGCCTCCGCGGCAGCACAGCCGGCCACGGGAGGCAGGAGCAGGCGGCACGACCAGCGCTGCTTTGGGCGGCTGGACCAAGAAGACCAGAGGTTGAAGAAGCACTACGGCCGTTGGATGGACATCGTACGGTCACTGAAGCTAGAATCGTTTATATTGAGTAAGTTGACAAAGCCCTTGGTACGCTCCAACTTAGTAGGCCCACAGGTCAGCCTCCGAAACGGTGCGCCCCAGATGTTAGGGGGAGGAATCATTTTTTGGGCGGCCGAAGCTAAGAATATCCGAGATTGAAGAAGAAGCACGACATCCATTGGATAGACATCCAACGGCCACTGCTGCTAGAACCGTGTGTTGACTATAATAAGTTGACAAAGCCTTGCATACGCGTCAACTTATTTTTTTTAGGGGACGCGTCACTTAGTAGGCCCACAAGTGTGTGGCAGAGAACTTATAGCTCATTTGCGTTTTGTAAGAATGTACACCCCATTTTTGAATTCTAATGGAATTTACAACAGCCCATTTATAGTTTGTTAAAAGTACAACCCATTTTCTAGCTAGGACAACGATTAATAATTTCAACCAACCGTTGAAGACAGAATTCAATAAATTTTCCCACATTTTGATGGGATCCGAAATATTTTTATCCCGAAATTTCTAGTCAGATTAAATATAAATTTGTATTACGTAAAAATCCAACGAAACATTGCGCGCGCAACAATGAAAATTTAAGATTTTCAAAATCCATAAATAATATTTTATAAACTAATTTCGTGTTTGGTGCATTTTTTATAGTTACTGCCCAGTTTTTATAATTACATCCCATTTATTATTTTTTAAAGCCCATTTTCCTGTTAAGCCTAATGCATCCCTCCTAGGAAAGATTTGCAGCCCAGCGGGGCGGAGAATAACAAGTTGACCTTGCTTGGGTATTCCTCAAAAAGACGTATAGCTCGGCTAGCCATTTTCATCTTGAAAAAATTAGTATCTAGGCTGGATATCTAGCCTGGACTAGACGGGCCACAGCCCGCCCAGTTAATACCCTGCTCTCCTCTGAACAACAACGAAATCATCGCCAAGAAAAACTCTGCAGTGCCCACGCCTCAAAAACACAAATACTGCTCGAGCTGCTTGGTCCCAGCTGTCGGCCGCACCTTGTGCAATTCTCTCGTTTATATTGACTACATAGGTTGACAATGGTGTGGGACCGTGATGTCAGGAAACCAGGAGAAAGCAAAAAAAATATAGTTGTACATAATAAGGAGGCACTTGCGTACGTACGACTATGGCCCTAGTGGGTCCCTAGTGTCATCCAGTCAAAATAAAGTCATCTCCTGAATCCTCATGTTCGTTGACGATGTTAACAATGCTCGGCGTCACGGCGAGCGCAACAACTTGAAGGACAACGGAGAGGGCCTCGCGGGCCCTACGGATGGTCTGATACAGCGCCCGCTGCTCATTCAGGAAGCCAGGATCATCGGACACCTATGAGCACCTTCGAGAAACTGAGACGGCATGAAACGGTAAGGCCGCGCTTGGGAGCTCTGTTTATTTCAAACCTGTATTAACATACAAGTGTAATTTACTCGTCATCGGAAACAACACGTAAAATACAGGCGTAATGAAACCGAGGGCCCGAGGTCTGTAAGTAAAACCTGCGGGTTACGCGTGTAATTTGAGAGACCAGTGTATATTTTTACGAGCACTGCTATATGGACGACATTACCAGACGATACATGCATGACGTGCGTATCATGCCATCCATGGGCAAGGCTGAAACAGCAGCTAACGGCTGGATTAGCAATCGTCCGAGTGTCGTTTAGCGTTTTTATCGTGTGTGAAGTACTTCCGATATTTTACTAGTCGAAATCGACCAACCAAGCGCCTTCGCCCGAGACCATCTGCTTTAATTTACAAGCGTCAGTTTTACAAGCGGTTTTGGTTGGAAAACGACGATCCAATCATGGCCTAATATCATGAGTTCGTAAGAAGATCATATGGTTTCACGTCTAACCTACCCGACTTGTCGTATAGGCTATGAATGAAACATCAGACGATGAACTTCTTAAGCACGGAAACAACAAAAGAGGATGATCTTCTTAAAAAGCAAATCACTGGCATTAGATCGACATGCAAAACAATACGAAGCATTATTCTCAGGAGGCACGGTGAACAGCTCGTGATGCCGCATGCCACAACATTCCAAGCTCAACTTTGCAATCAAACACAAGGCCTGGCATTACATAGACAATATTCAGAACAAACTCTTAACACGGGAATATCTCAGCAGAGTAACTATTTACTTCTAAACTGAACACAGGAATAGGAAAAAACACTCGACGCTACTCACGGCAAGGGCGTCCCACTCAAAAATATCAAATGCATGTCTTCTGGCTAACATCAATGAGCAAATTTTGACAAGGTTTTCCAATTCCAATATATTAAACTAACGTCTTCTTGCTAACATCAATGATTAAACTTTGACAAGCTTTTCCCATTCAAAATATGTCATGCCTATGATCGTGGAGTCCTGTCGTACCTTCTTGTACTTGTTTGGGCACTTTTTGCCCAGGGCACTCCACGTGTTGTTAAATTGCCAATGGTATCTGCAGACTAGTCATGTCACCGGTGTCTAATAATACTCTATAAAGCTTCTCGGTCATTCCTTCTGTAATGTAGCGCAAACAGTGACTGCTTCTTTCTGCAAAGTGGAACGACCAGCTGGACCCAGTAATGCAGCAGTTTGCCTTGGACACATTGGCTCCTTTTGTGCAGTTCAACTAAAATCGAAGTCAGAATAAAACCGAGCTTTGATTTTGATATCCCTGTAAGCAACAATAGGTATAAGGCACTGCAAAGGATGGCTCCCACCTCTCTCCTCTCCACCTTGGGCGACTACGATGGCGATTCTAGGGTTTAACCCTACGATCTCCTCCTGGCGATCCCAATGGATGGCCTCCTCCATTGGGATTTTTCCCCCGGCCTTAAGGTCGAGGCACAGGTGCGTGCACGGTTTGGATCTACGGTCCATTTCGTCCCCAACTCCGGCTCCAAGGAATTCTTCCTTGAAGTTTCCTTCTCCTCGGCCTCTTTTCCCCTTTCGGTGGATTCGGTTGGTTTGGCTCTTCAGTCTTGTATTGGAGGGCTTGGTGCGGGTTTCAATGTAGTTCGCTTGGGTGATCGTCATTTCCGGTTCTCTGTGGCATCCAATCGAGTGGGACATTTTATCTTTGGGCTACGGGACCGTATTTGGCCGGACTTTATTTGTCATTTTCATTTGCATCGTGGTATGGATAAGCGCCCCAGGATTCAATCATGGCATACGGATACTGAATTGACTGGTTTGGCTTCTTCACCTGGTCCGGCAATCAAATCTAAATGGTTATCATCTCAACAAAATATGACTATGGATCCTGCATCTATTCCAGTGTTTTTCAGAAATTGGGTTTGATCCCGCCGCCGACGGATTTGCATTCCGGCGAGCCCCCGACCGTGCTCTCTTTTGGTAGTTTTCGGGCTCCGGTTTCTCAGGATAATTTTCGGATTGGATCCATATCCGTACCTATTTCCTCCGATATTCCGGCCAAGTTACCTTCTTTTCGAGGTGAGTTGTTTGTTCGGGGTTTATGGGAGTCCATTCCGGATGATATTCTTTATTCCATATTGGATGGATGGCAGGCTGGTTATGATGATGACAGTGTTCAGCAAATGGTACAAATCTCTTCAGTTCCCACCAAAGATTATATATACAAGCGGCTTAAGCTTTGCTCTTTATGTGATCGGCCTGGTCATGTTGCTGCTTGTTGCAATGGGTTCTTTTATCAGCCTTGTGGGGATGTTTCTGTGCATGACTCCTGTGTTTCTACACGTAATAATTCCAACTTTCATTTGCCATGCAAGGTGGGTCCGGACCATTTAGGCCATCCATGCAATGCGTGTTCTGCAATGGATCACATGACTAGCCTTTGTCCTAGGCTTCGCCGTTGCCCGTTCTGCCTCCATCTGGGTCATGTGGCCCGTAAGCCCAGCTATTGCAATGCTTTACCTCATTTGGTTTGGGCACAAAAATCTTTACCAGTAACAAAATCTGAGAGGATCCTGCCTCGGGGTAAGCTGGAGGCGTCTGTGTTTGGTAATTCTATGGTTGTTGGTATGGCCCGTGTGGCGAGGGATACGCGGGCCCGTTGGATTTGGAAACAGAAACAGAAAATCCCACGCTCCTCGGAAGTGGCCACCGCTCAACGCTTGACGATACGCCTCCCTGGTCAGGGTGTAGTCACTTCAGCCTGCCAAAAACCCCAATCGAGTCAGCCGGCGTCCTCGAGCTCACCACCCCAACCTTCATTGCCCCCGCTTCCACCGATTTCGTGCTGTCCGTCATCGGCGATTCCTCTCTCGGCGGATTCCACACCCCTGACAGCTCCAGCTATGGCAAACTTTCCAGTGCGCCCGTTCGCCTTCGCCCCGGTCGGATCGACCTTCGACCGTGGCCCTGCTCATCGCGTTCAGCGCCATGTCATGGTGGTCGATGATCCGCCCCTCAACCATGACAGGTATGCCATTGTTACCGTCCATCCTCCAGTCCCTGATCATCAAAAGGAGCTCTGGTTGGCCGAGGTCTGTCGCATCATTACTGGGGATCTAGAGTATGATTTGGTGGATGATTTTATTTACCCGTTAGGAATTGGCTGTGTGGTCTTTGCGGATATGGAGAGTCGGGATGCTGCAATTAGGGAGGGACCTCATGCTCTGTCTGAGGATTCTACTTTTTCTCTGGTACCTCATGATGAAGGCCTCAATATGCGCATGCCTGCTTTTGAATATGAGGTTTGGGTTATGTTTCTAGCTTTCCCTATGGATTACCAGACTGAGCACTATATTCACAAGGCAGTTTCTAACTTTGGAAAGCTCCTGGTGTGGCCACGTCCGGGTTTCAACAAAGCTCGAGTTCTGGTTAAATGCCATATCAAAGATGTGGCTGAAGTGCCACATAGCCTGTTGGTTACCAGGGTCGGTTTGCTACCAGGGCTTGCTCGATCCTGGTCTGTACCAGTGTATGTTCTGAATGGCAGGAATACTATTCCTAATTTAGTTGGCAAGATGCTCCTCCGCTTCTGAATGCATCACCCCACCCTTATGAGCTTCCCTACTACACCCTCATGCAGCAAGCACGAATTGATGAGATGGCTGCCCAAGAGGCTCTGAATGATGCAGCATGGCACGCCCCAGAACCGGCCCAGGTGCAATTCCAGGATAATGGTTGGCCTGTGTGGCCTGTGGTTCCCCCGCCATACACAGGGTTCAGCTTCAGAACGTTCTTCCAGTACGATGGACCGTCTCTGATGGATGGGGTGGATCCTGAAATCAATATCCAGGATGATTTGTCGGATGTTTGGTCCTCTGACTTAGAGTTTCAAGCAGTGGAAGCTCTGGCGGATGGTTTTGTGCTTGGGAATCCTACTGCACGCCTTGCATTCGTCAGAGCTGGAGGAAATTCAGCTAGTTTCTTTGTGACTGTCGATCATGATTTGTTGCTCTGGATAGGAGGGATGCTTAAACGCATATATACGCCAGCCCTAGCCTTTCAGACATCTGAGGCTGTTATGTTTCCCCTCAATCCTTTCAAGTTTATACAGAACCAGTTGAATGTTGCTGTCTCTATCTGGCTGGAGGGCATAGTCCCAGAGCGTGATGTTCTGACAGAGGTGTTCAGTTCAATATTTCAGATGGGGGCTGCCATCATCCCGTCGTCTTGGCTGCAGGAGGCCACTGAATGCAGATCTTCAGCGTTTGACACTGAGTGGGGGAGGGCGGCTTGTTCTCCTGGTCTTAAGGAGCTTTCAAGACTTGCCCCCCAAGATGCAGCCTTACATCCAGTCACCCTATCTGCTCAAGTGTCGGCTCTTCAGGTGATTGCTTCTACTTCTCTTTATAATGCCTCTCAGTCCCGCAATGTGCTTGTGCCTCTCGACACAACCACTGTCAGAAGAAGTACTCGTTCTACTAAGTATGATGGTTTCAAGATCAACCACGTCTCTGATATCAAACGCTCAAAGTCACGGGTGAAACCACGCGAAACTTCTTTTATCACAGCTGTTTCTTTGGCTGCTACCACCGTGCAGGTTCAGTCTGATGATTGCCCCCCTCCTATGACGATTGAAGATCTTCAACAGATGGGCAAATGCTGCGGTATTGCGCAGGAGGCTCTTTCCCCCGAGAAGCTGCTGGATGATCAGCGCTCGTCCACGGGAGCTGGAGACTGAACTTCTGCTGGTTCATGAATAAGTCGTGGAATGTTTTGTCGTGGAACATCCGGGGCATCAACTCTGATGCTAAAACTTTGGCTCTCAGAAATACTATCGATACTAGTGGTTGCTCTGTGATATGTATCCAGGAAACAAAGCGTGAATCTTTTGATCTGGCATTTATTAAAACTTTCTGCCCTAAGCGGTTTGATAAATTTGTGTTTGCTCCATCTGTGGGTGCCTCGGGTGGTCTTATTATTATTTGGAATAGCTCCGTGTTTGTGGGCACTCCTTGGTACGTTGATTCGTTTGCTGTGGGTGTCTCTTTTGTTGCTACCCAATCCAGTGACTCGTGGAAATTGATCAATGTTTACGGTCCATGTTCTGGTCAGCGTCGGCTGGATTTTACTAATTGGTTATTTGACCTACATATACCTGATGATGAGAACTGGTTGATCCTCGGTGATTTCAATTTTATTCGTTCCACAACTAACAGAAACAAACCTGGGGGTGACGCTGCGGACATGCTGCTTTTTAATGAAATTATTAGAGCACAGTCTCTGATGGAATTACCAGTGAAGGGCCGAACATATACCTGGAGTAATATGCAAGACGACCCCCTACTTGAACAGCTTGACTGGTTCTTCTCGTCCTCTTGCTGGACCACTTCGTTTCCAAATACAATGGTCTTGCCATTAGGAAAACCGGTGTCCGATCATATTCCCTGTGTGGTTACAATTGAGTCCTCTATCCCCAAGTCCAAACTCTTCCGTTTTGAGAACTTTTGGATTAATCATTCTGGGTTTATGGAGGTGGTGGCCGCTTCCTGGTCCAAGGCATGCCATGCACCGAATGCTGCCACCCGCATTTGCAAAAAACTGAAAACTCTGAGGTATGATCTCAAGAGATGGAGCAGGGATATCTCAAAGCTGAAAATCATCATTCAGAACTGTAACGAAGCGTTAGTTACGATGGATAATCTCGAGGACAAAAGACCTCTATTTATCCAGGAATCAAATTTCCGGAAAATTTTGAAATCTCACTTGCAGACATTGTTACAGTTTCAGAATGAATACTGGAGGAAAAGATGCACGATCAGATTCTTCAGATTTGCGGATGAAAATACCAAACTCTTTCAATCTCTGGCCACGGAGAGATACAGACATAACTCTATCGCCATGCTTCGGGATGGCGATGTGGAAATACATGACCATGTTGGCAAGGAAGGGGTGTTGTTCAAAACTTATAAGGAACTGTTGGGTTCCTCTAAACCCACTCACATGCGCTTTGATCTTTCCAGAATCATCCGTCGGATTGAGGGACTGGAGCACTTATCGGCACCTTTTTCCAATGAAGAGATTGACACTGTTATTAAGGAAATGCCGAGTGATCGGGCTCCAGGTCCTGATGGGTTTAATGGTTGCTTCCTTAAGAGCTGCTGGCCGATCATCAAGTCGGACTTCTATGAGATGTGTCATGCATTTCATGCTGGAGGGCTAGATATAACCAGTATTAGTGAGGGGTATATTACATTGATCCCAAAGAACTCTTCTCCAGAAACTGCAAATGATTATACACCAATTACTTTACTGAATTGTTGTCTGAAAATCATCACTAAGATCTTGGCAAATCGGCTACAGAAAGTCATCCTCAAGATCATACACAGAAATCAGTACGGTTTTCTCAAAGTGAGCACTATTCAGGATTGCCTAGCGTGGTCGTTTGAATATATCCATCAATGCCATACCTCAGCGAGGGAAAACATCCTCCTCAAGCTAGACTTTGCCAAGGCGTTTGACACTATTGAGCATGCCCCCATGATGGAGATTATGAAACACATGGGTTTTGATGACAAATGGCTTGGATGGATGAACACGATCTTTGGCTCGGGGGTTTCTTCTGTACTCCTTAATGGAGTCCCTGGTCGAAAATTCAACTGTAAATGTGGAGTGCATCAGGGGGACCCTCTCTCACCGTTGATCTTTGTCCTTGCGGCTGACCTCCTACAAGCAGCAGTTAACGATGCTTTTACTCGAGGGCTGCTTGATCTTCCTCTCCCTCGTGACAGGGCGGGTGATTTCCCAGTTGTCCAATACGCTGATGACACGATTTTAGTTATGCAGGCATGTCCTGTGCAGGCTGCCCGTATGAAAGCTATCCTAGAAGATTATGCTACTTCCATTGGACTGAAGATCAATTTTCAGAAATCAACTCTCATACCCATCAACATTGATCACCGACGTGCTTGTGAACTGGCTGGGGTTTTTGGTTGCTCTGTTGGTTCCATGCCCTTCACATACCTCGGCCTGCCAATGGGCACGACGAGGCCCAGTGTCCTTGATCTTATGCCGCTGGTTCATGCAGTTGAACGGAAGACATCCACTGCACTGTCACTGATGTCATCCGGAGCTAAACTGACCTTGGTCAATTCAGTTGTGACTTCGATGCTGATATATGCAATGTGCACGATCAAGATACACCCAAAGGTGATTGAACATCTGGACAAGCTGCGTAGACATTGCCTCTGGGCTAAAAACTCCGATGATGGGGTCAAAAATAACTCTCTTGCGGCCTGGGAGCTTGTCTGCCGCCCAAAACACTGCGGAGGCCTTGGAGTTATTGATCTTAAAACACAGAATGCAGCCCTCCTCCTAAAATATCTTTTCAAATTCTATAATCATGAAGATGTTCCCTGGGTGGAGCTTGTTTGGGATGCCTACTACCGAAACAAGATACCACATGCATCTGAGGCGGTGGGTTCTTTCTGGTGGAGAGATGTAATGCAACTCAGTGGGATATTCCGAGGGATCACTAAAGTCACCCCCGGGGATGGCTCTAGTGCTCTGTTCTGGAAAGATGTTTGGTTTGATAATACCCAAGATTCCCCATTAATGGATATATACCCACGAGCCTTTTCGTTTTGTTTGAATGAGGACGACTCCATTGCTAAGGTTCTTACTGCAACTGACCCTTCCATGATTTTTAGTCTTCCTCTCTCGACCCAGGCGAGAGAAGAAATCAAAGAGATCCAGGAGGGGTTGCCACAAAACCGGCTGGCCGCCGGTAACTGTGATGTCTGGGAATGCTTGCTCGGGCGTTTTTCGTCCAAGAAGTTCTATAATCACTGCTACAAACAGGTTGTGGCAGATGAGGCATTTGGATGGCTCTGGAAAGCTAAAAGCCCGATCAAGTTCAAGATGTTTGGGTGGCTACTCCTAGTTGATCATCTGAATACCAGGAATATGCTCAAACGCAGGCACTTTGTTGTCGTGGGGGGCAACTATGCATGCATGTTCTGTCAAAACCCTCCAGAGGAAACGGTGGAACATCTGTTCTTCAATTGCCCCTTTAGTCTACACTGCTGGGATGTAGTTGGAGTGACATGGCCGATAGCTGACAACAGACTGGCTCTTTTGCATGGAGGTAGGGGTAATTGGAGACAACCTCTCTTCATGGATATCTTTCTCTTGGCTGCTTGGAGTCTGTGGATGGAGAGAAACAATCAACACTTTAGAGGGATTCAGCACTCCCATGGAGCATGGCTAGCTAGATTCAAGCATCTCTTGGAGCTGCTATCACATAACTGCCGGGAGGATCTTCATCCTTTCCTGTCTAATTACATTGTAAACTTGGGTCACTAAGACCGTGGATAGCTAGCATGGCCGGGGGGCCACAAAACCCTTTGTAACACTTATGTAATTGTTCCTTTGTGAGTAATACAAAGTCAGTGGGAGCCTATCCCACTGTCGTTCTCCCTAAAAAAAAACAATAGGTATAAGGGAAATAATTACTGAGAAATAACGGTTGATGACTTGTACTCCCAGAAGAAAAGCATCTACTGATCTACTTTATCTTAATGGGAAACAAAGCAGGAGAGTAGCAATTCTCCATCAGTGTGATTCATTCATATTGACTGAGACATTATCTTAACAATGCCTTGTTTCAACATGTATAAAGAACAACAAAGCAGAAAAGTACCATTCCTAAAACAATGCAACTGATTAATTTTAACAGAGACATTATCTTAACAATAACTTGGTTAAACATGTAGAAAGAACTACAAAGCAGGATAGTACCATTCCTAACAAGTGTTGCAGTTTTGAACTAAGATTCGGTAGTTAATTAATTCTAAGAGTGGCATTGCTTAATTTTACCAGCGGCATTAGATTAACAAAAAGCATAAACAGTTCCAGGGGAGAGTGGGCGCAACAACAGTATGTGCTTCCAT
Source organism: Aegilops tauschii subsp. strangulata (assembly GCF_002575655.3). Taxonomy (NCBI): domain Eukaryota; kingdom Viridiplantae; phylum Streptophyta; class Magnoliopsida; order Poales; family Poaceae; genus Aegilops; species Aegilops tauschii. The sequence goes on from NC_053041.3 coordinate 292,774,711, forward strand.
CTACTTATAAAAGGGGGTGATGCAGAGTTTGTTGTAACAAAGCAACACGCATCATGTCTGGGTTGGTCCCATTTTTGTTCACTACTTAATGGGAAAAGACAGCAATACAATAGCTTCAATTCAACATTTATTTAAAACAGTACCAATACAAGTAGCACAACATCTCAAAGCACACTGCACAATCATGTGGATCAAGGCCTGCACTGACCTTTCATGAGACGGACAAGATAAAATACGAATCTGCCAACACGAATAGGAAATCCAATCTCGTTTTGTGCACTTGCACTGAAATCAAGCAAAGTGTTTCGCGTAGCGAAGCAAAATGTTGCAATAGCAACAAGTTGAATAGATATCCCTATTTAAACAGAGGCAAAAAAGGAATCAATTACTGGCTAATAAAGGAGGATGAAACATGCGGCCACAAAAATGGTAATCCCGCCAATCCCTAACAAGTGTTGCAGTTTTGAAATAAGATTCAGTAGTTAATTCTGAGAGTGGCATCAATTACTGGCTTATAAAGGGGGTGATGCTGAATTTGTTGTAACAAAGCAACAAGCATCATGTCTGGGTTGGTCCCATTTTTGTTCACTACTTAATGGGAAAAGACAACAATACAATAGCTTCAGTTCAACATTTATTTAGAACAGTACCAAAACAAGTAGCACAACATCTCAAAGCACACTGCACATCATGTGGTTGAGACCAAGATTTGAAACAACTCGCCACGAAGACTGGAAACAAATCTCGATCTCCTTTTGTGCAGTTCCACCAAAATTAAGCAAAGTCACCGGTGTGACATTCAAGTTGAACTGCACAAAACACTCTTAAAACATAAGTGTTTCGAGTAGCGAAGAAAAATGTCGCAATAGCAACAAGTTGAATCGATAGCCCTGTGTTAACAGAGGCAAAAAAGGAAACAATTACTTGCCGATAAAGGAGGATGAAACAAACGGTGACAGAAAGAAGCATCTAACTTATCTTGGATGGAAAACAAAGTAGGACAGTAGCATTTCTAAAACGGTTGCATTGATTCATATTAACAGAGACATTCTCTTGAAACAACATTCATTAAAAAATGTAATTTACTTTTAACAGTGGCATTGCTTCAATTTTCCGGCGGCATTCTTAGATTAACAACAGCAAAATAGTTGTATGGGACATGCCAGCACCATGTGCGTCCACACGTATAAATGGGTGATGCAGAGTATGTAGCCAAGCAGCATATATGCGGTGGTCCCATATTTGTTCTCTTTGAACCTTCTTCCTATGTGAGGGCAGCAAATCTAGTCCTGCACAAACTACCCGACCCCCCAGTTTCTTTCCCTTTTCAACAAAGAGATCGGTTCCTTATAGATGTGTGTACTGGGTTACCCCCTTTTTCCCTTTTCGACCTACAAAGCGGCTGGATAGCCAGTCTATACTACTTTCCGCCCCTCCTTTCCTCATTGAATCACGTCCTAGATTCTTGCTCCAGCCCACCGCACCCTTCTTTCCTCTTTGAACCAAGACCTAGATTCGACTACAGATGGAAAAAGATCCACATGCAGCTAGAGCAACGACGGTTTCAAAGAAACTTATACCTTAGGGTCGTCGGGATGTGGCAAGGCGTGCGGCAGGAGGCCGGATCTGCCCACACTACGTACGGCAGCGAGGAAGAAGGGGTCGGTGGCCCTCCCGCACAAGCGCTGGGTGAAAGAGAACAGCGCAGCCGGCAGTGGATTGCCTCCCTCGCCGAAGGCGATAGAGTGAACGTTGTACCTCCTCCCCTTCTCGGTGCGACGGGATATGGACGCCTCCTTCACCAGCTGTGAGGGGGGAGAGAGAGACAAGAGGCCAACGCAGTCTTGTTTAGATCTGGTGAAGAGAGGGTGAGAGACTGTGAATATAGCAAACCCTAGCAAATGAACGTTGAGCCTCCAGCGTGTAACATATATGGAGAGGGTGAGAGAGTGAGACGCGAGAAACTCTATCAAACAAGAGGCTATAATGGAGTAAAAAAATCTCTCCATAGCAGTGGTTTTAAATAGAATACGCGCGTTCCCGGAAAAAAGAAACGAAAACTGGCGGACAATTTTTTAAGGGTCTTTCTAGGACACATCTAGATGTGACATAGTTATGTCACATCTAAGTTGATGTCCACTCTGTTTGTGGTCTATTTTTTTCCTATTTTTTGTTTCTTGTTGCTACATTATATACTTGTGGGAGCTTAGATGTGATATCCTTAAATAACATCTAGATCTGAATTAGACAAACTGATTTTCTAACGTACCAAGAAAGAAAACTCGATCAAAAACACGCCCCCGCTTCCAGGTCGTGAGAGTCGTCGCGCACACACACACATAGACATAGACATAGACATGCATATCCGTGTTTACGTAAAATTCCATTTCCATCTCCATCTCCAATCATATTTGTCCAACGGGCACATTATTTACGTTGTTAATTATATACGCAGCAATATTAACGTACAACATCTCTTGTTTGCGCACGTCCGAACCGTTGCCACGGCCGGTCCTGACCAACCCGAACCCTCTTCATCACCCGCGCGTGCTTCCCGCCCAAAACGATCAGTGCCGCATTCATGCCCGGCCAGAGCGGACGCGACCTCTCACTGGCGCCGGCATTGAAGTGCCGCGCCGGCCGAGAGAGCGTCGCCCGCGCCGCTTCCGGGTGCACGCGGCTGCTCCGCGTTCAAAGGTCGCAATAGCCGGCTACAACATGCATGTAAAAAGTTCTTGGGAGTCCGTGCTACAGCTAGATGTCCTCCCCCAACTCGTCAATCTCTTCCAGTAGTGCTAGTACTCCATGGCGCGATCCATCGACAAGCAGGCGGGAAAGTTATCATATACTCAGTTTGCGGTGAGTGGCATGCCGAGCGACCGTGTGGGGTCGAGCCGTGGAGGAGGGTGAGACACGAACACGACAGACGTGATTTAAACGTTGGTTTTGCTCGATGGCGCGATCCAATGAAACGAAACGTTGGTTTCTCTCTGTTTCCATTTTTTCTCCGAAAAAACGGAAACTTTCCACTCCATTTTCATTCCTATTCCAAGGTTGCCCCGTTACAACATTCCATCAAATACAAAGGAAAACTAACACGCATGCTGATGCATCTCAATTATTCACAGATCATAGCCAATATTTACTTCACAACTAAAGAAAAAAGTTGTGAGAGCGTGTACGAAAGAAAAACTACTGATGGGGTCACTACGACTTAAACCCTAAACCCTAAACATGATTTAATTTCCTGGCCAGGTAGAACCTGTCGAAGGAAAGACGGCTGGCACCCTCGGATCATATGATGCTTTTCCGCAGTTCCACTAAAATCGACCTGAGCATCCCTGATGGCAAAGATATTGAAGAAGTGTGATTAGAATAATAGTACTGGCACTAGTTCATGAGACATAAACTCATCACAAGTAGAAGCCGGTAGAAGTAGAGAAAGATCGACATGGAGATGGAGCTACGGCAGTGGAGCAAGCCGGCTCCAAAAGGAAGATGGACTACCTGGGACGTCGGGCTGTAGCTAGAAGGGCGGTTGGGACGCGGCATCGGCCCATACCGCGGTGACCCCCGATTGGGATGCACCGACTGTGGGTTTTCTCCCTCGCCGATGTCGACCGCGTCTACGCAGAACATTGTTCCCTTCCCCCAGCTGCGGGATCAGGCCCGTCGTTCTATGCTTGTGAAGAGAGCAACCTAAGCAAGCAGGCTTGTAGCTTAGGCTCCTGCTAGTGTATATATAGTGGTTTTCTTTTTCTCTCCATATCAACCATTTTATATTGTGTACATGTCATTCAAGAGTGAAATGATGGTTGCTTCTTCCGACTAACTTACTATGTGATTTGACTGCTCCTCGGTGGCCCCTACACGTACTCCCCCTACGTGTATGCAATAGTCACACGTACACATGGACGCAAAAACACGCGCGATGCCCTAATGCATGCATGTCCGAGCACACGACGGAACACACACGGTCATGCTCAAGTGCTCAACCTACACGTGCATGCACACACATACTCAGTCAGGGTGAGCTAGTGACCGTATAAACACTGGAAAATATATATATTGAGCGCAATGAGCGTATTATGAAGTCCACTGACCGTATTTTTACAAATATACAGTGACAGATAGTGTATTTATCTCGTTTGAAAATAAGCCATATTAACCGGAGAGGAGGCAGTATGGACTAGCATTACTTTGTTGTGTCCCGTCAACTTGCCGAACGAGGAGAAGGTTGCAGGACGGGAGAAGCTTGCGCGCGGTGGCTCACAGGACAAGGAGAAACTTTTGACTAATGCAAGCTCTCCCTCGCTCAGGCGGTGGACGTGCATAAGTTAATTCGGTGTCAGATTGCCAGAAGCATACACTATACTACCAGTGCTATTATTGTTCGACTTCCCGAATAGGCGAACAGCCAAGCGCAAAGTTTACTAGTACTACTACTATAGTCTATAAAGGTACGTACTATACTAGTACTAGGAACCGGATGGAGGAGCGTCTGCACTCTTATTATAATTTTAAAATGTGATAAAGCAATCTTCAATACATTTGGTTCTCTTCGAGGGTTCTCGCATGTGATAATGGAAGTTGATTGCATGGAACACTCGCCACAATTCTCGCTTAATTCTGGCTCATATCCTGTTACAAATAGTAGCGCTCGGTAATATTTCCTCTTTTTTTTTGTTATTCAGCATGTAAACAGGTCAGCAAACCTTGCGGCGCATCTTCGTGCGAACCGTGCTTGCTACACTTTGAATGTGGCCGAGAGCTGGCTTGATGAAACACCTCGCTTCCTACTTCTTTTTTGCGGGGTACCTCGCTTCCTACTGACCAGTGTCTTGGCTGATCGTCCTAAGAATGCTTATATATGAATAAAGCTCTCTCATTTACCCGAAAAAAGATTAAGCCATATTAACCGGAAAGGAGGGAGTATGGACTAGCACTACTTTTTGGTGTGTCCCGTCAACTCGCAGTACGAGGAGAAGCTTGCAAGACAAGGTGAAGCTCGCTTACGCCTTTTGACTAATGCAACCTACCCTCGGTGGACATGCATCAGTCCATTTGGTGTCAGATTGTCAGAGGCATACACTGTAGTACCCAACATGTGGAGTACCATCATTGTTCGACTTCACGAAGAGGCGAAGAGCCAAGCGTAGTAGTACGAGTAGTACGAGTAGTACTACTACTAGAACCGCATGGTGGAGCGTCTGTACTCTCTTTTTTTATCTCTGATAAAGTACACGTTTATTCTGGAGAAGGGCGGAAAACGGCAGCCCAACATGTAATGAATGATATCGATCAACCAACCATGCTCGAATATATCTTGGCCTCCGTGCGAGCCCATCTGTGTGTTCTCGCTCCTCGTCTCTCTCAAGGAACGGGGGGTTGGCTCTTTGCCGTCAATTGAGATCGGTTTGCTCACACTCCTGTCCCACATGTCAGTGATATGCCAAGAGGAGGTGCGTTGACCGACTGGCCATACGCGTACTTGGTTTTGCACCTTCATACTACTCCTCCCTCCATCACAGTTTACAGGGCGCGCTTCATTATGATGCATTTCTCTCAATGCATTTCCACCACCAGAGAGACTTTAGACGCGTTTGATTTAATGCTCAATTAATTAGGGCGTGGTAACCGCAATCAAGTCCACAGTTTTCTCTCCATGTACTGTACTACTACGGAGTGGAGTAAGTGCATGCATGTGTGTACCCGGGGTGGAAGCACTGCATGCATGTGTGTATGCATTATTCCCTCTAGTAATAGACGCCGTGCTATAACTACCAATGCTATTTTTCAGGCCGATCGCTAGTCGCCTTGGTCCCATAGATTTTTTTTCTTTTTTCTGAAGCGCGCTGTATAAACAGTGACGGATGGAGTAGTATGAGCGGATTCAAAGAAGAGCGTCTTGATGGTTGCTTCTTCAGAGCAACTTACAGTGGGAAAGGTAGGGCTTATGATTTGACTGCTCATTACTGACTATTAATGCGGCGCAACGACCGGGCTGAGTCTCCCATGCGGTTGTGCACTACCCCCTCGGTTCTTAAATATACTCCGGAGTATTTGTCTTTCTAGAGATTTCAACGAGTGACTACTCAAATATTTGTCTTTTTAGAGATTTCAAATGGACTGGCACATACGGATGTATATAGACATATTTTAGAGTGTAGATTCACTCATTTTGCTCCGTATGTAGTCACTTGTTGAAATCTCTAGAAAGACGAATAGAATATTTAGGAACGGAGGGAGTACACATACGAAGCAAAATGAGTGAATCTACACTCTAAAATATGCCCGTTTGAAATTTGTAAAAAGACAAATATTTAGGAACGAAGGAGTATAATTTTGTGCATGGCACATGGACCCGGATGATGAAGAGGCTTCTGGCAATGCTATCAAGCTTCCATCATTTGTTTACATAATTGACGTACTATACAAATAATTTTCCAGCGACATGAAATTGTACAATGGTGTGAGCTTTCAGCTTTTGTTTCGCGTGTCTTGCCATCGATGCTCTTTCGGAAACAATAAAAAACTAACTTCCTTGCTAATGCATGTCAATTATTAGCAGATCAGAGCTAATGATTACATCACAACTGAAGACAGAGTTGTGAGAAGGTGTTAAATTAAAATTGATCCATGCTTTCATTGGCAGCAACGTCCCCCAGCTCTGTCTAAATCAACAAGGCATGTTGGGAAAAAAGTAGCTGTCTGGAGCATGCAATATTCCGATCATTTTGTGCAATTCCACTAAAATAGAGCTGAGCGTCCCTGTTCCAAAGATATTAAGTGTGATTACGATAATAGAGGACTGCTGATGAAACAATAAACACACAAATAGAAGCCGGTCACCTTTGCAGTCTCTCTTAAGACTAACTAGTTGGAGAAGATTAGGCTCGGAGTTGGATGAGGAGGATAGAGCAAAACCAATCTCCCTTTGTGCAGTCGCACTGAAATGTAGAGACGTTGCCCGTGTGACATTTTAGTACAACTACACAAAACACTCTTAAGAAAAAAGTGATTTGTGCAGTTCACCAAAAGGTCACAATAGCAACGAGTAGAAAGGAAACAATTACTGGCCAATAACAGTTGATGACACATGCGATGACAAAAAAGAAGCATATTCCTTGTCCTAAGGGAAGATAACAACACGGTTGTGTTTGTCTAAAACAGTGTGAGGACGAGAATGCAATATGGAAAGTACGCCGGACGAGCTACGTTTTGGGCAAAGAACTATGGAAGATCCACATGCAGCGACATGGGAAGACGGGCAGTGGAGCAAGGCCGGAGGGGATACCTGGAGGTCGTCGGGGTGTAACTAGGTGAGCGGTGGCGGGCGGAATCTGCGAGCAGGTGGCGTAGGCCCTGCCGCGCCGGAGCTTGGTCAGAGAGAACGGCGTGTACCGCAGATCGGGACGTGCTGCCTCGGCGCCGTCAAACGGAGAAACGATGCACTTCCTCCCTTTCCCCCGACGGACGAGATGCGGCCGGATCAGTGACCAACGATGAGAGAGAGAGAGAGGCCACTGCACTCCCTTTCCCCCAGCAGATGGGATGCAGCCGGATCAGTGACCAACGGTGAGAGAGAGAGAGGCCACCGCAGCCTTGTGTGAGATACTCTGAAGAGCGACAAACCAGGCAGGCAGGCTCCATTGTATATAGTGAGCGGACTACCTTTTTCTCCATAAAAATCATTTTATATTCCATGTACGTGCCATTGAGCGCTATAACTTTATTTAAAAATAACGCGGCAACGCGTCAAGTCGAACTTTGTTTCGTGCACGTGTGGTACACGACCTCCCTAGGTAAACAACTGCTACAGGCGTTCAAATTAGCACGTGGGCTGCCATTTCGTAAAGAAATGAGCTCCACCGTGTACCTGCGCGGGTGTGGCTGGGCACGAAGCGTGAGTACGTGCACGGTGCACCTATTCTCTTCTTGTATACGTACACCACCTACGTGGGGTTGTGTGAGAGAGATACAAACCTAAAGAGATATAGTGTGTGGGTTCTTGAGAGTTTTTTTTGGGGGGGGGGGTCAATCAAAAAATGTAACATATGCAATGTGTGTGAAATAGAGTCCTGGATATAACATATATATAGAGGGGGCGATCCATGAGAAGAGAGTGGAGGTATCATCGGCTTGAGGTGTCCATAGAATCGAAGAGACGGATGATGTGTGTGTGTGTGCGCGCGCGATCGATAAAGAGTGCCATCGAATTTGTGTGTGCCCACGTCAAAGATATAGAGTGGCTGGCCTACTGGAACGTGAGATGGGACATGTGCAGTTTGTCTCTGTGGCATGGATACCTACCTGCAGCGCTCAACTATCAGTGTGTGGTGGGGGAAGAGGGAGGCCCAATTAACTATAGAGGTACAATGGCTGGTATATGTGTGGAGGAGGAGAGAGGCCTACCTCATGTATTAAGGAGATCGATCTGCCTCATGTATTAAGGGAGATCGATCGGCATCCATGCATATGTGTAGGAGAGGAATAAGGTTGGGAGAGAGATAGAGCTAGAGTGTTGGAGGGGGTGGTAGTGGAGTTGCTTCTAACAAATGGTGGGATAGGCTTGCTAGACAAACGGAGGGCACGCCCGCAATATCAATAAGAGAGGAGATGGTTGCTTGTTGTCTATGCACGTGTGTGTGAGAGAACGGTCAGGAGGCATGCACGAATGATGAGGGGGGACGATGTGGCTGTGGTAAGCAGACGTAACTACATAGGAAGATCAATCGCCCTTTGTTAGAGAAAGGAGAGACATAACTTGTGAGGTACGTCGATCGATGGGGGGTAGTTAAAGTCGATCTAGGTATATGTTGGGAGATCGATCGGTATACATGCATGTGTGTGTTAGAAGCAAATGAGGCACGAGGAGAAGGATAGAGAGAGAGGGATGTATGTAGGAGGTGGTACGAGAGGCATACTATATCGAGGGGGGGGAGTGTGCGAGTACGAGAACGATGAAAAGAGTGGTGGGAGTGAGGCATGGACGGTGACAAGAGAAGAGGGGAAGCTTGTGTTTGTGCTAGGCACACCTGGCTAGAGAGGCATATTGATCGATGTGTGCCGTAAAGAAGGAGCTGGGGGGCCTACACACACCGTGGGTGAACGACCTAAAGTGAAAAGACGAATTTGCACGATGGAGCTAGAGAATGCTGAGGGAGGGTGAGAGGGATGCGGGCGTGTGCATGCACAAGAGAAAGTTAGCGCTAGCTACAAAGATAAGAGGGTTGTGTGGGTGTAAAAGACGAATAGAGATCATATATACTTCATTATAAAAAGCGAATTCGGATATTTGAAGAATTTATCATAGTGTTTCAAACCGACGCATGTGTGAATATATATAACGGTGATACACATGGTGTGGTTATGAACATGTTATACTATATTTAATATATTTTATCTCTACTCTTATAAAAACAGAGTTCTTGATGATGGTGTGCCTGCCATCCTGCATTATAGGCCGTCCGATTTATATTTGGCGGATAGCAAGGAAACTATGATGGTTGAAGTTGGCAACAATCATCATTGTAGATTCTTATTGAAATAGAGAAACGAATTCAAATTTAGTTCGAATTGCAGCGGTAGTATAGACATTTGGAATGCACTAAAATGTTGGTATGAGTAGGTTACATGCATTATACAGCAAGCGAAAAAATTTAATCGGACATAACATGGATTCATACTCCCTCCTTCCATCTATATAGGGCGTAATGAGATTTTTAAGACCGCCTTTGACTATTGACAAGATTAATAGTACATGACATGCACAATGTGAAAATTATATCATTGAAAGAATCTTTCACAGACGAATTTAACGGTGTGCTTTGTGTAAGTTGCATGTCATATATCATTGCTCTAATATTTGGTCAAAGTTAGCATCGAAAAACGCATTAGGCCCTATATAGATGGAAGGAGGGAGTAGCTTTGAATAGCATTTGTATAGTAAAACGGGGCAAGACTCTCTCTTTGTGTGGTGTGAATAGTTTTATTTTTTTCGTTTTCTTTTTGGTTGAGAGAAGTGCGAATTGATTTGGTACGTACAAGTACAATATTACTACACATTAGGCTTGTCCCTAAAATTCAACCCGCGTCTTGTTATATCCCGAAAATTCAGATATCATGCTCCCAAAACTGGCGCCTTCACAACCCACGCCTTGCTATCCCGAAATTACAACGCGCGCGAAAACTCCCTCCAGCTGCCAAATCCCGACACGTGAAATCCCCCTTCTAACCCTGAGCCGAAAGGGCCGCTAGTTCAAATCGGTGGGGGGTACTTTTGTAACACACCCTACATTTTGGACAAGCGCGTCCCTAAGTCATGCTTCACCCCCTCCCATCGCCCCCTTTTCGCCATTCGAAATCCCAGGCCGCCATAACCTCTCCGCTCCAGCCGCGAAACCCCACCCTCCTCCGTCCGCCACATCACCGCTACCCAGCCGGAGCCTCTTCCCTGACGACGTCGTCCACCGCAACAGCTCGACATCCCTCGTCCGCCTCCCCGGATGAGGATCCGTCGTCCATCTCGCCGTCCCGCCGGTCCAGCCGCCCCGTCCTCCACCTCCAAGGAGCTGCTCCGACGATCGCCTCGTCTATCACAGCTGCTCCATCCCCACAGCGCCGCCTTAACCTGCTCCACCGGAACCGCAGCATCCTCACCGACTCCTCGGACGAAGCCGAGGCCTACTCGGCGCCACCAAAGAGGTTGTACACTCATCGCATCGCACCTTCTCCTTAACTCGACCTCCCGGCACCGACGGTGCTCCATCCCGCACCCCCATGGAGCGGCTACCGTGAAGCCGGCGTCGCGGGCGACATCTCCATGGCGGCTCTCCCCCAGTGCGAGGCCCCTTCGGCGGCGGCGTCCATACCAGCCGGATCTGCTGCTGCTGCTCCGGCTCTCGCTCGCTCGCGCTGTTGCTGCTGTTCTGGCTCTCGCTCGATCGCTCGGTCGCCTAGCTGCTGCTGCTGCTCTCCCCCTCACTCGTGCTGCTGCTCTGCTTCGATTAAGCCACACTTCAGTCGACTGAATCGACTTTTGGGTCAGTCAATTTTTAGGGGTTGGGGGGGGGGCTCGCCGGAGTTATGGAAGAACCACCCGCAGCGGGGACGGGGGCTCGCCGGAGAGGTACCCCACTATCTATCTTAGGGTTCAGGGTGGGGGCGGGGAGCCTAGAGGGCTGGCCGGGGCGGCGGTGGCGAGTTGTTTCGGGGCGGCGAGGCGGCGCTGGGGCCGGCGGTTCGGCCGGTGGTGGCTGGCGGCTCAGGGGGGTGCAGGTTGAAGATGAACTGTAGGCCCTCCCTAAACTACATGTCAAGTGCCTCTCTGCTACCATTGCGTTCAGTTTCGATAGTAGCATTCAGATTCCACAGTAAATTTCAGTTTCGACAGTTAAGTTCAGAGTCAACAGTTTTTACCTCATCTGTTGTAGTCAGGTGGTTTTTGGTGATGTTAATTTTACATCCATTTTACATCATCTATTGGAGATGCTATTAGAATCCCACTTGAGATTGACGATGTCTGTCTTGTGCTGCTTCAGCCTTGACGTCTTACGGCTCACCGGAGCTGCTCCAACGACAGAACGATCCATCACAATAGAGCAGTGCCCTGGACGCCGTCTACAGATTCCTCAGATCTTCCTCCACACCTCCGACAGCCACCTCTGCCTCAACTGCTTCAGCGACCAACCCAATGAAGCTGAGGTCGACGCGGCTACGGCAAAGAGGTTGTACACTTGTTGCATCACTTATTACTATACATTCACGTTGATCCATTAGGGCTATTTTGGTTCAATGGAAAAACGTTGATCCACTGGTTGTTACCATCACTCTAAATTTCTGCATGCTCTCCTTACATAATCTCACCATAATTTTTTCGTATGCATGTCAGATATTGTACACAGTCATGCTGAACATGTAGAGAAAAAGAGAAGAGTTTTGCGCGGCAATACAATGTCATGCAGACATTGCTCCATGGTGGGTTCAATGGCAAACCCTCTCCACCCCTCTCCAGCTTGTAATCCAGAGGAAGATATCTGTTCTGAGGCGGATTCAGACGTCGCTGACCACTCCTATTTACCCTCAAGGTGTTTGCTCTACCTTGGCATGATGATGTTAGTCATATCATGCATATGTTGCCTTGCAGTGCCTACTTTTGACATCATATATGTCATCTGCTTAGTTTAGACATGTTCTGTAATGCCACCTATTTAGTTTCTATATCATATATGGGAATTATGCAGTCTCATGTCTTTTAGCCAGCCATAATATATGTGAAATGTGCAATGCCATCCTGTTTAACCAGGCATCATATATTTGAATGATATCTTGCCCATCCTTTTCTTCATTATATTTCCATTTGTCGACAATGTTTGTACATTAAACTACTCTTCCTGTGAATCAGCCATTTGGGTGGGAGATGGAAAAATCTGGAGTGAAAACAAGGCCTTCGGAGCAGACAGTGCTACCTGTCGAAGCAGATCTCTTGTTGGGTCCCGATAGCTCCTCGGAGATGGATTCAGAGACAGATGACCAGTCATATTCCCCCACTGAGGTGTATGCTCTAACTTGGCACGGTTATACTGCTCATATCATGCATACGGTGTCTTGCATTGCATAGTTTAGACATCATATACACAATATTCAACACCATGTTCTTAGTTCAGACATCATATCGAATGCCCAGTGTTTAGCATATAAATCACATATGTGAATTAAATGATGCAATCCTGATTACTTAGATAACATGTAGGTGAATTATGTCATGTGATCCTGTTTAGTTATTCATCATATCTTTGAATTATGTTATGCTATGCTATCCAGTTTAGATAGACATCATATATGTGAAATTATGTCATGCTATCCGTTTTAGTTAAACAATATACATGTCAACTATTTCATGCCCTCTTTTTTCCACACTATCTATTGCATCTGTCTCTCATACAGTGTCTGTACATTCAACTATGTTTCCTGTTTATCAGCCATTTGAATTGGAGCGGGTGATGCCAGTATCTAGCGGACTAAAAACACGGTCTTCCAATAAAACAGTGCTACCTCTTGGTGGAGATAGCACCCCGGTTGTACATGCACAAGAACCAGCCCTACCACACATAACCCAAACTCTCGCAGATTGTACCCCTACTGCGATGGACAGAAAACCAGCTTCACCCAATCTAACCCCAACCCCAGCCGATAGTAACCCAGTTCCTGTTGACACAGCACCATCTCCACCACAGAGTTCGCAAACAAGAGCAGTTAGTAAGGCAGCTCCAGTGCCCAAAGGGCCAGTACTATCACGGCGAACCCCAACTCCACCAGTTAGTACGCCTATTCCTGTGGAGGAAGCACAACCAGCTAGTCGTAGTTTAGCACCTATCACATTTGATGTTGTTAAATCGTATGTGCGTATCTTCCCATCTTGGAAATATTATACTGAAGATGAAGGAAAATGCCAGCTGCAGGTGTTTGTCCAGGAGTTATGTGTATGTAATGTTATTCATGGCAATTACTTTGCTTCGTCCCATACATCCTACCTCCATGATGGTTATAATACAGCAATTTTTTCCATTTTTCTCTATAGAGAAGGACCGATTTGGAAACTCAGGATGAGGTAACTTGTGCTAATACCTCTGTTATCTTCAAGAATGCTTGGTGGCAGTATTGGAATTACCTGAAGAAAACGTACTTCACCGGCAAAGAAACTCATCAAATTCCCTTACTTCTTCTGAGACACATTTACTGGACGATGACTGGGAACGCCTTGTTCTGTACTGGTCCCGAACCAAGAATGTGGTAAGGTCTATGAGCTCATTTTCTATTTTTAAGTATTATATTCTTGCATCTTATTGTACTCTGTTCATGTAGAACAAGTGCCTAAACCTGAAGAACAACTATTCTAATTTAAGATTCCATTGCTATCATAGTTCAAAAAAGCACTAGGCATTAATTGTGCGTTTTGCCACCGCCTTGCGCTTTACTGACCAAAGCGCATGCTTATGCGCAGTTATGCACAAATTATGCGTAGTTATGCGCAATGCATTTTGCCAACGCCTAGAGCCTAGGCGTGCTTAAGCGCTCGCTTAGGCGCGCCTTTTTTAACTATGATTGCTTTGCTCTTGTATCACTATATTTACTCATACAAACTTATTTTTAAATTGAAGGATCCAATCGAAACTCCAATGGCACAGCAGGTATGTTCACGCATGTTTCTTTAACAGGTTTGCTCTTATCAATAGCTCTGTTGATTTCAATTTCAATTGTGTATACAGTTGACTTTCATATCATGCACATTACTGGCATCACAACAGAGCCAATAGTGTTGTTGTACATGTAGACCCATGGTACCCATCTGAAATCTTGTTGTGCCGTGTAGTTTCCCACGATTTGTATTCTTTCACTGCTGCTTTGTCTTGAACTGATATGATTTGAACCGTATCTCTATTTTGATTTGGCAAGACAATGCAGTGACCATAGGACATAGATATATGTTTGTTTGATGCTTTTATTATGTACTAGTACTTGGCAATAGAAGACTTGGTAGTTTAATCATGTCCACCTTACTAATGAACTGGTTCACCGAAATGAGTTTCATATACTAGTACATGCTAAACTTGTTATGTGTCTGCTTGTTTCTTCTTTTAGAATGCTGACAGAATATTGGGGAAGAGTGCCTTATTAAGCAATGGTAAAGGAAGTAATGCAGATAAGGTTCAGGATAGTGACACATCCTTGTTGGTCTCCAACAAAGCTGATAAAACAGCTAAGGAAGACTATCTTGAAGACAGCGAGACAACCCCAAAGTCCTGTCTCGGTTTAGTGTTCGAGTTACTGGCCACTACCGCTTGCACAAGCTATTCAAACTCACTGTCTGAATCAGTTCGGTTTCTTGAGTCTCAACTACAAGCTGAAAGACATCAATCAGCTGTGCTGCGACAAGAAGCGGAAGGACTGCGGAAGTCCCTGGAGCATTCAGATGCATACTTTCTGGTGCAACAGCAAGCGTTGGAGGATTTTAGCGTCAAACAAGACAAAGCTAATCAGCTTGCTAAGCTTATTGCCAACATGGTGGATACCCAGGATAACGTTTCTTGAGCTCTTCTGAAGTTGTTTCAGTTATGCTCTTGTTTTGCTGCCGCGTTTATTTGCACTGGTGGCCAATTTTGACGGCCAGTGTATGTAATGTGCTGCTTTGTTCCCTATATTTGCACTGGTGGCGAACTTTGATGCCCAGTGGATGTAATATGTGTAATAGCGGTAATAGGCTAGCGTTAATTGCTTGCTTATTTATTTCCTTATTGTCTTGTTTAGTTGTTTGCTTGTAGTCACTGCAGCTCTTTTTCTGTTTTTTTCTAGTGGCCACAATAGCCTATTTTTGGTAACTAGGCCAAAATAATCATGGCAACACATGGACTGTTGTAACCATGGGCCTCCTGCAGGCCGTATGATCCATGGGCCTTCGTCCGGCCGTAGGATCCATCGGCCTTCTATACGGGCCTTAGGGTCCATGGGCCTTCTACGGGCCGTAGGGTCCATGGGCCTTCTACGGGCCGTACGATCCATGGGCCTTCTACGGGCCGTACTATCCATGGGCCTCATACGGGCCGTAGGATCCATGGGCCTTCTACGGGCCGTACTATTCGTGGACCATAACGGGTCGTTAACAGGCTGTATTTTGATAACTCTATGAAAACAGCCCAACGGGTTTTTTTGACATGAAAACGGCCCAACGTATTAACGGTCCGCAAACGGGCCGACTGTAACGACGGGCTGAATTTGGCCCACAAGCAGAAAATGACAGTAACGGGACGTATGTAACTGAATGCTGCAAATGAGCCCAAGAATCAATGGGCCCTGAGAAGGCCGAAAGATAACTTGGGCTGGAAACGGCCCAATGGAATAACGGGCCGTTAATGGGTATAAAGTGATACACTGTTCATGACTCTGCCACTCATGACTCTGTCGCGAATGCTTCAAAGCAATATCCTCAAGGCACAGCTCCAAGGGTGATGACTGATCGTGAGCTTCTCCTCAGTCTTCACCAGAAGGTCGATCGCAACCACAAATGGGTTAAGCGTCAGTTTGGTTCAATTCTTCACAACATGACTGCTACACACAATGCAGTGAAGAAAAACCATTACTACCTCCATGAAGTCTTCGGTCGCACCGTGGGCTATTCTATCTCATCTGTATGGTGAAGAAGATCTGAAGCAAATGGGTCTCAAGCAGGACTTTGACTGGTCTCAACCACCAGCGAAGAAATTCAATAAGGTCAAAGTTCCCTCCTTGGTGGCCAGCTCATATTCTTCATCGCGCGACACGGATGAACATGAAGATTTGGACGACACTGCGGCAGGCCCTACTTCAACAACCGACCCCAACAACGCTGGCGCTCCTCCGTCATCATGATATTCTTCAGGGGCGTTAGTCCTCATTTTTCGATCCTTTTGGTCATTCGATGACAAAGGGGGAGAAATTTGAGTTAGTCTTCAAGCGGGTCTCTATATAAGGGCATTTTTTTGGCTAAGTTACAACTCTCGTTCTTTTGAAGACTTTGCTGGATCGAGTTGTAAACTTAAACCTAATGGTGGTATGATACTTTTGCTGTGTTCTTCTGCATGCTATTTCCTCATATATGTTAATGCACGCATGCTGAATTACATCAGTCACCATATTTCATCATGCATTTCAAATTCTTCATATTATATGTTAAATGCGTGTATGAATTACAAGATATAGGGGGAGTTCTCCATGATTCTACTCTTCAAGCGTGCATTGCTTCAAAAGCAATTCCTCACTATGCACATCTTCAGGGGGAGTTCTTCTATATCTTGCAATCAAATTCCTCAACATCTATATTTACACTCCATATGTTTTATCCCCGTTGAAAACTTAACCTATATTGTCATCAATCACCAAAAAGGGGAGATTGTAAGTGCATCTAGTGCCCCTTAGTGATTTTGGTGTATTGAAGACTTATAGGTTAAGGAACTAATGTGTTTGTGAGTGTACAAAGGTCTATAAGTCTATGAGGAGTTTGATATTTACAGAGAAAGTCGACCCCTAAAAATGAATGTCTTCGACTGAAGACTTCGGATATCTGAAGACTTTGAAAGTGAAGAAATTGGTGTGACCATGAAGACTTGGTATTCATGCGAGGAACATGAAGCGTGAAGACCTTTGTTTTCGTAGTTTCATTTTCTCTTTCTTGAGTCATAGGAAACATCGTACTGTTAAAGGGGGTCGAGGAAATACTAAGGAAAATTTTCCAAGTGATGCTCATCTCAAAATCCTACGGCTACCAATCCCTTCGAGTGAAGCCATTGGAAATCTCATGCAGCTCAGTCAATTTCTTCAGTGACAGAGACGAAGTTCTTCTGGTCTCTGAGGAATTTGTTCTGACTGAGGAGTTAGGAATTCGCCAGTGCGGATTGCCTGCAAGTGAGGAACATGATAGCCCTAAGGAATTTGATAGTCAAATTTCCGACCGTTGTTGTGCTGCGCACTAGCTGTCCGAAAATATCTACCCACCTAACGGTCATATCATTGAAGCACATTTATGTCTTATCATGTCGGGCTGCTCCCTAGGCTATAAATAGCCGCCCCCTACAACCACTAGCTGGTTGGCTGCTCTGAGAGAAACTGACACTTGCCATTTGAGAGCATCCCATCCTCTGAGGACTTTGAGCGAAAATCATCAAGTGAGGAAAACCCAAACCCAAACACCTACAAACCCAAAGTGATTGAGCATCACTGAAGAGATTGATCCTGCGTGGATCTGACGCTTGTTACCTTAGAAGACTGTGCATCTTCCAGACGGTTAGGCGTCATGGTCTAGAGCATCCAAGGGGAAATTATGGATCGCCGAGTGACCGAGTTTGTGAAGGTTTGGAAGTCACCTGAAGACTTACCACGAGTGATTGGGTGAGGTCTGTGTGACCTTAGCTCAAGGAGAATACGATGAGGACCGTGTGTCCGGGACTGTGTGTCCTCAGGTTTAAATACCTAGCCGCTCCAACTAGATGTACAACTATCACAGCAGTTAGAACTGGTCTACCAAATCATTGTCTTCACCAAGCCTACTGGTTCTATTTCCTCAACTCTTTCATTTCCTCATTACTGCGTTGTGTGCTTGTTCATATCCGTTCGAAGACTTTGACTAAAGACTTTCTCAATTTCCTCAGTTCAATTTCTTCAGTCTATTTGTCTTCATCCTATTTATCCTGTGTTTATGCTTTCGATACTCTGTGCGTGTTTTCATTTCATCATGATGACCATGCTTATGTTCTGTTATGTTTGCATCTGAGTACTTATTCCGCTACAAGTAGTTCTTCTCTTAGGAATTTCCTCACCCTGAGATTCCTCGGTGAAGAATTCATAAAAATCGCCTATTCACCTCCCCTCTAGTCGACTTAACGCACTTTCAGAAACCTATGGCCCCGGGTCTATTTTCCATCATATTAATCCCCCAGCAACTAGCCAATTTCTGTCACCGTTTATTTTGCAATCTTTACTTTTCAATCTATACAATAAAAATACCAAAAATATTTATCTTATTATCTCTATCAGATCTCACTTTTGCAAGTGGCCGTGAAGGGATTGACAACCCCTTTATCGTGTTGGTTGCAAGGTTCTTAATTGTTTGTGCAGGTACTAGGGATTTGCGTGTAGTCTCCTACTGGATTGATACCTTGGTTCTCAAAAACTGAGGGAAATACTTACGCTACTTTGCTGCATCACCCTTTCCTCTTCAAGGGAAAACCAACGCATGCTCAAGAGGTAGCAAGAAGGATTTCTGGCGCCGTTGCCGGGGAGATTTGCACCAAGTCAAGTCAAGATTTGATCTCCCGACAACTAGCCATTTCTGGCGCCATTGCCGGGGAGATCTACTCACAAGTCAAGACATACCAAGTACCCATCACAAACTCTTATCCCTCGCATTACATTATTTGCCATTTGCCTCTCGTTTTCCTCTCCCCCACTTCACCTTTGCCTTTTCTTCGCCCTCCTTCCGTTCGATCTTGTGTTACCATGTGCCTTCTTTTTGCTTGCATATTCGCTTGCTAAAAGTTTATGGATCCTCATCCCCTTGCTAATCTTTTTAAGAGATCCAATTATGATGAACCAATTTCTACTGATTTGAGTGCACTAGATTATCTTTATGAGGTTTTGCTTGAAATTCGTGAATCTGAAAATTGTGATGAAGAAATTTATGAAGAGATCCACGATAGCTCCTTGAATAAAAAGCATGATTGCAATGATTTTATTATAAATTCTCTTGATGTCAATTGCGCTAATAATGTGCAAAACCCTAAGCTTGGGGATGCTAGTTTTGCTATGTCTACTACTTGTTGCAATGATCATGATTGGGGTGATTCTTCTTATGATCTTGAAATTTTATTTAAGCCCCATGATGAATATGAGATTGATAATAGTGTTTGCAATAATATTGAAAGTGGGTTTGGAAGAGTGTCAACTTTAGATCCCACATATTTGGAGAATGTTCAATTTTATCGCTGCAGTTCTGGAATACCTGAGTTTCGCCGACATCGAAATCTCTTTTATGCAGTTGTTGGTGAGATCACCTCGACGCCACCCAGTATTGGGGCGGGAGTTCGGGAGTATTGCCATAACTTGTATAACGGATGCTTTTCGAAGGTTGAGGTAAACGATTTCTGAAGATTTTTTGGTTATGTGTTGACGGATGGATATAGCTGGATCTAGGTATTGTTAGTTTGGGTGATATATTTTGTGTCCCCTGTATCCCCAACACCTGATTGCATAACCAGAAAGTTTCGGGAGTTTATAAGTGGGAATTCAAGTAGCTCTTAGGATATCTTTCCGACAGACGCATGATATGAGATTGGGGTTCGACGTCTAGTGGTCCGCCTTTCCACGGTTGGTTTTACAGTGGTCTCGTAGTGTCTTAAAGAGTCCTTGGCTATGCCGACTCAGGGACGCTTCGTATGTCATGTGCACTGCCTTGTACATGATGGTGTTGTACGATTGAGCCCGTGTGGGCCCCACCACGAAAACTTCGGACGAAATCTCTATCATATGTTTGTTCCGGCTTATTCTGCAAGCCAAATCCCTTGTTTTGTTTTATTTGTGGTATTCGAGTTGCTTCAATGACAAGTGTTGATTCCATACCTTATTCTAAGTGGTGTTCTCATATTTCTATGTGGATGATAATCCTTCTTGATCATCGAGGTCGTCATGCTAATTCCTTCCAACCGGTGTGTTTCTCTTCAAGTGGATCCGATCATTTTCAACATTCGCGAGATCAATTCTCAGTTCTTTGCAACGGTGCTTGCTTCATCTGTCCCAAGTTGTCTTTGTTTTCCCACCCTCCCACCCTCTTGCCTCAAGGACTCAGATTTCTTAACCAAGTATCCATTTTATTCACGTGAAGTCCCTTCATTCTTTTCAATCAATGTTCTTACCCGGTGGTTCTCATGAAGATGCTCACGAAACTTCAAGTTCATCATTCTTCATTCTTGTATTCTTCTCCGGTGGATTAAATTCAAGCTTTGTTGATCATATATTTTCCTCGTTTCAAATGCTTTCTCGTACCGGTGCACCTCTTAATCTTCCACTTCTCGCTATTCAATTGTTCCGGAGTGATGAAGATATCTCAGAAGATTCAAGTTTCCATTCTCAATTCACTCAAGTTATTTTGAGGATGCTATCTCATTCAAGCCATTTAATTCAACTAGCGCAATCTCTCTTTTAAATCATTTCAACGGTGTTTCGCTTGAGTGGGCCCTAACCCACAGGTCTTTTCCTAGGATCTTACCTGACTCTTCTAATTTTTCTGGAGTTATTTGCAAATTCTTTTCAAAGTTTGACGTAAGAATGAGTTATCATCAGTCATATTTCTTCCACAAGATCGCTTTCAAATTCTTTTCGTCGCTGGTTCAACCTTTCCAATTTTTCATCCCGGAGTATCTCAACAATTCATGGTGGTGTTTCGCATCATCATTCTCAACATTTGAAGACCGAAGAAGAATTTCTCCTAAATCTTGGTCCGTTCTCTTGAAGATCCATGGTTCTAACTTGTTGCCATCCTCTCAAATTGTTTCCACTCGCGCAATTCTTTTCTTAACCATCCGGAGCATTTCATGAGTTGTTTTCGTTTCTTGATCATCCGAAGGCCATCATTTCAGAAGATTTATTCGTTCTCAACATTCAACTCTCGTTCTCCAAATCATACCGGTGCATCGTTCAAATATCCTCTAGTCAGCTCGTGATCTATTCGTCTCATGTATCTAATTTCCCTCGAGTATTTTCGCGCGTTCTTTAATTCTTACGGTGTTTCTTCCTCTTTTCTTCAATTGTTTTCAATTCTTACGGTGGTTCGTTCAAGAGTTTGCTTCCTTCGTTATCATATAGATTCATTTGTTCTTTCCAATTCTACCGGTGGTTCCATCAAGACCTTCCCAAGTTTGCGCAATATCTATCTTAATCTTTTCTACGAGAATAAGTAGTATGCAAGAATCCGTTGCTTGTCATCAATCTAAATTGGTGAAGGCTAAGCATAATGTAATTCTTATTCTTGTTTTCCTCCAAGTGATCAATTCCTTCTTCCGGAGTTCGTTCATGATATCAAACTATCGGTTCCAAGTTGTTCATCTTTCTTTCCGGATTTCCAAGTTTTTTCAATTATATCATTTCAAAGCTTCATCTAATCATTGCAAGGCTTCTCCCGGAGTTCTTTTCAACTTTCCATTTCGTTTGATCATTCTTTTATTACCAGAGTTCTTCATGGAGGCTCTACATGGTGGTTCGTCAAGGACTTTCATTTTTCAATTGTTCTTCAAGATTTCTCTTGAAGTTATGATCCGTCAAGCTATACTCTAAAATAAACATGCTGCTCAACACATGTGTTGTCTTGAGGAGTTCAAGCATTATTCATCTTGCATTCTGAAGTGCAATTCTTTCTACCTCATTTTGAGATGGTGTTATGTCCTTCTTGACAATTTCCATTCATGTTCCATGATTCACTTGTTGTTAAGAATGAGGTATTTTAAATCCATCAATCTCGTCATTGGATTTATCTTGTGTCATGTTTCACCTAAAGCTTTCCCTAAGGATTTTGCTATTTATGGTGCTCATAAATGACCCAAGTTCTTCATTTGTCCTCCCGGTGAAATAAGTTTCTCGTCTCCTTGTTGATATCAATCTAATCATTTGTTTCCGTTGTTGGCAGAAGCTCACCTCATAATTTTGAGAAAGCGTTTCCATAATCCCACTACAAGCTTATTCTTTTCGTTGTTGGTTTTTCCAACAAACTCCGTTCAAACCTTCTTGGAAGGGTACTTTCCAAGCTCATTTGTGGCAGAAGTTGGCATTTTCTTCTCCATTCTTATTTCAAGGATCTATCTTCTATTATTTATTTCTTCCGGAGGCATCGTGATGTTGCTCTCTTCACTCATCTTCTCGGTTTGTGAGGACCGTGTTTTTTTCGTGCTTATCCATTTAACCGGAGTGTCGTGTTTTCATTCGAGTTCTCTCATCTTATCAAGTTTTGTCTCCTTCCTCAACCGGAGTGCTGTCTGAAATCTTTCTTACCCCTTGTGCCATTCTTTCATTAGTTCCGGAGAAAATGTGTTGTTAATTTCATCGAGTATCCTCTCATCTTGTCAAGATCATGTTCAATTCCTTCCATTTTCAGTCGGAGTGCTGCCCAAATTATATCATTCTCATTCTTCCTTTATC
Organism: Aegilops tauschii subsp. strangulata; assembly: GCF_002575655.3. Lineage (NCBI taxonomy): Eukaryota > Viridiplantae > Streptophyta > Magnoliopsida > Poales > Poaceae > Aegilops > Aegilops tauschii. Next base: position 292,797,427 of record NC_053041.3, read on the forward strand.
TTGTTTTAACCGGAGTGGTTCAAATATCTATTGTGTCACTTAACCTCAAGGTTCTCATGGTGTTCTTTGCTTCCGTTTACTACGGAGTTCTCTCAATTCGTTTATCTCCGTTGTGTCATTTCCTCAAGCTTTGCGACCTCTCAAGGTTCTTTGGTTTCACTCAATTGTCAAAGAAGCAATTAGTTTTACCTCTTCTCTTCCTCTTCCGCTTTTCTCCGGTGCCATCCTAGATCTCGGGACGAGATCCTCTTGTAGTGGTGGAGTGTTGTAACGCCCCGAGACCGACGCTTCAGAAGACTTCCTTATTTTCGTGATCGCCGTGTGTTCCTTTTGGTGCTTGCTCTTTTATTTTGCATTGCATCATGTCATCATGCCATCATGTCATTAATCTTTGCATCAAAACTCAACTAAATAAATTGCATGGATCTTCGATCCATTTAAATCGAGGGAATTCACATGGTGTTTTCTCTTTATAACATATCCTCCCAATATTATTAGGGAGCTATTAAAAAATATTCCATTCTTTAGGAATAAACCATAACACACTTACAGTTTAAGTTTCATGCCTTTTCCTTCTCAATTCCCGGCCTCCATCCTTGCTATAAATTCTTTTGTCACCTTCCCAAGCTCCTCCATTAATGTTCATCTTCTACCTATAAATCTTGCTACATGTCCCGAACCTCTCTGCCTAATTTCACCTCTATTGAAGTTCTTTTGGTCAGGTTCAAAAATGATCCAAGCTTGAATTAATTCAAACTTGTTTAAATTTTCTGCCTCTAAAATTGCCCAACTCAATTTTATCAAATAGTGGGTAATTCCAGGAGCTCGAGGATATTTTTATATCTGCAAAACTCCTCTCCTAGCCCCCTGGCCTTTTTAATTTTTTTCCTTGCAGCTGCTTGTTAGTTCTAGCAAATAAAGGGAAGGGAGCCCAGCAGCCAGGCCGGCCCATTTGCATCATGCCCATCCATCCCTCCTAACCCTAGCCCGATCCCCTCGCAGCATCTCTTCCTCTCGCTCCCGTGCCCGCCGCCACAACCGCACGCAGCCCCGATCCCATCTCTCGATCCCCTGGCCACTCGTGCATTCACCGCTCGTGCTGCCGCCTCCTTCCAGCAAGCGCGCTCGCCGGCGTCGACCACCACCACCAGGAGCTCCGCCGCGCCCGGCTCCGGCCACCCTCGAGTGTCGTCCCGCGCCGCAGCCGTCGTCATCCACGCTAGCAGGAGCATCGCACCGTCCTCGCACGGATCCCCTTCGCCATCCACAAGGCCCTGTGCCAAGTCCTGCTGTCGGGCGCCTCCTTCTCCTCCCCGTAGCTCCTCCGCCGTGGCTGCACCTTCACCACCACACGCGCGTCGCTGCCCGCGCCACGACCAAGCTGGCCTCCTGCTCCGACGTGGTTGCGCTGCAGCGCGTCCTCCCTTGCCGGCGTGAAGCCTCGCCTGAGACCGCCCTGCCTTGCCTCTGCGCCGCTCCGCCCCTCGTCTCGCCGCGTCCTCCCTCTGCCTCCTCGCCATGGCCCTCACGAGCTTCCTCGCGCTGCACCCTCGCGCTGCGCCCTCGTCCCGTTTCCCTCCTACCCGTGCTCCTCGTCCGGCCCCGCCGTCCAGCCGCGCCGCGCCCTCAAGCGCCTCGCCTCGCCGCTGCCTCCCCGCCACCCCGCAGCATCTCGTCTACCGTCGCCGTGGGTTTTCCATCAAGTTCGGCTATAGCACAAGGATATGTACAACTACGCGTAGTCGCCGAGTACGATTACTCACGGGACCCGTCAAGTTCATCTACGTGCGTGCACGACTACACATCCGGGATGCGTCCAGTACCTCTATGGAAGACACGAACGTCTATGAACCGTGTACGACGAACATGGCCAAAGACCGTCGAGTACCACTACGTTGGCCAAGTACACCTTCGTCAAGACCGATGCCCGAACAAGCATCGTTGGCATGGATTGCGTCAAGTACCTCTACCGACGACCCCGAACATCTACGGAGTTTGCACGATTGCGAGATGTGAACCACTACTTCTAATACCGTCCCCGTGAACAACTACTTCCACTTCAAACGCGTTCCGCCCCGAATGCACGCTTCGAAGGTGTAACCCCGAGACGACGTCCGTGGACCAAATGCATGTGTGTTGTATGAGATGCTCGTGGTTGCACCGTTTCCAAGTTGTCATTCCATGTTCCTCCTCGTTGTCATGCCATCGTCCCGTGGGAACCCGGTAACCGGGATCACCCCACCATCTTTTGCATGTTCCGCACATCCACATCTTCGTTTGCACCGGTCGCTCAACGAGTTATCGGAACCGGGACGTTGCCATGGCATCGTTTCCGTTTTCATCGCCGTGGCACCCAATTCTTTCTGCCATGGTGACCAAATGCTCCTAATCATCTTCATGTCAACATTTTCATAAAATTGCATATACCTTGCATATGTCATCCGCATCATGATAACAACATTTAAAATGTCTACAATTGATGTTTGCATTAAAATTGCTAAATGACATATGGGGATTTTCCGGTATTGTCGTTTGTTATTTCTGGCCTCATTTAAACATGCCTAGATAGGTTGTTTAATTATGCTTCACCCCTTGCCATGGTTAACAACATTTAATATTGTTGGTTACTTAAACAAGAGCGAACTAAATAATTAAATGTGGTGTTTCGTTAATATGTAACTCGTTGCATATTGAGCTCCACTTAATTTGTAGTGTTGTTTGTTGCACTTTGCCATGCCATGCTCATTAAACCGGACATGCATCATACTTGATTGTGCATCATTCCATGTGTATGTGGTGTTTGTTCACTATGTTGTTTGTTTCTTTCCGGTTTGCTTCTCCCGTTAGCTTCGGTTTCGTTCCGGAGTTGTGAGAATTCGTTCGACTACGTCCGTTTGTCGTCTTCATGGACTCGTTCTTCTTCCTTGCGGGATCTCAGGCAAGATGACCACCCCTTGAAATCACTTCTATCTTTGCTTTGCTAGTTGCTCGTTCTATTGCCATGCTGCGCTACCTACCACTTGCTATATCATGCCTCCCATACTTCCACGTCAGGCCCTAACCTTTTCACCCTTCCTAGCAAACCGTTGTTTGGCTATGTTACCGCTTTGCTCAGCCCCTTCTTATAGCGTTGCTAGTTGCAGGTGAAGATGAAGATTGCTCCATGTTGGATTATGTTTATGTTGGGATATCACAATATCTCTTATTTAATTAATGCATCTATATACTTGGTAAAGGGTGGAAGGCTCGGCCTTATGCCTGGTGTTTTGTTCCACTCTTGCCGCCCTAGTTTCCGACATACCGGTGTTATGTTCCTTGATTTTGCGTTCCTTACGCGGTTGGGTGATTTATGGGACCCCCTTGACAGTTCGCCTTGAATAAAACTCCTCCAGCAAGGCCCAACCTTGGTTTTACCATTCGCCTACCTAAGCCTTTTTCCCTTGGGTTCTGCAGACTCAAGGGTCATCTTTATTTACCCCCCCGGGCCAGTTCTCCTTCGAGTGTTGGTCCAAACCGAGCGATGTCCGGCGCCCCCTGGGCAACCAGGGTCTATGCCAACCCGACGTCTTGCTCATCCGGTGTGCCCTGAGAACGAGATATGTGCAGCTCCTATCGGGATTTGTCAGCACATCCGGGCAGCTTTGCCGGTCTTGTTTTACCATTGTCGAAATGTCTTGTAAACCGGGATTCCGAGACTGATCGGGTCTTCTTGGGAGAAGGAATATCCTTCGTTGACCGTGAGAGCTTATAATGGGCTAAGTTGGGACACCCCTGCAGGGTATTATCTTTCGAAAGCCGTGCCTGCGGTTATGAGGCGGATGGGAATTTGTTAATGTCCGGTTGTAGAGAACTTGACACTTGACCCTAATTAAAACGCATCAACCGCGTGTGTAGCCGTGATGGTCTCTTCTCGGCGGAGTCTGGGAAGTGAACACGGTTTCTGGGTTATGTTTGACGTAAGTAGGAGTTCAGGATCACTTCTGGATCATTGCTAGCTTCACGACCGTTCCGTTGCTTCTCTTCTCGCTCTTATTTGCGTATGTTAGCCACCATATATGCTTAGTCGCTGCTGCAACCTCACCACCTTACCCCATCCTTTCCTTTAAGCTTAAATAGTCTTGATCTCGCGGGTGTGAGATTGTTGAGTCCTCGTGACTCACAGATGCTTCCAAAACAGTTGCTGGTGCTGATGATACCAGTGCAGGTGACGCAACCGAGCTCAAGTGGGAGCTCGATGAAGATCTTGTCTGTTGTGTTGTTTCTTTTCTTATTGATCAGTAGTGGTGCCCAGTTGGGACGATCAGGGATCTGGCAGTTGGGTTGTCTTCTTTTCTTTTGGTTCCGTAGTCGGACCTATGTGTGTATCTCTGAACGATGTATGTTTTATTTATGTATTGTGTGAAGTGGCGATGGTAACCCAACTCTTTATCCCATTCTTGTTCATTACATGGGATTGTGTGAAGATGACCCTTCTTGCGACCAAACCACAATGCGGTTATGCCTCTAAGTCGTGCCTCGACACGTGGGAGATATAGCCGCATCGTGGGTGTTACAAGTTGGTAATCAGAGCCATCCCCGACTTAGGAGCCCCCTGCTTGATCGAATTGCTGGCGTTGTTGAGTCTAGAACAAAAATGTTTTGAGTCTTAGGATTTTATATATCGGAGAGTAGGATTCTTTTTACTCCTCGGTCCCTTCGTCGCTCTGGTGAGGCCTCCTGACGTAGAAGTTTTGACTCTTCTCTCCTCAAATTTCACTAAAAAAAATTAGGATCACGCGGGTATCTTGGAATCGTTCCGATGGTTTTGTGACGAGAACATTGTTCTTGGTGCCTCCTGACATTTAGGGGTTGTGGCAGTGTCCCGGGGAGTTGAGCTCCGAGGTGTTATCGTCACAATTTTATCGTTGCAGTTCTGGAATACCTGAGTTTTGCCGAGATCAAAATCTCTTTTATGCAGTTGTTGGTGAGATCACCTCGACGCCACCCAGTATTGGGGCGGGAGTTCGGGAGTATTTCCATAACTTGTATAACGGATGCTTTTCGAAGGTTGAGGTAAACGATTTCCGAAGATTTCTTGGTTATGTGTTGACGGATGGATACAGCTGGATCTAGGTATTGTTAGTTTGGGTGATATATTTTGTGTCCCCTGTATCCCCAACACCTGATTGCATAACCAGAAAGTTTCGGGAGTTTATAAGTGGGAATTCAAGTAGCTCTTAGGATATCTTTCCGACAGACGCATGATATGAGATTGGGGTTCGACGTCTAGTGGTCCGCCTTTCCACGGTTGGTTTTACAGTGGTCTCGTAGTGTCTTAAAGAGTCCTTGGCTATGCCGACTCGGGGACGCTTCGTATGTCATGTGCACTGCCTTGTACATGATGGTGCTGTACGATTGAGCCCGTGTGGGCCCCACCACGAAAACTTTGGACGAAATCTCTATCATATGTTTGTTCCAGCTTATTCTGCAAGCCAAATCCCTTGTTTTGTTTTATTTGTGGTATTCGAGTTGCTTCAATGACAAGTGTTGATTCCATACCTTATTCTAAGTGGTGTTCTCATATTTCTATGTGGATGATAATCCTTCTTGATCATCGAGGTCGTCATGCTAATTCCTTCCAACCGGTGTGTTTCTCTTCAAGTGGATCCGATCATTTTCAACATTCGCGAGATCAATTCTCAGTTCTTTGCAACGGTGCTTGCTTCATCTGTCCCAAGTTGTCTTTGTTTTCCCACCCTCCCACCCTCTTGCCTCAAGGACTCAGATTTCTTAACCAAGTATCCATTTTATTCACGTGAAGTCCCTTCATTCTTTTCAATCAATGTTCTTACCTGGTGGTTCTCATGAAGATGCTCACGAAACTTCAAGTTCATCATTCTTCATTCTTGTATTCTTCTCCGGTGGATTAAATTCAAGCTTTGTTGATCATATATTTTCCTCGTTTCAAATGCTTTCTCATACCGGTGCACCTCTTAATCTTCCACTTCTCGCTATTCAATTGTTCCGGAGTGATGAAGATATCTCAGAAGATTCAAGTTTCCATTCTCAATTCACTCAAGTTATTTTGAGGATGCTATCTCATTCAAGCCATTTAATTCAACTAGCGCAATCTCTCTTTTAAATCATTTCAACGGTGTTTCGCTTGAGTGGGCCCTAACCCACAGGTCTTTTCCTAGGATCTTACCTGACTCTTCTAATTTTTTCTAGAGTTATTCGCAAATTCTTTTCAAAGTTTGACGTAAGAATGAGTTATCATCAGTCATATTTCTTCCACAAGATCGCTTACAAATTCTTTTCGTCGCTGGTTCAACCTTTCCAATTTTTCATCCCGGAGTATCTCAACAATTCATGGTGGTGTTTCGCATCATCATTCTCAACATTTGAAGACCGAAGAAGAATTTCTCCTAAATCTTGGTCCGTTCTCTTGAAGATCCATGGTTCTAACTTGTTGCCATCCTCTCAAATTGTTTCCAATCGCGCAATTCTTTTCTTAACCATCCAGAGAATTTCATGAGTTGTTTTCGTTTCTTGATTATCCGAAGGCCATCATTTCAGAAGATTTATTCGTTCTCAACATTCAACTCTCATTCTCCAAATCATACCGGTGCATCGTTCAAATATCCTCTAGTCAGCTCGTGATCTATTCGTCTCATGTATCTAATTTCCCTCGAGTATTTTCGCGCGTTCTTTAATTCTTACGGTGTTTTGTCCTCTTTTTTTCAATTGTTTTCAATTCTTACGGTGGTTCGTTCAAGAGTTTGCTTCCTTCGTTATCATATAGATTCATTCGTTCTTTCCAATTCTACCGGTGGTTCCATCAAGACCTTCCCAAGTTTGCGCAATTTCTATCTTAATCTTTTCTACGAGAATAAGTAGTATGCAAGAATCCGTTGCTTGTCATCAATCTAAATTGGTGAAGGCTAAGCATAATGTAATTCTTATTCTTGTTTTCCTCCAAGTGATTAATTCCTTCTTCCGGAGTTCGTTCATGATATCAAACTATCGGTTCCAAGTTGTTCATCTTTCTTTCCGGATTTCCAAGTTTTTTCAATTATATCATTTCAAAGCTTCATCTAATCATTGCAAGGCTTCTCCCGGAGTTCTTTTCAACTTTCCATTTCGTTTGATCATTCTTTTATTACCGGAGTTCTTCATGGAGGCTCTACATGGTGGTTCGTCAAGGACTTTCATTTTTCAATTGTTCTTCAAGATTTCTCTTGAAGTTATGATCCGTCAAGCTATACTCTAAACTAAACATGGTGCTCAACACATGTGTTGTCTTGAGGAGTTCAAGCATTATTCATCTTGCATTCCGAAGTGCAATTCTTTCTACCTCATTTTGAGATGGTGTTATGTCCTTCTTGACAATTTCCATTCATGTTCCATGATTCACTTGTTGTTAAGAATGAGGTATTTTAAATCCATCAATCTCGTCATTGGATTTATCTTGTGTCATGTTTCACCTAAAGCTTTCCCTAAGGATTTTGCTATTTATGGTGCTCATAAATTACCCAAGTTCTTCATTTGTCCTCCCGGTGAAATAAGTTTCTCGTCTCCTTGTTGATATCAATCTAATCATTTGTTTCCGTTGTTGGCAGAAGCTCACCTCATAATTTTGAGAAAGCGTTTCCATAAGCCCACTACAAGCTTATTCTTTTCGTTGTTGGTTTTTCCAACAAACTCCGTTCAAACCTTCTTGGAAGGGTACTTTCCAAGCTCATTTGTGGCAGAAGTTGGCATTTTCTTCTCCATTCTTATTTCAAGGATCTATCTTCTATTATTTATTTCTTCCGGAGGCATCGTGATGTTGCTCTCTTCACTCATCTTCTCGGTTTGTGAGGACCGTGTTTTTTTCGTGCTTATCCATTTAACCGGAGTGTCGTGTTTTCATTCGAGTTCTCTCATCTTATCAAGTTTTGTCTCCTTCCTCAACCGGAGTGCTGTCTGAAATCTTTCTTACCCCTTGTGCCATTCTTTCATTAGTTCCGGAGAAAATGTGTTGTTAATTTCATCGAGTATCCTCTCATCTTGTCAAGATCATGTTAAATTCCTTCCATTTTCAGTCGGAGTGCTGCCCAAATTATATCATTCTCATTCTTTCTTTATCTTGTTTTAACCGGAGTGGTTCAAATATCTATTGTGTCACTTAACCTCAAGGTTCTCATGGTGTTCTTTGCTTCCGTTTACTACGGAGTTCTCTCAATTCGTTTATCTCCGTTGTGTCATTTCCTCAAGCTTTGCGACCTCTCAAGGTTCTTTGGTTTCACTCAATTGTCAAAGAAGCAATTAGTTTTACCTCTTCTCTTCCTCTTCCGCTTTTCTCCGGTGCCATCCTAGATCTCGGGACGAGATCCTCTTGTAGTGGTGGAGTGTTGTAACGCCCCGAGACCGACGCTTCAGAAGACTTCCTTATTTTCGTGATCGCCGTGTGTTCCTTTTGGTGCTTGCTCTTTTATTTTGCATTGCATCATGTCATCATGCCATCATGTCATTAATCTTTGCATCAAAACTCAACTAAATAAATTGCATGGATCTTCGATCCATTTAAATCGAGGGAATTCACATGGTGTTTTCTCTTTATAACATATCCTCCCAATATTATTAGGGAGCTATTAAAAAATATTCCATTCTTTAGGAATAAACCATAACACACTTACAGTTTAAGTTTCATGCCTTTTCCTTCTCAATTCCCGGCCTCCATCCTTGCTATAAATTCTTTTGTCACCTTCCCAAGCTCCTCCATTAATGTTCATCTTCTACCTATAAATCTTGCTACATGTCCCGAACCTCTCTGCCTAATTTCACCTCTATTGAAGTTCTTTTGGTCAGGTTCAAAAATGACCCCAGCTTGAATTAATTCAAACTTGTTTAAATTTTCTGCCTCTAAAATTGCCCAACTCAATTTTATCAAATAGTGGGTAATTCCAGGAGCTCGAGGATATTTTTATATCTGCAAAACTCCTCTCCTAGCCCCCTGGCCTTTTTATTTTTTTCCTTGCAGCTGCTTGTTAGTTCTAGCAAATAAAGGGAAGGGAGCCCAGCAGCCAGGCCGGCCCATTTGCGTCATGCCCATCCATCCCTCCTAACCCTAGCCCGATCCCCTCGCAGTATCTCTTCCTCTCGCTCCCGTGCCCGCCGCCACAACCGCACGCAGCCCCGATCCCATCTCTCGATCCCCTGGCCACTCCTGCATTCCCCGCTCATGCTGCCGCCTCCTTCTAGCAAGCGCGCTCGCCGGCGTCGACCACCACCACCAGGAGCTCCGCCGCGCCCGGCTCCGGCCACCTTGAGTGTCGCCCCGCGCCACAGCCGTCGTCATCCACGCTAGCAGGAGCATCGCACCGTCCTCGCACGGATCCCCTTCGCCATCCACAAGGCCCTGTGCCAAGTCCTTCTGTCGGGCGCCTCCTTCTCCTCCCCGTAGCTCCTCTGCCGTGGCTGCACCTTCACCACCACACGCGCGTCGCTGCCCGCGCCACGACCAAGCTGGCCTCCTGCTCCGACGTGGTTGCGCTGCAGCGCGTCCTCCCTTGCCGGCGTGAAGCCTCGCCTAAGACCGCCCTGCCTTGCCTCTGCGCCGCTCCGCCCCTCGTCTCGCCGCGTCCTCCCTCTGCCTCCTCGCCATGGCCCTCGCGAGCTTCCTCGCGCCGCACCCTCGCGCTGCGCCCTCGTCCCGTTTCCCTCCTACCCATACTCCTCGTCCGGCCCCGCCGTCCAGCCGCGCCGCGCCCTCAAGCGCCTCGCCTCGCCGCTGCCTCCCCGCCACCCCGTAGCATCTCGTCTACCGTCGCCGTGGGTTTTCCATCAAGTTCGGCTACAGCACAAGGATATGTACAACTACGCGTAGTCGCCGAGTACGATTACTCACGGGACCCGTCAAGTTCATCTACGTGCGTGCACGACTACACATCCGGGATGCGTCCAGTACCTCTACGGAAGACACGAACGTCTATGAACCGTGTACGACGAACATGGCCAAAGACCGTCGAGTACCACTATGTTGGCCAAGTACACCTTCGTCAAGACCGATGCCCGAACAAGCACCGTTGGCATGGATTGCGTCAAGTACCTCTACCGATGACCTCGAACATCTACGGAGTTTGCACGATTGCGAGATGTGAACCACTACTTCTAATACCGTCCCCGTGAACAACTACTTCCACTTCGAACGCGTTCCGCCCCGAATGCACGCTTCGAAGGTATAACCCCGAGACGACATCCGTGGACCGAATGCATGTGTGTTGTATGAGATGCTCGTGGTTGCACCGTTTTCGAGTTGTCATTCCATGTTCCTCCTCGTTGTCATGCCATCGTCCCGTGGGAACCCGGTAACCGGGATCACCCCACCATCTTTTGCATGATCCGCACATCCACATCTTCGTTTGCACCGGTCGCTCAACGAGTTATCGGAACCGGGACGTTGCCATGGCATCGTTTCCGTTTTCATCGCCGTGGCACCCAATTCTTTCTGCCATGGTGACCAAATGCTCCTAATCATCTTCATGTCAACATTTTCATAAAATTGCATATACCTTGCATATGTCATCCGCATCATGATAACAACATTTAAAATGTCTACAATTGATGTTTGCATTAAAATTGCTAAATGACATATGGGGATTTTCCGGTATTGTCGTTTGTTATTTCCGGCCTCATTTAAACGTGCCTAGATAGGTTGTTTAATTATGCTTCACCCCTTGCCTTGGTTAACAACATTTAATATTGTTAATTACTTCAAAAAGAGCGAACTAAATAATTAAATGTGGTGTTTCGTCAATATGCAACTCGTTGCATATTGAGCTCCACTTAATTTGTAGTGTTGTTTGTTGCACTTTGCCATGCCATGCTCATTAAACCGGACATGCAACATACTTGATTGTGCATCATGCCATGTGTATGTGGTGTTTGTTCACTATGTTGTTTGTTTCTTTCCGGTTTGCTTCTCCCGTTAGCTTCGGTTTCGTTCCGGAGTTGTGAGAATTCGTTCGACTACGTCCGTTTGTCGTCTTCATGGACTCGTTCTTCTTCCTTGCGGGATCTCAGGCAAGATGACCACCCCTCGAAATCACTTCTATCTTTGCTTTGCTAGTTGCTCGTTCTATTGCCATGTTGCGCTACCTACCACTTGCTATATCATGCCTCCCATACTGCCATGTCAGCCCCTAACCTTTTCACCCTTCCTAGCAAACCGTTGTTTGGCTATGTTACCGCTTTGCTCAGCCCCTTCTTATAGCGTTGCTAGTTGCAGGTGAAGATGAAGATTGCTCCATGTTGGATTATGTTTATGTTGGGATATCACAATATCTCTTATTTAATTAATGCATCTATATACTTGGTAAAGGGTGGAAGGCTCGGCCTTATGCCTGGTGTTTTGTTCCACTCTTGCCACCCTAGTTTCCGACATACCGGTGTTATGTTCCTTGATTTTGCGTTCCTTACGCGGTTGGGTGATTTATGGGACCCCCTTGACAGTTCGCCTTGAATAAAACTCCTCCAGCAAGGCCCAACCTTGGTTTTACCATTCGCCTACCTAAGCCTTTTTCCCTTGGGTTCTGCAGACTCAAGGGTCATCTTTATTTATCCCCCGGGCCAGTTCTCCTTCGAGTGCTGGTCCAAACCGAGCGATGTCCGGCGCCCCCTGGGCAACCAGGGTCTATGCCAACCCGACGTCTTGCTCATCCGATGTGCCCTGAGAACGAGAATGTGCAGCTCCTATCGGGATTTGTCGGCACATCCGGGCGACTTTGCTGGTCTTGTTTTACCATTGTCGAAATGTCTTGTAAACCGGGATTTCGAGACTGATCGGGTCTTCCTGGGAGAAGGAATATCCTTCGTTGACCGTGAGAGCTTATAATGGGCTAAGTTGGGACACCCCTGCAGGGTATTATCTTTCGAAAGCCGTGCCCGCGGTTATGAAGCAGATGGGAATTTGTTAATGTCCGGTTGTAGAGAACTTGACACTTGACCCTAATTAAAACGCATCAACCGCGTGTGTAGCCGTGATGGTCTCTTCTCGGCGGAGTCCGGGAATTGAACACGGTTTCTGGGTTATGTTTGACGTAAGTAGGAGTTCAGGATCACTTCTGGATCATTGCTAGCTTCACGACCGTTCTGTTGCTTCTCTTCTCGCTCTTATTTGCGTATGTTAGCCACCATATATGCTTAGTCACTGCTGCAACCTCACCACCTTACCCCATCCTTTCCTTTAAGCTTAAATAGTCTTGATCTCGCGGGTGTGAGATTGCTGAGTCCTCGTGACTCACAGATGCTTCCAAAACAGTTGCAGGTGCCGATGATACCAGTGCAGGTGACGCAACCGAGCTCAAGTGGGAGCTCGATGAAGATCTTGTCCGTTGTGTTGTTTCTTTTCTTATTGATCAGTAGTGGTGCCCAGTTGGGATGATCAGGGATCTGGCAGTTGGGTTGTCTTCTTTTCTTTTGGTTCCGTAGTCAGACCTATGTGTGTATCTCTGAACGATGTATGTTTTATTTATGTATTTTGTGAAGTGGCGGTTGTAAGCCAACTCTTTATCCCATTCTTGTTCATTACATGGGATTGTGTGAAGATGACCCTTCTTGTGACAAAACCACAATGCGGTTATGCCTCTAATTCGTGCCTCGACACGTGGGAGATATAGTCGCATCGTGGGTGTTACATTACAGTACCTTAAAGTGGTGGTTTGTTTTATTTCGCTAACGGAGCTCATGAGATTTTCTGTTGAGTTTTGTGTTGTGAAGTTTTCAAGTTTTTGTGTAAAGATTTGATGGATTTTGGAACAAGGAGTGGTAAGAGCCTAAGCTTGGGGATGCCCAAGGCACCCCAAGGTAAAATTCAAGGACAACCAAAAGCCTAAGATTGGGGATGCCCCGGAAGGCATCCCCTCTTTCGTCTTCGTCTATCGGTAACTTTACTTGAGGCTATATTTTTATTCACCACATGATATGTGTTTTGCTTGGAGCGTCTTGTATGATTTGAGTCTTTTCTTTTTAGTTTACCACAATCATCCTTACTGTACACACCTTTTGGATAGACACACATGAATCGGAATTTATTAGAATACTCTATGTGTTTCACTTATATCTTTTGACCTAGATAATTTTGCTCTAGTGCTTCGCTTATATCTTTTAGAGCACGATGGTGGTTTATTTTATAGAAATTATTGATCTCTCACGCTTCACTTATATTATTTTGAGAGTCTTTTAGAACAGTATGGTAATTTGCTTTGGTAAAAAAAATTAGTCCTAATGTGATGAGCATCCAAGATAGGTATAATAAAAACTATCATATAAAGTGCATTGAATACTATGAGAAGTTTGATTCTTTATGATTGTTTTGAGATATGAAGATGGTGATATTAGAGTTATGCTAGTTGAGTAGTTGTGAATTTGAGAAATACTTGTGTTGAAGTTTGTGATTCCCGTAGCATGCACGTATGGTGAACCGTTATGTGATGAAGTCGGAGCATGATTTATTTATTGATTGCCTTCCTTATGAGTGGCGGTTGGGGACGAGCGATGGTCTTTTCCTACCAATCTATCCCCCTAGGAGCATGTGCGTAGTACTTCATTTCGATAACTAATAGATTTTTGCAATAAGTATGTGAGCTCTTTATGACTAACATTGAGTCCATGGATTATGCGCACTCTCACCCTTCCACCATTGCTAGCCTCTCTAATACCACGCACCTTTCGCCGGTATCATACACCCACCATATACTTTCCCCAAAACAGCCACCATACCTACCTATTATGGCATTTCCATAGCCATTCCGAGATATATTGCCATGCAACTTTCCACCGTTCCGTTTATTATGACACCCTCCATCGTTGTCATATTGCTTTGCATGATCATGTAGTTGACATCGTATTTGTGGCAAAGCCACCGTTCATGATTTTCATACATGTCACTCTCGATTCATTGCATATCCCGGTACACCGCCGGAGGCATTCACATAGAGTCATATTTTGTTCTAATTTTTGAGTTGTAAGTAAATAAAAGTGTGATGATCATCATTATTAGAGCATTGTCCCAAGTGAGGAAAGGATGATGGAGACTATGATTCCCCCACAAGTCGGGATGAGACTCCGGATGAAAAAAAAAAGAAAAGAAAAAAAAGAGGCCATAAAAAGAGAAAAAGACCCAAACAAAAAAATGAGAGAAAAAGAGAGAAGGGACAATGTTACTATCCTTTTACCACACTTGTGCTTCAAAGTAGCACCGTGATCTTCATGATAGAGAGTCTCCTATGTTGTCACTTTCATATACTAGTGGGAATTTTACATTATATAACTTGGCTTGTATATTCCAATGATGGGCTTCCTCAAAATGCCCTAGGTCTTCGTGAGCAAGCGAGTTGGATGCACACCCACTTAGTTCCTTTTGTTGAGCTTTCATACACTTATAGCTCTAGTGCATCCGTTGCATGGCAATCCCTACTCACTCACATTGATATCTATTGATGGACATCTCCATAGCCCGTTGATACGCCTAGTTGATGTGAGACTATCTTCTCCTTTTTTGTCTTCTCCACAACCACCATTCTATTCCACATATAGTGCTATGTCCATGACTCACGCTCATGTATTGCGCGAAAATTGAAAAAGATTGAGAACATCAAAAGTATGAAACAATTGCTTGGCTTGTCATCGGGGTTGTGCATGATTTAAATATTTTGTGTGATGAAGATAGAGCATAGCCAGACTATATGATTTTGTAGGGATAACTTTCTTTGGCCATGTTATTTTGAGAAGACATGATTGCTTTATTAGTATGCTTGAAGTATTATTATTTTTAGGTCAATATTAAAATTTTGTCTTGTATCTTTTGGATCTGAACATTCATGCCAAAATAAAAAAATTACATTGAGAATTATGCTGGGTAGCATTCCACATCAAAAAAATTGTTTTTATCATTTACCTACTCGAGGACGAGCATGAATTAAGCTTGGGGATGCTTGATACGTCTACAACGTATCTATAATTTTTTATTGTTCCATGCTATTATATTATCTGTTTTGGATGTTTAATGGGCTTTATTATGCACTTTTATATTATTTTTGGGACTAACCTACTAACCGGAGGCCCAGTGCAAATTGTTGTTTTCTTGTCTATTTCAGTGTTTCACAGAAAAGGAATATCAAACGGAGTCCAAACGGAATGAAACCTTCGCGAGGATCATTTTTGGAACAAACGCAATCCAGGAGACTTGGAGTGGACGTCAAGGAAGCCATGAGGTGGCCACGAGGTAGGAGGGCGCGCCCCCACCCTCGTGGGCCCCTCGTAGCTCCACCGACCTACTTCCTTCGCCTATATATACTCATATACCCCGAAAACATCCAGGAGCACCACGAAACCCTATTTCCACCGCCGCAACCTTCTGTACCCGTGAGATCCCATCTTGCGGCCTTTTCCGGCGCTCTGCCGTAGGGGGAATCGATCACGGAGGGCTTCTACATCAACACCATGGCCTCTTCGATGATGTGTGAGTAGTTTACCACAGACCTTCGGGTCCATAGTTATTAGCTAGATGGCTTCTTCTCTCTCTTTGGATCTCAATACAAAGTTCTCCTTGATTCTCTTGGAGATCTATTCGATGTAATTCTTTTTGCGGTGTGTTTGTCGAGATCCCGTGAATTGTGGGTTTATGATCAAGATTATCTATGAACAATATTTGATTCTACTCTGAATTCTTATATGCATGATTTAATATCTTTGCAAGTCTCTTCGAATTATCAGTTTGGTTTGGCCTACTAGATTGATCTTTCTTGCAATGGGAGAAGTGCTTAGCTTTGGGTTCAATCTTGCGGTGTCCTTTCCAAGTAACAGCAGGGGCAGCAAGGCACGTATTGTATTGTTGCCATCGAGGATAAAAAGATGGGGTTTATGTCATATTGCTTGAGTTTATCCCTCTACATCATGTCATCTTGCTTAATGCGTTACTCTGTTCTTATGAAATTAATACTCTAGATGCATGCTGGATAGCGGTCGATGTGTGGAGTAATAGTAGTAGATGCAGAATCATTTCGGTCTACTTGACACGGACGTGATGCCTATATAAATGATCATGCCTAGGTATTCTCATAACTATGCGCTTTTCTATCAATTGCTCGACAGTAATTTGTTCACCCACCGTAGAATTTGCTATCTTGAGAGAAGCCACTAGTGAAACCTATGGCCCCCGGGTCTATTTTCCATCATATTAATCCCCCAGCAACTAGCCAATTTCTGTCGCCGTTTATTTTGCAATTTTTACTTTTCAATCTATACAACAAAAATACCAAAAATATTTATCTTATTATCTCTATCAGATCTCACTTTTGCAAGTGGCCGTGAAGGGATTGACAACCCCTTTATCGCGTTGGTTGCAAGGTTCTTAATTGTTTGTGCAGGTACTAGGGATTTGCGTGTAGTCTCCTACTGGATTGATACCTTGGTTCTCAAAAACTGAGGGAAATACTTACGCTACTTTGCTGCATCACCCTTTCCTCTTCAAGGGAAAACCAACGCATGCTCAAGAGGTAGCAGTTACAAGGTGTGAAGTTGAGTAAGACTCAATGCCCGACAACTGCAGAAGATAGAGAGAAAATGAAAGTCATTCCCTATGCTTCAACCATAGGTTCTATTATGTATGCAATGCTGTGTACCAGACCTGATGTGTACCTTGCTATTAGTTTAGCAGGGAGGTACCAAAGTAATCCAGGAGTGGATCACTGGACACTGGTCAAGAACATCCTAAAATATGTGAAAAGGACTAAGGATATGTTTCTCGTTTATGGAGGTGACAAAGAGCTCGTCATAAACGGTTACGTCGATGCAAGCTTTGACACTGATACGGATGACTCTAAGTCACAAACCAGATACGTATTTTTATTGAATGGTGGAGTTGTTAGTTGGTGCAGTTCCAAGCAGAGCGTCGTGGCGGGATCTACGTGTGAAGCGGAGTACATAGCTACTTCGGAAGCAGAAAATGAAAGGAGTCTGGATGAAGGAGTTCATATCCGATCTAGGTGTCATACCTAGTGCATCGGGTCCAATGAAATGCAATTGCCTTAGCAAAGGAATCCAGATTTCACAAGAGAACCAAGCACGTCAAGAGACGCTTCAATTCCATTCGCGATCAAGTCAAGGAGGGAGACATTGAGATTTGCAAGATACATACAGATCTGAATGTCGCAGACCCGTTGACTAAGCCTTTCTCACGAGCAAAACATGATCAGCACCAAGACTCCATGGGTGTTAGAATCACTATTGTGTAATCTAGATTATTGACTCTAGTGCAAGTGGGAGACTGAAGGAAATATGCCCTAGAGGCAATAATAAAGTTGTTAATTATATTTCCTTATATCATGATAAATGTTTATTATTCATGCTAGAATTGTATTAACCGAAAAGTACATGTGTGAATACATAGACAAAAGAGAGTGTCACTAGTATGCCTCTACTTGACTAGCTCGTTAATCAAAGATGGTTAAGTTTCCTAGCCATAGACATGAGTTGTCATTTGATGAACGGGATCACATGATTAGAGAATGATGTGATTGACTTGACCCATCCGTTAGCTTAGCACTATGATCGTTTAGTTTATTGTTATTGCTTTCTTCATAACTTATACATGTTCCTATGACTATGAGATTATGCAACTCCCGAATACCGGAGGAACACTTAGTGTGCTATCAAACGTCACAACGTAACTGGGTGATTATAAAGATGCTCTACAGGTGTCTCCGATGGTGTTTGTTGAGTTGGCATAGATCGAGATTAGGATTTGTCAATCTGATTGTCGAAGAGGTATCTCTGGGCCCTCTTGGTGATGCACATCACTATAAGCCTTGCAAGCAATATGACTAATGAGTTAGTTACGGGATGATGCATTATGGAATGAGTAAAGAGACTTGCCGGTAACGAGATTGAACTAGGTATTGAGATACCGACGATCGAATCTCGGGCAAGTAACATACCGATGACAAAGGGAACAACGTATGTTGTTATGCGGTTTGACCGATAAAGATCTTCGTAGAATATGTAGGAACCAATATGAGCATCCAGGTTCCGCTATTGGTTATTGACCAGAGATGAGTCTCGGTCAGGTCTACATAGTTCTCGAACCCGTAGGGTCCGCACGCTTAACGTTCGATGACGATCGGTATTATGAGTTTATGTGTTTTGATGTACCCAAGATTGTTTGGAGACCCGGATGTGATCACGGATATGACGAGGAGTCTCAAAATGGTCGAGACATAAAGATCGATATATTGGAAGGCTATGTTTGGACACCGGAATGGTTCCGGATGAGTTCGGGCATTTTTCGGAGTACCGGGAGGTTACCGGAACCCCCTGGGGAGTCAATGGGCCTTATTGGGCCTTAGTGGAAGAGAGGAGGAGGCGGCCAAGGTGGGGGCGACCCCCCCCCTCCCAAGCCCAATCCGAATTGGGAGGGGGGCGGGCCCCCTTTCCTTCTCTCCCTCTCCCTCTTCCTTCTTCTCCTACTCCAACTAGGGAAGGGGGGAAACCTACTCCTACTGGGAGTAGGACTCCCTCCCTTGGGCGCGCCATGAGAGGGCCGGCCCTCCCCTCCTCCACTCCTTTGTATACGAGGGAAGGGGGCACCCCATAGACACACAAGTTCATTGTTTAACCGTGTGCGGTGCCCCCCTTCACAGATTTCCACCTCGGTCATATCGTTGTAGTGCTTAGGCGAAGCCCTACGTCGGTAACTTCATCAACACCGTCACCATGCCGTCGTGCTGACGAAACTCTCCCTCGACCTCAGCTGGATCTAGAGTTCGTGGGACGTCACCAAGCTGAACATGTGCAGATCGCGGAGGTGCCGTACCTTCGGTGCTAGGATCGGTCGGATCATGAAGACGTACGACTACACCAACCGCGTTGTCATAACACTTCCGCTTTCATTCTATGAGGGTACGTGGACAACACTCTCCCCTCTCGTTGCTATGCATCACCTAGATAGATCTTGCGTGTGCGTAGGAATTTTTTTGAAATTACTGCGTTCCCTAACAGCCAGATGGGAGAAAGGAGGGGCATCGAGGCGCGGCAATGAAAACCTTAGTGGCAGCTAGGGTAGGGGCTGGCTACGTGTTTCTAGGGGAGAACGAGGACAATGTGCGAGTCATGATTTTTTAATAGTGAACCAAACATATGATTAAGAAACCATCCTAAATTTCGTAGGGTCCCTATGGATGAGCATCTTGCTGTAAATGCATTTTTTATGATTAAGGATATGTTTATCACATATTATGTTGGTAATTCGTCATGTGTAACTAATGTTGGCTACCTCTAAAAGTTTGGCACATTGATGCGCGGAAGGTACTTTTAGATCTACTTGGGTTCAGATTTGCCTGAACAAAGAGTCATATTAGGTTGCAACTACCAAATAATTAGTGTGTTCTTGTAGAATCGTGTTGTGGGGAGGGGGTTGTTATGTGACATGTGTTTTCTAAATAGTGTTAGAGTTATATCGATGATGACATTTGACATTCCACATTCTAGTCTTGTGGCATCCGACTTGTACATGTATAAATGATGGCTTTGGCCTCCCTATAATATGGGAAACCCTTCTTATCAGTATAATGATCCTTGAATTCTCGTCAGACGCCTTCAAGGTCGTTGATGCAAGCGCTTCCATCCAACGACACATGTTTCCCATATTCGAGACCTGCTAACCAACTGCACCTCTTCATCCATTATCGTGGAACCCTAACCACCTATTGACGGCTTCCATACACCAATCTCCTCAATGGTATCGCGCTCTATCCGTGAAGCGCCAAAAACTCCACCACCCGCATATCCGGTCTTGTTGTGCCACTAGTCGCTCTGGCCACAGCGAGATCATCATTGTAACGCCCACGATGCGGCTATATCTCCCACGTGTCGAGGCACGACTTAGAGGCATAACCGCATAGTGGTTTTGTCGCAAGAAGGGTCATCTTCACACAATCTCATGTAATGAACAAGAATGGGATAAAGAGTTGGCTTACAATCGCCACTTCACTCAATACATAAATATCATTCATACATCATCCAAAACACAAACATATGGACCGACTACGGTCAAAATCCAGATGAAAATAAGACAACCCCAAATGCTAGATCCCCGATCGTCCCAACTGGGCTCCACTACTGATCATCAGGAAAAGACACATAGTAACGACCACGTTCCTCGTCGAACTCCCACTTGAGATCGACGCCATCATCTGCACTGGCATCGTCGGCACCTGCAACTGTTTTGGAAGAATCTGTGAGTCACGGGGACTCAGCAATCTCACACCCGCGAGATCAAGACTATTTAAGCTTGTAGGACAAGGAGGTGCAAAGAGGTGGAGCTGCAGCGGCAAAAGCATGTATGGTGGCTAACTGCGCAAATGAGAGCGAGAAGAGAAGCAATGGAACGGACGTCATCTAGCAATGACCAAGAAGAGGTCCTGAACACCTACTTACGTCATGCATAACTCAGACCGTGTTCACCTCCCGGACTCCGCCGAGAAGAGACCATCACGGCTACACACGCACTTGGTGTATTTTAATTGGGTCAAGTGACAAGTTATCTACAACCAGACATTAACAAATTCCCATCTGCCTCATAACCGCGGGCACGGCTTTCAAAAGATAATACCCTGCAGGGGTGTCCCAACTTAGCCCATCATAAACTCTCACGGTCAACGAAGGATAAACCTTCTCCCGAAAAGACCCGATCAGTCTTTGAATCCCGGTTTACAAGACATCTCGACAATGGTAAAACAAGACCAGCAAAGCCGCCCGAATGTGCCGACAAATCCCGATAGGAGCTGCACATATCTCGTTCTCAGGGCACACCGGATAAGTCAAGCTACGAGTAAAACCAGACCTCGAGTTTCCCCGAGGTGGCCCCGCAGGCTGCTCGGTTCGGACCAACACTCGAAGGAGCACTGGCCCGGGGGGGTTAAAATAAGATGACCCTCGGGCTCGCGAAAACCCGGGGGAAAAGGCTTAGGCGGCAAATAGTAAAACCAAAGTTGGGCCTTGCTGGAGGAGTTTTATTCAAGGCGAACTGTCAAGGGGGTCCCATAAATCACCCGACCGCGTAAGGAACGCAAACTCAAGGAACATAATCCCGGTATAACAGTAACTAGGGCGGCAAGAGTGGAACAAAACACCAGGCATAAGGCCGAGCCTTCCACCCTTTACCAAAATATATAGATGCATTAATTAAATAAGAGATATTGTGATATCCCAACATATCCATGTTCCGACATGGAACAAACTTCAACTTCACCTGCAACTAGCAACGCTATAAGAGGGGCTGAGCAAAAGCGGTGACATAGCCAAACAACGGTTTGCTAGGAAAGGATGGTTAGGGCTGACATGGCTAAAATGGGAGACATGATATAGCAAGTGATAGGTAGCGAGCATGGCAATAGAGCGAACAACTAGCATAGCAAAGATAGAAGTGATTTCGAGGGGTGGTCATCTTGCCTGCAAGATTCTCAGAGTTGTCGAAAGCTTGATCCTCGTAAGCGTACTCGACAGGTTCCTCGTTCACGAACTCGTCTCCCAGCTCTACCCAAGACAAGAACACAAACAAATGGAACGACAATCAACAACGAGAAATGCGCAAGCAACATGATGCAAGACATGTATGATATGCAAGTTATGATATGCGATGCATATGCGTGCTCCGGAAGGAAAATGATGAACATGGCAGTAACTTGACAAACCAAGCATGCCACTGGAAAGATGAGATGATTTCGGTCGAAATCGATATAAAGATCACCGGAATCGGATTCACGGTTTGCAAATGGCAAGCAAAACAAGAATGACACTAATCTGCGATAAACAGCAAGATAGCACTTAAAATACAACAAGTAACAATGCTACAGCACCCCAACATAGCAACAAAGCACATAACAGTAATCTACAGGAGATGCTTGACAAAAGATGAACACTGAGCTACGGCTAGTTCACAACATATCAAGCTCAAACAAGCATGGCAAAAGTGCAAAAGATTACAGGTTCACAGACTTAGTGAAAAACTGGACATGGCAGAAATCAGCATCAGGTAGCAATGTTCAGAGCATGAAATCAATATGCTACAGAAACTTAACATAGCAAAACAAGGCATGGTAGTGTTCTACTAAAAGCACAGGACAAAAGTCCCTTACTGACCATAAGCCAAAAAGGACCAGAAGATATGATGGCAAGCATGTAAACATAGCAAGTTTCGTTATCAGGTTTCAGACTTAGCAGAAAACAGAGCATGGCAGAGTTTATTAATATGTAGACCTCTTTGTGAGCTTGATGCACTCACTACAGAGCAATTCATGACAAACCAAGCATACCTAAAGCAAGATGGCATGTTTATGAAGCTATCCATGGCAAGAACAATTGCATAATATGTATGGACCAACTACAATAAGCTTGGAAAGATTGCAAATCATGTTAAGAATCTGCCAGAAATATTTTATAGCAAAAGTAGAGCAAGATTGAGTCATTCTATGGTACTCTAAAATTGCAAACAATTGCAGGAATGGATCAATTACAACTATAGCTACAAAACATCCTTACTGAATATCTCCAAAATATGCATGGATCTCTCTGTAGCATCAAGTTTACATGGCAACAAAATTACAGCAGACAGACAGAGAAATCACTAAGTCCCTGAAATCAGAATTATTACGGGACCTACTTTGCATGCTTGTGCTAGTAACCACAGAGATCACAAAAATACATGTACTATACCACTGGAAAGATGGCATGGCATACTTCAAAACACATGTAGAGCTCATGCTCAAAAGATGCACAGAATAAATGATACAAAAATGACAAATCTCCAAGTTCTGATAAGAACCAGAGATTAACAGCAACTAGCCCTCTTCCAACGAAGATCTGGGCATCAAGATGACCTCTAATGAAAATGGTGAAATTGAACAAAATGAAGAGCATCACAAGACGAACAATTTGACATATTATACGCGCAAATCGGAGCTACATGCAAAAAGTTATCGCATCTCGAACAGGAGCATGTGCTGAGATAAATTAGGACTTGGGAAAAAAAACGAAGGCTAGGAAAGTCAACGAGGGTGAGCTGTACCAGATCGGATCGAGGGGACTTGCTCGAGCCCGAGCTCGTCGCCGGCGGGAGGAGGAAAGGAGGCGGTGGCGGCGGCCGTGGGAAGGAGAGGAGGCGCCGGAGGAGGGGGGCCGCCGGCGGGGGCGGCGCCGGCGGGCCTGCGGGCGGCGGCCGGAGCCCAAGGCGCGGTGGCGGCGGTGATGGCGGCGGCGCCCAGCGGTGATGGCGGCGGCGGCGCCCGGCGGGGAGGCGAGGCGGCGGCGGAGGAGACGGGCCGGAGGGCCGGCGCGCGGGCCCGGCGGGCTGGCGGGGTCCGGGCGGCGGCGGAGTGACGTGGCGACGGGCGATTCGTCCGCCGGCGCGGGCGGACGCTGTCCGGCGGCGCGAGGGATTTTTGCTAGGGTTAGACTGCGATTCCGTTTTTGGGATGCCCACTTATAAATAGGTAGAGGGAGCTAGGAGGCTCCAAATGAGGTACGGTTTTCGCCCACACGATCGTGATCGAACAACCTAGAGCATGGAAGAGAGTTTGGTGGGTTTTGGGCTGGTTTTAGAGGAGGTTTTTGCTGGACACTCAAATGGACTTTGCGGATGCCCGGTTAACCGTTGGAGTACCAAACGACCTCCGAATGGAACGAAACTTGACCGGTAGTCTCCGGGTGGTATATTAAGACCACTTGACAAGCCTCGGTCCATTCCGAGAAAGTTTGACACACGCACACGAAAGAAAACTAGAGGGGTGCACCGGAGGAGATAGGAGCACCGGATTGGAAAACGGACAACGGGAAAAATGCTCGGATGCATGAGACGAACACATATGCAAATATAATGCGCATGATGACATGATATGAAAATGCATGACATGACAAAATACAAAACGAAAGACAAAACCCGACAACGGAGGGAAAAACATATCACATAGCCGGAAATGGCAAGAGTCGGAGTTACAAATATGGCAAGTTACATGCGGGGTGTTACAATCATGCACCCTCATCCTATGGCGACATGGAGGAGACACTCCACAGAAGTCGCAGCCGAAGCGACGAAGCCCACACAAGAGGACGTCATGCGCATAAGATCTCTGCCGCCTTGTCCCACCACCGTGCTCCATCTCCCTCGGCTTGCTGCCCGGCGACGACCACATTCGATTCGTTTTTGTTGTGTTCACGCCTTGGTGCTAACCACCATTGCTTCGATCTTGTCAGTGCGCTACATCGATCCCTCTTGTTCCCTTTGCCAACGTGGTTGGTGGTGGCACCCAGGTTGCGTTGTTGTCGCTATGGTCCATCGGACACGTCTTTGGCCGAAGCCTTATGCTACCCGATAACAGTGTAACTCTCCAACTCTTTCTCTTCGATGGGAATGTACCTGAATAGATTTCCAATATTTTGGAAGCATATATTTAACCATGCATTCACATCAGAAATACATGTAATTGTTTCTGGAAACATATTTTTAGCATTTTTTCACTGTGTTTGAAACAGATCTAATTGCTTCTTCCCAGATGTAAATACTTCAATTTTTTTGTCAATGGTGTATCCGTCCTTGCTATATTTTTGCTTCTTATGCATAAGAACGATGCTTCTATTATCTACTCCTCCATCCCAAAATAAATGTCATTTATTTGGTACAACTTTATTCTAAAGTTGTACTAGATCAACGATGATTATTTTGGGACGGGTTGAGCATTACACAACAGCCAAATGGTGCAACACATCTAAACTTGAACAAAAGTTTCTATTGGGTACTGCTCATGCTTTCAACATTAGTGCAATATGCTTCATAAACAGCCAAATAAAGCACCCATTACTCATGCTTCCAACCTTAGCGCAGTATGCGTCAAATATTCCATATCACCTACATCTGGGTTTTGCTTTGAACATTGAAGGAACGAACCATGAGTAATTTTGGGGGTAGTTTGTTTACGGGAGCAAATTTCGAAGGTAGCGCAGAGCACTAACCGTGAGTAATTTTCGGGATAGTTAAGGGGTGTCATCAAAGGAGTATTTCTTACCAATAAAGTGGAAACTTAGACATAGAGGCGCCATCCTACGCTCTCCTATCCAACGGCATGGTAGAGCAATGATCTGATGGAAGCACAGGGATCAGTAGTCTGGTCGCTCTTGGTTTCCCTGAGACTATTGCTACAAAGCGTTTCCCCTGTAATGTTAAAGAGAGCCGCTAGGGATCAGACTACTGATCCCTTGCTTCCCATCAGACCAGTGCATGACCGTATCACCGCCATCAGACTTGGTAGTACAAACCCCACGTTTGGTGTGTTGGATTGCTTAATTAATGGATGCTTTTTGTTAGTTAGGGGATTTATGCATTAATCTCTAATTACTTTCCGAATAATAATTGTGATTTGCTTCTAGGAAACAAATATATTTTTATTTTTTAAGATGCATTTTTGTGCAAGGAAACATCTCTTTTACATTGCGATGTGCTTCCAATAAACAAATACAAAAAAATATTTTCGTAGATGCATTTTTTTCATGGCAAGTTTTTTTTTTAGAACTTTTTCATGGCAACTTTGCATAGAAGCATTACCTTTTGTCAATGGAAGCACACTTTCAAGTTGCAATCATATTATTCAATCATAGAAGCATTACTTTTATCGTTGGAAGCACCCTTTCACGTTGCGATGGAAACATATCATTCAACTATGCGATAGAAATCCTTTTATTTTGTATCCATGGAAGCATTATTTCTATGACGTGGAAGAATTTTTTTTAGTTGCTTTGGAAACATTAGTTGGTGTACCAAAAATAATATTCACATTTGATAGAAACATTTGCTTCGCTAATGGAATCATCTGTGGAAACACAAAATAGAAATATATAGGGCCTCAAAATTTATGTGATACAAATCATAAACAATTCTTTTTACAACAACAACAACAACACTAATTTCACTTATGCATAGTCAGCTTCGATGTACGTTTTCAATTAACTGATCATATGAAACCTCTGCACCGTCACAAGTTTTTCTTCAACAAGATAGCCTCCGATAAGAAGTAATGCTTGGTCCAGCACACTCAACACTATTAGCATTATGTTGGAAATAAAGACGCGTGGGAAAAATATCTGTACATGGAAAACATGAGAAAGAAATAATGAAGCTAACCTCAGTAGTGGTTGAAACAAAAAAGATTGCCGCAAGAAGCAACATGCATGTACAATAATATGACTAAAAGAAGACTCACATGTATTGGTTCAAGCACTCACTTGCTCGAACCAATATCTCTAGACAACAACAGAAGCACACATTGACAATGCTTGAAGCCGAGGTTCACTACCATGGAAACATTTATAAGTAAATTTTAGAAGCATCTTGTATATTTTTCATGGAAACATAAATGAGATTCAATGAAGCATACATTGGTAGTGGTTCATACAAAAAAATTGTTGCAAGAAAAATGTATGAACAATAATTTTATTAAAAGATGCAACATTGTTGTGTCTATAGCACAAACTGATATTGGTTGAAGCAGTCGAGGGGTGATTCAGAAGCATAATTTGCAGGGACCATGAAATTGTGATATATACATATGATTCATCTTTAATGGAATCATAGAGCATTGAAAATGGAAGCATATTTTCTAGCCCAAAGCCATGGCTCATTGAAAAAGAAGAAAGGAAGGAGAGCTCAAGGAACAGAACAAGTGTTACTTGGAAGCATGGAATTTTGAAATTAGAACATATCAATATGAAGCATGAAAAGGGTGCTCCGGATGAGGAATTATTGGGTACGATGCATGTGCTATGTCAATAGGAGCCAACTTAACTGGAAGCATAAAATTGAAATTGAAATTAAACAACATTGTCACAAACAAGCAGATGCATCTTTAAGCATGTGAAGGTTGTTATCTCAACAATTCTCAACTTCATTGGAAGCATTGAACTTCGACACTAAAAAACAACAACGATTGTCGTCAACATAGCTATGGAAGTTAGGGTGATTTGAAAACCGACAACAACTAAATTGTTGATGATTTAATGACGTAATATAATGGATAGAACAATTTCACGCCAACAATAGTCAATATTTGGCGCACAATAAACATGTGTACCTATGAATATACGACACCCAACACTGACACCTAATTATAGTGTTGAAATTAAAGATCATCACACGGAGAACAATGGGAACCAAGTAAAAACGATGATGGAATGGGAGAAGATTGATGCACTGACGACACCTTCTATTCTGAGAGGGAGGCTTCAAAGAGGGGAAAAGGCTGGATGCATCTGTTTGTTCTCCAACCGCCGCATCAAACGTAGAGGAGATGGCTGGCACGTCCCCCTAATGTCGGGATGGCTCACCGGCGAGGTCTCCTTGGGGGCCCAACGTGTGGGAGATGGAGCGGGGGGGTCAAATCCGGGCAGAGTGGGTGGATGGTGTGCCGGCGGTGAGGTGTGAAGGCAGCAAGCTGCGTAGTACGATGGCAACTAGCGGCACAACTTGAGAGTACAACGGGGGTGCGATTGACGGCGAGCTAGGCGAGGTGCAGCATGTGCAATGGCACAGGGCCCCTAAAATTTTTGGGCCCCTGGATTTATCTTAAATAGCAATTAACCATATTAATCACGAGAGTAATTAAAAATGAATGTTTAACCTCCTGTGCAACATTCCAACTTCCAACGCCAACCATTACCCATCCCACACGATGACACAAGCACATGCTCTCCTCTCTCTCTCCATCTTAAGTAACAATTAATGATATTAATCAACGTCAAGTTCGATTAGAAAATATCCCCTACATCATATTTCCAATCCCAACAAACGTCTTCGGAACTAGTACTACAACATATTCTTCTCCAGTTCTCCGTTCTCCTTGCAGCAAATTTTTTGAAGAAATTTGAGGCAAGCAAGATTCATACACTCTGCTCTCATCTTATTTTTACAAGAAACACTCTGCTATCATCTATTTGGTTTTCTTCCCATCATCTATTACTCTTGTATTATTATTATGAAGATTATGTTTATGGTATGCTAATATACTCCCTCCATTCCTAAATATAAGTATTTCTAGAGATTTCAACAAGTGACTACATATGGAGCAAAATAAGTGAATCTACACTCTAAAATATGTCTATATACATCCGTATGTGATAGTCCATTTGAAATCTCCAAAAAGACTTATATTTAGGAACGGAGGAAGTATATCATATGAGAAATGCTACATCGATGAAACTTACATAAGCTTTACAAGCTGAAGACCAGGAAATTTTTGATTGGATTACTTTATAATTAGTATTTTTCATATAAAAGGCCTAACTTCAAATTTTGCACCGGGCTCCAGATTCTCAGGTACGGCCCTGGTCCATCCCGGGCGGGCGTCTTGTGATCTGCTTCTGACCGGCTCGGCTCATGTGACCAGCCTGGCTCAGCTCTCATGTCCTGCTCGGCTCTGCTTGTTCGATTGTTGGACTGCTCTCTGTCTTGGTTCTGAGGACTAGTTGGCTTGCTCATAAAAAGAGAGAGTGCAATGTCCAGTTCTTCTGATGCTGAGAGGGATGCAACTAGGATTGCTCCTGATCTGCTTATAACTAGCAGGTCTTGGATTATTCAGATGCTCTTTTCATTTATCAAGATGATCTGGCTGCCTACACTCAGTGATGTGATGATGATGCTCGTGTTGCGGCCATCCTCGCTTCTAGTGTTCTACCTCAATTTGCTTTTGAGTTTATGGGGCTCAGTAATGTCTTTGAGATGTGGACTCATCTTTGCCAGCGCTATCAGCCCTCTGGTGATGCTTTGTACCTATTTGTGGTTCGCCAGGAGCATGCTCTTCAGCAAAGCACATATGACTATTTACGGAATACATGCCTACATTATATTTATGAACTGGAGCTAGTGCCGCATCACGCTAGGTTATGACTGTTATATGATGAATATCATCCAACGAATCCACTGATCCAATGCCTACAAATTTCTCTTATATTGTTCTTGCTAAGTTACTACTGCTACTTTTACTGTTACACTTGCTACAAAATCATTGCTATCATTGTTACCGTTACTATTGTTGTTGCTACTACTATCAAAACTATCATACTACTTTGGTACTGATCATTTTGCTGCAGATAATTAATCTCCGGGTGTGGTTGAATTGACAACTCAGTTGCTAATACTTGCAAATATTCTTTGGCTCCCCTTGTGTCGAATCAATAAATTTGGGTTGAATACTCTACCCTCGAAAACTGTTGCGATCCCCTATACTTGTGTGTTATCAAGACCTTTTTCTGGTGCCATTGCCGGGGAGCATAGCTATATTTGTTGAGTCACTTGAGATTATTATCAATTTATCACTATGAAGAATCTGAAGGATACCAAGACTAAAATATTTCCCTCTAAGACGAGGGGAGGTAAGGAACTGCCATCTAGCTCTACACTTGATTCACCTTCTATTTTGAGTAAACTTGCAACACCACCACATGCTATTAATTCTGATATGTCACAAGTTATTGATGATGCTACTTCTGCTATGGATAATGCTTATGATGATGCTAGTACCTTGTTTGATGATGGTGTTGAAGGAAATATGCCCTAGAGGCAATAATAAAGTTGTTATTTATATTTCCTTACATCATGATAAATTTTTATTATTCATGCTAGAATTGTATTAACTGGAAACTTAGTACATGTGTGAATACATAGACAAACAGAGTGTCACTAGTATGCCTCTACTTGACTAGCTCGTTGAATCAAAGATGGTTATGTTTCCTAACCATAGACATGAGTTGTCATTTGATTAACGGGATCACATCATTAGAGAAGGATGTGATTGACTTGACCCATTCCGTTACCTTAGCACTTGATCGTTTAGTTTATTGCTATTGCTTTCTTCATGACTTATACATGTTCCTATGACTATGAGATTATGCAACTCCCGAATACTGGAGGAACACTTAGTGTGCTATCAAACGTCACAACGTAACTGGGTGATTATAAAGATGCTCTACAGGTGTCTCCGATGGTGTTTGTTGGGTTGGCATAGATCGAGATTAGGATTTGTCACTTCGTGTTTCGGAGAGGTATCTCTAGGCCTCTCGGTAATGCACATCACTATAAGCCTTACAAGCAATGTGACTAATGAGTTAGTCACATGATGATGCATTATGGAACGAGTAAAGAGACTTGCCGGTAATGAGATTGAACTAGGTATTGAGATACCGACGATCGAATCTCGGGCAAGTAACATACCGATGACAAAGGGAACAACGTATGTTGTTATGCGGTTTGACCGAAAAAGATCTTCGTAGAATATGTAGGAACCAATATGAGCATCCAGGTTCCATTATTGGTTATTGACCGGAGATGAGTCTCGGTCATGTCTACATAGTTCTTGAACCCGTAGGGTCCGCACGTTTAACGTTCGGTGACGATCGGTATTATGAGTTTATGTGTTTTGATGTACCGAAGGTAGTTCAGAGTCCCGGATGTGATCACGGACATGACGAGGAGTCTCGAAATGGTCGAGACATAAAGATTGATATATTGGATGACTATATTCGGACACCGGATGAGTTCCGGGGCTCACCGGATAATTGTCGGAGTGTCGGGCGGTTATCGGAACCCCTGGGGAAACTAATGGGCCAACATGGGCCTTGTGAGAGAGAGAGGAGGGGGCCTTAGGGCTGGCCGCCCCCCCCCCCCTTGGGGAGTCCGAATTGGACAAGGAGGGGGCGGCGCCCCCTCTTTCCCTCCCTCTCTCCCTTTCCTTCCTTCCCCCTCCTAGTAGGACTAGGAAAGGAGGAATCCTACTCCTACTAGGAGGAGTATTCCTCCCCTCCTTGGTGTGCCTATAGGGCCGGCCGGCCTCCCCCTTGCTCCTTTATATATGGGAGCAGGGGGCACCCTAGAACACACAAGTTGATAGTTGTCTTAGCCGTGTGCGGTGCCCCCCTCCACAGATTTCCACCTCGGTCATATCGTTGCAGTGCTTAGGTGAAGCCCTGCGCCGTTAGCTTCATCATCACCATCACCACGCCATCGTGCTGACGAAGCTCTCCCTCGACACTCAGCTGGATCTAGAGTTTGCGGGACGTCACCAAGCTGAACGTGTGTAGATCGCGGAGGTGCCGTACTTTCGGTGCTAGGATCGGTCGGATTGTGAAGACGTACGACTACATCAACCGCGTTGTCATGACGCTTCCGCTTTCGGTCTACGAGGGTACGTGGACAACACTCTCCCCTCTCATTGCTATGCTTCACCTAGATAGATCTTGCGTGTGCGTAGGAATTTTTTTGAAATTACTGCGTTCCCCAACAGTGGCATCCGAGCCAGGTCTATGCGTTGATGTTATATGCACGAGTAGAACACAAAGAGTTGTGGGCAATAATAGTCATACTTCTTACCAGCATGTCATACTTTGATTCGGCGGTATTGTTGGATGAAGCGGCCCAGACTGACATTACGCGTACGCTTACGCGAGACTGGTTCTACCGACGTGCTTTGCACACAGGTGGCTGGCGGGTGTCAGTTTCTACAACTTTAGTTGAATCGAGTGTGACTACGCCCGGTCCTTGTTGAAGGTTAAAATAGCACACTTGACGAAAAATCATTGTGGTTTTGATGCGCAGGTAAGAACGGTTCTTGCTCAGCCCGTAGCAGCCACGTAAAACTTGCAACAACAAAGTAGAGGACGTCTAACTTGTTTTTGCAGGGCTTGTTGTGATGTGATATGGTCAAGACATGATGCTAAATTTTATTGTATGAGATGATCATGTTTTGTAACATAGTTATCGGCAACTGGCAGGAGCCATATGGTTGTCGCTTTATTGTATGAAATGCAATCGCCCTGTAATTGTTTTTACTTTATCACTAAGCAGTAGAGATAGTCGTAGAAGCAATAGTTGGCGAGAAGACAACGATGCTACGATGGAGATCAAGGTGTCGCGCCGGTGACGATGGTGATAATGACAGTGCTTTGGAGATGGAGATCAAAGGCACAAGATGATGATG
Organism: Aegilops tauschii subsp. strangulata; assembly: GCF_002575655.3. Lineage (NCBI taxonomy): Eukaryota > Viridiplantae > Streptophyta > Magnoliopsida > Poales > Poaceae > Aegilops > Aegilops tauschii. The sequence continues at coordinate 292,829,457 of NC_053041.3, forward strand.
GCCATATCATGTCACTTATATTGATTGCATGTGATGTTTATCCTTTATGCATCTTATTTTGCTTAGTTCGACGGTAGCATTATAAGATGATCTCTCACTAAATTTCAAGGTACAAGTGTTCTCCCTGAGTATGCACCGTTGCGAAAGTTCGTCATGCCGAGACACCACGTGATGATCGTGTGTGATAAGTTGTATGTTCACATACAACGGGTGCAAGCCCGTTTTGCACATGCAGAATACTCGGGTTAAACTTGACGAGCGTAGCATATGCAGATATGGCCTCGGAACACTGAGACCGAAAGGTCGAGCGTGAATCATATAGTAGATATGATCAACATAGTGATGTTCACCAATGAAAACTACTCCATCTCACGTGATGATCGGACATGGTTTAGTTGATTTGGATCACGTGATCACTTAGATGATTAGAGGGATGTCATATAAGTGGGAGTTCTTAAGTAATATGATTAATTGAACTTTAATTTATCATGAACTTAGTACCTGATAGTATTTTGCATGTCTATGTTGTTGTAGATCAATGGCCCGTGCTACTGTTCCTTTGAATTTTAATGCGTTCCTAGAGAAAGCTAAGTTGAAAGATGATGGTAGCAACTACACGGACTGGGTCCGTAACTTGAGGATTATCCTCATTGCTGCACAGAAGAATTACGTCCTGGAAGCACCGCTAGGTGCAAGACCCATTGCAGGAGCAACGCCGGACGTTGTGAACGCCTGGCAGAGCAAAGCTGATGACTACTCGATAGTTCAGTGTGCCATGCTTTACGGCTTAGAACCGGTACTTCAACGACATTTTGAACGTCATGGAGCATATGAGATGTTCCAGGAGTTGAAGTTAATATTTCAAGCAAATGCCCGGATTGAGAGATATGAAGTCTCCAATAAGTTCTATAGCTGCAAAATGAAGGAGAATAGTTCTGTTAGTGAGCATATACTCAAAATGTCTGGGTATCATAATCACTTGACTCAGCTGGGAGTTAATCTTCCGGTTGATAGTGTCATTGACAGAGTTCTTCAATCACTGCCACCAAGCTACAAAAGCTTCGTGATGAACTATAACATGCAAGGGATGGATAAGACGATTCCCGAGCTCTTCGCAATGCTAAAGGCTACGGAGGTAGAAATCAACAAGGAGCATCAAGTGTTTATGGTCAAAAAGACCACCAGTTTCAAGAAAAAGGGTAAAGGGAAGAAGGGGAACTTCAAGAAGAATGGCAAACAAGTTGCTGCTCAAGTGAAGAAGCCCAAGTCTAGACCTAAGCCTGAGACTGAGTGCTTCTACTGCAAAGGGACTGGTCACTGGAAGCGGAACTGCCCCAAATATTTGGCGGATAAGAAGGATGGCAAGGTGAACAAAGGTATATGTGATATACATGTTATTGATGTGTACCTTACTAATACTCGCAGTAGTACCTGGGTATTTGATACTGGTTCTGTTGCTAATATTTGCAACTCAAAACAGGGACTACGGATTAAGCAAAGATTGGCTAAGGATGAGGTGACGATGCGCGTGGGAAATGGTTCCAAAGTCGATGTGATCGCCGTCGGCACGCTACCTCTACATCTACCTTCGGGATTAGTTTTAGACCTGAATAATTGTTATTTGGTGCCAGCGCTAAGCATGAACACTATATCTGGATCTTGTTTGATGCGAGACAGTTATTCATTTAAATCCGAGAATAATGGTTGTTCTATTTATATGAGTAATATATTTTATGGTCATGCACCCTTGAAGAGTGGCCTATTTTTGTTGAATCTCGATAGTAGTGACACATATTCATTATTGAAGCCAAAAGATGCAGAGTTGATAATGATAGTGCAACTTATTTGTGGCACTGCCGTTTGGGTCATATTGGTGTAAAGCGCATGAAGAAACTCCATTCTGATGGACTTTTGGAATCACTTGATTATGAATCACTTGGTACTTGCGAACCGTGCCTCATGGGCAAGATGACTAAAACTCCGTTCTCCGGAACAATGGAGCGAGCAACAGATATGTTGGAAATCATACATACTGATGTATGTGGTCCAATGAATATTGAGGCTCACGGCGGGTATCGTTATTTTCTGACCTTCACAGATGATTTGAGCAGATATGGATATATTTACTTGATGAAACATAAGTCTGAAACATTTGGAAAGTTCAAAGAATTTCAGAGTGAAGTGGGAAATCATCGTAACAAGAAAATAAAGTTTCTACGATCTGATCGTGGAGGAGAATATTTGAGTTACAAGTTTGGTCTTCATTTGAAACAATTTGGAATAGTTTCGCAACTCACGCCACCTGGAACACCATAGCGTAATGGTGTGTCCGAACGTCGTAACCGCACTTTATTAGATATGGTGCGATCTATGATGTCTCTTACTGATTTATCGCTATCGTTTTGGGGTTATGCTTTACAGACGGCTGCATTCACGTTAAATAGGGCACCATCTAAATCCGTTGAGACGACACCTTATGAACTGTGGTTTGGCAAGAAACCCAAGTTGTCGTTTCTTAAAGTTCGGGGCTGCGATGCTTATGTGAAAAAGCTTCAACCTGATAAGCTCGAACCCAAATCGGAGAAATGTGTCTTCATAGGATACCCAAAGGAAACTGTTGGGTACACCTTCTATCATAGATCCGAAGGCAAGACATTCATTGCTAAAAATGGATCCTTTCTAGAGAAGGAGTTTCTCTCGAAAGAAGTGAGTGGGAGGAAAGTAGAACTTGATGAGGTAAATGTACCTGCTCCCTTATTGGAAAGTAGTTCATCACAGAAATCAGTTCCTGTGACTACTACACCAATTAGTGAGGAAGCTAATGATGATGATCATGTAACTTCAGATCAAGTTACTACTGAACCACGTAGGTCAACCAGAGTAAGATCCGCACAGAAGTGGTACGGTAATCCGGTTCTGGAGGTCATGTTACTTGACCATGACGAACCTACGAACTATGAGGAAGCGATGATGAGCCCAGATTCCGCGAAATGGCTTGAGGCCATGAAATCTGAGATGGGATCCATGTATGAGAACAAAGTGTGGACTTTGGTTGACTTGCCCGATGATCGGCAAGCCATAGAGAATAAATGGATCTTCAAGAAGAAGACTGACGCTGATGGTAATGTTACTGTCTACAAAGCTCGACTTGTTGCGAAAGGTTTTCGACAAGTTCAAGGAGTTCACTACGATGAGACTTTCTCACCCGTAGCAATGCTTAAGTCCGTCCGAATCATGTTAGCAATTGATGCATTTTATGATTATGAAATTTGGCAAATGGATGTAAAGACTGCATTCCTGAATGGAAATCTGGAAGAAGAGTTGTATATGATGCAACCCGAAGGTTTTATCAATCCAAAGGATGCTAACAAAGTGTGCAAGCTCCAGCGATCCATTTATGGATTGGTGCAAGCATCTCGGAGTTGGAATAAACGTTTTGATAGTGTGATCAAAGCATATGGTTTTATACAGACTTTTGGAGAAGCCTGTATTTACAAGAAAGTGAGTGGGAGCTTTGTAGCATTTCTAATATTATATGTGGATGACATATTGTTGATTGGAAATGATATAGAATTTCTGGATAGCATAAAAGGATACTTGAATAAGATTTTTTCAATGAAAGACCTCGGTGAAGCTGCTTATATATTGGGCATCAAGATCTATAGAGATAGATCAAGACGCTTAATTGGACTTTCACAAAGCACATACCTTGACAAAGTTTTGAAGAAGTTCAAAATGGATCAAGCAAAGAAAGGGTTCTTGCCTGTGTTACAAGGTGTGAAGTTGAGTCAGACTCAATGCCCGACCACTGCAGAAGATAGAAAAAAAATGAAAGTCATTCCCTATGCTTCAGCCATAGGTTCTATCATGTATGCAATGTTGTGTACCAGACCTGATGTGTGCCTTGCTATTAGTTTAGCGGGGAGGTACCAAAGTAATCCAGGAGTGGATCACTGGACAGCGGTCAAGAACATCCTAAAATACCTGAAAAGGACTAAGGATATGTTTCTCGTTTATGGAGGTGACAAAGAGCCCGTCGTAAATGGTTACGTCGATGCAAGCTTTGACACTGATCCGGATGACTCTAAGTCACAAACCGGATACGTATTTATATTGAACGGTGGAGCTATAAGTTGGTGCAGTTCTAAGCAAAGCGTCGTGGCGGGATCTACGTGTGAGCGGAGTACATAGCTGCTTCGGAAGCAGCAAATGAAGGAGTCTGGATGAACGAGTTCATATCTGATCTAGGTGTCATACCTAGTGCATCGGGTCCAATGAAAATCTTTTGTGACAATATTGGTGCAATTGCCTTGGCAAAGGAATCCATATTTCACAAGAGAACCAAGCACATCAAGAGACGCTTCCATTCCATCCGCGATCAAGTCAATGAGGGAGACATAGAGATTTGCAAGATACATACGGATCTGAATGTTGCAGACCCGTAGACTAAGCAACTCTCATTAGCAAAACATGATCAGCACTAAGACTCCACGGGTGTTAGAATCATTACTATGTAATCTAGATTATTGACTCTAGTGCAAGTGGGAGACTGAAGGAAATATGCCCTAGAGGCAATAATAAAGTTGTTATTTATATTTCCTTATATCATTGTAAATGTTTATTATTCATGCTATAATTGTATTAACCGGAAACTTAGTACATGTGTGAATACATAGACAAACAGAGTGTCACTAGTATGCCTCTACTTGACTAGCTCGTTGAATCAAAGATGGTTATGTTTCCTAACCATAGACATGAGTTGTCATTTGATTAACGGGGTCACATCATTAGAGAATGATGTGATTGACTGACCCATTCCGTTAGCTTAGCACTTGATCGTTTAGTTTATTGCTATTGCTTTCTTCATGACTTATACATGTTCCTATGACTATGAGATTATGCAACTCCCGAATACTGAAGGAACACTTAGTGTGCTATCAAACGTCACAACGTAACTGGGTGACTATAAAGATGCTCTACAGGTGTCTCCGATGGTGTTTGTTGGGTTGGCATAGATCGAGATTAGGATTTGTCACTACAGAACGAGTAAAGAGACTTGCCGGTAACGAGATTGAACTAGGTATTGAGATACCAACGACCGAATCTCGGGCAAGTAACATACCGATGACAAAGGGAACAACGTATGTTGTTATGCAGTTTGACCGATAAAGATCTTCGTAGAATATGTAGGAACCAATATGAGCATCCAGGTTCCGCTATTGGTTATTGACCGGAGATGAGTCTCGGTCATGTCTACATAGTTCTCGAACCCGTAGGGTCCGCATGCTTAACGTTCGGTGACGATTGGTATTATGAGTTTATGTGTTTTGATGTACCGAAGGTAGTTCAGAGTCCCGGATGTGATCACGGACATGACGAGGAGTCTCTAAATGGTCGAGACATAAAGATTGATATATTGGAGGACTATATTCGGACACCGGATGAGTTCCGGGGGTCACCGGATAATTATCGGAGTGCCGGGGGGTTATCGGAACCCCCAGGGAAACTAATGGGCCAACACGGGCCTTGTGGGAGAGAGAGGAGGGGGCCTTAGGGCTGGCCGCCCCCCCCCCCTTGGGGAGTCCGAATTGGACAAGGAGGGGGGCGGAGCCCCCTCTTTTGCTCCCTCTCTCCCTTTCCTTCCTTCCCCCTCCTAGTAGGACTAGGAAAGGAGGAATCCTACTCCTACTAGGAGGCGGATTCCTCCCCTCCTTGGCGCGCCTATAGGGCCGGCCGGCCTCCCCCTTACTCCTTTATATACAGAGGCAGGGGGCACCCTAGAACACACAAGTTGACAGTTGTCTTAGCCGTGTGCGGTGCCCCCTCCACAGATTTCCACCTCGGTCATATCGTTGCAGTGCTTAGGCGAAGCCCTGCACCGGTAGCTTCATCATCATCGTCACCACGCCGTTGTGCTGACAAAGCTGTCCCTCGACACTCAGCTGGATCTAGAGTTTGCAGGACGTCACCGAGCTAAACGTTTGCAGTTCGCAGAGGTGCCGTACTTTCGGTGCTAGGATCGGTCGAATCGTGAAGACGTACGACTACATCAACCGCGTTGTCATAACACTTCCGCTTTCGGTCTACGAGGGTACGTGGACAACACTCTCCCCTCTCGTTGTTATGCATCACCTAGATAGATCTTGCGTGCGCATAGGATTTTTTTTGAAATTACCGCGTTCCCCAACAGGTGTGCCACTAGGTGATTTTCTTGATAAACAAATTGCTAGAGCTAAAGAGAATGAAATTACTGAAACTGATGAAATACCTGAATCTGAAAATATTGAGACACCTATTAGACCTAGTCCTCCTAGATATGAATTGCCTAAGATACCAGAAGGTTATGTTATGGATGAGGAGACAACTAGAGACTTTCTTTCTTGCAATGATAGAGATGATCTTAAGAAATTACTATGCAAACTGAAAGAAAAATCTTGGAATGCTAGAATGAAATGTGATCCTAAGTTTGCTACTTCACCTATCTTTGTTGATCATAAGGATTATGAATTCTCTATCGACCTACAGTTAATTACTTTGGTTGAGTCTGATCCTTTCCATGGTTATGAAACTGAAACTGTTGTGGCACATCTTACTAAGTTGAATGACATAGCCACCCTATTTGCTCATGATGAGAAAAATTGCTACTATTATATTCTCAAATTATTTCTATTCTCATTAAAGGGTGATGCTAAGACTTGGTATAATACTCTTGCTTCTGGTTGTGTACGTAGTCCCCAGGATATAATTTATTACTTCTTTGAAAAATATTTTCCTGCTCATAAGAAACAAGCTGCTTTACATGAAATATTTAACTTCGTGCAAATTGAAGAAGAGAGTCTCCCACAAGCTTGGGGGAGGCTTCTCCAATTGCTGAATGCTTTTCCTGATCATCCTCTTAAGAAAAATGAAAAACTTGATATCTTCTATAATGGACTAACCGATGCTTCCAGGGATTTCCTAGATAGTTGTGCTAGTTGCGTTTAGGGAATGAACTGTTGAACAAGCTGGAGAATTACTGAATAACATATTGAAAAACTATGACGATTGGACTCTTCCTGAACTGCCGCCTAAACCTACTCCGAGGAAGAGGGGTATCTTATATCTCAGTCCTGAAGATATGCAAGAGGCAAAGAAATGTATGAAGGAAAAAGGTATTAAAGCTGAGGATGTAAAAAATTTACCTCCTATTGAAGAAATACATGGGCTTGATACATCACCATCCAAGGTGGTAGAGGTTAACTCTTTAATGAAATTCAATGATAATGACAATCCTTATAATATGCATCCTAGTCAATGCCTTTATGAGTTTGATAACTACATTAGAAAACAAGATCACTTCAATGCAAATGTTATGAAACAATTGAAATACAATTCTGATACGATTGCTCGCTTGAGTGACTTGTTATTTAGAATCTCAAATGATGTTAGAGGTGTAGGAAAACATGCCTCTATGGTTCCAACTCAACTAGAACAAGTTGCTAAATCTCAAAGAGAATTGCTTGATGAAATGAACAATAATATCAATGATCATGTTGTTAGAGTAATGACTAGAGGAGGTAAAATGACTCAGGAACCACTTTATCCCGAGGGACACCCAAAAAGAATTGAACAAGATTCTCAAAGAATTAACACTGATGCACCTAGTTCTTCTAAAAAGAAAAAGAAAAATATAAATGATAGGACTTTGCATACCTCTAGTGAATCTGAAATAGAAAAACCTCCTGAAGCTAATAATGATATTTCTATTTCTGATGCTGAAACTGAATCTGGTAATGAACACTCACCTAGTGATAACTAAAAAGATAATGATGAGGTTCATGAAGACACTCAAATAAACAATAAAGAACCAGATAATGATGTTGAAATAGAACCAACTGTTGATCTTGATAACCCACAACCCAAGAATAAAAGATATGATAACAAAGACTTTGTTGCTAGAAAACATAGTAAGGAAAGAGAACCATGGTGTCGGCGTTCTGGGAATGGGGGTCCCCAGACTTGCCTGCCTGCGGCCCACGGCGTGGCTCTGCGAGCGGGCCCATACGGCCCATCTTCACCAACAAGCATCCAAGACCCTCGTGAGGGGCCAAGCCTCGTGAGGCGGACGACACAAGACCTCCTCAGGAGCGGCCTCACCAGGTTGGCTCGCGAGGGGCGGAGAGTTCAAGGCAAGGCAAACCTCGCGAGGTTCTCGTGACGTGAGCCATGATGATCGAGGCCAGGCGGGTGCCAGTCTGCGCAGCATCCTTGTTTCCTCTTTGGTGCTAAGGAAGCAAGCGCAGGCGCGGAGTACCGAGGCGTCAAGCAAAGGTTTCCATATCGGTGCAACGAGACCAAGACCAGCAGGACGGCAAGACGGAGGTCACCATGGAGCCCAAGGCGGCGTCACCACCAGAGCCTTTGGCAGGCGAAGACTGCTTTTGTCAGGATAAGCTGTACTAGTTGTCCCTTTCAAATTGGCCATTGTTGGCTCCCTTCCCGCTCAATATTTGGGGAGAGGACTAGGGCCTCTATAAATAGGACTGGCCACCACCGTAGGAAACGAACAGATCGAGAGACAACGAAGCCTCAGGATCTGATCTGATCTTGAGCCAATCCTTAGCCACACATCGAGCACAAGAACACCTCGACCTCAGGAGGCTGTTCTTCCCCTTGTACTGTTCATCCATAGCCCAAGAGGCAATCCACCACCACCACACTGGAGTAGGGTATTACACCACAACGGTGGCCCGAACCAGTATAAATCTTGTGTCCTTTGTGTTGTGAGTTCGTCGAGTTAGTCCTTGAGATCTTAGCAAGCTAGGACGTGGATCGGTAGGGGAAGATCTTCGCGCGCACCCCAGTGTTCGAACCTTGAGGGTTTTGCCGGAACTCGTGATCCGACATTTGGCGCGCTAGGTAGGGGTGCGCCAGAGCCTCCTCCCCATTTGTCGATCCATCGACGCTCCGCGGTTCCGATGTCCGGCGACCCGAGGGCTGACGCCGACCGCTGGGCAGCCTGGCCCGCCCAGGCGGCGCCGCCTACCCAGGAAGACCTCAACCCCGCGCTCCAGGCGGCACGGGCGCCACCCAACATTTCTAGGCGCGGGTGGCGCGGCCAGGCATCGTCCACCCTTACTCCACGACAAGCACAAGCTGCTGCAAGGGCCGCAAGCCACGCCGCGGCAACGGCGCCACACACCCGGCGGGAGCAGGCGAACATGCGGGTTGCACTCACAGTGGCGCGGGAGCTGCTGTGGTGCCGACTGTTGGAGAGCGGCCGGGATGCGCTGCTGGAACGCGTCGCCGAGCTACTGGACGCAGCGGCCACGGGAGCGTCGCCCTTCTGCTATCATCTCACGCCTTAGGCGGCGGCTGGACCCCACGGCGGGCCTCGCCACGCCCGCGTGCTCCCGGGAGCGCCCGGGGGCCTCGTCGACATCAACACGATCCATGGTGGAGGGCGCCCTGTTACGCCCGCACCACCCCAGGTGGGTGCGGGCACGAGCGTTGACGCATATGGCCCTATCGGAGCACTGCCCTGCCGTCCTCAGGGCGGTGTAACGGGCCGGGCGACATGGAGCGTGGGGCAGTTTGGCGAGGTCATCGGGGCAGCGGCCTCGGAGGCCTACGTGCCCCACATGATGGACCAGGAGTACACGCCGGAGGATGACCCCGGCTCGTTCCTCGGACCAGGATGGGAGGAGGAGGCGTTAGGAGCTGAAGCTTTCTAGGAGCCGCCAGAGAGCCCCACCAACCGCGCCGTCGACAACAGATACAGGGTACCACTAATCCCTCAGGGACAAGCTTACGCTAACCATGAGTCACAGGTGAACCAGGTCACATCACCAGGCGATGGTTCCGGCACGGCGATGCCTGCCCCATCAGGAGAGACCCGCTGGGGGCTGCACGGGAGGAGCCAGGAGCAAGGCCCCTCCCCGCGTCGCACGGAGCAAGGCGTCACCCGGAGGTAGGCCCTCTGCCGGGGAGGTGCCGGCGAGCCCTACCCCGGCAGAGGACCCATGGTCGCCGAGGGCTCCGCTGGCGTCCCCTCTGCCCCTTTGGTGCCGTCCTAGTCTCCAGTCGTCCCAACGGTGGTAGAGGGTGGCGCAAGGCGGGGCCCTCGTCTGGCGATATGAAGTAAGGCTCACGCCTGTGAAGATCGCCGCCCGTGACGCTCTCATGTAATAACGAGTGGGGCTGTACATGCCCCGGAGTCTCAGGAGTGCCGCCCTCGGGCCTCGGGGGCTCCCTCTCACGTCCTAGTGGCAGCACTTAGCTCCACGCTGATGAGAAGACCCGAAGACAAGAAGACTAGACTAGGAGCCGGACGCGGCCATTTGCTTTGGATCTCTTTTCTGTAGCCTTGCCTTCTGGATTTGGATTTAAGTTGAATTTTCAATGATGCGCGCGGGGGGTGCCTTTTCTTGTTCGAGCGATTTCTTGCTGCCTGGTTCTTGCCTTATTCCGAAGCTCGCGCTCGCTGCCTCCCCCTCGCGAGCCCCTCGCGAGCGGGGCTGGACGCAGCATGCGCACCGCGTGCGTCGATACCATGATCGGCGCTTGATTCTCGCGAGGCCCTCTCGGGCGAATCGGCAGACCCTTCAGGAGTTCCTCGGGAGCTCACGACCTCACGATCCAGTTCGGGGCTTGCCTCAGCTAAGGTAAGCCGCGACAGCAAACTTGCCACCAGACTCATGGATTCACAAAGACGCACACTCAGCTTGACATAAAGGAATAAAGGCAGCGGTTTGTTTACACGAGGGGCTCCCCCTCTCAAAATGCTCTTACAATCTTTAGGGGTCGCGCCCAAGTTTTTGCATACAGGGTAAAACAGCAGGGGAACATGGGATCAGCCGGATATGTCGCTCGCCGCATCGCCCAGGTCGTCTTCAGACGCACCGCTGGCGTCGCCTCCACCTTCGCCGGCCCCGACATCGCCGTCGCCAACCACGTCTCCTTCGTCTGCCGCGACTACCACCGCGTCGTCTTCAGAAGCGAAGGCCCTGACCAGCGCATCCACGTTGTCCTCCACCCATCGCGCCAGGTCGCCCCGGATGGCCGCGGGTACGGGGCCAATGGCGGCGTCAAAGTCAACGTCCTGGTAGGTGTTCTGGAGATGGCTGAAAACGCGGGAGAACGCGCGCCCGAGCAAGCTGCGACTCCTCTCTTCGACAAGCTGGCGAGCCCTCTCGGAACGGTTCTCCAGGCGCATCACCACTTCTGTGAAGAAGCGAAGATGACTGGCGTAGTCGTCTATGTGGGGATGAGGGGCATTCTCGTCGCAGATGTGGCCCAGCGCGGTGTTGGCCCTGTTCCTGAGTCTCTGGAGCATGGGGGCGTGCTCGCGCTCCAATGTCCGCCGCTGAAGCACTTCCTCCCTATTCTGCCGCGCAACGTCTTCGGCGTCGTCAACCCGTTTCTGGAGGGAGAGCAGCTCGGCACGGGCGGAGGCCAATTCCGCCTGCGCCGTGACCAGGATGGCCGTCGTGGCCTCCTCGCGCCTCTCTACCTCAGCAGGCCTGGGCCTGAGGGTAGCGGCCCTACGTGCAGCCTCCTCTCTGCAAGCTCCAGCTTCAGGTCATGCCTACCCTCAAGACCCACGCAAACCTCGGCCACCCGGTGATCGACCTCCTCCTGAGCCTTGGCCTCGCGTGCACCAACGGCATCTTCCGCTTGGGCAACTTGACGCTCCCTCTTCTCCAACCGCTCAAGCTCGAGGCTACGCTCCACGGCTTCCAGTGCCAATGCCTCCTCGCGCCTTCAGATCTCTTCTTCTTCGGCGGGCGTCCCCCTCAGCGACGCAAGGGCGGCCTTGCGCGCCTCCACCTGTTGCTCTAGGAACATACTCCAGGCCTGGAGCTCCCACGCGCGCTTCTCCGCAGCCTCGCGACGGCGATCAGCCTCGCAAGCTTCCTCCAAAGCTCGGGAGCAAGCCTCACGAGAGACCTCAAGAGACGCCTCGGCCTTCGCATTGTCAAGATCGCGCTGATGGCGGCCGAGGTTGATAGCCACCTTCAGCTTACGTCGTTCCTCCGCCAGCCGAAGACCCTCGGCCTTGAGGCGTGCGTCGACGTCCGCGAGTTCACCGCCGAGCCGCTTCATCGCGCCCATCGCCTCCTGGAAGAGCTCGTGGCGAACGACGCTTCGTTCGTGCTCAAACTCAAGCGCACGGCCCACCTCATCCTCCACCATGGGGGCTGTGGGTGAGGCCTGAAGTGGTGCACCCCCTCCCAGCAGGGGGCTGGGGCTGGCACTGCCCCAGGCGCCAGCCAGGCCTCGCGAGGGGTCCGAGCTAGTCGGGGCCCGACGCTTGAAGAAGAGCCGAAGACCGAAGCCAACCAGCCACCGTCCATGACCAGAGGAGGGGTCCTGGGCGTGCCCGCCAAGCTCCAAGCAAGGCTGCAAAGGAGGGGCGACAAGGCCGCGGGCTCAAGGCGCCGTGGAGGCAAGCGCGCCTCTCCAACCGACCCCGCACCGGGAGCGGTGTGCGGGCTCGTGGCGCTCAAGGCCAGTGGGGGAGTCGGAGAGAGAGGAGACTGCTTCTCGGAAGACTCAACGGCTGAGGCGGAAGGGACCCTGAAGAACCAACGTCAGGAAGGAAGGCAGCACTCAAGAAGCCACAAGGGTGCCGAACTTACTCGTCAATGGTGATGTACTTCCTCCGCTTCAACGGCCCGAAGATGCCACCGCTGCCGCTCGGAGACCTCTTCCTCTTCCGGAGCTCCTCAAAGTCCACGCAGAGCCGACCAAAGCGTTGGACATGGCGGCCAGTACGGGGTGTAGCAGGAGAAGTTCTTGAAGGGACAGCCTCAGGGGCACCGAGCTGAGGGGAGTTGCCGGGTGCCATCTCGTGGCGGCCTGCTGAGGTCTCAGGAGCTTCGGCCTCTGGAGTCGCGCGCTGCGCCACCCCCGCAGCTGCTGCCCCAGGACAAGAATCACGGACTCCCGAGGATGACGCCTCGGGAGCCCCAGGCGGCGTCAGCACCTCGATGCTAGGGCCGACGGCCTCGAACGGTGCTCGTCCCCCTGCTTCCACACTCGGGGCGAGCTCGGCGCCAGCAGCGAAGAGGGGAACCACGTTGACAGGGTTCTCGCAGGGCCCCACCAGGCCGTCTCGCCGCAGCCCCCACTCGTCAAAGGAAGGCATGTGCTCCACAAACTCCTCCTTGTTCGAGCAGCGGTACAACAGACAACTCTTCCCAGGCATGTCATCCGGCAGCGGGACACCCACCAAGACCCCAAGCACCATCTGCCACGTCTCAAGAGGGAGCCCGGACTACTGAAGCCTCATATGGTCCTTGCTGTTGAGCAAGGCCCACATCGGCCGGGAATGGCGCTGAAGCGGAGCAACTCGGCATCGGACAAACTCCTTCACCACCATAGGCGCAGTCACGCCACGGTCTTTCAGCCTCCTCAGCCTGAGCCAGATGGGGAAAAGGCAGGGGCTCCCGAGCTTTTCGTGGCTCCAACCGGAGTTGGGGACGGCAGGCGCCGGCGAAGGATGCAGCAGAGGGCTGAGCACTCCGACATCAACAAACACCCACCGTGTCCGAAACCCGCTCGTGGCTGGAGGAAGCTCGAAGTCGATCCCCGCGCCTGCCGTCGCAGCCACGACATGGAAGCTCAGGCACCCCGAGCTCTACCGAGGGTCAATCAGATGCAGCGAGAAGAAGTGGCGAAGAAGGGCCATGGAAGGGGCAATGCCTACCATGGCCTCACACACAAAGGCGAAGACGGCAAGAAGGGTCACGGATTGGGCGTCAAGATGCAGCATGTGGATCTGATAGTGTTCCAGCACTGTGTTGAAGAAGGCAGAGAAAGGAGGGACCAGGCCGGCCCAAAGGGCGTCGATGAAGAACGGGGCCTCAGTGGTTGCCCGGTCAATGCGAGCACGGGACGTAGGCCAAGCCACCGTCTTCCCCCACTCGTTGAAGCTGGTGGCGAGCATGGGACGCACCTTGCCCATGGCCTCATCGTTGAGCACCAGCGATCGGCCAACTGCGGGCTCGACGGCCGGAGGCGCGCTTGTCGAAGACAAAGGCTTCTTCCCCTTATCCGCTTGTTTCGGCGCCATGGCGATGGAGTAGGCAGAGCTCAGGTCAGATCGGAAAGTAGGGCGGAGTCCCGGGGAAGCAGAGGAATCGGAGAAGTACGGCGCAGGTGATGGAAGAATAACTGTGTAGGGTGCGGTGGCCGCCTAGCCAGGCGGGTATCAAGGCAGCGTGGGGAAGCGGAGACGCCCACGTCCAATCAACCGCCACGCGTCGACCAAGGCCGCAGGCTATTGGGGCCCACGGCGCCCCGCACTTGACCTTTGGCTTCGCCTCGAAGCCAAGCCCGAGCGCGCCTTGGGCCCAGGGGCTACTGTCGGCGTTCTGGGAATGGGGGTCCCCGGAATTGCCTGCCTGCGGCCCACGGCGTGGCTCTGCGAGCGGGCCCATACGGCCCATATTCACCAACAAGCATCCAAGACCCTCGCGAGGGGCCAAGCCTCGTGAGGCGGACGCCACAAGACCTCCTCAGGAGCGGCCTCACCAGGTTGGCTCGCGAGGGGCGGAGAGTTCAAGGCAAGGCAAACCTCACGAGGTTCTCGTGACGTGAGCCATGACGATCGAGGCCAGGCGGGCGCCAGTCCGCGCAGCGTCCTTGTTTCCTCTTTGGTGCTAAGGAAGCAAGCGCAGGCGCGGAGTACCGAGGCGTCAACCAAAGGTTTCCATATCGGTGCAACGAGACCAAGACCAGCAGGACGGCAAGACGGAGGTCACCATGGAGCCCAAGGCGGCGTCACCACCAGAGCCTTTGGCAGGCGAAGACTGCTTTTGTCAGGATAAGCTGTACTAGTTGTCCCTTTCAAATTGGCCGTTGTTGGCTCCCTTCCCGCTCAATATTTGGGGAGAGGACTAGGGCCTCTATAAATAGGACTAGCCACCACCGTAGGAAACGAACGGATCGAGAGACAACGAAGCCTTAGGATCTGATCTGATCTTGAGCCAATCCTTAGCCACACATCAAGCACAAGAACACCTCGACCTCAGGAGGCTGTTCTTCCCCTTGTACTGTTCATCCATAGCCCAAGAGGCAATCCACCACCACCACACTGGAGTAGGGTATTACACCACAACGGTGGCCCGAACCAGTATAAATCTTGTGTCCTTTGTGTTGTGAGTTCGTCGAGTTAGTCCTTGAGATCTTAGCAAGCTAGGACGTGGATCGGTAGGGGAAGATCTTCGCGCGCACCCCAGTGTTCGAACCTTGAGGGTTTTTCCGGAACCCGTGATCCGACACATGGGTTCAAAAACCCATGCCCTTTCCACCTAAATCAACTAAGAAGAAAGATGATGAAGAATTTGAACGCTTTGCTGAAATGATTAGGTCAGTCTTTTTACGTACCCGCTTGACTGATATTTTAAAGATGGCCCCTTATGCAAAGTACATGAAAGACATCATCACCAATAAGAGAAAAATACTGGAAGCTGAAATCTCCACCATGCTTGATAATTATTCTTTTAAGGATGGAGTTCCTAAAAAACTTGAAGATTTGGGAATACCAACTATACCATGCTCCATCAAAAGAAATTATGTGAAAACTGCTTTGTGTGATTTAGGAGCTGGTGTTAGTGTTATGCTTTTCTCTTTATACAAAAGACTTGATTTGAATAAACTCATACCTACTGAAATATCTTTGCAAATGGCTGATAAATCAACTGCGATACCTATCGGTATTTGTGAGGTTGTGCC
The DNA here is from genome assembly GCF_002575655.3 of Aegilops tauschii subsp. strangulata. Lineage (NCBI taxonomy): Eukaryota > Viridiplantae > Streptophyta > Magnoliopsida > Poales > Poaceae > Aegilops > Aegilops tauschii. The sequence continues at coordinate 292,845,177 of NC_053041.3, forward strand.
CATTGTTGTTGCGAATGTTACTATCTTAACAGACTTTGTTATACTTGAGATGCCCGAGGATGACAACATGTCGATTATCCTTGGTAGACCCTTTTGGAATACTGCAAGGCCTGTTATTCATTGCAATAAAAGCAAGGTCACTTTTCATATCAATGTAATGAGCATACCGTGCACTTTCCGAAGAAACAATTCCAAGTGAATGGTATAAATGTTATTGAAAAATCTCCGACACTCACTATTGGAAGTTTTCAACTGCATCTACCTACCGCCAAAAAGAAATATGATATACTTATTGTTGGGGACATGCATATCCCCGTTGAGGTAACTTAGTGTTTTACGAAAGTTCTTTGGTTTCATGCTAATTGAAGGTGGTTGTTAATAAGACTTGATCAACCTTATTAATGGATCACCTTTGAGAGGTATGAAGTTGATGAATCTAATAGGCACAACCTTCTGTCCTTACCTTTTATTTTATGTTTTTATTAGTTAAATAAAATAAAATGCCATGTTTATCCTGTTTTCTGGATTTTCCTTGCAATAAAAAATGACCCAAAAATAGAAGTTCTCAGAATGCCCTGAAAATTTTATATGATTTTTTCTGAATATTAAAGAATTTTTGGTGCAAATAACATCAGAGGGGGTGCACCAGGTGGGCGCGCCAGCACCCCCAGGTGCGCCCTAGTGGTGGTCCCTACGTGGGCCCCTCACTTATCTCTTTAGCCCATGTCATCACCTACCTCCAGAAAAAATTCACCATTGCTCTCTCTCTCTCTCATGTTCTTGCTCTCAAACCTGTGGATTTCGATCTCTTTGCTCGTAGCTCCTTTTCTGAAACTGTTTTGGGGGATTGCTACTTGGTATGTAACTCCTCCATTGGTCCAATTAGTTTTTGCTTTAGTGGTTTATACTCTGAATAGTTATCTACTCTTGGTGCTGCTGTAGATGAGCTTGCATGTTCAATTCTTAGAGTTCTAAGTAGTTTGATGCTTAATATAGCCTCTATGCATGCTTATGAGTGGTTACTATCAATCTTGTGAAGTTTTGTTGTGAAAAATTTTGTGGACTAATTTTTTTTCAGAATTTTGTTTATAGGAATAAGATGAGTTTCTTTCGAAGTTCTTCGATGAGGAGGTCTTCGGAGGTATCATCTAGTAGTGGCTCAGTGCGTCGGTCTTATGTTGAACCAAGCGAAAGTTCCATACGGGAAGCAACTACCAAATCCTCTCTATGGCCATGCAACAATTTTATGGTGAGTGCAGGTATTAAAGAATAATTTGAGCAATATGTTCACAACGCCGAGCTCGGTCCCTACATTGAAGATAAGTGCAGCCAGCATCTCAACCTCACAGAATCGTTTACTAAGAATTAAATTTCATCCTCGTGAGTCTAGAGTGTCGTTTAAATTGTATGACCGTCCAATTACCTTGCCTCTAGAGACATTCTCCAATATGTGTAAAATTCCATTCTGGGGTTCGCTAGACGAACCACCAAGGGCTGAGTATGAGACATTCTTGACTAGCCTTTGTTATGGGGAAGATAGAGAAGTGACACAAGGCAAACAGGACTGTAGCACACTATGTGCTCCTGACCTGAGCCTCATACACATGGCCCTCACTGGTATTCAATGTTATAACCTTGGAGCAATTATTGCATGTAGGTTGCAACACAACGCTGGTAGTGGTTATTTTTATGGTGGGATTTACGCTTCACGTTTAGCAGCAGAGCTGGGTGTAGCACCTTGGCCTAATGACCCCATCCTACTTGCTCAGTATTTAGACTTTGAGGCCATGAAGCGCCATAAGTTCCTTAGGGGCAAAATTACTGATTATACTTATAACCTGAGGTTCAATAAAGAAACCATTGTGGATATTGCTTTGCCTGCGCCTTCTCTCTTTGATTTTGACAAAAAAGAAGATATTATGTTTCTGAGAGCGAGGCTCGTGCGCACAACGTGGGGGGTCACGGCTGCCCGACAGGCTGAGGTGGTTGCACCAAGAGCCTCCGTGAGCTACCACTCCACTTACTATGCAGCCTACTAACGGTGATTACCAAGTTAGGCCAAAAGCCTAAGCTTGGGGGAGTATGTATTTCCACCGACATTACATTCATGTTCACGCATTTCATTTCAGTTGTCGGTGTCCACACTTTTTCATTGTATTATCCATCCTAGATTTATTTTCTTGCTTTCTTCTTGTGTGTTTGAAAAACTTTGAGAAAATCCAAAAATATTTCCTACTTCTTTTGGTTTTTTCTTTCTAGTTTAAATTAGTTGTAGTATTAAAAGAAAACCCAAAAAGATTTCTCGATTCTTCTTCTTGCTTGTTGGGAGCTTTCCCATGTAAATAGTTTTTCTCGTTTTTGTTTTTCCTTTAATTTGCTTCCTTCTAGAAAACCTAAAAACTCCAAAAATATTTCAGTGTGTTTCTATGAATTTCTTTTTCCATTTATTGAGTCATACCAAGGAGAAGACCACGATGAAATTGTTGAGTGGCTCTCATATGCATTATTGTTGATCTAACAAAGAGCCCAAATTACCTTGTCTTCTCCTTTGAAAAAAAGTTTGCAAATTCCAGCTTAGTCCACGGCACTCTTGCACTACTATTATTTTTAAATCGTTCGGTCGTGCAAGTGAAAGGCAATAATGACGATATTTGGTGAACTGGCTGTGGCAGAGAGAAATGGGTATGAACTCAACTTGTTCTGTTTTTGTAAATATGTTTAACCTAGTATCCATGATTCAGCATATTATGATCGAACATGTTTGCAATGACAATTAGAGATTATAGTTTCTCATGCCATGCTTAAGTAGCTAGGAGTGGATAATGATTTATCTTGGATGTCAACATTGCGTTAAAATGATTGTGATGTGGTATGATGATATGGTATCCTCCTCCGAATGTTCGAGTGGCTTGACTTGGCACATGTTCATGCATGTAGTTGAATCAAAACAACATAGCCTCTATGATATTTATGTTCATGGTGTTCATATCCTACTCATGCTAGTATCCAATGTTCATTATGCATAATAAATGTTCATGACCGTTTAAGCTCTCTAGCTGGCCGCTTCCCAACTTATTTGCTAGCCTTCGCCTGTACTAAGCGGGAATACTGCTTGTGCATCAAAATCCTAAAACCCAAGTTATTCCAGATGATTCCACCATACCTACCTATATGCGGTATTACCCTGCCGTTCTAAGTAAATTTGCATGTGCCACCTCTAAAAACTTCAAATAAATATCCTTTTTGTGTGTCTGGATTGTTCATAGAGCGATAGGAGGTAGTTGGTATCTTCCATGCTAAGCGGGTTATTCTCACGATGAGTGTTTATTCACTCGTCCTTGCAGGAGAGGGGCGGTAATAGGGATTCCCTGTCCCAAAATCAAATTGCAAATAATTAAACAAAACTCCCCCAAGATTGTTGTTGGTATGGACGGTACCCGTGGATTCGGCTAGCTTGAAGTGTGTTTGTTGGTGGAGGGGGAGTAAACCTTTATTTTTATTGCTTGGGAACCACCACTAATGTGTTTAGCCTGGAAGATATCGATAACTAATGGTCGCGAAGTAAACAGGAAGGGTGCATTTCTCAAAATTTCATTTACATCTGTTTTAAAGACTGAGCTCTGGCACCGCTGCAAATCCCTGCTTCCCTCTGCGAAGGGACTATCTATTTAATTTTATGTTGAGTCATCACCTTCTCAAATAAGCGCCAGATCTGAGAGCACTATTGTCATCCTCATGCATTGTGTATAGCTAATGTTGGGTGCATCATGACTGGATATTTTCTACCATGAATTACAATGTCTAGTCGCTGCTTGAACTTTGGAGGTGCTCTGCATTTATGTTTTGCGGTCTCAGAAAGGGCTAGCGAGATACCACTGTTGTCATATTATATCATGATTTTTTTGACAAAGTGTTGTCAGTTGAGATATTTTTATTATTGCTCGCTAGTTGATTATGTCATTGATATGAGTTCATATAATTTTTAAGGGTTATTGTTGACATGGTTAGTTATAATCTTTGCTGAAAACTTGGGTGCTACTTAAGCTTATTTATGTAAACAAGAGCAAAAGAGTTCGCAAAAGTTTTTCTTTTCCACTTTCAGTTTATCAACTGAGTTGCTTGAGGACAAGCAAAGTTTTAAGCTTGGGGGAGTTGATACGTCTCCGTTGTATCTACTTTTCCTAACGCTTTGCCTCTTGTTTTGAACTCTAATTTGCATGATTTGAATGAAACTAACCCGGACTGACGTTGTTTTCAGTAGAACTACCATGGTGTTGTTTTTGTGTAGAAATAAAAGTTATCGGATTGGAACGAAACTTTTTGGAGAATTTTTATACAATCAAAGAAAAATACTTGAGCCAAGAATCACCGGAGGGGGGGCTGGGGGATCACAAATCACCAGGGCGCCCCCCCAGGCGCGCCCAGGTGGGTCGTGCCCACCTGGTGGCCCCACAGACCCCGAGTCCAACTCCATAAATACCTATTTTTCCAAATGAGGGAGGAAGAATTATCTCATTTCGCGATACGGAGCCGCCGCCACCTCCTGTTCTGTTGGAAATATGCCCTAGAGGCAATAATAAATGGTTATTATTATATTTCTTTGTTCATGATAATCGTCTATTGTTCATGCTATAATTGTATTGTCCGGAAATCGTAATACATGTGTGAATACATAGACCACAACATGTCCCTAGTAAGCCTCTAGTTGACTAGCTCGTTGATCAACTGATAGTCATGGTTTCCTGACTATGGACATTGGATGTCATTGATAACGGGATCACATCATTAGGAGAATGATGTGATGGACAAGACCCAATCCTAAGCATAGCATAAAAGATCGTGTAGTTTCGTTTGCTAGAGCTTTTCCAATGTCAAGTATCTTTTCCTTAGACCATGAGATCGTGCAACTCCCGGATACCGTAGGAGTGCTTTGGGTGTGCCAAACGTCACAACGTAACTGGGTGACTATAAAGGTGCACTACGGGTATCTCCGAAAGTGTCTGTTAGGTTGGCACGGATCGAGACTGGGATTTGTCACTCCGTGTGACGGAGAGGTATCTCTGGGCCCACTCGGTAATGCATCATCATAATGAGCTCAATGTGACTAAGGCATTAGTCACGGGATCATGCATTGCGGTACGAGTAAAGAGACCTGCCGGTAACGAGATTGAACAAGGTATTGGGATACCGACGATCGAATCTCGGGCAAGTAACATACCGATTGACAAAGGGAATTGCATACGGGATTGATTGAATCCTCGACACCGTGGTTCATCCGATGAGATCATCGTGGAACATGTGGGAGCCAACATGGGTATCCAGATCCCGCTGTTGGTTATTGACCAGAGAGGCGTCTCGGTCATGTCTGCATGTCTCCCGAACCCGTAGGGTCTACACACTTAAGGTTCGGTGACGCTAGGGTTGTAGAGATATATGTATGCGGAAACCCGAAAGTTGTTCGGAGTCCCGGATGAGATCCCGGACGTCACGAGAGGTTCCAGAATGGTCCGGAGGTGAAGAATTATATATAGGAAGTCCAGTTTCGGCCACCGGGAAAGTTTCGGGGGTTACCGGTATTGTACCGGGACCACCGGAAGGGTCCCGGGGGTCCACCGGGTGGGGCCACCTATCTCGGAGGGCCCCGTGGGCTGAAGTGGGAAGGGAACCAGCCCCTAGTGGGCTGGGCGCCCCCTCATGGGCCTTTCCCCATGCGCCTAGGGTTGGGAACCCTAGGGGGGTTTCCCACTTGCCTTGGGGGGCAAGGCACCCCCCTGGCCGCCGCCCCTTGCCCTAGATGGGCTTTGGCCGCCGCCCCCCCTCCCAGGGGGCCTATATAAAGGGGGGGAGGGAGGGCAGCAACCGACAGCCTTGGGTGCCTCCCTCCTCCCCTGCTACACCTCTCCGTCTCGCAGAAGCTCGACGAAGCCCTGCCGGAGACCCGCTACATCCACCACCACACCGTCGTGCTGCTGGATCTCCATCAACCTCTCCTTCCCCCTTGCTGGATCAAGAAGGAGGAGACGTCGCTGCACCGTACGTGTGTTGAACGCGGAGGTGCCGTCCGTTCGGCACTCGGTCATCGGTGATTTGGACCACGGCGAGTACGACTCCGTCATCCACGTTCATTGGAACGCTTCCGCTCGCGATCTACAAGGGTATGTAGATGCACTCCTTTCCCCTCGTTGCTAGTACACTCCATAGATGCATCTTGGTGAGCGTAGGAAAATTTTAAATTATGCTACGATTCCCTACATGTTCTTCATAGGGAGGCCAGATCTGGAGTCTGTTTTGGGCTCTGGAGAGGGGGATCTTCGATCTTCATCATCACCAACCCTCCTTCATCGCCAATTCCATTATGCTCCCCACCCAGAGTGAGTAATTCCTTCGTAGGCTCGCTGGTTAGTGAGGAGTTGGATGAGATTCATCATGTAATCGAGTTAGTTTTGTTTTGTTAGGGCTTGATCCCTAGTATCCACTATGTTCTGAGATTGATGTTGATATGGCTTTGCCATGCTTAATGCTTTTCACTTGGGGCCCGGGTGCCTTGATTTCAGATATGAACCATTTATGTTATCACCATTATATCTATGTTCTAGATCCGATCTTGCAAGTTATATTCACCTATTACGCGTTATGATCCGTAAATCTCAGAGTGACAGTAGTCGGGATACTTTCGGGTGATGACCGTAGTTTGAGGAGTTCATGTATTCATTATGTGTTAATGCTTTGTTCCGGTTCTCTATTAAAAGGAGGCCTTGATATCCCTTAGTTTCCATATGGACCTCGCTGCCTCGGGAGGGTGGGACAAAAGATGTCATGCAAGTTCTTTCCATAAGCATGTATGACTATTTACGGAATACATGCCTACATTATATTTATGAACTAGAGCTAGTTTTCTATGGCCCTAGGTTATGACTGTTATATGATGAATATCATCCAACGAGTCCACCGATCCAATGCCTACGAATTTCTCTTATATTGTTCTTGCTAAGTTACTACTGCTACTGTTACTTTTACACTTGCTACAAAATCATTCCTATCATTGTTACCGTTACTGTTAGTGTTACCACTGCTATCAAAACTATCATACTACTTTGCTATTGATCACCTTGCTGCAGATAATTAATCTCCAGGTGTGGTTGAATTGACAACTCAGCTGCTAATACTTGCAAATATTCTTTGGCTCCCCTTGTGTCGAATCAATAAATTTGGGTTGAGTACTCTACCCTCGAAAACTTTTGCGATCCCCTATACTTGTGGGTTATCAAGCCACCATCCGCAGCTTGATCGAGTTTGCCGATGCGAACAGGTCCCAATTGGCGGAGCCTTCGCGGCGGCCACCAACTGCGCCTGTGCCTCGAACTGAGGGCCTTGTGGCAGGCGGTACACCTACTGTGCAATCACCTCCTCGGCAACAATCTAAGCGGCAACACCTGCACTCGCAGCCGGCCCAGCAAGACGCACAACCCGATGACGCATCAATGGCTTCCTCAGACCCGCGGACGCAGCGAGATCAGAGGCAAGTGTTGCTGGACAGACGAGCGGAAGACGCCCGCACCACCATCCAGCGGCGCCGGGAGGCGCGCCGTCAGCCAGACGAGCGCAATGGCCCAGTTGTTGATGAGCTAGCGCCCATTGTTGGTAGTTACTTACCTTATGAGCTTGGGTGACCTGCCTTCACGCGTGAGCTGCGGCAAGTCCGCTGGCCGTCCGTCCGCGCGTTCAAGCCTGAGGTCCCAGAAAAGCATGACGGCAATCAAAACCCGACAAAGTTCTTGGGCATTTATACGATCACTGTGCAAGTTGCCGGGGGAAGAGACGAGAACATCCTAGCCAACTACTTCCCATTGGTCCTCAAGCCCAATGTGTGGTCTTGGCAAATGAACTTGCTGGAAAACTCCATTTCCTCGTGGTCAGATCTTTGCAATGAGTTTGTTGGTGCTTTTATCGAAGGACGGAAAGGTCCAGGATTGCCCAGTGACTTGCAGGTGATCCCACAGAAGGAAGGAGAGAACTTGCGCAAGTACATTCAGAGGTTCAGCCGCGTACATCGTGGCATATTGGATATCCACCCCGCAGCCGTGGTTGCCGCATTCCACACAAATGTGCACAACCGCAAGATGCGGGAGAAGATGCATATCTGCTTGCCGAAGACCGTTAACGAACTCTATACATTGGCGGACAAATGTGTGTGTGCTGAAGAAGGGAGAAGGCTTCCCGGGGAGGACGATGCCACCGAAGATGATTCTGTCGATGACGACGCAACCGCCCCGGGAAAGAAAGGCCAAAGACGCAATAGAAAGTGTAGAGGCAAGGCAGTTATGGCTGTGGAAGGATCCGGAAACTCCAGCCCCACCAAGAAACCCAAAATGGAGAGTATGGCAAGGAAGCAGCTTCATGCACTGATTGCCAGGTCACCGCGGCAGGAGAGAAAGTTGGCAAACCCGATGGGCCGTACTACAAGATCCATCGTACCAAAGGACACGACCTCCAAGAGTGCTGCCAAGTCGAGCAACTGGTTGAGAAGCAGAAAGCTGATATGAGAAGCGAGATAAAGAGAAAGGCCAGGACGGTGCAGGTGGGTCCGGCAAGAAGGGCCGTGGTGGCCGAGGAGGACGTTGCGGCAACACTGGCCAGAAGAAAGAAAAGCCCGCCAGTGGCAGGGAGAAGAAAGAAGAAGACGAGGAAAGTGAGGATGAGGATGATGAGTCTAGCGAACAAGAATTTCAGAAGGCAACAGAGGCCAAGTGCATTGACGGAGGTGCATCTTTGCACTCCTCCCACCGCCAGCTGAAGCAGTGGGCGCGGGAAGTCATTGCAGCGAAACCAACAGCAAATGCATGAAAGCCCCTCAAGTGGTCCCACACGCCTATCATTTTGGATGCCGAGGACCACCCTGATCGCATAACTGCGGTCGGGTGTTTTCCGTCATTGGTCTCACCAAGTGTAACACCCACGATGCGGCTATATCTCCCACGTGTCGAGGCACGACTTAGAGGCATAACCGCATTGTAGTTTAGTCGCAAGAAGGGTCATCTTCACACAATCCCATGTAATGAACAAGAATGGGATAAAGAGTTGGCTTACAATCGCCACTTCACACATTACATAAATAAAACATACATCATTCAGAGATACACACATAGGTCCGACTACGGAACCAAAATAAAAGAAGACAACCCAACTGCTAGATCCCTGATCGTCCCAACTGGGCACCACTACTGATCAATATGAAAAGAAACAACACAACGAACAAGATCTTCATCGAGCTCCCACTTGAGCTCAGTTGCGTCACCTGCACTGGTCTCATCGACACCTGCAACTGTTTTGGAAGTATCTGTGAGTCACGAGGACTCAGCAATCTCACACCCCGCGAGATCAAGACTATTTAAGCTTATAGGAAAGGATGGTGTAATGAGGTGGAGCTGTAGCAGGCACTAAGCATATATGGTGGCTAACATACGCAAATAAGAGCGAGAAGAGGAGCAACGGAACGGTCGTCAACTAGTAATGATCAAGAAGTGATCCTGAACTCCTACCTACGTCAGACATAACCCAAAAACCGTGTTCACTTCCCGGACTCCGCCGGAAAGAGACCATCACGGCTACACACGCGGTTGATGCGTTTTAGTTAAGTCAAGTGTCAAGTTCTCTACAACCGGACATTAACAAATTCCCATCTGCCACATAACTGCGGGCACGACTTTCGAAAGATAATACCCTGCAGGGGTGTCCCAACTTAGCCCATTATAAGCTCTCACGGTCAACGAAGGATAAACCTTCTCCCGGGAAGACCCGATCAGTCTCGGAATCCCGGTTTACAAGACATTTCGACAATGGTAAAACAAGACCAGCAAAGCCGCCCGTTGTGCCGACAAATCCCGATAGGAGCTGCACATATCTCGTTCTCAGGGCACACCGGATGAGCCAGACGTCGGGTTGGCATAGACCCTGGTTGCCCAGGGGGCGCCGGACATCGCTTGGTTTGGACCAGCACTCGAAGGAGAACTGGCCCGGGGGGGTAAATAAAGATGACCCTTGAGTCTGCAGAACCCAAGGGAAAAGGGGATAGGTGGTAGCAAATGGTAAAACCAAGGCTGGGCCTTGCTGGAGGAGTTTTATTCAAAGCGAACTGTCAAGAGGGTCCCATAAATCACCCAATCGCGTAAGGAACGCAAAATCAAGGAACATAACACCGGTATGACGGAAACTAGGGCGGCAAGAGTGGAACAAAACACCAGGCATAAGGCCGAGCCTTCCCCCCTTTACCAAGTATATAGATGCATTAATTAAGATAAGAGATATTGTGATATCCCAACATAACCATAATCCAACATGGAGCAATCTTCATCTTCACCTGCAACTAGCAACGCTATAAGAAGGGGCTGAGCAAAGCGGTAACATAGCCGAACAACGGTTTGCTAGGAAAGGTGGGTTAGAGGCTTGACATGGCAATATGGGAGGCATGATATAGCAAGTGGTAGGTAACGCGGCATAGCAATAGAGCGAACAACTAGCAAGCAAAGATAGAAGTGTTTCGAGGGTATGGTCATCTTGCCTGAGATTCCGCAAGGAAGAAGAACGAGTCCATGAAGAAGACAAACGGATGTAGTCGAACGAATCCTCACAACTCCGGAACGAAACCGAAGCTAACGAGAGAAGCAAACCGGAAAGAAACAAACAACATGGTAAACACACAACACATAAACATGACATGATGCACAACCAAGTATGATGCATGACAAGGTTAAATGTTGTTAACATGGCAAGAGGTGAAGCATAACAAAACTACCTATCTACGCAATTTTAAATAAGGCCGGAAACAACAAACAACAATTCCGGAAAATCCCCATGTGCATATTTAGAATATACTACTGTTCTGCCCTATACACAATTTTAGAGTTGTTAAACATGCAAAGTAATGCTACCATGTTAATCTATGCATTTTTCTAGCCCATTTACATATAAAGAACAATTAAAACCGAGCTACGGTTATTTAGTTATGAAATAAACCATTTTAACATGTCAAACATGCAAATGATATGCAAACAGCATTTTATACATTTTGAACATGGATGAAAATAGCATATTATGAAACTAGATAAAATTCTAAGCATTTTACATATATAGTTTGTTTAGTTTGGATGCATGCATATTTAGATATGAGCAATGCAAAACAATGGCAGTTCTGAAAATATGCAGGCACGGGATATATGACAAGATCACAGACTGAAAAAAATATCATCGGGCCGAATCTGAAACAGTGGCAGTGGCCCAGGAGGAGATCTGGCCCAGCGGCTGAGTGTGCAAAAGAAAAGAAAAAAGGAGCAAAACTTGGGCTCGAACCCAGGACCTCACAGTTGGAAACATGGAAAAGAAAGTTGCGCCCGTGGGAATTTGATCCCTGGTCGCCTAGGTGCAAACCTGCCAGTCTAACCAGTAGCAACAGGAGTCCACTTGAGACAAATCGCAGAGAAACGGTAACTGAACAACAGTTCGAGCGAACCTGACTGAAAATAACAGAAACAAGATGAAAAAGAAACAGGGCAAAAACAGGGGCGCCTGGGATTTGATCCCCAGACCCCTCGGTTGGAGCAGCGTGGTGCAAACCACTGCACTGCCGCGGCTGCTATTGATAGGATAGGGCGCGGCCTTCTAAGAGATAACCCAGGGTCGAGCTTCTCTGTTTAGACAAAGAAGACGACGGCTGCGATGACGGCGCCGGCGAGGGCAGCCGTGGCGACGGTGGGGCTTGAGAGGCAGCGGCGGGCGTGCGGAATAGGCTAAGGCGGTGCGCGTGCGTGCGGAGGGCTGTGGGAGGAGTCCACAGCGTGAGCCTCGAGAAGAAGCTCGTCTCAGGCCACGGCGAAGCGCGGCGATGCAGGGGCGAAGCCGGGCGCGGCGAGGCGAAACACAGGGGCTGCGGCTGAGTGCGTGAGCGTGTGCAGCAAGATGGAGTGCGTGTGAGGATGCATGCAATAGGTGAAGCGAGCAGGGGCTAGAACACGAGCTTGGGCTCGCTGCCATGATCGTCCATGCCGGACATGGCCTCTGACGCGACGAGATCGGCAACCACAACGACAGAATCGAACCGGAGAGGGGCTGGGGGGAATGGCTGCTCACCTAGGTCCCGTAGGACAAGATGAGGATGCCGGAGATGTGATGCAGAGGCGAGGTGGGACGCTGATCGGGGCAGCGTCCTCGAGTCCGTGAAGAAGTTGAAGCAGGGGAGGGGGACGTCGAGGAGGAAGCTCCCGGGGTCCTTGTGGAAGCGTGCGTAGTCGAGGAAGACGATGGTGATGCTCGTGTCGCTGCCGAGGAATAAGACGGTAGCAGCGGGCTGGATCACGCCGGAGAAAAGCTCGGGCTCCTCTCGGACATGGCGACGGCTATGGTGTGGAGAGGTCTCACCTGGCGGCGGGAAGGGAAGGAGAGGGGCGGAACGGAGGGAGGAGGAGGACTAGGGCACCGGGGCATGTTATATAGGGGCCTAGGGGGGCTCTCCGGCCGTCAAATCACTCGGGAGGTCGACGTGGCGTGCGTGGATGTCCTGCCGTACAGGAGGTAGAAGAAGAACAGAAGAGATCGGTTCTGGTGGGCTAGTCGGGCTGAAAGAGGTAAGTGAGGTGGGCTGTGGTGCTGTGGGCTGCAGTCTAGGAGAGGGCCGGGTAAGGAGAATGTAAGTCTCCTTTTACTTATTTTTCTGTTTAATAAATAAACAGTCCCCAAAGGAAAATGTCCAGGAGGTTTGGGGAAGAATATGAATGAAGTGGAGATATACTTGGACTCCTGGAACTATGCTCCATCTGATAAAATTGGTTTGGGCATTTTTAGAGTAAGAAAATTATCGCAAGTTTGAATTAAATTCAAACTTGAGGCAATTTTGATTCCAACCAAATCAAGTCCAAAAGAGCTGCAATTTGGCAGAGAGGGTGTAGGCATGGTTTAAGATTAACAGAAAATAAGTGAACATTTACTGGGATAGGAAAAAATCACTTGCAATAAATGGATGAGAATTGAAAGGAAGAAGCTTGATGGGCTGTTGCACTTGATGATGGTTTAGAAGAAAAGGGCAAGATGAAACAGCAAAGAAGATGAGGAGAAGGAGTACACAAAGATAACAAGCACACAACAAATATGCACACTACAATGATGATCATGATGCAAATGCAACAAAAAAATAAATAACACCACTGACACGCAAAACATGGAAGGCGTCTGAGGCGTCGGTCTCGGGGCGTTACAACACTCCACCACTACAAGAGGATCTCGTCCCAAGATCTAGGATGGCACCGGAGAAAAGCGGAAGAGGAAGAGGTAAAACCAAGTTGCTTCTTTGACAAACGAATGAAACCACGAACCTTGAGAGGTTGAAAAGTTCAAAGAAAGAACACAACGGAGTTGAACACAATTGAGAGCATTGCGGTAGAAAAAAGAAACAAGGAACACCATGTGAACCTTGGAGGTAGCAAAGCTATGAATGACGAGTACAGTGGACAAGAAGGAATTGAAACCACTCTGGTTGAACCAAGATAAACAAGGACCAAGGAAGAACAAATTCGGACATCACTCCGGTTGAAGAGATGCAAGACTTGATAAGATGAAAGAACTTGAATGAGAGCACAACACTCTGGTTAAATGGGTAAGCATGAAAAGGATATGATCTTGGCAAAACGAGATGATGGGTGAAGAGAGCAACATCACAGTGCCTCCGGAACGAAAGAATAGTAGCTAGATTGTTGGGATAAAGGGACAGAGAAGAAAATGACAACTTCCACCACAATTGAATTTCAAGAGCATCCTTGCAAGGAAGGATTGAACGGAGTTCTTGGGAAACTAGCAACGAGAAGAACAAGCTTGTAGTGGGCTTATGGAAACATCTCAAAATTATGAGGTGACAAACGGCCACTAACGAAAACCATTGATTTGATTGAGAGCACCAAAGAGATGAAAAACTTCTTCCACCAAGATGATAAAGAGATAACTTGGATCATTGTTAAGCACCACAATAGCAACATTCCTTAGGAAAGGCTTTAGATGAAATCTCTACCAAGATAACTCCCGCGAAGAGATTGATGGATTTAAAATACCTCATTCTTGACAACATGTGAATCATGGAACATGAATGGAAATTATCAAGAAGGACATAACACCACCTCAAAAGATAAGAGAGAAAGAATTGCACTTCAGAATGCAAGATGAAGAATGCTTGAACTCCTCAAAACAAAACATGTGTAGAACACCATGTTTATCTTTGAGTATAGCTTGGCGGATCATAACTTCGAGAGAATTCTTGAAGAACAAATGAAGAATGAAAGGAATCCTTGATGAGCCACCATGTTGATCCTCCATGAAGATCTCCGATAATAAAAGAATGATCAAACGAAAGGGAAAGTTGAAAAGAACTCCGGGAGAAGCCTTGCAATGATTAGATGAAGCTTTGAAATGATATAATTGAAATAACTTGGAACTCCGGAAAGAAAAGATGAACAACTGAAATCAAGAATTTTGATGAACCTCTGGAAAGAAAAGATGGACAACATATAACTGAGATATTGATATCACGAACAAACTCCGTTTGAAAGAATTAAACACTTGGATGAAACAAGAACAAGAATTATGTTATGCGTATCCTTCACCAATATAAATTGATGACAAGCAACGGATTTTGGCATACTACTTATTCTCGTAGAAAGGATTAACATAGGTATTGCGCAAACTTGGGAAGGTCTTCATCGAAACACCGGTAGGATTGAAACAACGAATAAATTGATATGATAACGAAGGAAGAGAAAAAAAATCTTGAGCGAACCACCGCGAGAATTGAAAACAAATGAAGAAAAGAGGACGAAACACCGTAAGAATTAAAGAACGCGCGAAAATACTCGAGGGAAATTAGATACATGAGAACGAATAGATCACGAGCTGATTAGAGAATACATGAACGATGCACTGGAAGAATATGGAGATGAACGAAGAGACATCAATTTAGAATAATTGGAGAACGGGGCTGAAAACTTAGAACGAAGAAATCTTCTGAAATGATGGCCTTTGGATGATCAAGAAATGAAAACAACTCTGAAATGCTCCGGATGGGTAAGAAAAGAAATGCGCGATTGGAAACAATTATGAGAGGATGGCATAAGCTAGAACTATGAATCTTCAAGAGAACGTACCAAGATTTAGGAGAAATTCTTCTTCGGTCTTCAAATGTTGAGAATGACGATGAGAAACACCACCATGAATTGTTGAGGCACTCCGGAACAATGGATAATAAAAATGATGAACCAACGATGAAAGAATTTAAAAGATCTTGGAGAAAGACATTTGACTGATGATAATTCATTCTTACGTCAAACTTTGCAAAGAATTTGAGAATAACTCCGGAAAGAATTAGAAGAGTCAGGTAAGATCCTTGAAAAAAACCTGTGGGTTAAGGCCCACTCAAAAGATACACCGTTGAAATGATTACTTGAAAAGGAGATTGCACCGGTTGAATTAAATGGCTTGAATGAGGTAACAACCTCAAAATAGCTTGAGTGAATTGAGAATGGAAACTGCGAATCTTCAGAGATATCTTCAGCACTCCATATAACATGAATAGCAAGAGGTGGATGATTAAGAGATGCACCGACATGAGAAAGCATTTGAAACGAGGAAAGGAATGCGATCAACACTGAAGGCTTGAATTGAATCCACCGGAGAAGAAAAGAATGAAGAATGGTAAACTTGAAGCTTCATGAGCATCTTCCTGGGAAATCACCGGATAAGAACATTGATTGAAAAGAATGAAGGGACTTCACATGAATAAAATGGATACTTGGTTAAGAAATCTGATTCCTTGAGGGAAAAGGGTGGGAGAGCGGGAAAACAAAAGGCAACTAGGGCAGATGGAATAAACACCGTTGAGAAAAAGCTTAGAATTGATCTTGCGAATGTTGGAATGATCGGATCCACTTGAAGAGAAGCACGCCGTTGGAAGAGAATTGGCATGACGACCTCGATGATCAAGAAGGATTAGTATTCACATAGCAATATGAGAACACCGTTTAGGAAAGGTATGGATTCAACATTTGACTTCGAAGCAACTCGAATACCACAAATAAAACAAAACAAAGGATTTGGCTTGCAGAATAAGCCGGAACAAACATATGATAGAGATTTCGTCCGAAGTTTTTGTGGTGGGGCCCACACGGGCTCAATCGTACAACACCATCATGTACAAGGCTGTGCACATGACATACGAAGCGTCCCCGAGTCGGCATAGCCAAGGACTCTTTAAGACACTACGAGACCACTGTAAAAC
Organism: Aegilops tauschii subsp. strangulata; assembly: GCF_002575655.3. Classification (NCBI taxonomy): domain Eukaryota; kingdom Viridiplantae; phylum Streptophyta; class Magnoliopsida; order Poales; family Poaceae; genus Aegilops; species Aegilops tauschii. The sequence goes on from NC_053041.3 coordinate 292,861,483, forward strand.
CAACCGTGGAAAGGCGGACCACTAGACGTCGAACCCCAATCTCATATCATGCATCTGTCGGAAAGATATCCTAAGAGCTACTTGAATTCCCACTTATAAACTCCCGAAACTTTCTGGTTATGCAATCAGGTGTTGGGGATACAGGGGACACAAAATATATCACCCAAACTAACAATACCTAGATCTAGCTGTATCCATCCTTCAACACATAACCAAGAAACCTTCGGAAATCATTTACCTCAACCTTCGAAAAACATCCGTTATACGAGTTATGGCAATACTCCCGAACTCCCGCCCCAGTACTTGGTGGTGTCGAGGTGATCTCACCAACAACTGCATAAAAGAGATTTCGATGTCGGCGAAACTCAGGTATTCCAGAAATGCAACGATAAAATTGTGATGACAACACCTCGGAGCTCAACTCCCCGGGACACTGCCACAACCCCTAAATGTCAGGAGGCACCAAGAACAATGTTCTCGTCACAAGACCATCGGAACGATTCTAAGATACCCGCGTGATCCTAAAAAATGTTTAGTGAAATTTGAGGAGAGAAGAGTCAAAACTTCTACGTCAGGAGACCTCACCAGAGCGACGAAGGGACTGAGGAGTAAAAAGAATCCTACTCTCCGATATATATAATCCTAAGACTCAAAACATTTTTGTTCTAGACTCAACAACGCCAGCGATTCGATCAAGCAGGGGGCTCCTAAGTCGGCGATGGCTCTGATTACCAACTTGTAACACCCACGATGCGGCTATATCTCCCACGTGTCGAGGCACGACTTAGAGGCATAACCGCATTGTGGTTTAGTCGCAAGAAGGGTCATCTTCACACAATCCCATGTAATGAACAAGAATGGGATAAAGAGTTGGCTTACAATCGCCACTTCACACATTACATAAATAAAACATACATCATTCAGAGATACACACATAGGTCCGACTACGGAACCAAAATAAAAGAAGACAACCCAACTGCTAGATCCCTGATCGTCCCAACTGGGCACCACTACTGATCAATATGAAAAGAAACAACACAACGAACAAGATCTTCATCGAGCTCCCACTTGAGCTCAGTTGCGTCACCTGCACTGGTCTCATCGGCACCTGCAACTGTTTTGGAAGTATCTGTGAGTCACGAGGACTCAGCAATCTCACACCCGCGAGATCAAGACTATTTAAGCTTATAGGAAAGGATGGTGTAATGAGGTGGAGCTGTAGCAGGCACTAAGCATATATGGTGGCTAACATACGCAAATAAGAGCGAGAAGAGGAGCAACGGAACGGTCGTCAACTAGTAATGATCAAGAAGTGATCCTGAACTCCTACCTACGTCAGACATAACCCAAAAACCGTGTTCACTTCCCGGACTCCGCCGGAAAGAGACCATCACGGCTACACACGCGGTTGATGCGTTTTAGTTAAGTCAAGTGTCAAGTTCTCTACAACCGGACATTAACAAATTCCCATCTGCCACATAACCGTGGGCACGACTTTCGAAAGATAATACCCTGCAGGGGTGTCCCAACTTAGCCCATTATAAGCTCTCACGGTCAACGAAGGATAAACCTTCTCCCGGGAAGACCCGATCAGTCTCGGAATCCCGGTTTACAAGACATTTCGACAATGGTAAAACAAGACCAGCAAAGCCGCCCGCTGTGCCGACAAATCCCGATAGGAGCTGCACATATCTCGTTCTCAGGGCACACCGGATGAGCCAGACGTCGGGTTGGCATAGACCCTGGTTGCCCAGGGGGCGCCGGACATCGCTTGGTTTGGACCAGCACTCGAAGGAGAACTGGCCCGGGGGGGTAAATAAAGATGACCCTTGAGTCTGCAGAACCCAAGGGAAAAGGGGATAGGTGGTAGCAAATGGTAAAACCAAGGCTGGGCCTTGCTGGAGGAGTTTTATTCAAAGCGAACTGTCAAGAGGGTCCCATAAATCACCCAATCGCGTAAGGAACGCAAAATCAAGGAACATAACACCGGTATGACGGAAACTAGGGCGGCAAGAGTGGAACAAAACACCAGGCATAAGGCCGAGCCTTCCCCCCTTTACCAAGTATATAGATGCATTAATTAAGATAAGAGATATTGTGATATCCCAACATAACCATAATCCAACATGGAGCAATCTTCATCTTCACCTGCAACTAGCAACGCTATAAGAAGGGGCTGAGCAAAGCGGTAACATAGCCGAACAACGGTTTGCTAGGAAAGGTGGGTTAGAGGCTTGACATGGCAATATGGGAGGCATGATATAGCAAGTGGTAGGTAACGCGGCATAGCAATAGAGCGAACAACTAGCAAGCAAAGATAGAAGTGTTTCGAGGGTATGGTCATCTTGCCTGAGATTCCGCAAGGAAGAAGAACGAGTCCATGAAGAAGACAAACGGATGTAGTCGAACGAATCCTCACAACTCCGGAACGAAACCGAAGCTAACGAGAGAAGCAAACCGGAAAGAAACAAACAACATGGTAAACACACAACACATAAACATGACATGATGCACAACCAAGTATGATGCATGACAAGGTTAAATGTTGTTAACATGGCAAGAGGTGAAGCATAACAAAACTACCTATCTACGCAATTTTAAATAAGGCCGGAAACAACAAACAACAATTCCGGAAAATCCCCATGTGCATATTTAGAATATACTACTGTTCTGCCCTATACACAATTTTAGAGTTGTTAAACATGCAAAGTAATGCTACCATGTTAATCTATGCATTTTTCTAGCCCATTTACATATAAAGAACAATTAAAACCGAGCTACGGTTATTTAGTTATGAAATAAACCATTTTAACATGTCAAACATGCAAATGATATGCAAACAGCATTTTATACATTTTGAACATGGATGAAAATAGCATATTATGAAACTAGATAAAATTCTAAGCATTTTACATATATAGTTTGTTTAGTTTGGATGCATGCATATTTAGATATGAGCAATGCAAAACAATGGCAGTTCTGAAAATATGCAGGCACGGGATATATGACAAGATCACAGACTGAAAAAAATATCATCGGGCCGAATCTGAAACAGTGGCAGTGGCCCAGGAGGAGATCTGGCCCAGCGGCTGAGTGTGCAAAAGAAAAGAAAAAAGGAGCAAAACTTGGGCTCGAACCCAGGACCTCACAGTTGGAAACATGGAAAAGAAAGTTGCGCCCGTGGGAATTTGATCCCTGGTCGCCTAGGTGCAAACCTGCCAGTCTAACCAGTAGCAACAGGAGTCCACTTGAGACAAATCGCAGAGAAACGGTAACTGAACAACAGTTCGAGCGAACCTGACTGAAAATAACAGAAACAAGATGAAAAAGAAACAGGGCAAAAACAGGGGCGCCTGGGATTTGATCCCCAGACCCCTCGGTTGGAGCAGCGTGGTGCAAACCACTGCACTGCCGCGGCTGCTATTGATAGGATAGGGCGCGGCCTTCTAAGAGATAACCCAGGGTCGAGCTTCTCTGTTTAGACAAAGAAGACGACGGCTGCGATGACGGCGCCGGCGAGGGCAGCCGTGGCGACGGTGGGGCTTGAGAGGCAGCGGCGGGCGTGCGGAATAGGCTAAGGCGGTGCGCGTGCGTGCGGAGGGCTGTGGGAGGAGTCCACAGCGTGAGCCTCGAGAAGAAGCTCGTCTCAGGCCACGGCGAAGCGCGGCGATGCAGGGGCGAAGCCGGGCGCGGCGAGGCGAAACACAGGGGCTGCGGCTGAGTGCGTGAGCGTGTGCAGCAAGATGGAGTGCGTGTGAGGATGCATGCAATAGGTGAAGCGAGCAGGGGCTAGAACACGAGCTTGGGCTCGCTGCCATGATCGTCCATGCCGGACATGGCCTCTGACGCGACGAGATCGGCAACCACAACGACAGAATCGAACCGGAGAGGGGCTGGGGGGAATGGCTGCTCACCTAGGTCCCGTAGGACAAGATGAGGATGCCGGAGATGTGATGCAGAGGCGAGGTGGGACGCTGATCGGGGCAGCGTCCTCGAGTCCGTGAAGAAGTTGAAGCAGGGGAGGGGGACGTCGAGGAGGAAGCTCCCGGGGTCCTTGTGGAAGCGTGCGTAGTCGAGGAAGACGATGGTGATGCTCGTGTCGCTGCCGAGGAATAAGATGGTAGCAGCGGGCTGGATCACGCCGGAGAAAAGCTCGGGCTCCTCTCGGCCATGGCGACGGCTATGGTGTGGAGAGGTCTCACCTGGCGGCGGGAAGGGAAGGAGAGGGGCGGAACGGAGGGAGGAGGAGGACTAGGGCACCGGGGCATGTTATATAGGGGCCTAGGGGGGCTCTCCGGCCGTCAAATCACTCGGGAGGTCGACGTGGCGTGCGTGGATGTCCTGCCGTACAGGAGGTAGAAGAAGAACAGAAGAGATCGGTTCTGGTGGGCTAGTCGGGCTGAAAGAGGTAAGTGAGGTGGGCTGTGGTGCTGTGGGCTACAGTCTAGGAGAGGGTCGGGTAAGGAGAATGTAAGTCTCCTTTTACTTATTTTTCTGTTTAATAAATAAACAGTCCCCAAAGGAAAATGTCCAGGAGGTTTGGGGAAGAATATGAATGAAGTGGAGATATACTTGGACTCCTGGAACTATGCTCCATCTGATAAAATTGGTTTGGGCATTTTTAGAGTAAGAAATTACCGCAAGTTTGAATTAAATTCAAACTTGAGGCAATTTTGATTCCAACCAAATCAAGTCCAAAAGAGCTGCAATTTGGCAGAGAGGGTGTAGGCATGGTTTAAGATTAACAGAAAATAAGTGAACATTTACTGGGATAGGAAAAAATCACTTGCAATAAATGGATGAGAATTGAAAGGAAGAAGCTTGATGGGATGTTGCACTTGATGATGGTTTAGAAGAAAAGGGCAAGATGAAACAGCAAAGAAGATGAGGAGAAGGAGTACAGAAAGATAACAAGCACACAACAAATATGCACACTACAATGATGATCATGATGCAAATGCAACAAAAAAATAAATAACACCACTGACATGCAAAACATGGAAGGCGTCTGAGGCGTCGGTCTCGGGGCGTTACACCAAGGATACGCAACCTGAAGGTCACAAAAATGTTAGTTGATGATGGGGCCAACTGTTGGAAATATGCCCTAGAAATAATAATAAATGGTTATTATTATATTTCTTTGTTCATGATAATTGTCTATTGTGCTATAATTGTGTTATCCGGAAATCGTAATACATGTGTGAATATATAGACCACAACGTGTCCCTAGTAAGCCTCTAGTTGACTAGCTCGTTGATCAACAGATAGTCATGGTTTCCTGACTATGGACATTGGATGTCATTGATAACGGGATCACATCATTAGGAGAATGATGTGATGGACAAGACCCAATCCTAAGCATAGCATAAAAGATCGTGTAGTTCGTTTGCTAGAGCTTTTCCAATGTCAAGTATCTTTTCCTTAGACCATGAGATCGTGTAACTCCCGGATGCCGTAGGAGTGCTTTGGGTGTACCCAACGTCACAACGTAACTGGGTGACTATAAAGGTACACTACGGGTATCTCTGAAAGTGTCTGTTGGGTTGACACGGATCGAGACTGGGATTTGTCACTCCGTATGATGGAGAGGTATCTCTGGGCCCACTCGGTAATGCATCATCATAATGAGCTCAATGTGACTAAGGAGTTAGCCACGGGATCTTGCATTACGGTACGAGTAAAGTGACTTGCCGGTAACGAGATTGAACAAGGTATTGGGATACCGACGATCGAATCTCGGGCAAGTAACGTACCGATTGACAAAGGGAATTGTATACGGGATTGATTGAATCCTCGACATCGTGGTTCATCCGATGAGATCATCGTGGAACATGTGGGAGCCAACATGGGTATCCAGATCCCGCTGTTGGTTATTGACCGGAGAGGCGTCTCGGTCATGTCTGCATGTCTCCCGAACCCGTAGGGTCTACACACTTAAGGTTCGGTGATGCTAGGGTTGTAGAGATATTAGTATGCGGAAACCCGAAAGTTGTTCGGAGTCCCGGATAAGATCCCGGACGTCACGAGGAGTTCCGGAATGGTCCGGAGGTGAAGAATTATATATAGGAAGTCCATTTTCGGCCACCGGGAAAGTTTCGGGGGTTATCGGTATTGTACCGGGACCACCGGAAGGGTCCCGGGGGTCCACCGGGTGGGGCCACCTATCCCGGAGGGCCCCATGGGCTGAAGTGGGAAGGGAACCAGCCCTTAGTGGGCTAGGGCGCCCCCCATGGGCCTCCCCCTGCGCCTAGGGTTGGAAACCCTGGGGGTGGGGGGCGCCCCACTTGACTTGGGGGGAAGTTTCCCCCCCTGGCCGCCCCCCCCCCTTGTAGATGGGTTCCAGGGCTGGCGCCCCCCTCCAGGGGGCCTATATATAGTGGGGGGGAGGGAGGGCAGCAGCACCACAGCCCCTGGCGCCTCCCTCTCCCCCTGCAACACCTCTCCCTCTCGCAGAAGCTTGGCGAAGCCCTGCCGGGATCCCGCTACTTCCACCACCACGCCGTCGTGCTGCTGGATCTCCATCAACCTCTCCTTCCCCCTTGCTGGATCAAGAAGGAGGAGACGTCGCTGCTCCGTACGTGTGTTGAACGCGGAGGTGTCGTCCGTTCGGCACTCGGTCATCGGTGATTTGGATCACGGCGAGTACGACTCCATCAACCCCGTTCATTAGAACGCTTCCGCTCGCGATCTACAAGGGTATGTAGATGCACTCCTTTCCCCTCGTTGCTAGTATACTCCATAGATGGATCTTGGTGATGCGTAGGAAATTTTAAAATTCTGCTACGATCCCCAACACCGGCTTGAACTTGATCTCCCCCGAGGTGACCGAGAGGCTGCAGATACCTGAGGAAGAGCTCAAGAAAACCAGGACATTCCAGGGAATCAACCCAAGAAGGAGCCAGCCAAAAGGAAAGATCACGTTGCCGGTAACGTTTGGCGGAGATCTAAATTACCGAACCGAGAAGACCGTGTTTGACGTGGTCAAGATCCCCTTGCCGTTCAATGGAATTCTTGGCCGCCATGCCTTGCCCAAGTTCATGGTGGCATCCCACTATGCCTACAATACGCTAAAGATGCCAGGGCTCATGGGTGTCATTTCAATTAGCTCCGACCAGAAATATGCAGTCATCTGTATGGACAAGCTCTACATAGATGCGGTTGCAGCAGAAGCCAACAAGAAAGCAGCTCCCACCAAGCTGAAGAATAGCAAAAAGCCTGGCAAGACATCCAGTGGGACTTCCGGGAAGTGCACCTCTTCGGAGCGTTGCGCACCAGTTGAGGACTTGCCAGAAAGCTCTACTAGCAAGAGATCCAAAGCCACTCCACGTGCAACGAGGAAGGTGCCGGCAAGAGAGGATGTCACTGGTGGAACCTTCACCATTAGTGCCACCCTAGACAGCAAGTAGGAAAGCGCGCTCATTACGTTCCCACGGGCGAATGTAAATATGTTTGCATGGCAACCATCTGGCATCCCCGACATTCCGGGAATAGAGCCCGTCCCGTCCGTCGCCGCCCGCCCTGTCTTGACACGCGTCCAGGCCGAGAAGGCATGCAATTGCAAGTTGGCTGGCCAGCCGCTGCGCTGGAACGGTGGTAAGCTCTTCACGAAGATCTGCATGCACCACGCAGGTGCTTGCTAGGCTGTCAGGCCAGTCGCTGCGCTGGGGTGGTGGCGGAACCTGGCCAGGCACGAATCTTGCCGGGCCTTGTACTCTGCCCCGGCAAGGACCTTGCCGAGGGCTTAGCAATTCATCCCGGCAAGGATCTCGCCGGGGGCTTCACGAGCCACCCCGGCAAGGATCTGCCGGGGCCTCAGCTTCTGGTCTTCTATTCTCTGATCACTGGCTTGACTGCTTCTCTAGTGATCTTTTTTTATCCTTGATCGTCCTTTTCAGGCCTTGCCGCAGGTGTGGCTACGACTGCCCGCGCACAAGTATGGGGTGCTAAAGGCCTAGACTTTAGTACACCGACAGTTTTTTGTTTGTTTGAAATTGACCGTTTCTGGTTAAAATATACTCATAGGTGCTAATGGAACATATAAACCCTGAAGAAGTGGTAGTCACAACAAAGTCAGCCACGTCGCCTTTAATTCGCCATGAACAGTACTCGTGCCACCGCCTGTTATTTTCGTGCCCCGCCGATTTGATTTGCATGGCTCTGAACCTAGGCAGCAATGATATGCACGCGTTTATATATACTTTTGCATCACGAAGTTTGCCAGCAAACATCACAATGCTCATAATGAATGGAAAGATATTACCCTATATAGCAGCTGAACTGTGTGTGTTTCATTCCTATAAATGTGTACTGGGACAATGCTCACAATGCTCTCTCTCTCTCTCTCTCTCTCTCTCTCTTACACACACACAATCGCGGTTGTTCATGTATTATCCTTGTATGCAAACTACTTTTTGTTTCTTATACACAACGACCTATGTTCTATGTTGGGTACATATTTTTGCACTTCTTTTGAAATTATTATGGTGCATCTGTGATATACCTAGCTTGTATTAATTTCCAGGGTATATTCCAGTCATAATGGAGATGCTTGTGATAAGTTTGGTACCTTCCTCTCCTACATCGTTTGGTGTTATGGGCCGTTCCTAGATCTCTATATTTTGCAAGAGGCCATGTTATTTTGGTATGCAAGAGCAGGCCTGACAGGTATTATTATTCCTTTTTTGTTATATGCATTTTTATCCTTTCTACTATGATTAAGTAGCACCATTTCTTGATGGTATTTCGCTAGGGTTGGTGCTTCCACTATAGTGTTTCTCATCTGAAAATGAATTTGAATAAGGTCACTTTTGTATCAAGGTAAACCACCTAGTTTCCTGTTTTATTTGTTCCCCGAGAAGTGTGAAGATCTTACTGATAATTATCAATTTATAATTACGTGCTCGACTGTTCACTGTATCTCTTTGGTGAAAACACACCTAAAATGGTATTTCACTTATAAGTAACTATCTAATTTGCATGTTCCATTTTATTTCAGATGTAACACATTCTTTGTATGTATTACGATGGATTTTAGATATGCTTAGTTGATATCATTTTTTTCTCTTGACTCTAAAACAGGTATGTACAAGCTATTTAAAAGGGCCAAGAAGGCGGAATAGCCTCGCTTATACAGTTTCTGACTACTAACAGTGCCATCATCAATGAGCTTCACTCTAAAGTCTGTTCATGAGAGGGTTGTGCTTCCTTCAATGCTAGGGCTGAAATTGGAGAATAAACAAGGGGTTGACATGCCCGTGAAGTTCTATTAGGTATGCTTCTCTCTCTCCCCAAATTTTTGGTTCCTGAAGCACAAACCCTGTCAGTTTGTCCATATGTAGATTTTTTTCCTTCTTGTTGGTGCACTATTCTCGGGTTTTTTGTGTGTTTCTTTCTTGCGGCCAGCTTGACCATTTACTCTGGAAGGAGTTACTCAACTAAAAAAGAGCGAACAAGTTGAGATTCTTTTGTCTTGTCTATATCGTTCCTACAATGTTGTTTGGGTTGATTTTCTTGCTTTTTTGTAGTTTGTGGAGAGAGTTAAGTAGTAGGGTAGCCTTTCTATGGTGGCGATCGCATGCTGTGCGACCGAGTGTAGTTAATTTGATGGTTCATGTTACAAGAAAAATCATTCCTCTGTTTGTAGGTTTTAGGTTCCTTTTGTTGTGAGGTGCTCCATGGCCCTTTGCTTGGTTGCTCTGTGGTGAGGCAACAGAGATAATTAGCAGTCTTGTATACTAACCAAGAGAACACCCATTTCATGATTTTGGGTATTGGGTTCTCTTTGCTAAACCAGCTGTAGCTAGATGAGAGTAGTAGTAAGTAATATCCCCTTTCCTGTAGTGTGGCACTGAATCAATAGTCATTTTTGCACAATCATGTGTCATGTTCCTTTATGAATCATATAATATCAAGAGACAACTTATGGAACTGTTCAGATTTTTATGGCAGCCCTAACTTCGCTAGGTAATAACTTTATTTGGTCTTTATCCAACTGGTTTTTATCATATCAAATTACTGCAGAGCGTACTGATTTTTTTTCACCTAGCAACGGTGCCTTTCAGTTCAACTAGCAGTTTAAACCTCCGAAGGTTTAAGGTGAACAATGAGATATTTTTGGGTTTGTTTGAACTGTTGTGTCTGTCCACTTGAGTGCCTCCATATGTGGTTCTCCTATTGCATTAGTTATATTTTTATTTTTGATTATCTTGCCCAAAACTAAAGTTTCACTACATGAAAAATGACTACTTTATTTTATACCATGTTATCCTCTTTCTCTTCCCCACAGGACAGCGTCTCCCCGCGTTCTCGATCCGGCGCCGCCACATATCGTGATTCTGGATCGGGCGCAGGTCGTCGCCATAAGAGAGCCTGGCTGGTGTGGTCTTCGTGCTTGGCGTGGAGAAGCACGGGAGGATGAGTAGGACGAGCATGAGGAAGGAGCAGCCAGGCCGGAGCTCCGGCGTTGCTCGCGTCATGGTCGAATGGAGCTGGCCATCACTATGGGCTGCTGCTCGCCGGTCGTCGTTCCCCAATCTCAGTTGCTCATCTTTGGCTTCACCATCTTCCTCCCCTGATCATGCATCTATTTTAGATCATATACTTATGCTATATCATATATGTTGTTTAGTTTAGACTTGTGCATGTGCATGCATTGGCATTGATTTAGACAGAGATATTGCATGATTTGTACATAGAAGGAGTACGGATGATCTAGGAATAAATGTTTGAATAAAGTTAGTAGTGAGATTTAGGTAGAGGTTACCTGCACTGTTCTGTTTTATGTAGATTCTAAGCTGCAAAATCATACATAGTCCTGTTAGTAATTTGTTTGAGTTGTGAGTTTACGCATTTTTCCTTGGAATGTTTGTATGTGTGATCACTTGCTTTTAGGTTCCCAGTGGTATATCATGAGAAGTTTTTTACTTTGCACCGGGTGATCAACTACATATTTAGACAAATACACTATTCAGGACCAGGAACATTACGATTTCTAATGTTGTTTTCCTCTTTCAAGATTGCAGTTTTCATAAGCCTTAGATAGCTAAGGTACATAGTTTTCATTTAACAATTTTTTTTACTGTTCTCTCATCTCCTATATGGTGTCTAAGAAATACTAATGTAGACAATTCAAAATTTTAAAATACCTTCTGGCCAATTATGTGGGGAAGGTGCAGTAAGCCGGCCCTCGCGTTGCAGTAGAGTGGAGCCGGCAATTTTATGATCGGTCTCTAAATATTTCAACTTGCACAGTTTGAATTAGCTTCACATGGTATATAGTTTTTACATAGGTATTCCTTAATTTTTCACATAAAAGGTTTAGAATTATTTCCCTCGGTGCTAAAACTCGAAGTTACTAACAAATGCAAACGTTTCTGTTACAAAAGGTTTAGAATCATTACCCTTGATGCTTGAATTTGGACCTTGCACCTTACTTGGGTAACATAGAGCCAAATGGCACATTGTTCAAATACACATTCAAAACACTTTGGGTTTGACACGTTATCTATCCTTGATCAAACATAAAATTACTAAAAAAGGCCAATATTTCTCAACACGAACATGGTTTCAAATGGGTCTCTGCGCCATTTGGCGCACCGGGTCATCTAGTAATCATCTAAAGACTAAAAGATAGTAGAGCATGTGATGTTTGCTGAATCAAAGCTCTGACGTAGTATTCTGCCCCTTTTATTCCATGCGCCGATCAGAAACAAGACCAAGGACTGCTCGGTAGAACGAGTGACAACTGTCGTATACCAATAATCATCTAAAGAGTAAAAAATAGTTGAACATGTGATGTTTGCTAAATCAAAGCTCTGACATAGTATACCGCCTCTTTCTTTCCATGCGCCAACCAGAACCAAAATCAAGGACCGTCGGGTAAGACAAGCAACAACTCTATATGATAGGCAAGGAATTAATCCCCGTGCGGGTTCGCAACATAGTTGTATAGCATGCTTGGGGAGGTCGTGTGGATGGATAAGGAAACAAAGGAGTCGAGAGGCGTTCGCGATGACGACTTCCATTTTACCGAAAGATCTCGTTCACCAACGTGATTGTGTTCTCTGCTTTAGCATGCATGCTCAAAATCTAGCGGTGAAGAGGACGTTCAACCCAGATCTTTAAAATCTGAGCGTTCGGCAATATGTTTTCAATTTTTTTAGGCAGATATAAACTCGCAAATTGGTACTCCCTATGGTCCTTTTTACTCCACGTTATAGATTTGTGACAAGTCAAACTTTGCAAAGTTTGAGTAAATTTATATTAAAAAATACCAATATCTACAATATCAAATATATATACTATATAAAACTATATTTCATAAAGAATCTAACAATATTAATTAAACATTGTGAATGTTAATTTTTTTATATAATATAAGCTTGATTAAAGTACAGATGATTTAATTTCGGACAAAATTTATATGTGTGCAAACTAAAAAAGACCGGAGGGAGTACGATGTCTTCCGCCAAGGAAAAAATAGGGGCAGCCGTGTTGGCGCAGGTATCCAGGGCCCGCACGTGGGACACAACTTCCTAGCCAGGCCGAATCGTAGTTAATATAAGTAAAGGGGAGGCTCCAACTGCGCCCCCGTTCCTTCCGCAAACTCGAACTCTCAACCGGGACAGCAGAGAAGACGAGACGAGGGAAGATAACTCGGCGACCGCGCGCAGGGGAGAAGTAGGTACCCGAGAGAGAAAGAGAGGGAGGCGCGACGAGAAGGCGAGAGGACGGGCCACCATGAGGCGCTCCTCCAAGAAGTCGTCGTCGTCGTCCGCCGCGGCCGGTAATGCTCCTCCCCTCAACCCCTACCCCACCCCCACCCCCCTGGTTGTCTTCCTTGTTTCGTGATTAGGCTGCGTGCGAGGCCTTGCTGGTGGCCTCGGCAGGTCCCCGGTCCGTTCGTTGTCTTGCGAGATTCCGTGTGGTGCCTTGTCTCGGGAAGATCCAATCTTGAGTTGTCCGGTGCGGGAGCGTACGAGGTACGACTCGTTGATTGCCGGTATGTGGGGTTCGGATCGCTTGTTATGGGATGGGAAGGGTCGGGGTAGATTCAGGGTTTGGGAATCTGTCATGGTGGTAAAGAGAAGGAGCTGAATCCTCGGTTTGGATCGCCTGGTGCAGAATTGGGTGTGGATTCGCTAGCAGATTTACATTCGTAATGTAAGCAGATGGCAATTCATAGGTTTATTAATTGTGTGCCTACCCATGCCGAAACGCTTTGTAAGTAAAATCTAAAGAGCAGCTACCTGTTAACACCGTGTTCCGGGTTTCTGGTTCAGCTCTGCAATCTCCGTGGCGATTTGTTGTCTTTGCATCAATTTTACACCACTAATAACATAAATTCGCCATGTACCTTGTGCGGTAAATCTTTACCTTTTTTCTGTGACTACAGAAATCAGGTTAGTAGTGTGCAGCCTAAAATTATGGTGCCTGTTAAACAGTTTCATCACTGAATCTCATTGACTTTACTATCTGGTAGTAACTCTGCTTTTTGTGCTTTGTAGTACTTTATTTTAATTAAAATAATTGTTTTAAAGTTTATTAGGTTTGTATGACATATCAATGTTTTACATGCAATTACGATACGCACTGAAAAAATCCTGTACCAATAACTATGATATCAAACAAAATGAAAAGAGATGGGCACAGCAGCAGTGGTTTGTTCTAATTGCAACTGAATTAGAAGGCACTAGAGAATTATGATCTGTTATACCAATATGACACATAAATAATTAAATGTGAATGGATGCACTAGAATACAGTACCTTCAATCACTTTTAAGCTATATAATCAGCAAAATTAGTTACACCCATTCATTTTGTAATTGTTTCTATGATATACTCCCTCTGTTCCTAAATATAAGTCTTTTTACAGATTTCAATAAAACTACATATGGATGTATATAGACATATGTCAAGAGTGTAGATTCACTCATTTTGCTCCGTATGTACTCCCTTATTGGAATGATTAATCACTACATGCTGTCTTGCTCCATATCTCAAGCGATTACTTTAACTTACTCATTTGGTGGTTAGTTTGCTGCTCCCATTGGGTTTTAGTGCCATTTTGTAATTTGTAATGCTGAATTTTACCCCAGTAAATGTAAAAGACAGATTAAGAAGCTTATCTTGAAATTGCGTGTGTATACATAGAAGTTTCATAAGCAACTCTAGAATAGCTGCCCATTGGCTCAAACTTTGTCCTAATAGGCTTTCTTTTTTAGGTTATTAAAATGTTTGTGTCTTGAACTCTTGATTCTTACCTTCTCTTTAAATTCGTTGTCGCATTACTTCTTTTCCAAATGGGTTGGTGTAGGAGCTATCATATTCTCTTTTGAGGGTATGTATATCTGAATGAGTACTAAGCAAACGATTATATTTAGGTGAGGAACAAGTAAATGAAAAACAAAACAGAAAAAGAAAAGGAGTCAGTACAAACCTGACCAGCAGGAAAGCACAACGTGGTGAGATGCATTGATTCCTTTTCTTTCTGAATTACTTGTTGAACCCTATACACTTATCCATCTGGGTGTAAGAATGTGCATGTGCGTGTTATTCAGTCATTTGGTTTATGTCAAGCTATGTGTTGGTCTTCTCCTTACTTCTGCTTCTTCCACATGCACAAGTTTTGTTTGCACATTAGAAATACCAAATGCATACTTTTTGCTTGCAAGCTAAATTCTATCATATGGTATGTGGTATGCAAAATCAAGATACTGTATATTGATAGGGAACCACATGTTCCTTAGATCTATTTGTAATAACATTTTCATTATTATCTCCAGTTCCCACTAAAGCGGTTTCAAAGGAAATAGAGCGGATTGACCAACTTTTCTATACATATGCTGATGGCTCATCCAGCATGATTGAGTAAGTTTTTTCTCAGTTTTTCTCAAACACTTGCCTGTCATTATTTTTGCTGTATACTCATGGTAGTCATCCTTCCATTTAGAAATTCTATGTATACCTTCCAATTAGGGAATTATCGCACATGGTAAAAATACGAGCTGTTTTATATGAATCATTGTAAATTGTGATGTAATAGTTGTCTATGTATACCGTCCATTCACGTAAATGTGTATTGGTAGTTGATACATACCATTTTGATGCAGCTAGATGTTAATGATTTTTTAATGCTATAATTTCATCTTTGGTAGCGACATTAGGGTTTTATTGTGTTACCCCTCCCCCCCTCCCACGACCACCACCATATTGCCCCATTGTTTGCTCCAATGCTGTTGCTCGACATTATTCGAATGATTTTTTTAACCTGCCTGAACAGCCCAGAAGGCATCGAAACACTCTGCTCTCATCTTGAAGTTCCACATACAGATGTTCGGATTCTGATGTTAGCATGGTATGTCACTGTTCTCTAAAATTCTTTAGTGGTGATATCATTTACTGAAATATCTAATGGACATCTATCTTGTATCAGGAAAATGGGCTGTGAAAAGCAAGGTTATTTTACTCTGGTATGCATTATATTTTTTAAACTGTTCAAAATGTTTATTGGTATGATATATCGCACTGCTTTCTGAGTTTTGACTGGTAGTACTCTGTTGATAGGATGAATGGAGAACTGGGATGAAAGCTCTGCGAGCTGATAGCATCAGTAAACTGAAGAAAGCCTTTCCTGAACTGGTCCAAGAAGTTAGTGTTCTATTCCACAAATATTTAGTAACTAGTATATTAAATATATTTGAAAGGTTTATACTTTTCTGAGGGTGGAAATTACCTATGATGGGCCCTACTAGTTATGTTAAACAGAATTTGAGTACGGAAGGCTTGTCATGGGAATGGAACAATGAGCTACCATTAAACGATGATACTTTTAATTGTATTGTAACCGGCTTGCTCATAACGTGTTCTTTACAAACCAGGTTACGAGGTCCTCTAATTTCCAGGATTTCTATCCATATGCATTCCGTTATTGCCTAACAGGTAGTCACACTTGCTATTCTTATGACACAGTTTTTCTTTGATAAATACTTATGACTTGGTTGTGCACTTGTGCTTGCTCAGAGGACAAGAAGAAGTGTATAGAAATACCTGTTGCTTGTGAGTTATTGAATCTAGTGTTGAGCTTGCAGTTCCGCCCGCAGGTTGAAAAACTTATTAATTACCTCAAGGTAACGGTTGATTCGATATTTTAGTTTATTGGTCCCATTCATCTAAGGGACTCGTATTTTGGTTGATGTGCTTATTTATATGAGTTTGGGTTTCAGCATCAAAATGAGTACAAGGTTATAAACATGGATCAATGGATGGGATTTCTTCGGTTCTGCAATGAGGTCATGATTTAAACGTCACCCCCATGTCCCAGCATCTTTTTTACCCTTTTGCTTCCTTTTTGTGTACAGTACTTAATAACATTTCCTTCTCACACTACTAACGCCGAATCACATTTCATTCAGATAAACTTCCCATCACTTGACAATTACGATGCAGACCAAGCTTGGCCTTTAATTTTAGACAATTTTGTTGAATGGTTAAGAGCAAGTGAAAATTAGCTCTGTTGTACTGAGTGGTGGTGAAGATGCAATCCAAATGTAATACTCAGAAATGTAAGTGAACTACCTTATCTTGTTACCCTATGACTTGAGATATATGGGATGTGGTATCTCTCCTAAAAAGAAATAGGAACTTCATGCAAGCATTTCTAATCAAGAAGAAGATATGGATCATTTTCCTTTAATCACGCAGTTGCATTCATGCAATTTTGTTGCTGTCCTGTTTTTTCAGCACCTTGGAGAATTTTGGAGGATGCAGATCAAGCTCGTTTGTGACTGCTCTGTTCAGAGTCTGGTTTTAGAAATTATCAATCGCCTTGTAGTTGCCTTTTGCTTTCTTTATACTTGATGTAAACACTTTGCAGGGTCACCATCTAGAATTTTACATCGTCATTCTCTATATTTGTATTATTCAATGGCTTCGTAGGTGTGTAGTTTTGAGAGCATGCAAATTTTCTAGAAGTCTTAAATGAACATGTTGGCATATGTTGTTCCTCTCTTGCCCTGATGGTCCATCCCATATCCCGAGAACAGATTATTTTACTGTTCCTTCTTTTGGCCTGACGTGCATGTGGGCATAATCTACCTCGAGGCATATATAGTTTTAAAAACTGGGCTAAACTGTCGGTACGACCAGAAAAACAGGAAACTGGCGCCTTGCCAAGTTAATTTTAATATGTACAGGTCTCTTAGTAAAAAACCAAAAATATGTTTTAAAAAAGGTGCATCAACAAGGAATCAAACACCTAGCCTTGAGGCAACCTTGAGGCAAGGCATGGTAAAGGCCCAATAACAAACTAGGCTAACATTTCGTGATTTATTAATGGTTTACATACAATATTATATGCCCCTAAAAAAACATACAATATTATATGTGTCGATTTTTTTAATAATCACCTTAAATATTTGTTTTTTGGTCGCAAATAACCGATGAATCAACGGTCTGACGAGTAAAAACCTGAAACGACAGCCCCACCAGTTCGGTTTTTGAAACTATGCCTTGAGGTTAGAACACAAAGTACAACAGTTCAAAAAAGAAAGAACACAAAGTACAAGGACATCTCACGCAGGTTCCCCAAATGTTATATTTAAGGGGAAATTTTCGGTTTTGAGGGATCAAGGCCTACATAGCATATCCTCAAACTGTATAATCCTCAAAAATATAATTTTTCATCCTTTAAACCGTAGCAATTCCACCTGGTTGTACTTAGAGCGTGTACATTAGCTCCTAGTGGTGTATTCCCTCCGTTCTTCTATATAAGATGTATTGTTTTTTGATAAAATTCCACAATATAAAATGCATTTCTTCTAAATTCTTGTAATTCCTTTTTTATCCCTGCATAAAGAGGAAATTATCTCTTCTCATTTGATTGACTGTATCTCTCGTTGTATCAAAAGAAAGAAACTATCTCTCTCTCAATTGTATGCATATCTGACTTTCTTGGACTCATTGATTTACTTACCACTAACCAACAAATTTTTTAAGGGTAATTTTGTCCTAACACCTCTATAATTATGTGCCTTGATTACCGTGCCGAAAATAATATACCTTACATAAAGGAACGTAGGGAGTACTATTTTGTGGAATGTAGGTAATGGTTATTGTTAGGATTTAATTAATCCTATTAATCCCTATTTTTCCTAACCGGTTGCCTCGTGTCCCTTCGGACACACCCTTCAGTTCACATCTCTCTAGATTGTTGTCTCTCGTCTATACTACTTCCTTCGTCTAGGTGTATAAGAGCAAGTACAATAATGTGACATAAGCAGGCTATAAGGACTAGAATATTATATCTTTGCTTTGTTGGAGGAGAGAGAAGATGAGAGAGAAAAAAAGCGGGCTCTTGGTTAGTAGCCGGCTCTAGCATGAGACCCAAGATGCTTTGTGAGGTTGTAAGGTGGGCCAACTACTAATAAAGTAGTGCACATATAAAACGTATTATTGTACATGCCGGCTACAAGGTTGGCTACATATAACATGGCAACTCCTTATAGCCGATTGTTGGCTGTATTGTTAACCATACTCTAAGTCATCTTAGGTTGTGCATCGCGGTCAAGGCGGAGGGGAAAACGAGAGAACTTAATATTTTTTTGCTAGTTAATAGCATGTAAATTAACCACTGCATGTCATGTTTGAAAGTCTCAACTCATTGAAAGCATGCACAATCCACATCTCTTATTGATTGATATGTCATGAAACAAGAAACGATGAGAGAGTTAATGTATCTTGGCTAAGTGTTTTAAGATTATTTGGTTTTTGTAAGATGACTTATACACCTAGACGGAGAGAGTACCACATTATCAACACGCTCCCGGCGGAGCGATTCTATCGGCGTACAACGAAAGAAAAGGGCCATGCCGAGACGGCGGTTACACACGCACAGAGGCGAGGGCTATTCCACGAACTCAATGGCCCTGGATCGCAGCGGACTCCGACGCCGCCGGCCAGGCCGCCGTGGCTGTAACACTCTTGACAGAAAAGAAATCCAAAGAAGAGCGCCATCAACTCAGAAGATCTTCAATTCCATCTTCCAGACATCCCGTTCTCACGCTGCAGGTGGGGGTGGGCATAAGTGGGACTGCCACAGCCCATCCCACTTAATCACCTTGGTGGGCACCCGTGGGACAACAAAATAATTAAGTGGACTATCCCGTTTAGCCCACTGTAAACCCACCTCGCCACCAACGTATCCTCGTGTACACTGTCTTCTCCAGAAAAAAGACAAACCACTGGCAACGTAGGGCATGGCTCGTTGCTGTGCGGCGATGCTGGCCGTGCAGATGATACTGCCCGTGCGGCGCGGCGCCATGGCGCAGGCCACGTGCTTGACCCCGGCCATGATGCCCGGTTGTTGATGGCGTCGAAATCCGCAAGGTCGAGCGCGCCCAGCTCGGGCCGCGCCAACGAGCCCATGATGCCGGTGTTGTTGAGCATGATGTCCAGCTTGCCGTGGCAGGCCACGTCAAGGTCGATCACCGCGGCGACCTGCGCCTCGTCGTTGACGTCGCAGCGGATGTACGACGCGGAGTCGGCGCAGAGCTCAGCCGTCCGGGCGCGGCCCAGATCGTCCTGGACGTCTGCGAGGACGACCTTGGCGCCGTTCCTGACAAACTCCGCCATTGTCGCCTTGCCGATGCCGCTAGCGGCGCCGGTGATCACGGCCACCTTCCTGGCCAACCTCTGGGAGCTCAAGGCAGTGGAGTAGCCGCATTGGCCGATGAGGCCAGCCACCACCGCGGCGCAGCACGACGACTCCCCCCCTGCAACACAGAGACATCAATATTAGCATGTAGAGCCAGTGATTGATCCATTAGCACAAACATTACTCAGTACGCAGAGCCTAGCTAGATCGATTTGATGCATCGTACCTGAGGATGACCTGCATCGCACGGAACATGTTGCTTGATCTCGTCCAGTCCTCTGCCTGCTTGGGCTATGTGCGAAGTGTGATTCAGTGAAGAGGAGCCATCATTTGTATGTTTGTTTAGTGGGATCCCACTTATGCCCAGATAATTCACCTAATATTTATTGGGTTGTTAGTTATCACCCACCAAACCTTGGTGGGAATAAGAGCAACTCTAGCAAACCCTGCATCCGGCGCGAATCCGCATAATTCCGGCGATTATACGGGCTCGGCCCATTATTCTGGCCAGACCAGGGCCCGCATCGGTGTCCGGCCTGTAAATATTTTTGCCGCAGCCCGCAAACGCTACCCTCGAGCCAGTATAACTGCGGGTTTGCGGGGCAGATGCGGGTCGAAACTCTATCCCCCCGCAGCCGCGTTTGCCCTCAATTCCCCACCGCGCCGCTCGATTTGTCGCCGCCGGGGAGCCTTCGACCGCCATGGACGACTTGGGGGATGAGGCGGAGCGTCGCCGCCGCGCCAGATCCGATGGCGCGCGCAAGCTGGGGGCACGTCGGTGGCTCAACCGCGGTACCCGGCCGCCGCCGGCCTTCAACCGCCGCGAGCTCGAGGATTTCGATCTCGAGCTCGCCCGTCGCCGCCACGCCTCCTCCGGCAACTGGTCCGTGGGGAGCTCATCCGGCAACTGGTCCGTGGGGAGCTCATCCGGCCACTGGTCCGCGGGGTGCTCATCCGCGGGCGCATCGAGCTCGCGGCTCGTTCCGGTGAAGAGGGAGCCGGAGGAGGCCGTGCCCGATGCGCCGCCGTGCCGAGGCGTCATCGGGCCCGAGGACTACCTCCCCCGGGGCAGGAGGAGCTCCTTGAGCGGTCGGCGAGGGAGCAGGAGGAGATGGAAGAGCGCATCCGGCGCGAGCTCGAGTACGAGCGGCTCTTCTTCGAGACGGGCGTCACGGCATCGCAGGTGCACGCATCGAAGGAGGCTGACATGCGCGTGATGAAGGCGGAGCAGGCGAAGATCTACATCGACCTCGACTCCGACTCCTCCAACTCCGACTGATCGCCGCCGGTGGGCAGCTACCGCAGGAGCTCCGGTGAGCTCAATTTTGTTGTAGTGGTGCGGTAGCGTAGGCCCTGTCTAGCATCTCTGACCTTTAATATGTATGTATGTGGAGTGTACGAACTTATGCGAAGAAGAACCATCTATGCGAGCGAGCTCCGGCGAGCTGCTGATTAAATTTCTCGCACGAAACAACTTTTTTTAAATATTATGGGTTTGTTTACGGTTTCTATTCTGCCGCCGCTTTTTTTAACTTGCATAAGCGCCCCCGTGCAACCTGCAAACACAGTTTACAGTTCGGCAAAATGCGGAGTTTGCTTCTAAATGGGTTGTGGTGGGATGTCCAAGTTCAGTCCCACTTGCAGCCTGGACCCATTCTATCCTCCCATGGAGCCGTTAGCCTTTAGAATACCAAGAACGAGGGAAGGATTAGGAACGAAATCAAAGATCGACAAGAAACAAGGTGCTTCCTTTCCGATTTCTTTCCCGCACACAGCAAATGCTACATGGAAGGACAACGCTAACGCCCACACGTGTGGTGGGAGCCAAAACCGCCCACACGACTTATAACACACAGATTACGCCATGTCACCGCATGTATGCATGTGGGAATCTTTTTGAATTTTCAGTTTATAAAATGTTTTATCTCTTAAATGAAAAATCTGATTGAAGATCCGTTTTCACCATTAAATCCCTCGCGACGAGATCTTTCAAACTAGATCTCGTATCAATATATTTCGAATTTTTTGGGGTTAAAAGTTGCCATGTCTATTGCACACGAATTGCCATGATATTTACACTGAAGTTGCCATGATATGTTTCAACTATTTTCTTCTACATTTAAAAGTAAATTTTGACATATTATAAAACGGAGAATTAAGAAATTAGACTTGCCATGCACCATAAACTAAAATTGTCATGATACATGCACTTAAAATTGCCAAGATTCATAAAAAATATATTTTCATAGTCAAAGTACTGGAATTGCCATCATTAAAAAACTAAAATTGCCATGCTCTACAAACTAAAATTGCCACATGGCAACTTTAGTTTAAGCACTATGGCAACTACAGTGTAAACATCATGGCAACTTTTGGGCAAAAAAATTTTTCGTCGAAACATATCAACATGTGGTCTAGTTTTGAAGATCTCATCGAGACGGATTTAATGGTGAAAACGGATTTTTAATTCAATTTTTTAATTAGGAGATAAAAGATTTTTAAGCCGAAAACCAAAAAGATTTCTGCTGATGTCATCTGTTCATACGTGGCAAAATGAGTGGTGATGGAGGCGCGTGGGTGATGTGCACGTGTGGGCGTTAGTTTTTCCGACATGGAATCGTTCACTTCGGCTCTTACCTGGGATCGTCCTAGACGACGTCGGCTCTTCGCCAGACCACAACAGCCGACGGCGCTCGGTTTAGGCTGGTAGCGGCCTGCATCCTCGCATGCCACAGCGCGAGCGAGGCAACACCCTCCAGCGTGCAGCCAGGCGTCCAGCGCGTGCGCGCCGTACTCCGGCTCTGGCGCGGCCCGGCAGAGCGTTTTTGGCGACGCACTCCTCGGCGAGGGCGCTGCCGCACATCGAGTCGCATCGCGATGGCATCAGCTTCCTCTGGCCTTGGCCCCGTGCTAGACCGGGACACCGGAACCACCTGTTTCACAGACGCTCCGCGACGCGGTCGATGCCCGCACGGAGACGCGCGGAGGCACCCGAGGCCGCGGCTCCTGGACCGTCCTCCGCGGTGAAGCCCCCTGGCGCACGACGCGGCCACCGCATCTGACGCGGAGCGACTTCGTCCATGGCCTCGCCTCCCGAGGGAATTGTCGCGGCTTCCGGCCGGCGACGCCTGAAGCGTGCGCGCCGCGGCGGCTCGTCCCTCCGGCGTCGGTGACTTGCTCCATGCGCGTAAGCAAAGCAAGGCAAGGCGACGCAGTCTGGTGCGGCTCCTTCGGGCGCGCACACAGCGGCGTCCTTCGGCCTCGGCGCCCGCAAGGACGGCCCACAACCGTGACGCGGTATGGAAGACCGAGGCGACGACGCGGCCCTTGGCTCGCATCCGCGCAGGCGGCGCCCGAGGCAAGCGGAGCGGCGGCGCCCTCCGCGTGGCTCCCCGCAGCGTAGATGACGGCGCGCCGGTTTTTCCCGCTCCTCGCCGACGAGACGGTCGCCGGCAGCAGGGGTCGGGGGACGAAACCGTCTCCTCCGCCTGCCTTATCCACTCCAGGTGGTGGGCGGCTGGGCCGCCTGTAAGGCCGTATGGGCCAGAAGGCCCATGTGTTTTCGGTCCATTTTAAATCCTGGATGATTTTGCCAAATTAATCCTACATTTTTCTTGATTAATTTCGCATTTTGTTCTATTAACAGTAGTTTAACTCTGTTTTAGACAATTTCAAAAACAAAACTCTGTTTTAGACACTGTTAATTACAGTACTTAAATTTCAGTACTGTAAATATGTTGAGTACTATGTATTCCATATAATATGTTGATGTAATATATCTTCATGTTTCTTACATGTTGAGATTAATTACATCTATTATTTGCAATTGAGAATTTTCTCTTGCAAAGATAAATTCAGTACCTCTCCAGTACTGTTTCTCTATTGAGTACAAGGTATTCCGGAATATTTCATGACATGATGTATCTATTTCCATATGTCGAGATTAATACGTCTATTTGCAATTGAGATTTTTAATTTCTTGCAAATACGGATGCAAAATTCAAGGTGATTTCTTCAAATTGATGCTTGAGATCACAAGGTGGTCATATGGATGTACTGCGTACGCAGATTATTGATGACTATTGATAAAGCCTATATTTTGTCGTTTCGACATTATAATTGCTTTACAAAGTGCTCTCCCACATATTTTACTAAGTCATGACATAAGGCATCAGGAGTGAGCATCTACTGATTTCATCAAATCAGATTATACTCCCTATACTGCAGATCTAATCTATTTTGGATATTATCTTCATGGTGTCATACTTAGCAATTTGGGATTCACACTAATGGTTTCAAGCCAACTTCTTGAAATACCCATTGATTTTGCTAAGTTCATTACAACATCAACCACGATGGTCTTTAATTTACTGGTTGTATATTAATTATCTCTGGTTTACCCATAGAGGTAA
Source organism: Aegilops tauschii subsp. strangulata (assembly GCF_002575655.3). Classification (NCBI taxonomy): domain Eukaryota; kingdom Viridiplantae; phylum Streptophyta; class Magnoliopsida; order Poales; family Poaceae; genus Aegilops; species Aegilops tauschii. The sequence goes on from NC_053041.3 coordinate 292,885,548, forward strand.
CATATGGCTATAGAGTTTGAGGCATTCGCCCTCAATGGCCACAACTGCCCTATCTGGGCCATGGACATCTTGATCGCTCTTGTGCCTCGTTGGATAATGTGTGCAATCCTGGATTCACCTCTAGTCAGGATCACACCGCTAACAGAAAAATAGTGTCTTATATATCATAAGACATTAGATTCAGATCTCAACATCTGGTTATTCTGTATCAGCAATTTCTGGGATACAATGAACCTCAAGGGCAAAGGTTTGAATCTTACTTCAACCTTCAATCCGACATCCCCACTTGTGACGGGACCCTATGGGCACGGAGAATGTGATGGTTGAATATGCCTCAACCGATATGTTTGGAGTCTATGAATAGTCTTTCAATCTCCTGAGTGGTCAATATAATTAATGTCCATTTATGATGTTGTAACAACAACATAAGTATTGTTGTCATCATATATTGTATATCACAATATATTGTATGAGCACTTTGGTACAAATACATTTGTATGTATTCTATATATCCGACAGTGATTTTGATATTGGGAATCTTCATGTCTATATATAGATTTCTACGGGAGTTAATCCGATGAAAAATGATATGTGCCATGTGGACATATGCACCACAAACTCTATACTCAGGGAAGTCCAATGTTTCCACTCTCATTGAGAGAAATGAGATATTTTAAAATCGCTAGACGCGATGAGGTATTTGTTGGATCAACTCGAGTCATATTTACTATATCTGTGGGTACTCGAGTAATGTTGGGATGCTTTATTGCTTCCCAGGTTTAACTCATACCCTACTAAACTATGGAGGTATTCGTCAAAATAGTTTCCATAGCGAAACTTATGATGACAACAAAGAGAAATAACTTCTCTTTATCATATGCAACGGATATGGCAAGCACATTCTCTGTGTATCATCTGGATTATCACTACCGCAGGATGCTGCTAACACGACACTACAATCAGAGACCCTTCGACGAAACTATGTGCGATCCAGGGCATACGGTTCAGTCCAATGAATTGTTTGCGATGAGGCGGAACAAAAGAAACGGGCAGCCTGATGAAGGCGTGTGCGATATACAACATACAGTTCACTCGGATGAACTGTTTGTGATTAGGCAACACAAAAGAAACGGTCATCCAGATCAAGGTGTGTGTGATTGAGGGCATACGCTTCAGAAGGATTAACTGTTTGCGATTAGGCAACATGACAGAAACGGGTCAGCCAGATCAAAGTGTCTGCGATTGATGGCATACACTTCACATGGATGAACTGTTTGCGATTAGCCACAACAAACTGAAACAGTTAGATAGATCAACGTGTGTGCGCTAGACGGGCACACATATTCTAATTAAAAGAAGCGTGCACGATGGTAATAACGAGCGCGCACGGTTGTTGGAACAAGATGTGTGCTAACATTGCCTATTGCGGTGCACCCTATGGTGCAAACGCCACGTACGCGGCCGAGAAGGCGTACGTGCCCACGTTACACCTTCCGGGAATAGTGCCGCACTTATAACCGTCAGTAAATTTTGAGCATGCGTCCCGTCACAATTTTCTTTAGAAGAACAGGAAGGCAGCGTCCCATCACATTCCAAATTACAAACCTGTTCACATCGATCAAAACCTAAACGGTTTCCCACTTAAGAGCGTATTACTACTCGGTTATAAATACTACTACTCCAAGATGACTGCACATTCCTCCTCAACTCCTCATCCATAAAAACAAACAAGTCATTCATCATCGTTCCCTTGCGTCTGCCATGGCCAGCGTGAGTTCTGGGTCGAGAGATTGCCACCAGGGAGAGGCGAGCCTGGAAGCAGAAGCACGAGAGATGTCCCGCCTCACCGCGAAAGCAGCCAACATGTCCCGCCACGCGGCCATAGCAGCAGAGAGGTCCCACCGCGCCACCGAAGCAGCACGGAGGTCCCGCCGCGCCGTCGATGCAGCAGACTGGTCCGGCCGCGCCGCGGAAGCAGAAGAGATGTCCCGCCGCACCGCGAATGCAGCAGAGATGTCCTCCCGCGCCGCGGCGGCCTGGGAAAATGTCTCGCGGGTAGGCGATGACTCTTACAGGCGCATGCAGGCCCTCGTCCTTAGGCAGATGGATCAGATCTCCAGCTGGGCGAGGTTGCAGGATGACCTAAAAGCCTCGTTGGAACAGTCTACCGGCGCCATCTGGCAACTAAATGAGAGCAATGCGAAGCTCCGGGCCGAGCGCGAGCTGCTGAGGGTGAAGATCGTCGGAAGTGCGGAGCAGCAGGAGCAGACCACTACCTTGTTGAAGAGGACCGGCGTCATCGTCGTGAAACTTATGGACGAGAATGCCATGCTGCGCATCGAGCGCAGAAGGCTGGTGGAGGAATCCATGGATGCTCTCAAGCAGCATCTTGAGGACAAGAAAGAGCTCATCGCCGCTCGCCGCGGAGACTAGTTCCTGCGGCCTGCAGCAACGCATCAAGAAAGTAGAGATCAGCGAGCCAGATCGTTATCTTCCTTCTTCTTTTGCCCTTGTGTATTTCGGGCGTTGCCACATGTGACTTTTTTTAAATTATGTTCCTAAATATGTAAGACAATTATTATCCGCTGTCATCGTCCTTATATTCATCATGCTTGCTATAAGTCGCAGTCAATGCTATATAGGTCCGTCGGATCTTACATCAAGATCCGTGCAAAACTTTTTTTTTGGATTTTCATTTTTCTCTCTTAAATCTCAGTCCAGTGAGACATATAGCCACGCCGTAGAATAGGTGCTCGGGCGCCATTAATGGAGACGTAGGGAGGGAGGTGCGCGGCGGGTAGCGGTCAAAGGGCTCTCCTCCCGATGAGCATGCGCATGGGCCTGATCGCACGCCTCCCGTACTCAAATAGCTACCCCACACGGCACCTCCTAGCCAATAAAAAAAGAGGACGCATGGCCTCACGCAATTGGTAAGTAGAACGCCCACAGTTTCAATAATACTTGTGTTTCCGATTTGTAACGTGATAGCACTTGTTCCAAAATGACTTTGTTGATTGTTAATGTGTGCGCCTTCGCAAATCGGACGGAAAAATTACCACATCATGCTGGTGCCATGTCATGACACCATGCCAAGTTTCATGATTTTCAGGCATGTTTTGGATTTACAGGAATTAAAAAACCAAGTTTCTCAATCTTTCCGGCCAAGCTACGACGCCCAGATGTTTGAATTTCATTCCCATCTCTTGCATAGGACCTAGAAATTCACCCAAGGACACACATGTGATTTTTCAAACAACTTTGGTGCACTGGAGCCTGTGCTTGTAGTTCAAATTTGAATTATGCACATTAAATGCGCAGAAACTCAATTAATGTATAAAAAGGCCAAACGAACCCGGAATAATTCCAAAATTTAGCACGATACTTCTATTTGGTCTAATATGCCTCTGTGAAAAAATTAAGGCGGGAGAAGGCAGTGTACGTATGTCGTTTCGCACACGGAGGTGACATGTTCCCTCTCAGAACCACAAGCCTTCTTAAGGGAAGCTCCGGTCTGCAAGAAGCTTACACCGAAGCTTGTCCCAATTCGGCCAAAAAAATTACTGCAGCATGTTGGTGCCATGTCATGACACCATGCCAAGTTTCATGATTTTCAGGCGTGTTTTGGATTTACAGGAATTAAAAAAACCAAGTTTCTCAATCTTTCCGTCCGAGCCACGACGCCTAGATGTTTGAATTTCATTCCCATCTCTTGCATGGGACGTAGAAATTCACCCAAGGACACACATGTGATTTTTCAAACAACTTTGGTGCACTGGAGCCTGTGCTTGGTAGTTCAAATTTGAATTATGCACATTAAATGCGTAGAAACTCAATTAATGTATAAAAAGGCCAAACGAACCCGGAATAATTCCAAAATTTAGCATGATACTTCTATTTGGTCTAATCTGCCTGTGTAAAAAAATTAAGGCGGGAGAAGGCAGTGTACATATGTCGTTTCGCACACGGAGGTGACACGTTCCCTCTCGGAACAATGAGCCTTCTTGAGGGAAGCTCCGGTTTGCAAGAAGCTTACACCAAAACTTGTCCCAATTCGGCCAAAAAAAATTACCGCAGCATGTTGGTGCCATGTCATGACACCATGCCAAGTTTCATGATTTTCAGGCGTGTTTTGGATTTACAGGAATTAAAAAACCAAGTTTCTCAATCTTTCCGGCCGAGCCACGACGCCTAGATGTTTGAATTTCATTCCCATTTCTTGCATGGGACCTATAAATTCACCCAAGGACACACATGTGATTTTTCAACCAACTTTTGGTGCACTGGAGCATGTGCTTGTAGTTCAAATTTTAATTATGCACATTAAATGCGCAAAAACTCAATTAATGTATAAAAAAGGCCAAACGAACCCGGAATAATTCCAAAATTTAGCACGAACTTCTATTTGGTCTAGCCTGTGTAAAAAAAATAAGGCGGGAGAATGCAGTATACATATCTCGTTTCACACACGGAGGTGACATGTTCCCTCTCGGAACCACGAGCCTTCTTGAGGGAAAGCTTTGGTTTGCAAGAAGCTTACACCAAAGCTTGTTCCAATTCGGCCAAAAATTTACCGCAGCATGTTGGTGCCATGTCATGACACCATGCCAAGTTTCATGATTTTCAGGCGTGTTTTGGATTTACAGGAATTAAAAAACCAAGTTTCTCAATCTTTCCGGCCGAGCCATGACGCCCAGATGTTTGAATTTCATTCCCATTTCTTGCATGGGACCTATAAATTCACCCGAAGACACACATGTGATTTTTCAACCAACTTTGGTGCACTGGAGCATGTGCTTGTAGTTCAAATTTGAATTATGCACATTAAATGCCGTGAAACTCAATTAATGTATAAAAAAGGCCAAACGAACCCAGAATAATTCCAAAATTTAGCACGATACTTCTATTTGGTCTAATCTGCCAGTGTACAAAAATTAAGGTGGGAGAAGGCAGTGTACGTATGTCGTTTCAGACACGGAGGTGACACGTTCCCTCTCGGAACCAAGATCCTTCTTGAGGGAAGCTCCGGTTTGCAAGAAGCTTACACCAAAGCTTGTCCCAATTCGGCCAAAAAATTTACTGCAACATGTTGGTGCCATGTCATGACACCATGCCAAGTTTCATGATTTTCAGCCGTGTTTTGGATTTACAGGAATTAAAAACCAAGTTTCTCAATCATTCCGGCCGAGCCACGATGCCCAGATGTTTAAATTTCATTCCCATTTCTTGCATGGGACCTATAAATTCACCCAAAGACACACATGTGATTTTTCAACAAACTTTGGTGCATTGGAGCATGTGCTTGTAGTTCAAATTTGAATTATGCACATTAAATGCCCATGAATTCAATTAATGCATAAAAATGCCAAACGAACCCGGAATAATTCCAAATTTAAACACGACACTCATGTACTAGTTGCATGTTCACTGTACGTAAATGTTCTAGCAATTCAAACACCATCCTTTCCCTCCGTAACACCATTTTGTCTTTCAAAACATAATGAAAAAAATCAGGTATACCACAAACAGTTTACTAGAAAGAATCGTGTGGGATGCGATATAAAATATCTTGGCGCACCGTCTTGTCTGGCTTACGCAGGAAGCTTCGTCGTCTACAGTTCATCGCCCCCGCTTGAACCACACTTGCACACCAGTTTCTCGCGGCACCGAGCGATTTTTTTGCCACCGCGGAAATATTTATCTCCCCGCCCCCTCCCTCCTACCAAAAGCCACATTTCCACTGTTCCTCCTTGCTTTCCAAGTTCAAACCTTCACTGCTGCTTACTGGCAGCCCAGCCTCCTCGCCGGCGACCCTTCTTCTTGCAGGGCCGCCTCCTCGCCGGCTACCCTTCTTCTTGCAGCGCCGCCTCCTTGCCGGTGACCCTTCTTCTTGCAGCGCCGCCTCCTCGCCGGCGACCCTTCTTCTTGCTGCGCGGCCTCGTCGATATGGTCAGGTAATCTACACCCCACCCACACCATCCTCCTCCTTTCCCGTCCCACATGCCCCGACGGCGCGACACCTTTCACCGAAATCACTGCCCCCCTCCTCCAATTAAGCGTCGCTCACAGCCATTTTGCATGCAGTATAATGTGGAGCTCATTAGCATGCGGCCGCACACGCGCACGAGGTCGCAATGGCTGTCATGCGTGTCGACCGCCAGATCTTGGAGGAGCACCTCGTCTTCGAGGCCACCGTCGACACCGCCACGCGGTTGTCTACTTTAAAATATAGTTCGTGTTGTTTTCTCGAGGCCACCACCAGTGCCTTCTAGTGATTTGTCCTCTGTAATGTTAATATGCAATCTGATGTTCAGTTAACAGTTTGGTCCTCTGAAATGTAATGTTCAGTTAACACTTTGGTCCAACAATTGCTACATTTTGTAGTACTGTTCTCAAGCATTCTTTGTTTTGTTAACTGTCTTATCTTCTAGTACATGTTTCTATTCTGCAATGTCGTGCTCAGTTAACTATTTTGGTTCATTTGGTATGCTGTCCATTTAACTGTTTGGTTTAGTTCTGCAATTTGATTTTCATTTGCTGTGGGTACAATTTTGTATTGTTATGCATGTGACACCAATCTAATTTGGCTGTACTCAATACATATTCTACTAATAGTATGGCAACTCTCAGTTAACCTGATCAAGATCTTCCTTATGTGTGTTGTAGGGAAACAATGGGACACACTGCGGTTTACCATCGAGGTTTGTTCAAGCAGGTTTCTTTGGCTAATAGCACATTATTGTGCAGTTGTAGGAATCATTCTAATATTTAGGTTTCTTACAATTTGGTCTTGCACATGTATGTCCTGCTGTCAGAGGCTTAGACCCACTGTTCGTCCCATTTTGCATATGGGGAAATGAGATGTCCATGAATATCAGTCAAGTCAAGAAACTCAGAAAGATTGTTAGGATGAAGAAACTTGCGACAAATAACAGCAAGATCTTTGTTTGCACAAGAAGAAGACATCAGTCAACTATAGGATGGTACCAACTCTTTTACGTTGTTTTTACCCCTTGCGCCATTTCAAAATTTACAACAGCGATTTATGCATAGCTTTGTTTTCAGTACTTTTCAAAGCAGTTCACCGATGATTACCTCTCAAACCACCTGCATGGTCAAGAGGCGAGGAAGGTATTCATTCAACACCCACAGTACAATATTGAAGTCTTGCTAAAGAGGATGAAGGTTGGGCGGGTAATTATCCATAGCCACTGGCCGAAAGTTGCAAGGACATTCAACATCACTGAAGGCTCAATATTTGCCTTCCGCTTCTGCAGTTTCCCAGATGAGATTCATCTATCTATTTACCGTGTATGATTCTACTTTCCAAAGGTTTTTGATGCTGCATGTGAAACTTGGTGCTGTTGTGTAATGGCGTAACCGAGTGCCGAAGCTATCTGATGTAATTCGATTATGAAATCCTGGTTGCTTTTATACGGATATGAAATATCTGGCGTGTTTTATAAGAAATATCAGTTTGATTAGTACATGGATTATCAATAATAGGTTAATTACACTGCTTATTGGGTTTTCTATTGCAGACGGTTACTCAGACAGCACCATGGGCGATGAACTCAAATAACCCGCACGGTTTCTAGAAAGTAGGCGTGTTTGATCAACTAACAATCACACACGGCTTCCGGCAGCGAACTGTTTGCGTTAGGCCACCTTGCACAAACGTTTCCACACAAAGAACTATGTGTGATATACATACCTACGGAAATGTTTTTCTAGGATTCACCGTGTGGGATGTACATACCTACGGAAATGATTTTCTGGGATTCACCGTGTGGGATGTACATACCTACGGAAATGATTTTCTGGGATTCACCGTGTGGGATGTACATACCTACAGAAGTGATTTTCTGGGATTCACCGTGTGGGATGTACATACCTACGAAAATGATTGGGTTTCGATGCCTCGCCCGATCGCACACGGCCCCAGCCTGGGTCCCAGGAGGGCCTATCCCCGACGATTTCTGGATCGTGTGGGAAGGACCCCCCTATCGCCCACACTCACTTGGCGACGATTCCAAATGCCGTCGCGGAAAGGGGTTAAAAACCGTTTGTATAGCACGTCGATGTACCAATGTATACTACACATACAACACAAAACGTAGCACATGTTGCGTACGACGGTACAAGATAGTTTTCCAGACTGTCTTGTACATGACAAACTTGGCATACTCGCCTTGGTCATCGAGACATTGGGTTGAAACCGAAACTATCAACAATTCCAATAGTTTATGATTATTATGATGCTAAATTCTAACAACATTTGGATTTTATGTGCACTACAAGTGACACATGGAAGCTAATTTTAAGGCTCACACACCTTAAAGTCTACGCTGAACCACTCAGACTCCTTGAATGCATCAAGTTGAGGTAAGTGGCTCTTCCCATCCATTGACTAGAGTATTCAGGTATTCCATAGTTCTAAAAGGCATATCTACATGATGGTCTTAAGTGTGTGCTTTATTCACATGACACCATTGGCTCATTATCCTGACATCGATTTCAAGCAAATCAAATGGATAACATTGTAGAATTCTCCTTGAGTGCCTTCTCTATGGCCCTTGGATTGAAGTTTAGCAATTTGTCCTAATGTCTAGACTCAAAATGGTTTGGTAGAATCCTATCCAAAGAGTTAAGCTCATTGCATTATCTTTACTTTGGAATTGCAACTTACCAACTTTACGGTGGAGTCATGCAGTTTTACACGCTCATGACAGAACTGCATAATATTATTCCCCTCTATCTTTGATATGTGGGTATCTACCAAGTATTTCCTATCTGCGGTAATTCGGTTGCATACCGATATCACCACCCAGCATACATCATTGGCCCCTCAACATATAGTTGGGATCTATGGGAGGAATAACTGTATTTCTGTCAACACCTCGAGCCCCTCGCATGGGGAGTTATTCAAGGCCAATATGATGATTCATGAGGAATATTTCCGGGCATTAGGGGGAGATTTCAAGTACGGAGCCGTCTTCAGGAGGGACCAAATATGATGAACCCCTTCTCCAGCCATGGAGCCCGAGGGCTGGATGGAATTAGCGATTTTGGTTGCCGCCGCCAAGTTCTGCAGTGGCGTCTTGAGCACTCGATAATTCTGAGACTGATCACCCGGAAACAACCGCTGCCAGCGCCTCATGAGTCATTCCCATGATGGGGGTGCATAGAGCCTGTTCGTTCCTCCGCCGATGTTCGTTTCTCTACTCTCGAGTGAGTGGTTGGGGAACGTACTGCTCATGGCGAGCCGAGTGGTCAGCACCGAGGTCGTCGTTGGTGTGCCCGCGTGACGCACCCTCGAGGCCATCGTCAGCGCGTACCCTGGAGGACCATGCTGCTCCATGCCGACCATCAGAACTTCTATCATGGACTCAATGCTCTCACACTCGGATCCATCCGTGGAATCCTCGCAGAGACAATTGAAGAGATCAAGGGCGGGCTCGTCGGGCTCGAGTGTCCTCACTTGCACAGCCGCGACCTGAAGAGCCACGGCGTGCCTGACCCAGCGCTGGAGCCATGAGCGCTCAGAGCACTGATACGTCTCCATCGTATCTACTTTTCAAACTCTTTTGCCCTTGTTTTGGACTCTAACTTGCATGATTTGAATGGAATAACCCGGACTGACGCTATTTTCAGCAGAATTGCCATGGTGTTATTTTTGTGCAGAAATAAAAGTTCTCGGAATGACTTGAAAATTCACGGAGATCATTTTTGGAATTAATAAAAAAATGGCGAAAGAATCAACCGAAGGGGGCTCATACCCTGGCCACAAGGGTGGGGGGCACGCCCACCCCCTGGGGCGTGCCCTCCTTCCTTGTGGGCCCCCTGGACCTCCACCAACCTCAACTCCAACTCCATATATCCATGTTTGGGGAGAAAAAAATCAGAGAGAAGGATTCATCGCGTTTTACGATACAGAGCCACCACCAAGCCCTGTTCTTCCTCGGGAGGGCAGATCTAGAGTCCGTTTTGGGCTCTGGAGAGGGGAATGTCGCTATCATCATCATCAACCATCATCCATCACCAATTTCATGATGCTCACCGCCGTGCGTGAGTAATCCCATCGTAGGCTTGCTGGACCGTGATGGATTGGATGAGATTTACCATGTAATCGAGTTAGTTTTGCTGGACCGTGATGTTTTGATGAATATATTTGTATTCTTGATCCTATCTTGCAAGTCAATATTCACCTACTATGTGTTATGATCCGGCAACCCCGGAGTGACAATAGTCGGGACCCTTCCCGGTGATGACCGTAGTTTGAGGAGTTCATGTATTCACTAAGTGCTAATGCTTTGGTCCGGTACTCTATTAAAAGGAGGCCTTAATATCCCTTAGTTTCCAATAGGACCCCGCTGCCACGGGAGGGTAGGACAAAAGATGTCATGCAAGTTCTTTTCCATAAGCACGTATGACTACATTCGGAATACATGCCTACATTATATTGATGAATTGGAGCTAGTTATGTGTCACCCTATGTTATAACCGTTGCATGATGAATGCCATCTGACATAATTATCCATCATTGATCCATTGCCTACGATTTCGTTTCATATTGATCTTTGCTCCGTTACTTTTCCGTTGCCACTGTTACGATTGCTACAGTACTGCTACTGTTACTTTTGCCACCGTTACCATTACTTCCATACTACTTTGCTACTAAATAATTTGCTGCATATATTAAGTCTTCCAGGTGTGGTTGAATTGATAACTCAGCTGCCAATACTTGAGAATATTCTTTGGCTCCCCTTGTGTTGAATCAATAAATTTGGGTTGAATACTCTACCCTTGAAAACTATTGCGATCCCCTATACTTGTGGGTTATCAAGACCTTTTTCAGGCGCCGTTGCCGGGGAGCATAGCTCTATTCTTTGAGTCACTTTGGATTTATATCTGTTGATCACTATGAGGAATCTGAAAGACACAACAAAACCAAGATCTATCCCTCAACTACGAGGGGAGGTAAGGAACTGCCATCTAGCTCTGCACTTGGTTCTCCTTCTGTTTTAAGTAAACTTGCGACACCTACACCTGCTATTGATTCCGATATGTCGCATGTTATTGATGATGCCATTTCTGCTATGCAATGCATGATGCTTATGATGAAACTACTTCTCTGCTTGATAATACTGTGCCACTAGGTGAATTTCTTGATGAACAACTTGCTAGGGTTAGAGAGAATGAAATTACTGAAACTGATGATATTTTTGAAACTGAAGATTATGATTCTCCCCCTAGATATGAATTGCCTGTTGTACCCGAGGGTTATGTTATGGATGAAGAAACTGCTAGAGACTTCTTTGCTTGCAATAATAGAGAGGATCTTAAGAAATTGTTAGCTAAGCTGAAAGAAAAAACCTTGAATGCTAGAATGAAATATGATCCCAATTTTGCTACTTCACCTATTTTTGTTACTGATAAGGATTATGAATTCTCTGTCGATCCTGATTTAATTACTTTGGTTGAATCTGATCCTTTCTATGGTTACGAAACTGAAACAGTTGTGGCACATCTTACTAAATTGAATGATATAGCCACCCTATTTGCTCATGAGGAAAAAATTCGCTATTACTATATTCTCAAATTGTTTCCCTTCTCATTAAAGGGTGCTGCTAAATTATGGTTTAATTCCCTTGCTCCTGGTTGTGTGCGTAGTCCCCAGGATATGATTTACTACTTCTCTGCAAAATATTTCCCCGCTCATAAGAAGCAAGCCGCTTTAAAGGAAATATTTAACTTTGTGCAAATTGAAGAAGAGAGTCTCCCACAAGCTTGGGGGAGGCTTCTCCAATTACTTAATGCTTTGCCTGATCATCCTCTCAACAAAAATGAAATACTTGATATCTTTTATAATGGACTAACCGATGCTTCGAGAGACCACCTAGATAGTTGTGCTGGTTGTGTTTTCAGGGAAAGAACAGTTGAGCAAGCTGAATTGCTATTGAATAATATATTGAGTGATAATGATTGGACAATTCCTAAACCATCTCCTAAGCCAACTCCGAAGAAAAGGGGTATTCTATTTCTCAGTCCTGAAGATATGCAAGAGGCAAAGAAATCTATGAAAGAAAAAGGTATTAAAGCTGAAGATGTTAAGAATTTACCGCCTATTGCGGAAATACAAGGTCTTGATAACCCGACACAGGTAGTAGAGGTAAACTCTCTCCATAGATTTGATGAAGGTGATATTCCTCATAATAAGTCTGCTACTCAATAATTTTATTGTTGAACAAGAAAACTTCAATTCTTATGTTAGTAGACAATTGAAACGTAATGCTTACATGCTTGACCAGTTGGGTGATTATATGAATAGAACCGTTAATGATCTTAAGCTTATTAGTAAACATGCTTCCATGGTTACAACTCAAGTAGAACAAGTACTTAAGGCACATGATGATTTGCTTAATGAGTTGAATAGTAAGAACAATGATAATGCTGTTAGGGTTATGACCAGAGGTGGTAAAACGACCCAGGAGCCTTTGTATCCTGAGGGCCATCCTAAGAGAGTTGAGCAAGACAGAGAACTAATACTAATGCACCTATTCCTTCTAACAAAAAGAAAAAGAAAACTGATAGGACTTTGCATGCTAGTGAACCTGCTTTAGATACACCTGAGAATCCCGATGATATTTCTATTTCTGATGCTGAGACACAATCTGGTGATGAACATGAACCTAGTGATAATTTTTATAATGATGTTCATGTTGATGCTCAACCTAGTAATGATAATGATGTAGAGATTGAACCTGTTGTTGATCTTGATAACCCACAATCAAAGAATCAACGTTATGATAAGAGAGACTTCGTTGCTAGAAAACATGGTAAAGAAAGAGAACCATGGGTTCAGAAGCCCATGCCCTTTCCTCCTAAGCCATCCAAGAAAAAGGATGAAGAGGATTTTGAGCGCTTTGCTGAAATGATTAGGCCTATCTTTTTGCGTATGTATTTGACTGATATGCTTAAAATGCCTCCTTATGCTAAGTATATGAAAGATATTGTTACTAATAAAAGAAAGATACCGAAAGCTGAAATTTCCACCATGCTTTCTAATTATACTTTTAATGGTGGAATACCAAAGAAACTTGGAGACCCAGGAGTACCAACTATACCATGCTCCATTAAAAGAAACTATGTTAGAACTGCTTTATGTGATCTTGGAGCCGGTGTTAGTGTTATGCCTTTCTCTTTGTATCGTAGACTTGAATTGAATAAGTTGACACCTACTGAAATCTCTTTGCAAATGGCTGATAAATCAACTGCTATATCCATCGGTATTTGTGAGGATGTGCCTGTTGTGGTTGCAAACGTTACTATCTTAACATACTTTGTTATTCTTGATACTCCCGAGGACGACAGTATGTCGATCATCCTTAGTAGACCCTTTTTGAATACTGAAGGGGCTGTTATTGATTGCAACAAAGGCAATGTCACTTTTCATGTTAATGGTAATGAGCATACACTACACTTTCCAAAGAAACAACCTCAAGTTCATAGTATCAATTCTATTGGAAAAATTTCAACTATTACTATCGGAGGTTCTGAATTTCCTCTTCCTACTGTCAAAAAGAAATATGATATTCTTATTGTTGGGGAAATGCGTATCACTGTTGAGGTAACCTAGTGTTATTCGAAAGTTCTCCGGTTTCATGTCATTCGGAAGAGGTTTGTTAATAAGACTTGATCAACCTTGTTAATGGATTCCTTTTGATGAGCATGAGATGGATGAATTTAGAAAGCACAACTCTTTGTACCCATCTTTTACTTTCTGTTATTTAGAATAAATAAAGTAAAATAGTATTTTCTGTCTGTTTTCTGAATTATCCATGCAATAAAAAATGTCCCGAAAATAAACGTTCTCCAAATGCCCTAAAAATTAAGTATGATTTTTATATAATATTTTAGAATTTCTGGCACTAAACACACACCAGGGGGCCTCACCAGCTGGCCACAAGGGTGGAGGGCGCGCCCTACCCCCTAGGCGCCCCTGTCCTTGTGGGCCCCACGTGCCCCCTCCACTTATTCCAGCACCTATCCACTCCTTCCTCCAGAAAAAATCACTCCATAGCTCAAACTCGTGTTCTTGCTCATTTTGCTGCCATTTTCGATCTCCTTGCTCAAAGCTCCATTCACAAAACTGCTTTGGGAGATTGTTCTTCGGTATGTGACTCCTTCAATGGTCCAATTAGTTTTTGTTCTTTGGGAGATTCTTTTCTTTTCTTTGGGGGTCGGGAGGAGAAGACCACGATGACAATGTTGAGTGGCTCTCATATGCATTATTGTTGATCTAACAAAGAGCCCATATTACCTTATCTTCCCCTTTGAATAAATATTTGCAGATTCCAGCTTAGTCCAATGCACGTGCACTATTATTATTATACACACCGTTCGATCGTGCAAGTGAAAGGCAATAATGACGATATATGATGAAATGATTGAGCTGAGGAAAAGCTGGTATGAACTCGACCTATCTTGTTTTTGTAAATATGATTAGTTCGTCATTCCTGATTCAGCCTATTATGAATAAAATATGTTTGCAATGATAATTAGAGATTATAGTTACTCATGCCATGCTTAATTAGCTAGGAGTTTATAATGGTTTACCTTGCGTGCCAACATGAAAATTAAAATGATTGTGATGTATTATGATAGGATGGTATCGTCCTTTGAATGATTCGAGTGGCTTGACTTGGCACATGTTCACGCATGTAGTTGAAACGAAATCAACATAGCCTCCACAATATTTACGTTCATGGTGATCTATATCCTACACATGCTTGCATTCAATGTTGGTTAATCTCAATGCATGTTTATGACTGTTGTCGGTCTCTTTGGTTGCTTCCCAGTCTCTTTCTAGCCTTCACTTGTACTAAGCGGGAATACTGCTTGTGCATCCACTTCCATAAACCCCAAAGTTGTCCCATGTGAGTCCACCATACCTTCCTATATGCGGTATTTACCTGCCATTCCAAGTAAATTTGCATTTGCCGAACTCTAAACCTTCAAATGATAATCTGTTTTGTATGCTCGAATCGCTCATGTACCAACTAGGGCTGTCCATATCTTCCATGCTAGGTGGGTGATTCTCACGATGAGTGGACTCTGCTCATCATTTACGAGAAAATGGCTGGTAACCGGGATGCCCAGTCCCATGCTCAATTCAAATCAAAATAATTGCAAACAAAACTACCCCAGGACTGTTGTTAGTTGGACGGTACCCGTTGTTTTGGACCAGCCGTGGAGTGTGCTTGCTGGTGGTGGGGGAGTATAAACTTCACCATTCTGTTTGGGAACCGCCTATATGTATGTAGCATGGAAGATACCGAGATCTCTTAGTTGTTATGTTGACAATGAAAGCATGCCTCTCAAAATATTATTTATCTCTATTTCAAAACTCGAGCTCTGGCACCTCTGCAAATCCCTGCTTCCCTCTGCGAAGGGCCTATCTATTTACTTTTATTGCCGAGTCATCATCCTATTATAAAAGGCACCAGTTAGAGAGCACCACTATCATTTGTATGTATTGTTATTAACTTATATTGAGTATGACTGTGACTGGACCTCTTTTACCATGAATTACAATGTCTAGTCAGCCCTTGATCTTCAGGGGTGCTCTGCATTTATGTTGTGAGTTCTCAGAAAGGGCTAGCGAGATACCATCTTGTTATATTATATCATGATTGTTTTGAAAAAGTGTTGTCATCCGAGATTTATTATTATTGCTCGCTAGTTGATTATGCCATTGATATGAGTAAATGTGAGAACTAAATGTTACTGTGAATATGGTTAGTGCATAATCTTTGCTGAAAACTTGAATGCTAGCTTTACATATTTGCAACAACAGGAGCAAACAGAGTTTGTAAAAGTTTTTCTTTATCACTTTTAGTTTGTCAACTGAATTTCTTAAGGACAAGCAATGGGTTAAGCTTGGGGGAGTTCATACATCTCCATCGTATCTACTTTTCCAAACTCTTTTGCCCTTGTTTTGGACTCTAACTTGCATGATTTGAATGGAACTAACCCGGACTGACGCTATTTTCAGCAGAATTGCCATGGTGTTATTTTTGTGCAGAAATAAAAGTTCTCGGAATGACCTGAAAATTCACGGAGAGCATTTTTGGAATTAATAAAAAATATTGGCGAAAGAATCAACCGAAGGGGGCCCACACCCTGGCCACAAGGGTGGGGGGCGCGCCCACCCCCCGCGGGTCGCGCCCTCCGTCCTTGTGGGTCCCCTGGACCTCCACTGACCTCAACTCCAACTCCATATATTCACGTTCGGGGAGAAAAAAATCAGAGAGAAGGATTCATCGCATTTTACAATACGGAGCCGCCGCCAAGACCTATTCTTCCTCGGGAGGGCAGATCTAGAGTCCGTTTTGGGCTCCGGAGAGGGGAATCCGTCGCCATCGTCATCATCAACCATCCTCCATCACCAATTTCATGATGCTCACCGCCGTGCGTGAGTAATCTCATCATAGGCTTGCTGGACCGTGATGGATTGGATGAGATTTACCATGTAATCAAGTTAGTTTTTTTGTTAGGGTTTGATCCCTAGTATCCACTATGTTCTAATATTGATGTTGCTATGACTTTGCTATGCTTAATGCTTGTCACTAGGGTCCGAGTGCCATGATTTTAGATCTGAACCTATTATGTTTTCATGAATATATTTGTGTTCTTGATCCTATCTCTCAAGTTATAGTCACCTACTACGTGTTATGATCCGGCAACCCCGGAGTGACAATAGTCGGGACACTTCCCGGTGATGACCGGAGTTTGAGGAGTTCATGTATTCATTAAGTGCTAATGCTTTGGTCCGGTACTCTATTAAAAGGAGGCCTTAATATCCCTTAGTTTCCAATAGGACCCCGCTGCCACGGGAGGGTAGGACAAAAGATGTCATGCAAGTTCTTTTCCATAAGCACGTATGCCTACATTTGGAATACATGCCTACATTATATTGATGAATTGGAGCTAGTTCTGTGTCACCCTATGTTATAACCGTTGCATGATGAATGCCATCCGACATAATTATCCATCATTGATCCATTGCCTACGAGCTCGTTTCATATTGATCTTTGCTCCGTTACTTTTCCGTTGCCACTGTTACGATTTCTACAATACTGCTGCCACCGTTACCATTACTTACATACTACTTTGCTACTAAATACTTTGCTACAGATATTAAGTCTTTCAGGTGTGGTCAAATTGACAACTCAGCTGCTAATACTTGAGAATATTCTTTGGCTCCCCTTGTGTCGAATCAATAAATTTGGGTTGAATACTCTACCCTCGAAAACTGTTGCGATCCCCTATACTTGTGGGTTATCAAGCACTTGTGACTGCAACTAGCAGGATGTAGGGGGGTCGCTCGGTACGAAAGCGACGGCTGTTGGAGAAGGACTCTGTAGGAAGAATGCCAGGAAATAAGTGGAATGTTCAACACATTTCTGCCTCAACTCCATGTACTCAAAGATCTGAACCATGCGTTCAGAAGATTTGCAACTCATTGAAAATAACCCACCACATTCATTTATTGACTATAAATGTGTCATACAATCCTACAATCTTGAAAAATATGTTGGAAAGAGTGGAGGTACCAACTAAAACCACTCAACTGCTCATTCAAAACAACATGGGAAGAAGTATGCCAATAGTACATCAGGATTCAGCTTCTTGCAAGCAAGGATATCAAGGCCTCTGAATCAGCAAATGTAGGTCAACTTCACATTGACAGACACCTAATGGGTAGTATACCCAGTGGATGGGAAACCTCCACCAACCCAGGTCATAGTGCACACAATGACCACATCAGAATACCCGACTCAGCCGCATTGGGAAATCGCGAGCAGTCACCATGGGTAACGATATTTCCATCAACTCTATATTGATATATAGATTCTGGAGAAACATATAACCGGAAGTCTACAATTGTTGACATATATTTCTCAACTAGATTGCGAAAACCTTTCAAATGATTCAGATCCAAAGACCATGGCCATGGCAAAGTGTGAATAACACTCGGACTGAACTCAAGCAAAGGGTATAATCTAGGTAGAAATAATCTTGCTCAATAATGGGAAGGTATTCATAAGCAATACCTACACCAGCTTTCTTCTGGAAACAGAATTGAGAACAACGAGGTGGTGAAACATAGAGCAAGTATTGTAGCACAAGGGTTCACGCAGATACCCAACTATTCTCTGGAGGTGGAATCTCTTTCTGATAACTTATATCATTGGCAACACAAAATCATCTATCTATGCAGTTGATAGATGTAGTGATTACATATCCATGTTGTGGATCACTAGATTCAGACATATATATTGATTTCCGATGGAATCTCAATTCTGAATCGAAATACAAAATGTAACATACATTGTGTAAAATAACTAAGTCACCATACGACTTATTGTTGTCGGTACATATGATACAACTGACGTAGCGAGATCCTTATACACAAGGATTACTCCTACAAAGATGATTATCCATGTTTGTGTGTCTGCAATGATGGCACATGTAATCATCTAAATGATGGAGTTTAAAATGAAGGATTTGTGTAAACCAAAATACCACTCGTTACTACAAAATGAGCACCTTCATTCATACATCATGGTATACTATGTTGTCTATATCCATAATATATTGGAGAAATTCATTGTGGACAAATCTTATCCATCCATAACTCTCATGGTAGTTCATTCTCTAGACGTAGAGAAAGATCTATTTAGACCAAGACATGATGGAAATGAGATATTGGGACTCAACATTCCATAATGCCATTGGGTCCACCAAACACAATTGATTGGTACTCAAGAATATCTTTCGATATCTCCAAGGCATCAAACATCTTGTCCTGGTTTTCCAGGTTCATAGAAATGTGAACACTGATATAATTGGATACATCGATCAAATCCCCACTATGTCAGATTGTAGTCAAGCTTAGTGTTCCTACTAGGTGTGGTAGCCCTATCATGAAGAGTCTTGGAAACATACCTCATGGCTACATCCACCAACCATTATCTCAATGATAATGTTTCTTGTGTTGCCCGGATGCAAACAGGTTACATAATAAGCAATATCACTATATTGCATATCTTGCAAGTCAAATCATGCGGCTGATTTGTTAACCAGGTCTCTACCAACTTCTATGTTCCAGAAATGTATTCATGGAATTGGTATATGACGACTTCAGAATACACAAGAATCAGGGGGAGTATCTTCCTGAATTGTTCTTGTTAAAAGCATCATATTATACTCTTTTTCCCTTCATGCATTTACTTTATAGGTTCTCATAAAGGTTTTTAATGAGGTAATATCAACACAAGACCATATGTCATATTTTCTGTTTTTCCCACCTGGTTTTTTAGGAAAGTATATGTGACATATTTATTGTCCTCTAAACTCTTTGAGTTTTCTCGTATTGAGTTAAAAGAGACAATAACCATTATATGTTGCATCATTTTCTCCTTATTTTCCCACTGGGTTTGAAGGAGTTTTAGCAACATATCAAACACCTATCTCCTCATATTTTTCCCACAGGGTTTTTGGAGAAGCTTTTCAAGATGATGATACACTAACAAGCATGGATTAGGGGAGTGTTAGGATTTAATTAATCCTATTAATCCCTACTTTTCCTAACCGAGACGGTTGCCTCGTGTCCCTTCGGACGCACCCTTCAGAGGCTATATATATGTGTAATCCCATCATCAAAGAGAACGAATGATTCACTTCACATCTCTCTGGATTGTTGTCTCTCGTCTATACTAACAGTTATGACCGATTTGATAGAAAAGAGGAAATAGTGTGCATTTTTCGTTGGGGATTCACTAGAATAAAATGTCGCGTCTTCCTTCAATTCCTTATGCGGGATATCCAATCAATTATGTTAGAGTAAAAGGAAAGTAAAGGGAGATTGACAGTGAATTGACGATTAGTCCGGATTTCTATTGATTCTCAAGTATATACACATCTGGAAGAGGTGGGAAGAAGAGGTTCCTATTCGGAGGCATCCCGCCGAACAGGTGCCTGTTGTCAATAGAGCGAGAGAAGAGACATGACTATTCAGGGTTGGACACACCCCTTTGCTAATGACCATTCATTAATTAACATGTGCTAACTAATCTACTAATTAATTCCTAACACTCCCCCTTGTACAACACCGCTCCTTGAATGTTTCATCATTGAAAACTTCTTGTACATAGATCTTCCATCTTGAGAAATCTTCCGTATAATCTTGGGAGTCTCCCCCAAAAACCTTGTGGAAAAAAAATGAGGAGAATAGAGTAGATATGTTGCTGAAAAAAGAATAAGGAGAAAAAGTGCAACATATAATGATTATTGTCTTCTTGATAACTCATATGAGAAAACCTTTGATAAAGGACAAAACTCATTGATGAGTTTGGAGAACAATAAATATGCTTTGTATACTTTCCTTTAAAAAACTGGTGGAAAAAATAGAAAGTATTGCATATGTCACCTCGTTAAAGCCTTTTTATGAGAAACTTCGAGGGAAAGCTCATAAGGGAAAAGAGTGCAATCTCATATGTCATTGAAAACTCCTTTAAAACCCAATGGAAAAAATATAAGGAGAAAAAGATATGACATATCATGATAATTGTCTCTTTAACTCAATATGGGAAAATCCATAGTGTTCAGAGGACAATAAATATGCCGTGTATACTTTCATAAAAACCTTGGTGGGGAAAACAGAAAGTATGACATATGATCTCATGTTGATATTACCTCATTAAAAACCTTGATGAGAACTTGTAAAAGTAAGCTCATAAAGGGAAAAAGAGTATAATATGGTGCTTTGAATAGGAGTAATTTAGGAGTAATTCAGGAAGATACTCCCCCTGATACTTGCATATCTTGAAGCCATCAAATACCAATTACATGAACATGTTTCTAGAATGTTGAAGCCGGTAGAGACTTCATGGTTGTCACATGATTTGACTTGCAAGATGAACAATATAAAGATATTGCTTACTATGTACCCTGTTTGCATCCAGACAACACAAGCAACATTATCTTTGAGAAAATGGTTGGTGGATGTGGCCACTAAGGTATGTTTCGAAGACTTTCATGGTATGGCTACCACACCTAGGAGGAACACAAAGCTTGTGTATGATCTATCTAATTGATTTATCCAATGATATTGGTGTCCAAATTTTTGAACTGAAAACTAGGACAAGCTATTTGATGCCTTGGAGAAATCAAAGATATTATTGAGCCCCAACCAATTATGTGTGGTGGGTCCAATGGCACTAGGATATGAAACTTTATGTCCCAATATCGCATTCTCATCAACTCATGGTTTTAATGGATCTTTCTCTATGTCTAGAGAATGAAGCCATGCGAGTTATGGATGCATAAGATTTGTCCACAATGAATTTCTCCAATATATTTTGGATATAGACAACATAGCGTACCATAATGTATGAGTGAAGGTGATTGAGGTTTTACCCAATCCTTCATCTCAAAATCCATCATTAAGATGATCATGTGCTTTGTCATTGCAGGAGTAACCCTTGTGTATGACAGACATGCATGGGTAATCATCATTGTAGGAGTAATCCTTGTGTATAAGAAACTCACTATGTCAGTTGTACCAAAATGTACCGACAACAATAACTCATATGGTGACTTATTGGATTTTTACACAGTGTGTGTTGCGTTTTGCATTTCGATTCAGAAGTGAGATTCCATTGGGAACCATCTATGTCTAAATCTAGTGATTGACATGGATATGTAATCACTACATCTATCAACTGCATAGATAGATGATTTTGTACTGCCAATGATATAAGTTATTGGAAAGAGATTCCACCTCTGGAGCATAGTTGGGTATCTGCGTGAACCCTTGTGCTACAATACTTGCTCTATGTTTCACCACCTCGTTGTTCTCAATTCTACTGGTGTAGGTATTGCTCATGTGAATACCTTTCCCTTTATTGAGCAAGATTATTTCTACCTAGATTATACCCTTTGCTCGAGTTCAGTCTGAGTGTTGTTCACACTTTGCCATGGCCATGGTCTTTGGACCTAAATCATGTGAAAGGTTTTTTCAATATAGTTGAGAAATGTATGTCGATAATTGTAGACTTCTGGTTATATGTTTCTCTAGAATCTATCAATATAGAGTTGATGGAAATATCGTTACCCATGGTGACTGTTCATGATTTCCAATGCAGTTGAGTCGGGTATTTCGATGTCTCGGTCATTGTGTGCACTATGACATGGGTTGGTGGAGGTTGCCCGTCCACTGGGTGTATACTACCCATTAGGTGTCTGCCAGCGTGAAGTTGACTTGCATTTACTGATTCAGAGGTCTCGATATCCTTGCTTGCGAGAAGTCGAATCCTGATGTACTATTGCCATACTTCTCCCCCTATTGATGTGAACGGGTACTTGAGTGGTTTTTGTCAGTACCTCCACTCTTTCAGGCATATTTTTTGCAGGATTGTGACACTCTATTTTCAGTAAATGAATCTGGCAGGTTATTTGCAATGTGTTGTAAATCTTCTAAATGCATGGTTCAGATCTTTGAGTACGTGGACTTGAGGCAGAAATGTGTTGAGAATTCCACTAATTTCCTAGCATTCTTTATGGTACTTGAAATCTCCCCTAATGCCTAGAAATGTTCCTCATTGAATCAACACACTAGCCATAAATAACTTCCCATGTATGCTTGAGGTATTGACAGGACTATTGTTATTCCTCACATAGATCCCAAATGTATGTTGAGGGGCCAATGATGTATGTTGGGGTGGTGATACCGGTATGCAACCGAATTACGACAAATGGGAAATACTTGGTAGATTTCCACGTATCAAAGATAGAGGGGAATAACATTATGTAGTTTGTTCATGAACGTGTAAAACTGCATGACTCCAACGTAAAGTTGGTAAGTTGCAATTCTGAGGTAAAGATCATGGAATCAGCTTAACTCATTGGATAAAGGATTCTACCAAACTAATTTGAGTCTAGACATATAGGACAGAGTGCAAACTTCAATCCTAGGGCCATAATAAGGCACGAAGGAGAATTCTATGACGTTGTCCATTCGATTTGCTTGAAATTGATGGTCAGGATAATCAATCAATGGTTTTCGTGTGGATAAAGACACACTTGAGACCATCGTGTAAATGTGTGTTTTAAAAACCATGGAATACCTAAATAGTCTAGTCAACGGTTGGGAAGAGCCACTTACCTCGACTTGATGCATTCAAGGAGTCTGAGTGGTTCAGCGAAGACTTTAAGGTGCACGAGCCTTAAAATTAGCTTCCCTGCATCACGTGTAGTGCACATAAAATACAAATACTGTTAGAATTTAGCATCATAATAGTCATAAACCAATGGAATTGCTGATAGTTTCGGTTTCAAACCAATGCCTGTATGACCAAGGCGAGTATGCCAAATTTGTTATGTAAAAGGCATCCTGGAAAACTATCTTGTACGCAACACGTGTGATGCGTTTTGTAGTATGTGTAGTGCAATCCTGGTGATACATAGAGAACATGCTTGCCATATCCGATGCATAAGGTAAAGAGAAGATATTCCTCTTTTTTGTCATCATAAGTTTCGCTATGGAAACTATTTTGGTGAATATCTCTATAGTTTAGTAGTATACGAGTTAACCCAGACACAATAAAGCATCCTTGATTGAAAGCGCGTTATGTCGACTAGAGGGGGGTGAATAGGTGATTTTTATGAATTCTTCACTGAGGAATTTTAGGGTGAGGAAATTCCTAAGCAAAGAACTACTTGCAGCAGAATAAGTACTCAGATGTAAACATAACAGAACACAAGCATGGTCATCATGATGAAATGAAGACACGCACAGAGTACATAAAGCGTAAACACAAGATAAAACTGGATGAAGACAAACAGACTGAAGAAATTGAACTGAGGAAATTGAGAAAGTCTTTAGTCAAAGTCTTCAAACAGATATGAACAAGCACACAACAACTATAATGAGGAAATTGAGAAAGTCTTGAGGAAATAGAACGAGTGGGCTTGGTGAAGACAATGATTTGATAGACCAGTTCCAACTGCTGTGACAGTTGTACGTCTGGTTGGAGCAGCTAGGTATTTAAACCGGAGGACACACAGTCCTCACCGTATTCTCCTTGAGCTAATGCCACACAGACCTCGCCTAATCACTCGTGGTAAGTCTTCAGGTGACTTCCAAACCTTCACAAACTCGGTCACTCAGCGATCCACAATTTCCTCTTGGATGCTCTAGACCATGACGCCTAACCGTCTGGAAGATGCACAATCTTCAAAGGTAACAAGAGTCGGATCCACGCAGGATCAATCTCTTCAGTGATGCTCAATCACTTTGGGTTTGTAGGTGTTTGGGTTTCCTCACTTGATGATTTTCGCTCAAAGTCCTTAGAGGATGGGATGCTCTCAATTGACAAGTGTTAGTTTATCTCGGAGCAGCCAACCAACTAGTGGTTGTAGGGGGCGGCTATTTATAGCCTAGGGAGCAGCCCGACATGATAAGACATAAATGCCCTTAAATGATATGACCGTTAGGTGGGTAGATATTTTGGGACAGCTGGCGCGTAGCACAGCAATGGTCGGATATTTGAGGCTCAAATTCCTCAGGGCTATCATGTTCCTCACTGCGTAGGCAATTCGCACTAGCGAATTCCTAACTCCTCAGCCAGAACAAATTCCTCAGTGACCAGAAGAACTTCATCTCTATCACTGAAGAAATTGACTGAACTGTATGAGATTTCCAATGGCTTCACTCGAAGGGATTGGTAGGTGTAGGATTTTGAGTTGAGCATCACATGGAAATTTTTCCTTCGTATTTTGTAACGCCCCAAGACCGACGCTTCAGACGCCTTCCATGTTTTTCGTTGTCATTGTGTGTATTTATTTGTTTGTTGCATTTCATCATGGCATCATCCGCATTGCATCGGCACTTCGTTGCCGTCATTGTTTTTAAAACTTGCATCCGCTCGTAGTTGCCGTGTCCCCCCTTGCTTTCGTTGACCGTTCCGAGTCAAACCTTGTTATTCGTTTGCCCTCTTGCCTAAACCGGAGTCTCTCTGTACAGTGCACAAAACCCCTTGCGCGCGTCCGAAATTTGTCCCGAACCCGA
Source organism: Aegilops tauschii subsp. strangulata (assembly GCF_002575655.3). Classification (NCBI taxonomy): domain Eukaryota; kingdom Viridiplantae; phylum Streptophyta; class Magnoliopsida; order Poales; family Poaceae; genus Aegilops; species Aegilops tauschii. The sequence continues at coordinate 292,910,683 of NC_053041.3, forward strand.
CCCGGGTTGTTGTTACCGATGGGTCCGGATCATCCCCTAACATCTATAAAACATCACCGTTTTCTTTGTTGGACGCTCTAGCCTACTTATTCTCGACCGCCCGATTATAATCGGACGGACCGGATTAACCCCTACCCTAATCCCCTACCTATATAACTAGACCAACCCTAATCTTTAGGGGGCTTGTCCCATCAATCCCATCCCGCCCCCGCCAGCATCTCCCACCTCGGGATCCCTCCAGATCCACCCTCTCTCCCTCGATTTCTCGATCGGGCCAACCACCTCCTTCCCTCGATCCACCCAATCCCGCAACCGAGGCCCCGAGCTCCTCCTGCTCGATCCCTCCTCGAGCACCTGCCTCTGCCCGAGCTCCTCCCGTAGCTCTCCATCACCCTCGACCCCGCCTCGTCGGCCGGTCGACACCGGCGACCGGAACATCGCCGGAGATGAGTGCCCTGACAGCCCCGCTCTTTTTCCCCTCCTGCTTCTCTACCTCTCTTTCTCATGATCTCCCCCTCCCTCTCTCTGTTTTCGCTCACAGGAGACCACCATGGCCGCTGCACCAAGCTCCGTCGTCGTTTCATGCGGGGACGGATGGATCCATGCTCCGCGCGCCCGGATCTTCCTCCTGCCGTCCAAGTCCGCCGCCCCGTGCCCATGTCGCCACTGCCATTGACCTGCTCTGTCCGGTGACCTCCGAGTAGCACCACCCGTCGGGTCTGCTCGTGCTCGCCGCCCCTGCGCTTCAAGTCCCTCCCGCGTCACCAGAGCCCCGCGGCCAAGCCCCGACGACCCCTCCTGGACCTGCTGCTGCCGCCAAGTTTGCTTGCCGTGACCTCTGCTTCCCCTGCTTCGAGCAGCAGTTCGGGATCGAGCGTGCCCGCACGCCCGCGTTGACCTCTCCCCTCGCCAAGCCGCCGAGCCGCCCGAGCACCTCCTCCAGTTCGCCGCCTCGGTCGCCGCCTTGCCAAGCTCCGCTCGCTGCCGGCCATCGCTGGGAGACGCCAGCGCCAAGTCCCCCTGTCTGCTTCCTCTGCATCGAGCGAGACCAGTGCCAACCATCAGGTCAAGCCCGCGTTGACCGCCCACTCGCCGCACCGTGGACGCGTCGTCTTGTTGCGTGGGCTGCCTCATCCCAGTGCCCCTGGCCCAGCTCCAGATTCGGCCTCAAGGCCCAATGTGAGCAGCCCCCTCCAGTCCCTCTCCTGTACACTATCAGGCCAGCCAGATTCGGCCCGCGTACGTTTTTTCCCAGATCAGCGAATTTCCTATTTATTCCAGAGAGTGCAGTTTTACAGAAAAACCCCTAGAGTTCATGCATATAATAACTTCACAACCATGCATCATATGTAAAAACTTCATATATGAAAAATGTCTAGAATTTCATCTAGTTTCATAATATGCCACTCTCATCCATGTTTAAAATGTTTAAACATGCTGTTTGATTAAATTTGCTAAAATGCCATGCTAAAATGATTTATTTCATAACTACATAACCGTAGCTCGGTTTTAAATAAACTTTATATGTAAATGGGGTAGAAAAATGCCTAGTTTAACATGGTGAACTTTATTTTTCTGTTTAACAACATTAAAATTGTGTTTATGGCAGAACAGTACCAAATCTAAAATATGCACATGGGGATTTTCCGGAATTGTTGTTTGTTGTTCCGGCCTCATTTAAACTTGCCTAAATAGGTAGTTTTCATATGCTTCACCTCTTGCCATATTTAATAACATTTAATATTGTTGGGTACATAAACGAGAGAGAACTAAATAGTTGATGTGGTGTTCCTCCAATATGCAACTCGTTGCATATTGAGCTCCATTTCATTTGTAGTGTTGTTTGTTGCACTTTGCCATGCCATGCTCATTAAATCGGACATGCATCATACTTGTTTGTGCATCATGCCATGTGTATGTGGTGGTTGTTTACTATGTTGTTTGTTTCTTTCCGGGTTGCTTCTCTCGTTAGCTTCGGTTTCGTTCCGGAGTTGTGAGGATTCGTTCGACCACGTCTGCTTGTCTTCTTCATGGATTCGTTCTTCTTCCTTGCGGGATCTCAGGCAAGATGACCATACCCTCGAAATCACTTCTATCTTTGCTTGCTAGTTGTTCGCTCTATTGATATGCCGCGCTACCTACCACTTGTTATATCATGCCTCCCATATTGCCATGTCAAGCCTCTAACCCACCTTCCTAGTAAACCATTGTTTGGCTATGTTACCGCTTTTGCTCAGCCCCTCTTATAGCGTTGCTAGTTGCAGGTGAAGATGAAGTTTGTTCCATGATGGAACATGGATATGTTGGGATATCACAATATCTCTTATTTTAATTAATGCATCTATATACTTGGTGAAGGGTGGAAGGCTCGGCCTTATGCCTGGTGTTTTGTTCCACTCTTGCCGCCCTTGTTTCCGTCATACCGGTGTTATGTTCCTTGATTTTGCGTTCCTTACGCGGTTGGGTGATTTATGGGACCCCCTTGACAGTTTGCTTTGAATAAAACTCCTCCAGCAAGGCCCAACCTTGGTTTTACCATTTGCTACCACCTATCCCCTTTTCCCTTGGGTTCTGCAGACTCAAGGGTCATCTTTATTTTAGACCCACCCAGGCAAGGGCTCCTTCGAGTGTTGGTCCGAACCGAGCAGGCTGCGGGGCCACCTCGGGGAAACTCGAGGCCTGGTTTTACTCGAAGCTTGACTTCTCCGGTGTGCCCTGAGAACGAGATATGTGCAGCTCCTATCGGGATTTGTCGGCACATCGGGCGACTTTGCTGGTCTTGTTTTACCATTGTCAAAATGTCTTGTAAACCGGGATTCCGAGACTGATCGGGTCTTCCTGGGAGAAGGTTTATCCTTTGTTGACCATGAGAGCTTATAATGGGCTAAGTTGGGACACCCCTGTAGGGTATTATCTTTCGAAAGCCGTGCCCGCGGTTATGTGGCAGATGGGAATTTGTTAATATCCGGTTGTAGAGAACTTGACACTTGACTTAACTAAAATACATCAACCGCGTGTTTAGCCGTGATGGTTTCTTTTCGGCGGAGTCCGGGAAGAGAACACGGCTTTTGGGTTATGTTTGACGTAAGTAGGAGTTCAGGATCACTTCTTGATCATTACTAGTTGACGACCGTTCCGTTGCTTCTCTTCTCGCTCTTATTTGCGTATGTTAGCCACCATATATGCTTAGTGCTTGCTGTAGCTCCACCTCATGTCAGGACCCCGATTCCAAGTCACATTGATCTAGCCGGTAACACCTCATATCACTTTGCGGCCTCACGCATGGTATTCCCACGGGTGTCGCCTTACCATGGCCCGGGACCGTTTGCGCCTTTTGGCTCACGTATATGATGGTGTCGCTAGCATCCATATGACAGAGAACCCGGGCCGACATGGCTAGTCGTGAACCCAAAGTGGCACTAACTTACGGGGACATGCATACATGAATCAACATCGAGCATGTCGGTCAGCAGCGTGCGAATCCGGGCCGTAGCACTGGGCTAACAGGATTCCGGGAACCCGGGCTGTAGCAGGCTAGGCAGGACTCCGGATGTCACCGCGTGACATTTCCCCGAAGGGACAGACATAGGAATGAAGTGAATCACATGCCGGCCAGTCAAGTGTTTCGGAGCAGTAGTGCTGGGCTAGCAGGACTCCGGTGAACCGGGCTGTAGCGGACTACTATGGCTCATGGAAGCACAAGACTACATTTCCCATAAGAGAGGCTACCAAGGATAAACAACTAGGTTGTCGGATCCCACACATACCAAGCATTTTTATCATACACGCAATATGCTCGATATGTGTAAATACAACATGGCATCACAACATAACTCCACGACTCAAGTATTTATTCATTAGGCTCCGAGGAGCGAGATATTACAAACATAGGTCTCATGACCCAACATTCAGAGCATACAAGTCAAACACATGCGGAAGCTTAACATGTCTGAGTACAGACATCTACAAATGAAAAAGGCGGAGAAGCCTGACTATTTACTAGATCCTGCCGAGGGCACAAGATCGTAGCTGAGGTATCAAGCTAAACGTCGAAGTCCACACGGAACTACTAGCGAGACTGACGTCTCTCTGCAAAACATAAAATAAGCAAACGTGAGTACAAATGTACCCAGCAAGACTTACATCAAAACTATCTACATATGCATCGGTATCAACAAAGGGGGTGGTGGAGTTTAACCGCAGCAAGCCAGCTTTGACTCGGTGGCTATCCTAACTACGACTGCAAGTAACTCTTTTGAGGTGGCGCACACGAGTCCACATATTCACCATATCAATACTCCACTATGGATCCGCTCCCGTCTCCCTACGAGAACGCCATCCATAGCACTCACGCTTATCTTGCGCATTTTAGAGTATCCACTTTCACTTGTCTATGAACTGTTATAGGCAACCCAGAAGTCCTTTACCGCGGACATGGCTATTCGAATAGATCATATTAACCCTGCAGGGGTGTACTTCGTCACACACGCTCTCACCACTTACCGCCGTTTACACAGCATGTACTCGGCAACCTTCAAGCGGAAGCCCAGCGAGGCTGTCGGCCACAGCCTACCTAAACGCTCAAGTCTCTAGTCCAGGTTTATCGCCTATTCAGGTTCCATCCGCAGGGAGTCCGGCCGAGGTTTCCACATATGGCCCCGAACAATGTGTACAGGGTTCCGAGACACCAAACGGGCGCCCGGCATGCCCGGCCCCGTGCCTACTGCATCACAGCCCACCCCTCGGGTCAGCGCTGCCCACGGCCTCCAGCATACTACAAACACCAGAAACTACTTGCAACTCCTGGACAGAGGACAAGGGTGATTAAGAAGCCGAGAGGGTCCATTGGTTTCGGGCCCAATGCGTGGTAGTAACTGTATCATGGATCACAAACACAGAACTCAGTTCCTGAGGACGGCTTCAATGAGACAACCCACCATGTACTCCTACATGGCCTCTCACCGCTACCTTTACCAAATCGTGTTCACACACAGTAGGACATGTTCATCACCATTCCAACTCATCCCCGATGAATCAGACCTGACACAACTCTAAGCAATAGCAGGCATGACAAACAAGCATGAATGAGTAGGCACATAAGGGCTCAAACAACTCCTACTCATGCTAGTGGGTTTCATCTATTTACTGTGGCAATGACAGGTCATGCAGAGGATAAGGGGTTCAACTACCGCAGCAAGTAACAGATGAATCGTTGTTGTCCTAATGAAGTAAAAGAGAGCAGGAGCGAGAGAGTGGGTTTGTATCGGAATGGACAAGGGGGTTTTGCTTGCCTGGCACTTCTGAAGATAGTATAGTTCTTCATCGGTGTCATCGACCACGTCGTCGGAGCATCGTCTATTGAGAGGGGACGGTTACCGGCAAACAGAGAAGGGCACAATCAATGCAATGCAACAATATGATGCATGATCATGACATGGCAATATGTTGTGGTTTGAGATAATGCAACTAGTAACAGAAAGGTTTGGGTTGATTTGAACTCAAGGTTCAAATTCAAATTCAAACTATGAATTCAAATAGTGCATTATCATGTTTTGGACTAAACAGCGAGGTTAAGTTGTTTAAACATGCATGAAAATGCCATATTCAGATTCCTTGGATTTTTCTGATCATTTTTCATATATAATTTATTTCATTCTGAGTTATAGATTATTTTCTATGATTTTTTGAAGTTTATACTATTTTCTGGAATTTTCTGAATTATTTTAAATCCAGAAATCAAATACTGCGTCAGCATTGTGTCAGGGTGACGTCAGCAGGTCAACTGACCTCGTCCAGGTCAAACCTGACCAGTGGGGTCCACTGGTCAGTGACACAGAGCTGTCTGGGTCACAGACATGTGGGGTCAGGTTAACAGCCACGTCAGCACGGTCAGCTCTGACGTGTGGGTCCCGTTGGATTATAAACTAATCTAAACAGAAATTAAATTAACACAAATAGGCACTGGGGCCCACATGGCAGTGGCTCTAGTGGTGTTTAGTATGGTCATTAGTGCTAATTAAACCGGCGCCACGTCAGCAGTTGACGCCGGCAACCACAGCAACGACGGGGACTCGCCGGAGTTGCTCGGCACGGCGCTACAGATCACCGCTTCACACGTAGTTTGCGGCTACGGCGAGCTGGCGGTGCGGCGCATCTTATGGAGCAAGCAGAGGGGGCTGGGGTGGTCTGTGGTGACGGCAGCAGCGAGCTAGGCGGCGGCCGGAGTTCGGGCGCCAATGGAAACGATGGCTACAGCAAGCGCTAGGCCGCGGGGTTAAGGGGAAACGACGGCGAAGCTCATAGTGATCCCGAAGAGGGGCTCGGCTTGCTCGGGGATGTCCTGTGGCTGGCGAATCGACGACGACGGTGGTCGGCTCCCGAGGACGAGGACGACGGCGATGGCGAGGATGAGGGGCTCTCGGGCTTGTTTTGGTTCTCCTCGTCGACGTGCAGAGCCGCGGCGGACCCTAGGGATACTGTAGGGAGGTCGGGCGAGCTCGGTGGGCGCGTTGGCAGTGAGCGACGGCGACGGGCTAAGCTCAGGTGGTCGCGGGAGAGAGAGCAGAGAAGGGGAGGAGTTCCAGAGAGAGGGGGGGGTCGTGGCCGTCTCCGTGGCGCTGGGAGAGAGTCTTGGAGGCGTGAGGCAGGCAGGGAGGAGGTGGAGGCCTCGGGCGCGCAGGCGTCGACACGCCTCTGCCTACTGGCAGAGGTTGAAGACAACCGCTCCGGCCAGTGGGCTGGGCCGTCCAGCTGGCTGCACCAGGTAAGTGGCCCAGGTGGGCTTCTGCTCTATTTTAATTTTTGTTCTGTTTTCCTTTATTTAATCTTTTTGACACTGTTTTTTTAAACTCCAACAAATGTAAAAACAGTGACAACATTCCTCTGAATATTTTTATATTGCACAATGGGATTATCCAAAGGCACATAAATTATTTCAGAGTTATCTGAAATTATATTCCATATATTAAGAATATAAAACCAAATCCAAATACAATATTGATTTAAATTCAATGCCCAAAATAATTCCTTAAAAATGTTCATTATTTTTGGTTTGGATCAAAGCCCTTGCGAAAAATACCAGATATCAATAAAGAACATTTTGGTTTCATTGAATGCAAATTTTAGTTGGACCTAGTTTGATTCAAGTGATGCTAGGGTTTGAACATCCCCATTTCAAGATTAATTGAAATTGAAAATGATGCATGGATGCGATGCCACTAATTACAAGCAGATTTCTAGGGCTGTGACAACTCACCCCCACTAAACAAGAATCTCGTCCCGAGATTCAAGACGTGAGGTAAGAAGACAGAGGGGGGTACGAGCTAACATGATCTTCACGATCCAAGTTGCACTTCATAAGAACGTTGATTCGATCACCATCTTTGTCTCGATGTCTTGCTCTGAGAACTCCAACCGACAAGACAACAAGAGGAAAGGGAAAACTCTAGAAGGATCGATCTTCTCGAATATCGAACAACTCAGGATCAACTCATGGAGGGAGGCATTGAAACATCTCTCGAGCTGAGAGGCAAAACATGCACCAGGAGGGACGGAAGAAACAATTTGACGAGGGTTTCAAAGTAGCGAGGAAAAATTGCCATGATTCCATAACGGGGCACCTTGGGGAAGGTGACTCGTAGAGTTATTCCCTTAAGCGGCAAAAAGAATTACTTTTGATACAAAGATCATTGAGACTCTCTAAACCGGCCCAAGGAAAATCGCAACGATCATTTGAAGGAGTTCAGAGAAATGGCATACTCAGATTGGAAAGGAAACTATGGTTATGGGGCAACTCGGCAAACGGAAGGCACATTCCCGTTGATACCGGGGATATAACCTAGTGTCTGAGTATGCTCTCCAGAACTTGAGCATTTCCATATTCATCAAGGTTTTACCAACATCCACGCTGAGGATCCTGGCAACACATCATACTACCATGATGAACGGTGATGGAGGATGCAGGTGCAAAGGAGGACAACACTTTCTCAGATTTCACCTTAGCGAAGCCAAGGGAGCAAAATCTGGATGATCGACCGAGAGACATTTAGCACTCCGCTTCTGATGTTCTCCTTGATGTTCTAGCGTAACCCATTAGATGTGGTTTGGTATCTTGAACATCAAGTAGTAGGTCGTACTTCGGGAGCGCAAGAATCCATAAGGAATAACTACGGAAGTAAATCCTACAGAATCCTTATGGGGAGGTGGCCAACTTTATCAATCAGGATACTACAATAATAGGTCTTCCGGCTGGGTGTGTTGGCCACGACACCCACTCTACCGGTTACCGAGAGACCAATATTATAGCTCTTGGGAAACGTTCCAACCATCACATCTGCCCGAGATTCAGATCTGGTTGGTGGCAGGATATTCCAGACTCAGCATGTCTGAAAAGAAAGTTTGCAACACAATTCGACGAGATGGCTTTGCGAGATTCTCGAGGAATGAACTAAGATAGCAAGCTCCAAAACATGAGCTGGTTCTGGTAAACACATGTGAACACGCTGTCCCAGACAAGCATGAGCACATAGTAGTCTTATGATAAAACACTACCGAGTTCAGGTGGGGAACCATCATCTAGGGTAACGAAGTCTTATGCACGACCTAGGATTTGCACAACAACTCCTTTTCCTTGAACAAATCAATCAGTGGCTTGGTGTGCTAGGAACACATATAGAACGAAGGTTGCAAGTCTCCGAACCACAGAATACTTCGCACGTATGCATGACCAATTTTGGGATGATTCCAAAAGAAGCAACATTGACTTTCTCAAATCCACGACGGCAACTTGCATCAGATGCACGTGAAATAGAGGAAGTCACTACTTTCATCCAAACATATGCTTCATGAACGGAACATGAAGGCATTGTTTACAAAGTTTCCAACACTAGCTTAATGTTTAACACGAATCATGGGGAAAACAAGATGCTGCTGATGGGCTCAACAGCAACTCATCGGAATTTCCATATCACTGGACTTCCACCATCGTGTGAACACGGTGATAGCATTGGTCAGACCAAAAGATGTAATGGTGTATGCTCGAGGAATCAACCACGAGTAAGACAACATTACGAACATCGTTGGTTCTGATTTGATTTGATGATAGCCCATACTCAAATCAAGTTTGGTTAAGATGATATGTCCATTAATTGATCATGAGGACCAATCGATGAAGAAATCATCTTTCTTTAACACACACACACACACACACACCAAGATATCCCTTAATGATGAACTAAGTCAGACAAAGCTTTTATCTTCCAACTCTCCAAGTTGTTGTTTAGCTCAACCAACTAGCTCAGGGGTATCCAACACAGATTCTTGGAGAAGGGGTGGTTTATAGGAAACCAACTTGATCACGAGCTCAACATAACGGTCAGGGAGCAACCTGGTGATACTTCCGAGAAGATATTCAGGAAATCACGAACCACCGATATGTTACTAGGCTCGAGAACAATCTCGCCTTTCAGAGCAAGACGATATGATCAAATAAGCAAGGGATTGAATAATCCTAACTCATTGATCGAAGAGTGCACCGGAAATAAGGACTAGGTAGCACGATCAATCTTAGGATGATGATTCAATAACCAACACGCTAAGGATGAAATTATTGTCCTTTAACTACCAAGCAACGGAGTTGCTAGGAGTATTGATTTCACGCATCACGATTCACTTGTCGGTGTTCCGGTTACAATAACACGGGACCGAGAAATGAATGATGATGGCGAGGAGTATCACTGCGTCAAGAATTCACAAAAGGTGGTGCAATTCCTACGATATTCTCGACATAAAGGGGGTAATACTCGAAGGTAGAACAGAACAAAAGCTGGTTAGGCATTTGATCTGCGGAATACAACTACTTTGACCCAATCCCAGAGATGGACGAGGTACTGGAGTTTGTTTCTCCTAGTCATTCCGGATTAGAATGGCTTGACAGACCACAAGAATAATAGGCATCGATAACACAAATGCACAATTACTCCTGACTATCAATTGATAGACGAGGGCCAGAAAATAACTAAAGGGGGACAACCCAAAGGAACATATGTTTTTCTGAGTTGTGGATGCATGGATTAGTATGTCGAACAAATTCAACATATTTCTTCCGGATAACCCATGCAGAGGAGGAAGGACTGGCAGAGTCACAATATGAATGGAGTACTCCTCAAGAGCACTCTAGTTGTGATCTTTCGGTTCCGCGAGGAACTTCTTCCATAAGCAGTTCATGATATTTGGAAGAAGGATATACCATGAACCTCGAGGACTATCGCAAAGGTTACTAATATCCTAAAGGAACGAGCAAACACTAGCTACACGAATTAAGTAGAGTGAATCTTGGGTTCAAGAACCCAGAAATAGAATGCCTACTAACTAAATGGCATCACGGGATGCTTTCGAGAATAATGGCCAGAATCCGCACACTGGGAATGCAAAGCATTGCTAGATTACAAAGTGGTCCTCTAAGACACCTAGGGTCATAATAATAACTCCAACATATATGTCAAGGCAACAGAGTACCTCAACTCAACAATTAGTGTGGTTAATCTGGCCCAAAGGAACATCGAGAACGGAAAGAAGGGATTTGCAAATGCATCAGATAGTTTAGAAACCCGGGATGACTCAGATGACATAACGGCTGTAAATGCTCAAAGGACTTGAGACATCCTGCAAGAAATGGTGGCATAACCACTTAACATCACAATATCAATGTTCTGAGATCAACTAAGAACACATGGAAGTAGTAGGAACCGAACTGAGGCTTAAATCCATCAATCCTACGAGTCTACGGATTAGTAACACGTGATCCTGATAGAAAGATGAGAAACCTAGTTCTTAATCCCCGTAGAAGAGAAGAGGGTGACTCAGATCAGAAGGGCATAAGGTAAAGGAGTAAAAAGAGCCTTATGTTCCCTCCCACAATCAATTCCCTTATATAACTAAAGCATTTCTAGACACAACTTCGACCAGTTTGGCTTCGTAAACCTACAGGCAGTCAGGCTCTGATATCAACGCTGTCAGGACCCCTATTCCAAGTCACATTGATCTAGCCGGTAACACCTCATATCACTTTGCGGCCTCACGCACGGTATTCCCACGGGTGTCGCCTTACCATGGCCCGGGACCGTTTGCGCCTTTTGGCTCACGTATATGATGGTGTCGCTAGCATCCATTTGACAGAGAACCCGGGCCGACATGGCTAGTCGTGAACCCAAAGTGGCACTAACTTACGGGGACATGCATACATGAATCAACATCGAGCATGTCGGTCAGCAGCGTGCGAATCCGGGCCGTAGCACTGGGCTAACAGGACTCCGGGAACCCGGGCTGTAGCAGGCTAGGCAGGACTCCGGATGTCACCGCGTGACATTTCCCCGAAGGGACAGACACAGGAACGAAGTGAATCACATGCTGGCCAGTCAAGTGTTTCGGAGCAGTAGTGCTGGGCTAGCAGGACTCCGGTGAACCGGGCTGTAGCGGACTACTATGGCTCATGGAAGCACAAGACTACATTTCCCATAAGAGAGGCTACCAAGGATAAACAACTAGGTTGTCGGATCCCACACATACCAAGCATTTCAATCATACACGCAATATGCTCGATATGTGTAAATACAACATGGCATCACAACATAACTCTACGACTCAAGTATTTATTCATTAGGCTCCGAGGAGCGAGATATTACAAACATAGGTCTCATGACCCAACATTCAGAGCATACAAGTCAAACACATGCGGAAGCTTAACATGTCTGAGTACAGACATCTACAAATGAAAAAGGCTGAGAAACCTGACTATTTACTAGATCCTGCCGAGGGCACAAGATCGTAGCTGAGGTATCAAGCTAAACATCGAAGTCCACACGGAACTACTAGCGAGACTGACGTCTCTCTGCAAAACATAAAATAAGCAAACGTGAGTACAAATGTACCCAGCAAGACTTACATCAGAACTATCTACATATGCATCGGTATCAACAAAGGGGGTGGTGGAGTTTAACCGCAGCAAGCCAGCTTTGACTCGGTGGCTATCCTAACTACGACTGCAAGTAACTCTTTTGAGGTGGCGCACACGAGTCCACATATTCACCATATCAATACTCCACTATGGATCCGCTCCCGTCTCCCTACGAGAACGCCATCCATAGCACTCACGCTTATCTTGCGCATTTTAGAGTATCCACTTTCACTTGTCTATGAACTGTTATAGGCAACCCAGAAGTCCTTTACCGCGGACACGGCTATTCGAATAGATCATATTAACCCTGCAGGGGTGTACTTCGTCACACACGCTCTCACCACTTACCGCCGTTTACAGAGCATGTACTCGGCAACCTTCAAGCGGAAGCCCAGCGAGGGTGTCGGCCACAGCCTACCTAAACGCTCAAGTCTCTAGTCCAGGTTTATCGCCTATTCAGGTTCCATCCGCAGGGAGTCCGGCCGAGGTTTCCACATACGGCCCCGAACGATGTGTACATGGTTCCGAGACACCAAACGGGCGCCCGGCATGCCCGGCCACGTGCCTACCGCATCACAGCCCACCCCTCGGGTCAGCGCTGCCCACGGCCTCCAGCATACTACAAACACCAGAAACTACTTGCAACTCCTGGATAGAGGACAAGGGTGATTAAGAAGCCGAGAGGGTCCATTGGTTTCGGGCCCAATGCGTGGTAGTAACTGTATCATGGATCACAAACACAGAACTTAGTTCCTGAGGACGGCTTCAATGAGACAACCAACCATGTACTCCTACATGGCCTCTCACCGATACCTTTACCAAATCGTGTTCACACACTTAGCTCACACACAGTAGGACATGTTCATCACCATTCCTACTCATCCCCGATGAATCAGACCTGACACAACTCTAAGCAATAGCAGGCATGACAAACAAGCATGAATGAGTAGGCACATCAGGGCTCAAACAACTCCTACTCATGCTAGTGGGTTTCATCTATTTACTGTGGCAATGACAGGTCATGCAGAGGATAAGGGGTTCAACTACCGCAGCAAGTAACAGATGAATCGTTGTTGTCCTAATGCAGTAAAAGAGAGCAGGAGTGAGAGAGTGGGTTTGTATCGGAATGGACAAGGGGGTTTTGCTTGCCTGGCACTTCTGAAGATATTATAGTTCTTCATCGATGTCATCGACCACGTCGTCGGAGCATCGTCTACTGAGAGGGGACGGTTACCAGCAAACAGAGAAGGGCACAATCAATGCAATGCAACAATATGATGCATGATCATGACATGGCAATATGTTGTGGTTTGAGCTAATGCAACTAGTAACAGAAAGGTTTGGGTTGATTTGAACTCAAGGTTCAAATTCAAATTCAAACTATGAATTCAAATAGTGCATTATCATGTTTTGGACTAAACAGCGAGGTTAAGTTGTTCAAACATGCATGAAAATGCCATATTCAGATTCCTTGGATTTTTCTGATCATTTTTCATATATAATTTATTTCATTCTGAGTTATAGATTATTTTCTATGATTTTTTGAAGTTTATACTATTTTCTGGAATTTTCTCAATTATTTTAAATCCAGAAATCAAATACTACGTCAGCATTGTGTCAGGGCGACGTCAGTAGGTCAACTGACCTCGTCCAGGTCAAACCTGACCAGTGGGGTCCACTGGTCAGTGACACAGAGCTGTCTGGGTCACAGACATGTGGGGTCAGGTCAACAGCCACGTCAGCACGGTCAGCTCTGACGTGTGGGTCCCGTTGGATTATAAAATAATCTAAACAGAAATTAAATTAACATAAATAGGCACTAGGGCCCACATGGCAGTGGCTCTAGTGGTGTTTAGTATGGCCATTAGTGCTAATTAAACCGGCGCCACGTCAGCAGTTGACGCCGGCAACCACAGCAACGACGGGGACTCGCCGGAGTTGCTCGGCACGGCGCTACAGATCACCGCTTCACGCGTAGTTTGCGGCTACGGCGAGCTGGCGGTGCGGCGCATCTTATGGAGCAAGCAGAGGGGGCTGGGGTGGTCTGTGGTGACGGCAGCAGCGAGCTAGGCGGCGGCCGGAGTTCGGGCACCGATGGAAACGATGGCTACAGCAAGCGCTAGGCCGCGGGGTTAAGGGGAAACGACGGCGAAGCTCACAGTGATCACAAAGAGGGGCTCGGCTTGCTCGGGGATGTCCTGTTGATCAGTAGTGGAGCCCAGTTGGGACGATCAGGGATCTAGCATTTGGGGTTGTCTTCTTTGTATTTGGTTTTGACCATAGTCGGTCTATGTGTGTATCTTGAATGATGTATGATTTTATGTATGTATTGTGTGAAGTGGCGATTGTAAGCCAACTCTTTATCCCATTCTTGTTCATTACATGGGATTGTGTGAAGATGACCCTTCTTGCGACAAAACCACCATGCGGTTATGCCTCTAGGTCGTGCCTCGACACGTGGGAGATATAGCCGCGTCGTGGGTGTTACATATTTCCTCGACCCCCTTTAACAGTACGGTGTTTCTTATGACTCAAGAAAGAGAAAATGAAACTATAAAAACAAAAGTCTTCACGCTTCATGTTCCTCGAATGAATGCCAAGTCTTCAAGGTCACACCAATTTCTTCACTTTCAAAGTCTTCAGAAAGTCTTCACAAATCCAAAGTCTTCAGTCGAAGAACTTCATTTTTAGGGGTCGACTTTCTCTGTAAATATCAAACTCCTCATAGACTTATAGACCTGTGTACACTCATAAACACATTAGTCCCTTAACCTATAAGTCTTCAATACACCAAAATCACTAAGGGGCACTAGATGCACTTACAATCTCCCCCTTTTTGGTGATTGATGACAATATAGGTTAAGTTTTCAACGGGGATAAACATATGAAGTGTAAATACTGATACTGAGGAATTTGTTTGCAAGATATAGAAGAACTCCCCCCGAAGATGTGCATAGTGAGGAATTTGCTTTTGAAGCAATGCACACTTGAAGAGTAGAATCATGGAGATCTCCCCCTATATCTTGTAATTCATACACGCATTTGACATATAATATGAAGAATTTGAAATGCATGATGAAATATGGTAACTGGTGTAATTCAGCATGCGTGCATTAACATTAATGAGGAATAAGCATGCAGAAAAACACAGCAAAAG
This sequence comes from Aegilops tauschii subsp. strangulata, assembly GCF_002575655.3. Lineage (NCBI taxonomy): Eukaryota > Viridiplantae > Streptophyta > Magnoliopsida > Poales > Poaceae > Aegilops > Aegilops tauschii. The sequence goes on from NC_053041.3 coordinate 292,925,793, forward strand.
TATCAGGCCACCATAGAGTTTAAGTTTACAACTCGATCCAGCAAAGTCATCAGAGAACGAGAGTTGTAACTTCGCAAAAAAAAACACCCATATAGGATAGACCCGCTTGAAGACTAACTCAAATTTCTCCCCCTTTGTCATCGAATGACCAAAAGGATCAAAAATGAGGACTAACACCCCTGAACAATATCATGTTGATGGAGGAGCACCTGCGTTGTTGGGGTCGTTTGTCATAGTAGGGCCTGCCGCAGTGTCGTCCAAGTCTTCATGCTCATCAGTTTCGCGCGATGAAGAATATGAGCTGGCCACCAAGGAAGGAACCTTGACCTTCTTGTATTTCTTTGGTGGAGGTGAAGACCAGTCAAAGTCCTCCTTGAGACCCATTTGCTTCAGATCTTCTTCACCATATACATGTGACAGAATAGCCCAGGTGCGACCGAAGACTTCACGGAGGTAGTAATGGTTTTTCTTCACTGCATTATGTGTAGCAGTCATGTTGTGAAGAATAGAACCAAACTGATGCTTAATCCATTTATGGTTTCGATCCACCTTCTGGTGAAGACTAAGCAGAAGCTCACGGTCAGTCATCACTCTTGGAGCTGTGGCTTGAGGATTTGGCTTGGATGCATTAGCAGCAGAATCATGAGTGGCAGAGTTATCATTGGTGGAATAAGATGCAGCTTTGCGAAACTGACCATCCAATGGACGAATGCCTTCATCAATGACAGCAGGTGCTTTGCCCTTTTCATCAGCTGAGGAATATGTCCACTTGAGGACTTCAATTGGGGGCAAGTACCTGAGGTGATTCTGAAAATCAGCTTTGTAGTTGAGTGAAGACCTTGTTCTAAGGAATCTCATAATCCAAGGAGCATAAGGCTTCAGCTCAAACGGAGAGAGTGCGACGTTTGCCAGAGTCCTCATGAAGAAATCGTGATAGTTGACAAGGATGCCATGCATGATGTTGAATAGCAGATTCTTCATGATGCCAATGACTTCTTCATCAGACAAGTCGTGGCCCTTGATAGGACTCATTGTCTTCGTCAGAATGCGATAGACAGTTCTGGGCACATAGAGCAATTCCCTCATGAGGAATTTGGTCCTTGAGGCTTGACCAGGCTTCATAAGAACTTGCATATAATGGGCAGTGAGTTCAGGCTCTTGGTACAGGCAACGAGCTCCTTTAGGTGGAGGACTGATTGGCAGGGCATGAAGCAATTCAGAGGCCGGTGCTTTATAATGAGTGTTTTTGGTCATCCAGTCCAGAACCCAGGTATTCACATCGTCAGCATCTCCTGTGATGTGCAGCGTTGCGTAGAACTGAAGAATAAGTTCTTCATTCCAATCAACAATGTCAGAGCAAAAGTTGAGGAGGCCTGCGTCATGAAGCACACTTAGGACAGGGCTAAAGCAAGGTAGTGATTCCATGTCCACGTGAGGAATATGCTCGTGGTCGAAGACTTTGTCCTTGTTGAAGAGCAGTGAAGAATAGAAATTGGCCTGGCTGGCAGTCCAGAAGCACTTCCTTCTAAGACGAGCAGAGTCATAAGGATTATAATTAGTGAAGAACACGTGCTCGCCGAAGAAGTCATCATCCTTGAATTTTTGTTTCTTCGAGAATGGATCCTTTGGCTTGGGCTGAGGAGTATCAGTTAATTGCATTACTACCTCAGGAATTGCAATCTCAGGTTCCACGGGCTGAGGAATTTCAGCTTCTTCTTCAGTGGCAGCCTAGGTCTTCAATTCTTCATTTACATTTTCTTCAACACTAGTGGCTGGAATCTCTTCATGTACAGAAGGAGTTGCACGAGGTTCTTCAGATCCCATTTGTACTTCAGTGTTGACAGGGGACTGAGGAATTTGTTGAAGTGGTGTGAACAGAGGAGAGTTGGGGTGCTGACTTTCCCAAAAGTCATCATTCAGCACTGGTGTTGTACACCCAATGTCCTCGTACTCCTCTTCGCGTGGGCATCCACTGCTGCGTCTTCCCCGGCTCCGCGTCATCCCCTTCCTAGGCCTCGCCGTCGTCCACTGCCTTGGTGCTCTCGGCGCGACGTGGTCAATGTGGTCAACGACCGACTTCCATCGGAAGAGTACTGTACGTTGAGAGGCTGACAGCTGGGTCCACGGCCGGAGCTGGGTCCACGGCCACAACCCAGTTTTTTTGTGATTTGCCAAGTAAGTCACTTTGACAGGCCTGTTGGGCTGCAAATCTTTCAAGACAAGGAGAGCTTCATTCGGCTGGCCGAGAAAATGGCCTATCAGTAATGAGAAATGGGTTGTACATTTTTAAAACACATCAAACCGGCAATTAGTTTCAATTTTTTTTTCATTTCGAGATTTTAAATTGCATTGATTTTTATGCGTGGACAATTTGTTGGATTTTATATTGATATACATTTATTTTTAAAATCAGTTTGAATGTGACTCGAAATTTCGGGATTAAAAACAGTTCGGACCGCACCGAAATATGCAAAATTTCGTATAATTTTTGAACCGTGGCCACAATATGGGCTGTAATGCTAACAAAAAGAATATGGGCTCCAAAAAAAACCTTAAGAATTAGCAAATGGGCTGTAAATTATTAGAAAAAATGGCAGACGGGCTGTATGCTGTTTTCCACAGATTTGAGGATTTCCTAAAAAAAAAGTTGACGCACAAACAGTGACTATTGGATTTCCATCCAACGACAGTCGTGCTTCTTCAATCTCTACTCTTCCTGCTCCAGCCGCTCAAACAAGCGCCGGCGGGACTGCCTGCTCCCTCCTCCCCGCGGCCGGCTGTGCTGCCGCGCAGACCTCATTGCCCCACCGTACTCCCATCGCTGGCCTAGCCATCCCTCTACTCACCCACACCTGCTGTTATTCTCCAGCGCTGGCAGACGAACCAGTAAAACCTCGTACAGTCGTACTCCCCTCTGCGTGGGAAACAACTTCCGAGTCTTCCCTACCTCTGTGTCGTTCCCTTCCTAGGCCTCGCCGTCGTCCACCGCCTTGGTGCTCTCGGCGCGGCCTGGTCAACGTGGTCAATGACCGACATGCATCTGAAGTGGACTGTACGTGGAGAGGCTGACAGCTTGGTCCACGGCCGCACGCAAGGAAATGCCTCCTTTTTACGCGCAAAATAATGATTCCTCCACCTGACAGCTGGGACCCACCGAAAGGGCCTCTGTATTTCGCGAAGAAAATGTTACCGCCACTGACAGCTTGGACCCACCAGCTATATCTTCGCACGCAAGGAAGTGCCTCCTTATTATGCACAAAAAAATGAATACTCTCCTGCTAGCTGGGACCCAGTATAGTGGCAGGCTGACTTGTGGGCCTACTAAGTTGACGGGGACGGAGGGCTTTGTCAACTTAGTCAATATGCACGATTCTAGCTCCACTGACCGTACGATGTCCATCCAACGGCCGTAGTGCTTCTTCAACCTCTGGTCTTCTTGCTCCAGCCGGCCAAACCAGCGCCGGTCGTGCCTCGTGCCCCTGCCTCCCATGGCCGGGTACGATGCGGCGGAGGCCTCACCGTCCCCTACTACTCCCACCACTGGCCAGGCCATCCCTCTACTCACCCACACCCCCTGTTATTCTACGGCGACGGCAACCTCACACCGCAGCGAACCAGTGAACCCTCATACTCCTCTACGTGTGGGCATCCACTGCCGCATCTTCCCCGGCTCCGCGTCGTCCCCTTCCTCGGCCTCGCCGTCGTCCACCGCCCTGGTGCTCTCGACGTGGCGTGGTCAACGTGGTCAAGGAACGGCTTCCATCAGACGTGGACTGTACCTAGAGAGGCTGACAGCTGGGTCCACGGCCGCAGCAAGGAAGTGCCTCCTTATTACGTGGAAAATAATTATTCCTCCACCTGACAGCGGGGACCCACCGGACGGGCCACCGTATTTTGCAAAAAAAACATTTCCCCTGACTGCTGGGACCCACCAGCTACATCTTCGCACGCAAAAAAGTCCGCCCGGGCAGAAAAACGATTCGCCCCCCTGACTGCTGGGACCCACCAGCTACATCTTCACACGCAAGGAAGTGCCTGACAGTCGGGACCCACCTGGTCGAAGCGTACGTAGCATTGTCATTCTGGTCGCGAACGTGTACGTACATACTGGTCGATGTAGAGGCGCGCACATGTCGTAGTAGAGGCGCGCACGTAGCATGTACACGTATGTACAGCGGCCAGTGTGCAAGAAAGAAAATACGGCCACGTATGTACATACGGGCAGGGTCTCGAACGCCTACTCACGCATACGTACGGCCAGGGCTCGTGTACATGGCTGGGTCGGAACGGAGAAACATCGTCGTCGTGTTCATTGGGAGCCAACCGGCTGGGTCAGAACGAAATGCGTCGTCGTGTTTATCGGGAGGGCTTGGACGGAACAGCCGATGGAAACGAGGCCTGGCGTACCGCAGAACGGAGGAAACGGCCTTGTGTCCGACCGGCCATGTTCGAAACGGGATCCTGTTCATCGGGAGGGGTCTGGCGTATCGCAAAATGGAGGATACGGACCTCCTACGGTCGAAACGGGGGTCCTGTTCATCGGGAGGGGTGTGGCGTACCGCAAAACGGGACTCCACGGGATACTGTTCATCTCCACTGTCGACCCCCTCCAGCCTCCATGGGCTACTGTTCATCCACCGTCGACCTCCTCCAGCCTCCACCTGCGACTGTTCATCCACGGGCTCCTGTTCATCCAGCCTCCACCGCGCGCTACTCCACCGGCTACTGTTCAACCAGCCCTCTCCACGGGCTCCTGTTCAACCACCCCTCCACGGGCTACTGTTCATCTAGCCCTCCACCGCCTACTGTTCATCCTGCCCTCCACGGGGTGGTCCTGTTCATCCTGCCCTCCACGGGGTCCTATTCATCTAGCCCCAACCGGCTCGATCGATCGGGGTCCTGTTCATCCAGAGGCAACACCACGGGGTCCTGTTCATCCACCCCCACCGGGAACTGTTCATCCAACCCCCCCAGCAACGCTCACTGTTCATCCAGAGGCAGCATCGATCGGCTTCAGTTAGCAGCAGTAGCGAAGGAATCGCTCGATCGGGTTCAGTTAACAGCCATCGATCAATCGCTCGGGTTCAATAATGTGTAGCCTGCAGTGCAATCGCTCGGGTTCAGTTAGAGCCCAACGCCTCGCTCGGGTTCAGTTAGAGCCGAACGCCTCGCGCACACGCGCGTACGTACGAGAGAAACGTGCATCGCTCGGCCCCCGACCACCCACCGTAACCGGGGACTCCCCGATATTTTCCGCGCCCTCGCTTCTACCACGGTTTTTTCCGTCATGGATGGCCCAAAGAATGTCATGCAGCTGCGTCTTCGGCCCGCCCAGGACGAAAAGCCCATTTTCTATCATGATTTTTTGTCATAGAAGTAGGACCCCACCACATCTATGATGATACTGGGTTTTGTCACAGTTATCGTCATAGAAGTGTCATAAGTATGACATAAAAAAATTTCGTTCGGCCCAAAATGTCACGGATGTGTCTTTTTTTTGTAGTGTTAAGCCGCCCCGAGGTTAAGTCTCTGGGCTTAAGCCACCCTGAGGATAAGTCATCTCTAGGCTTAAGCCGCCCTGAGGTTAAGTCATCTCTGGGCTTAAGCTGCCCTGAGGATAAGTCATCTCTGGGCTTAAGCTTGTGACAAGAAGCCGCGGTAAGTCGCCCGTGATAAGAAGCCAGAATAGACTAAGTCCGAATCCTACTAGGACTCTACATGTAAGCCAACCCCTTCAACTTATATAAGGAGGGGCAAGGCACCCCAAGAGGGAGAGAAAAAATAGACATGTTTTAGACAGACAAGTCTCAAGACAGATGTTTTGATAGCTCTCGACACAAAGGAAGTGGAATAGCGCCCTTGTAATCGAGACCATGATCATCAATACAAATCAAGCAGGATGCAGGCGTTTACCTCCACCGTGAGGGGCCGACCCTGGGTAAAAACTCACGTCTCTCGATTCTGACTAATCCCGTTCAAGCTACCACCTAGTTGCGATGGCCTTACCACTAAGTCCTTTCACGAGGACACCTGCCGTATCAAAACCACGACAGTTGGCGCCCACCATGGGGCGTACGCACGATGGTTTGTGTTCTTGGAGGGATCTCTCTCAGGGATCGAGAAGCTCGTGTTTGGTCAGATGAAGAAGAGTCGGCGCATAAGGATCTACCACAGCACTGTGCGAGTAGTCAGAACATCATGGAACATAATTGAGTTTAAGAGATTAAGGTTGCGATATCTCCACCATCGAAGTATTGGGATCTGCTAGATCAGAGATTGATTCTATTGCAACCGTGATCTACCAAAACTGTCAGGAAGGCAAATTTCGTCACTACGCCGCCCAACAAAACGTGGGTTATCTGTCAAAACACCAGGTCGGCGATTGCACAAACACGGAACATTAGACTATAGAAAGCTACAACAAAAGTATTAGTACATCAAGAGGCAATCTGAAGTTCAATCATACATCATGACAAAAGGAAGCATGAAGTAGCAGCAAAAGCGAAGCGCTATGTAGATCATGATGGATTCTTATAGGGATACCAGCTCAAGAAAGAAAAGGAAAACTCAAACGGAGTATGGATCAAATCCAACTCGGAAGTGGATACGGCGATGACCTGGACTCATACGCCACTGCCGCCGTGGGCTCGCTACCACCTCACGCCCAGTTCCAAGCCACACTCACCGGCGTGTCGAAGCCGCACCTGCGGCTCGCCCTCACCGATGCGGCTTTGGGCTGCCGCCTCCTAGCACCATCATCGCCAAGCCGCCGTCGTCGAGTCGTCGCCTTCGAGCGACCCCGCCGGGTCGGCCTCATCTCAAGCCGCCGCCTACCTTCACCGCCAGGGCTAAGTCACCACCGCCCAACTCCATAGCCGCGGCCATAGCTTCGAGCTTCCCCACGCTCTATCCGCCGCCTCGTGCTGCCCCCGCTCGGCTTTGCTTCGAGTCGCCGGCCTCCACCGCCGAGGCCTCGCCTCGAGCCGACCTCCGACGAGCCGCCACCGCCTCTGCCATGAGCCACCAGGCGCGCCTCCGCCTTGTTGCTCCACAGGTGCGCCGCCGCCACACCTCTGAGGCGTCGCTTCCAACCTCGTTGACCTGCTGCTGCCCAAGCACCCTTGCCGGCTACCGCTGCTGTCGGATTACGGGTTCCGGAAAACCTTGAGGTTCGAACACTGGGGTGCGCACGGAGATCTCTCTCCCCTAGTTCACACTCTCGCAACAATCTCAAAGCCAAGCTCGCCGAACCCAAAGAACAAGGGACACAAGAGTTTATAGTGGTTCGGGCCACCGATGTGGTGTAATACCCTACTCCAGTGTGGTGTGGTGGATTGCCTTGTAGGCTGGGGATGAACAAGTACAAGAGAAGAACAGCCTCCTGAGGAGAGGTGTTCTTGAGCTCGAGGAGCTTGTGTGTGTGAGGATGGTCAGAATGATCCATTCCAGATGAATCTCTGGTGAGTTCCCAGATCCATCGTCCCCTCCTATGGTGGTGGCTAGTCCTATTTATAGAGGCCCTGGTCCTCTTCCCAAATGTTTAGGTGGGAAGGGATCCCACAACGGCCAATTTGAAGGGGGACATCTAGTACAAGCTATCCTGATAAAAGGTGGTCTTCGCCTGCCAAAGGCTCTGGTGGTGATGCCGTCGTGGGCCCCGCGATGACCTCCGTCCTGCCGTCCTGCTGGCGTTGGTCTCATTGCACCGATATGGAAACCTTTGCCTGATGCCTCGGGACTCCTCGCCTGCACCTGCCCCTTTAGCACCAAAGAGGAAACCAGTACTCTGCGCCTGCTGGCGCCCACCTGGCCTTGGTCATCATGGTTCACATCACGGGAACCTCACATGGTGCCCCTCGCCTTGATCTCTCCGCTCCTCGCGAGGCAGCCTAGTGAGGCTGCCCCTGAGGAGGTCTTGGTGCCGTCCGCCTCGCGAGGCTTGGCCCCTCGCGAGGTTCTTGTGCGTTTGCTGATGAAGATGGGCCGTACCAGGCCGTTAGAGAAGCCACGCCCTAGGCCGCAGGCAGGCAAGTCTGGGTACCCCCGTTCCCAGGACGCCGACAGTAGCCCCCGGGCCCAAGGCGCGCTCGGACTTGGCTTCGAGGCGAAGCCAAGGGGCAAGTGCGGAGCGCCGCGGGCCCCAACCGCCTGCGGCCTTGATTGACGCATGGCGATTGACGAGACTTGGGCGCCTCCACTTCCCCATGCAGCCTCGATTTCCGCCTGGCTAAGCAGCCACCGTTGCCTACACAGCTCCACCCATCGCAGGCGAGCACTCCGTAGCTCCCTCGTCTTCCAGCAACTAGCGGATCCTTTCCCCGTTCGATCTGACGCCAACTCTCCCCGCCGCCATGGCACCAAGCCGGAAGAAGAAGGGGAAGAAGGAGTCCCATACCTTGGTTCCTATGCCGTCGGCCTTCGAACCCACTGTCCGGTGGTGCTCAACCAGGAGGCGATGGGCAAGGTGCGCCCAGCGCTTGCCGCCGACTCCAACGAATGGGGGGCGACGGTGGCCTGGCCCGCTTCCTGTGCTGAAATCGACATGACGGCCACCGAGACCCCCCTCCACCTTCACGCCCTCCGGGCCAGTCTGATCCCTCCTTTCTCCGACTTCTTCAATGCGGTGCTTTCGCATTATCAGATCAACGCATCGCACCTTGATCCCCAATCCATCATCCTCCTTGCCATCTTCGCCTTTGTCTGCGAGGCCATGGTGGGCATTGCCCCTTCCGTGGCCTTGCTCCGCCACTTCTTCTTGTCGGCGTTCTAGGAATGGGGGTCCCCAGACTTACCTGCCTGCGGCCCGCGGCGTGGCTAAGCCAGCAGGCCGTACGGCCCATCTTCATCAAACAAGGCATCCAAGACCCTCGCGAGGGGCCAAGCCTCGTGAGGCGGATGACACAAGACCTCCTCAGGAGTGGCCTAGTCAGGCAGTCTCACGAGGAGCGGAGATATCAAGGCGGGGCGAACCTCACGAGTCTCTCGTGACGTGAGCCATGACGATCGACACCAGGCGGGCGCCAGCGCGCGCAGCGTCCTTGTTTCCTCTTTGGTGCTAAGGAAGCAAGCACAGGCGAGGAGTCCCGAGGCATCAGGCAAAGGTTGCTATATCGGTGCAACGAGACTAAGAACAAGAGGATGGCAAGACGGAGGTCATCGTGGAGCCCAAGACGGCGTCACCACCAAAGCCTTTTGCAGGCGAAGACCACTTTTGTCAGGATAGCTTGTACTAGCTGTCCCCCTTCAAATTTGCCCGCCGTTGTTGGCTCCCTTCCCGCTCAATATTTGGGAAGAGGACCAGGGCCTATAAAAGTAGAGCTAGCCACCATAGTAGGGGCATCGAGCAGTTCATCCAGCTCTCACCCGCTAAGCCACCAAGCACAAGAACACCTCAACCTCAGGAGGCTGTTCTTCCCTCTGTACTGTTCATCATCAGCCCAAGAGGCAATCCACCACCACCAGACTGGAGTAGGGTATTACACCACAATGGTGGCCCGAACCAGTATAAATCTCGTGTCTTTCGGTGCCGTGAGTTCGTCGAGTTTGTCCGCGAGATCTTAGCGAGCTAGGGCGTAGATCGGTAGGAGGGAAAGACTTCGCGTGCACCCAGTGTTCGAACCTTAAGGGTTTGCCGGAACCCCACATCCGACATTTGGCGCGCCAGGTAGGGGTGCTCCGTAGCTTCCCTTCCGTCAATTCGTTGCTCCGTCGCTCCATCGTCTCCATGGCGGATGCTCACCGAGCTCGAGCTGAGCGCCGGGCTGCCCTCACCGCCCGCGTTGCTCAGACAGCTCCCGTCGGCGGGCCACCTCGTCGCTCTCCGTCTCCCGCCGGCAACGCTACCACCGGCCCGGAGGGGAACGAGCAACAAGCGTCCTCGCTGCATCCTTCGGTGCGGCAGGATGGCCGCACCGCCACTCCGTCGCTGACCCCGGCCGGTTCTTCGTCTCACACACGCCGCGCTCCCATGGAGGCGCGGGCCGCACTACTCGCTGCAAACGAACTCCTGCGCTACCGCCTAGTCGACGACCTCTACGAGGAGTGGCTCGACCGCGTCGCCGAGCTTGTCCGCGCCGTAGGGGGCTCCCCGGCGCCATCCCTCTCTCTGCCCCACCCTCAGCCAGCCACGGGCGACGAGGCTCATGGCGCGCCTCCACCACCTCTGCCCCAAGACGGTGCCTTGGCACCAAGGCGCACGGCCCCGCGGGTGACCTGCGCCGCATCAAGCAACAACCAGGAGAGACCCTCTAGAAGTACATCCAGCGCTTCAACAACACTCGCCTCAAGATCCCCAAGGTCACGGATGAGGCCATCATCTCCGCGTTCTCCGACGGCGTCCATGACATCAAGATGAAGGAAGAGCTCGCTGTCCACGAGGAGCTCTGCACATCTCAGGAGCTGTTCAACCTGGCGACCAAGTGCGCAAGAGCTCAGGAGGGGCACCGCTCCCTCCTCGAGCTGCCAGCTGCGGGAGCGGAGGAGAAGAAAGCCAAGGCCAAGGACGTGAAGCGCAAGGAAGCGGCAGTGCTCGCAGCGGAGCCCGACACCAAGCGGGGCAGAGATCAGCCCGAGTCATCCAAGAATAGCCGACTGTTCTGCGCCTTCCACAACCTGAACACTCACAACACCAGTGACTGTCAAGCGCTCAGAGCCATACGAGAAGGACGCTTCGGTCGACGCCCTAAGCGCAGCGACCGGGGCTACGGCCGTGGAGGAGGACGTGGCGACGGACGCTGGGACGACCGTGGCCCGCGCCAGGAGTGGCGCGACAGGCCTCATGAGGACCGCTGGCAGGACCATCCTCGCAAGGGGGCCTGGAGGGACCAGCCTCGTGAGGATCGCCCCCAAAGCAACGCCGGTCTTCCCCCACTGCCGCCACCAAGAAGGAGTGACGACCACCATCAGGACGAGGGGGCTGGGGGCTTCCAGGAGCCGCGTGCAATCGCCTGCATCTTGGGCGGCGCCTAGGCCCCAGCCTCTCAGCGCATCTTCAAACAGTTCGCTCGCGAGGTGAACGCGGTGCTCCCCAAGCTCCAGGCCACGCGCCCGCTCAAGTGGTCCCAATGCGCCATCACTTTCAACTCGGCAGATCAGCTCAAGTGCGCGGCCACCGCTGGCGCCCTCCCGATGTTGTGCTCCCCACTCATCAGCAATGTGCAGGTTACCAAGACCCTCATCGACGGCGGCGCAGGGCTCAACGTCCTGTCCGTCGACACGTTCGACAACCTCCAAGTGCCGTATGAGCAGTTCCACCACACCGATAGGGCAGGTCCGCCTGCCTGTCACCTTCGGAGAGCGCAAGAACTACCGCACCGAGCTCATCGACTTCGACGTCGCGCACATTCGCCTGCCGTACAATGCCATCCTCGGGTATCCGGCCCTGGCCAAGTTCATGGCAGTCACCCATCACGGCTACAACGTCCTCAAGATGCCAGGAAGCGGAGGAATCATCACGGTCCCATGTGAAGAGAGAGACGCGGTGTGCTCCCTCGAGCGCACCTTCCAAGCTGCAGCAATCAACGATCCCGATAGCAGAAGCAAGGGCCCTTCGGAGGCCATCCCCAAGAAGAAGCAGCTGCGCCGCGCAGGACCTCATGAGGATGGCGTCGCGGCAGGAGCCTCATCAGGATCAGCGTCCGTCCCAGGGGCGCCTCCCTCCATCGCATAGGAAGACGCGCCCAGTGCCCTCCTCGGGCAGGGCTCGGGGGCTCTCTTCTGGAGGGCCTCAGACCTTGCCAACCTCACGAGGGAGGCGCTTGGGCACCACTTGGAGGCGTGCTTCGTGGCACGTGTCCCTCAGGAGAGCACAGGGCAAGGAGTGCCCACCACTCAGGAGTTCATCACCAAGACCACTCAGGAGCTGCAAGACGCAAGAGCCATGCCCGGCGACGGCCGCTCACGAGGTGCAGCTCCCCATCCAGGCGAGGATGCTGGGCTGCGTGTCTGCATCGACGTCCCAGGGCTCAACATGGCCGCATCTCAGGAGCGCTTCTGGCCTTCGTGTGTGGGCTGCTGCGAGGGCCCGCCACACAGCTACGTTCGCATGCCCTTCGGCTTGCCGAGCGTGGCGTCAGCCTATCAGCGCAGCATGCGGCGTGTGTTGGCGGCTCAGGAGGCCAGGTACCATGCTGTCCTGGAAGAGATGGAGACGGTCTTTAGGGAACCTCCCGAGCCCCAGAGCCTCCCGAGGCTCAGGGCCCCGGTGGCTCGTGATGAGCCACTCCTTCGACGCACGCCTTCAGCTGCACCAACTCTACTTCGTCTACAGAACCAGGTGACATCTTCCAAGCTCGTTTAGCTGGGAGTGCCCCTCGGGCTGCATTATTCCCAGGCCACATGGGTCCGTCCCTGTGGCATGTATCCCTTTTGCTTATGTCTTTAGCTTACCTTGCTGGGGGCGCCCCTCGGGCTGCATCTTCCCCAAGCCGCTCGGGCCGGACCCAGTGGCATGTATTTTCCTGCATTTACCCAAGTTAATCTGCTCTCCATGCTTAACCTGCCTACAGTCATCGCCTGCTCGATCGCCACCCGCCACGGGTTCGTTCATCCTATGCAATTCGCTTGCGTGTTAAAAGGGGGGCTCCTGAGCATCGCAACTCTGCAGCTCTTACTGGCTCTCCAGCCCTCACCCCCTGGCCTTGACCACGGCATTGCGACCTGGCATACCAGTGGCGGCTGAGCTTGCTTGAAGGCCGGGACCTGAGGATGTAGAGTGCTTGCACCTAACCGCCTTGCAGGAACACACAGTCACCAAGACTCAAGACCAGGTGCAACCCACCTTGAGGTAGGGCCTCGTGAGTCCCGTGCTGGCTCGCGAGTGCCCAGATACACCTCGCAGCCCTGCCGTGCAAGCCACATGTCAGGGCGGGGCTGTACATGCCCCGGGGGCTCCTCCCGGAGGGGCCCCCCATCACACGCACAAGTGGAAGCACCATGCTCTGCGCTGGCCGTCGACACTGCCGAGGAGCGGCTATGCCCGTGCACAAGCGGAAGCACTATGCTCCGCGCTGGTGATAAACAACTGAGGGCGGCCCCACGGTCGTACCAACCTCAGGGAGCCCAGAGCTCAGCGTCCAGCCTCACCGCAACGCCTCCCCTCGGGAGAGCCGCGCGAGGGGGCTGGGCACGGGGGCCGCTCTCGGGTCACACCCAAGCGCACGCCACCCAATCAGTCTCCCGGACTTGGGCGTCGCGCGCCCCTCCTGAGGCCTCGGCGAGGGCTGGTATGGAAATTGTTTGCACGTCAAGGGGGACTCGTGAGCATCGCGACTCAGGAGCCTAACTGGTCAGGTAGCCCCTCACTCCTTGGTCCGTCCTGGTCTTCGGTCGGCCCAATGGCGGTTGAGGTATGCACGGGGCCGGGCTCTGCCGACGCAGAACGCAAAGCAAATAGGAAGGAAATCGCAAAATCTCAAAGCAAATATTACAAACACATTGTCCTCATGATATCAAATGAAAAGTCTAAACGCCTCCACGAGGCCTAAAGCATGTTGCAGGAACGAAACGGGAGAATAGCCGCAGGTCACCCCTGGGTGCCGCCATCACCTGCGGAAGGTGCTAATTCGTGAGCGGCGTTGTCTTCACCTTCACCACCAGTTGCAGGATCGACGACATTGCCGGACAGAGGAGCGGAGACAAAGTCGCGGAACTTCTTCAGCAAGGCCTCCACTTGACCTTGTACGGCTGCGGCGGTGGCCTCGCATTGATCTTCAGCCACAGGCTCCAGTAGCTCGTCAAGGCAAGCGTTGGGGTCGCGAAGGTGCAAGTGGCTAAAAACGCGGGTCAATGCAGCTGAAGATAGGACGCGAGCCTCTGCCTCCGCCATAGGACCGACGCCGTCAATGACTTCACCAAGAGAGGAAGCAACCGGGCGGGGCCGTCCTCGTCGGTGGCCAGCGACTTCTCCAGGCCGTGCTCGTAGAGCGTCTTCAGTGCCTTGCGAGATCTCTTCTCGAGATCGGCGAAGGCCACACGGTCTTCGGCCAGGACTCGCGCCTTGGCATCAAGATTGGCTTCCCTCGCCCCCATCTTCCGCTCCAACTCTTCCAACCGGTTGCGCTCGACGGCCTGCGCCTTCCCCAACTCCGCCAGCTCAGCATCACGGTTCTTGACGGCATCCTCCCGGGCCTTCATCTCCTCCTCCTTCGCTTGGCGGCAGCATGCTTCTTCGGCGTGCTTGTCACGCAGGCTCTGCAACTCGCCCTCCAGCACTTGGCAGCGGTCACGGGCGGCCTTGGCGTCTTTCAGCGCCGTCTCATGATCGGCTGCAGCGCTGGCAGCACCTTGCTTCTCCTTCTCGGAAGCCGCAGCAGCCTAGCCCAGCGCCGCGCGAACCACCAGGTTGGAGTGAAAGCCAGCCAGAGGCCAGCTCCAGGCGCCCGGCCACCAGGCATGGGTCCGCGCCCAGGAGATCTGCCTGCAACTGGGTCATCTCCAAAAGAGCACGTTCTAGAACAGCAGCAGGAGCAGAAGAACCAAGGAGTGGAGGCGCAGCAGTGGGAGGAGGCGACTTCGTCACCAGGGCCTGGGAGATCGCGGGTTCCGGAGCAGCTGGGACCTCATCAGCCGCACCAGGCGCCGGCACTTCCGGAGCCAGCAGGGCCATAGGGGCTGATTCCACGTGGCGATGTTCCTCTTGGCCCCGCGAGGACGACTGGGCTGGGGAGGTGCGGGCGCTGCTACCTCCTTTCTCTGTGGAGGGAGGCATGGCCACCGCATCCTCCTTCCTCTTCTTCGCCGAAGACGTCGGCCTGATCAACCAAGGGCGAGCATTAGGAAATGACGAGTACAAACAGGGACAAGGCGAACCTTAAGACACTTACTGATCCACCGCAACATACTTCCGCTTGGGGAGCTTGAAGCCTGACAGCATCGGGACCTGAGGAGCAGGCGTTAGGGTTCCGGCGGCGGCAGGCGGCGCGGAAGCAGAGCCAGAGCCAGCCCCAGAAGGTGTCGGTACGGAGGCGGCATCGCGAGGCACCAGAAATGATCTACCCTTTGTCGGGATGAGGGGCTGCTCCCTCTCCTCCTGGCAAGCGTCGGCCTCGGCATCGTCAGGAAGAGCGCGGAGGATCTCGGCCTTGCTCAGAGGGGAAGTCTCCCCCACCTCTTCAAGAGTCTTCTCCGAGTCCACCTCCTCTTCCCCCTCCCCACGGGACTCGTCAAAGGACACCTCCACCGGTTTCGGCGCCGCAGGAGCCCCCGGGAGCGCCAGCGGCACCAGCCCGCGCGCGTCAAAGGTCGGCCTGGAGGCGACGAATTCCTCCCGGTCCCTGTGTTGGAAGAGGGGAACGAAGGCGCTTGGTGGGTACTCCTGGTTGTCCCCAACTATGAGGCACAGGACAATGGCCAATTCATCGTCAGGCAGGGCCCCCGGCCTCAGGCGGGTCTTGTTTCCCTCTTCTTCAAGCTCCCACAGGGGGCGTGCGCGCACCTGGAGCGGGGCAACTCGCAGCGTCAAGAACTCCCTCAGGAGCATGACCCCCGTCACCTTGGCCGCCCTCGCGTTGCCCGGCTTCAAGTCGGTCATCATCTGCCCAAACACTAACGATGCCCGCTCATCGGCAAGCTCTGCCTTGGGCCACCCCCGCTGGAAGAGGGCGCCACCGTAGGCAACACCAGACACGGATCGACGCGCTTGGCGTCCATCATGACCCATTTGGATCGAATGTTGTCGGCCCTCTTCCCGGAGCTCGAGATCGAGTTGGCCTTGCCGGATGCGACGAAGTTAGCGCATCTGGAGATGTGACCCTCGCTGACACGGAGGAAGAAGAAATGGCGCAGGAGCGCCACGGAAGGCATCACGCCCAGGTACGCCTCACAGTAGTAGGCGAAGATGGACAGGCGGAGGACAGAGTTGGGATGGAGATGCAACGCCTGCAGCCTGTAGTGGTCGAGGACTTCATAAAATAAATTGGAGAAGGGAGGAACCAACCCGACGGCAACACTGCTCGAGAAGAAGGGGAAGAAGGTGCTTTCCTCTGGCTCCAGCATGTCGGAGGCAAGCTGGAGCTCGGTCTCCCCCCACTCATTGCTCTCACCCGCCGTCAGCAGGCTCACGGAGGCAAGGCTCTTCTCCGTGACGGTGGGCGCCTCAAGGGCCGGCTCATACCAAGCCGGTGCTGAGGAAGTCCTGACTTTGCGCGGCGCCATGGATCGCAGATGCAGGATGAAATTGGAGCGGATTTGGAGGTAGCGGAGGGGAGGAGCAAGAAAGGGGATCTGGAGCGAGGCGAGGAAGAAGTAATGAAGGCCAGTACTACCTGCGCCAGCCTATTGTCAGGTCGAGCAGTTGCCGAGGCAGCGTGGGGAAGCAGAGACGCCCATGTCCAATCAACCGCCACGCGTCAACCGAGGCCGCATGCTTTTGGGCCCGCGGTGCTCCGTACTTGACCCTTGGCTTCGCCGCGAAGCCAAGCCCAAGCGCACCTTGGGCCCGGGGGCTACTGTCGGCGTTCTGGGAACGGGGGTCCCCAGACTTGCCTGCCTGCGGCCCGCGACGTGGCTAAGCCAGCAGGCAGTACGACCCATCTTCATCAAACAACGCATCCAAGACCCTCGCGAGGGGCCAAGCCTCGCGAGGCAGACGACGCAAGATCTCCTCAGGAGTGGCCTAGTCAGGCAGGCTCACGAGGAGCGGAGATATCAAGGCGGGGCGAAACTCACGAGGCTCTCGTGACGTGAGCCATGACGATCGACACCAGGCGGGCGCCAGGCGGGTGCCAGTGCGCGCCACGTCCTTGTTTCCTCTTTGGTGCTAAGGAAGCAAGCGCAGGCGAGGAGTCCCGAGGCATCAGGCAAAGGTTGCTATATTGGTGCAACGAGACCAAGACCAGGAGGACGGCAAGACGGAGGTCATGTGGAGCCCAAGACGACGTCACCACCAGAGCCTTTTGCAGGCAAAGACCACTTTTGTCAGGATGGCTTGTACTAGCTGTCCCCCTTCAAATTTTCCCGCCGTTGTTGGCTCCCTTCCCGCTCAATATTTGGGAAGAGGACCAGGGCCTATATAAGTAGAGCTAGCCACCACAGTAGGGGCATTGAGCAGTTCATCCAGCTCTCACCCGCTAAGACACCAAGCACAAGAACACCTCAACCTCAGGAGGCTGTTCTTCCCCCTGTACTGTTCATCATCAGCCCAAGAGGCAATCCACCACCACCACACTGGAGTATGGTATTACACCACAACGGTGGCCCGAACCAGTATAAATCTCGTGTCTTTCTGTGCCGTGAGTTCGCCCGCGAGATCTTAGCGAGCTAGGGCGTAGATCGGTAGGAGGGAAGACTTCGGGTGCACCCCAGTGTTCGAACCTTAAGGGTTTGCCGGAACCCCACATCTGACACTTCTCTCTGCATCTGACATACGCTCGTCAGCGCTCGGGGTGTGTATCTTTCCAGGATGTGGCCGCTATGGCCGGCTCGGGGATCGACTTTGAGATCTCGCCGGTCGTCGGAGGCTTCCGGAAGCGATGGGTGTATGTGGATGTTGGTGTGCGCAACACCTTGCTGCTGCTTTCGTGGATTCCGGCCGCCCCAAGCTCCGGCTGGGAGCATGCAAGGCTTGCCGACCAGCGGCTCGCTCATGTTTGGCACCGGCTGGCCAGGCTGAAGGGCCTTGGGGTGATGGCGCCTATGGTGGTGAAGGAGTTCATTCGGTGCCGCATTGCTCCGCTTCAGCATCACTCTTGGCCGATGTGGACCTATTCCAGTTGCAGGGACCGCATGAGGCTCCAAGTGCCGGCTCTTGCCCCTGAGGCGCGGCGCACGGCGCTCAAGCTCCTGACCGGTGACCCCACACCGGCGAGCCTGCTGGAAGAAGGTTGTCTTTTGTACTGTTGCTCGAACAAGGTGGAGTTCGCGAAGCAGATGCCCTCCTTTGATGAATGGGGGCCAAGCCCGACTGACCTTGAAGGGCCTCGCGAGAGCCCTGTCTTCGTGGCTCCCTTGCCTGTCGCCGACGCAGTGATCTCCCCGGAAGTGGGTGCAGGGGGGCGACCATCGCCGGCCGCTGGCGACGCGTCTGCTGAGGAACCGGCGCCACTCGGGGCTCCTGAAGGGTCGTCCCACGGGCCCATGGAGAGCCGTCTTGAGGAAGCGGCCGGAGGGGCGATGCAGCCCGACACTCCTGAGGCTGAAACCCCTGAGGCCCCGGCGGGTCGCCACGAGGCGGGGGCCGAGGTCTCCACGCAGTCCTGCACCCCTGAGGTCACCTCCTCGGGAGCTACTGCAGCCGCGCTCGTCACTGGTGGCCACGCCCATGGCTTCGGTCGGCTCCGAGCGAACTTCGACGCGCTCCGGAAGAGGAAGGGATCTCCAAGCTGCAGTGGTGATGCCTTCCGGCCATTGAAACAGAGGAAGTATATCGCCATAGATGAGTGAGTACCTTATCTATGTAATTTCTCGAGTGCTGCTTCCCCTCCTGACCGTAATTCCTCAGGGTCCCTTCTGCTAAGGTAGCGGAATCTCCCGAGAAGCAACCTTCTCCTGCCTCGAGTCCTCCACTGATCCCGAGCACCTCTAGCCGGCCTGCCGCACTCGGCGCAAGGTCGGCCGGAGAGGCGCACACGCCGGCCTGGCATCTCGACCCCGCGTTCTTGCCGTTCCTCCTTCGCGGTCCTGCCTGGGGTGCTGAAGGTGTGCCAAGGGCTCCTCCTCTGGTTATTGACCGCGGCTGGGTGACCTCGGCCCTGGCGTCTTCTTCACGCAACGAGCCTCCGCCTCTCCGGGCCCCTGCAGAGACCCGAAGGACAACTAGAAAGGGGCCGGCCTCCAGCCCCCTGCCGGGAGGAGGCGTGCCTCTTCGGACTTCTTCAGCAACTACCGGCGCGGAGGACGGACCTGGTCGTTCGTTCGAGCGGGGCGCGCAAGAGGGGCGCTGTCCGTCATGAGCTTTTCCGGGAGGCGATGGGTGCGCTGAGCTGGCTTGGGGAGGACCTTGTGGAGTTGACGCCCGCCTCGAAACCGAGGGCCTTCGGCCGGTGGACGAGTGGCATCAACTGAAGGTGGCCATCAACCACAGGCGCCTCCAGCGCGAGCACGCCAACGCGAAGGCCAAGGCATCCCTCGCAAACTCGCGCGAGGCCAGCGCCTGAGCCTTGGAGGAGGCCAGGGAGGCAGACCACCACCACGAGGTCGCCGAGAAGCGTAGGCAGGAGCTCTAGGCCCTGAATGCCTCCCTGGAGCAGCAAGTGGAGGCGCGTAGGGCTGCCTTGGCATCGACGAAGGGGCGCCATCCGACGAGGAGGAGATCTTGAGGCGCGAGGAAGCGGTGATGCTGGAGGCCACGGAGCGCAGCCTCGAGCTTGAGCGGTTGGAGACAAGGGAGCGTCAGGTTGCCCTAGCGGAAGATGCTGCCAGCGCGCGCGAGGCCAGGACCCAGGAGGAAGTTGATCGTAGGGTAGCCAAGGCTTACGCTGATCTAGCCAATATGTACGACCTGAAGCTGAAGTTCGTGGAAGCCGAAGCTGAGGGCAGGACCGCCACCCTCAGGTCAAGGTTGGATGGGGCGGAGCATCGCGAGAAGGCCGCCGCAGCTGCCTTGATCTCCGCGCAGGCCGAGTTGGCCTCCGCCCGTGATGAGCTGCTCCCGCTTCAGCAGTGGGTTACCGCCGCTGAGTCCATCGCGCAGCAGAGCAGGGAGGAGGCGATCCGCTGACAGACGTTGCAGTGCGAGCACACCCCCATGCTCCGGGACCTCAGAACGAGGGCCAACCAGGCGTTGGGCGCCATTTGTGATGAACATGCCCCTCATCCCCATGCAGAAGACTATGCCAGCCACCTCCGCTTCTTCACTGATGCTGTGACGCGCCTGGAGAACCGGCCTGAGAGGGCTCACGAGCTTGTCGAGGAGAAGAGCCGAGGCCTCCTCGGGTGCGCGTTTTCAGGCATCTCCAAAACATCAATCCTGACTTTGACTTTGACGCCGCCAACGCCCCGGTGCCCAAAGTCATCTGAGACAACCTAGCACGCTGGGTGGACGACAATGTGGATGCTCTGGTCAGGGCCTTCGCTTCTGATGATGACGCGGTGGTGGTCGTGGCGGATGAGGGCGGCGCGGTTGATGACGGTGAAGCTAGCGCCAGCGACAGCGCCAACAACATGTCTGGGAGTGATTCGGAAGATGCGGTGAGCGACATGTCCAGCTGAGCCCGCGCTCCTTTATCTTGAACTTGCATGCAAAAGCTTGGGGACGGCCCCTCACGATGTAAGAGCATTTTGGGGAGGGGGAGCCCCTCATGTAAACGGACTACCATTTTACTTCTTAGGCTAGGCTTGAAATGTGCTTTTGTGAGCTCACGAGCCCCTTGCGGGCTTGCTGCCGTAACTTACCTTAGTCCAGGCGGGCTTCAAACTAATTTGGCAGCTGCGGATGTGCATTTCTCCTGAGGAGAGTCCTTTGCGGGCTCGCGAGGTTTTGGTCTCCTGAGAGGCCTGCTAGTCCACCCGAGAGGGCCTCGCGAGAAGCGAGCGCCAGTCATGGCGGGGTGCGCGCGTAGTGCGTGCATGCCACGCTCGGCCCCCACTCGCGAGGTGCTCGGAAGGGGGGAGGTAGCAGACGCAATCTTCAAAACAAGGCACGAATACAGAAACTCACTAAATCAACATGAACAAGAAAAGGCACCCCCCCCCCCCCCCCCGCGATTGCCAATGAAAATACGACTTCAAATCCAAAATCAAAGGCTGCAAATTTGGGCTACAGAAAAGAGGTCAAAGCAAATGGCCGCGTCCGGCACCTAGCTAGTCTTCTTGTCTTCCACCAGCACGGAGCTAAGTGCTATCACTGGTTGTGAGCATAGTCATTGGGGGACAGTGTCGACGGCTAGCGCGGAGCATGGTGCTTCCACTAGGACGTGGGCGGGAGCCCCCGAGGCCCGAGGGCTGTACTCCGGAGACTCCGGGGCGTGTACAGCCCCACTCATTATTACATGAGAGTGTCACGAGCGGAGACCATCATAGGCATGAGCCTTACTTCATATTGCCAGACGAGGGCCCTGCCGTGCGCCACCCCTGGCCACCATTGGGGTGTCCGGAAACCAGGACGAGGCCAAGGGGCAAGGGGGACGCTAGCGGCGCCCCTGGCGACCACGGGCCCTCTGCCGGGGGGGGGGGGGGGAGGGCTCACCAGTGCTTCCCTCGGCAGAGGACCTACCTTCGCACGGCGCCTTGCTCCATGCAGCGCGGGGGAGGCTGTGGCTCCGAGCCCCCCGCGCGTAGCCCCCAGCGTTCCGCTCCGGCCAGGGCCGGAACCACCACCCTTGGGTCCCCGGCTACCGTCGCGGTCTTGTCCACCTGCAGCCCATGGTTAGTGCACGCCTGCTCCCGTGATACCTGCTGTACCCCGTCGTTGTCGCTCAAGGGGTCGGCGGAGCCTTCGGGCGCCTCATGGAAAGCTCCTGCTTCAAGCGTTCCCCCGTGCCATCGTGGCCCGAGGAACGTGCCAGGGCCCTCCCGAGCGCGTACTCCAGGTTCACCATGCGGGGCACATAGGCATCGACGATCGCCCCACCAGGGCCACCACCTGAGTGCCCCGCCCCTGGAGCTTCCAGCCGCGACACCCGGCCTTGGCGGCTGCCGGGTTGCACTCTAGCGCGCCCTTGCAGGGGGCTGCCAGCGCTTGCTCCTGCCCGTAATGAAGTTGCAGCGGTTGGACGGGCGGCACCAGTGCCCATGTTGGTGTCGTCGGGTTCCTCCATAGCCCCAGGGGGTGCGCGAGCTTGCCGGGGCCTCGCACGCGCCTCAGCTACAACCTGAGGCGTGGACAAGGAGCAGAAAGGCGGCGCGCCCCTACAGGCACAGTCCAACAGTTTGGCGACGCGTTCCAGCAACGCGTCGCGGCCGCTCTCGGCCAGCCTGCACCGTAACAGCTCCCGTGCCACAATGAGCGTGGCCCGCATGTTCGCCTGCTCCCATCGGGTGTGCGGTGCCGTCTTCGCGGCGTACGTTGAAGACCGCGCGGCGGCCGCGCGCGCCGTGGTGCGAGGCAGAAGTTGCGGGTCCACGCCACCCGCGGCTGGTGGCGTTAAGCGGTGTGCGGGCCGCCTGCAGCACGGAGTTGAGGTCTTCCAGAGCGGACGGCGGTGCTCGAGCGGGCCAGGCCGCCCAACGGTTGGCTTGGGTACTCAGATCATCAGCCATTGGAGCTGCGGAGCGACGGCGAGTTGGTCCGGTGGAGAAGAAGCTTCGGCGCACCCCTACCTGGTGCGCCAAATGTCGGATTACGGGTTCCGGCAAACCCTTGAGGTTCGAACACTGGGGTGCGCACGAAGATCTCTCTCCCCTAGCTCACACTCTTGCAACGATCTCAAAGCCAAGCTCGCTGAACCCAAAGAACAAGGAACACAAGAGTTTATACTGGTTCGGGCCACCGATGTGGTGTAATACCCTACTCTAGTGTGGTGTGGTGGATTGCCTTGTAGGCTGGGGATGAACAAGTATAAGGGAAGAACAGCCTCCGGAGGAGAGCTATTCTTAAGCTCGAGGAGCTTGTGTGTGTGAGGATGGTCAGAATGATCCATCCCAGATGAGTCTCTGGTGAGTTCCCAGATCCATCATCCCTTCCTATGGTGGTGGCAAGTCCTATTTATAGAGGCCCTGGTCCTCTTCCAAAATGTTTAGGCGGGAAGGGATCCCACAACGGCCAATTTGAAGGGGGACAGCTAGTACAAGCTATCCTGACAAAAGGTGGTCTTCGCCTGCCAAAGGCTCAGGTGGTGACGCTGTCGTGGGCTCCGTGATGACCTCCGTCCTGCTGGCCTTGGTCTCGTTGCGCCGATATGGAAACCTTTGCCTGATGCCTCAGGACTCCTCGCCTGCACCTGCCCCTTTAGCACCAAAGAGGAAACCAGTACTCTGCGCCCGCTGGCGCCCGCCTGGCCTTGGTCGTCATGGCTCACGTCATGGGAACCTCGTGCCCCTCGCCTTGATCTCTCCACTCCTCGCGAGCCAGCCTAGTGAGGCTGCCCCTGAGGAGGTCTTGTGTCATCCGCCTCGCGAGGCTTGGCCCTTCGCGAGGGTCTTGTGCGTTTGCTAATGAAGATGGGCCATACCAGGCCGTTAGAGAAGCCACGCCCTCGGCTCCAGGCAGGAAAGTCCGGGTACCCCCGTTCCCAGGACGCCGACAGCCGCCGCCCCTGCGCAGCCTCGTTCTGAGCCGCCGGCCACCACTGACGCCTCCACCCGCCATAGCCTCACCTCAAACGCCTGCAGCCTCCGCTGAGGCCTGCGACCTCACCTCGAGCGCCTACTGCTAATATGTCTCCAACATATCTATAATTTATGAAGTATTCATGCCATGTTTACAACAATTTTATATGGTTTTGGTATGATTTTATTAGAACTAACCCGGACTAACACTGTTTTCAGCATAACTACCATGGTGTCGTTTCTTGTGCAGAAATAAAAGTTCTCGGAATAGGCTGAATGTCACGCCCAATATGCGATCCTATCCGAGAGGAACTCGAAGGTCCCACCAAGGATAGAGCCGCATATTGAAGATGCTTTTGCAAGGTGGATATCATTACATCGTACCATTACGTAATAGCTGGGGATACATACAAAGGCATACAAATGCCACATGAATACATCAAACATCATACATAAGGGAAACATCCGACTACGGATGAGAACACAAACAAAAACTCAAACGACATCCACCCTGCTAGCCCAGGCTACCGGCCAGGAACCTGTCCCAAGGTCGACGAAGAAGAAGAAGAAGAAGAACTCCAAAACAAGTAAACATCGCTCTCACGTCATGATCATCGCATAACCTGCAACTGTTGTTGTAGTAATCGGTGAGCGACAAGGACTCAGCAATCCCATTACCATGGGTATCAACACTAGCAAAGCTTAATGGGTATGGAATGGATGGTGAGGTTGCAGCAAGCGACTAAGCATGTATGGTGGCTAACTTACGAATACGAGAATATGATGAGAAACTATGCAACGGTCGCAAACTAGTAATGATCAAGAAGTGATCCTGAACTACTTACGTTCAAACATAACCCAACCGTGTTCTCTTCCCGAACCTCGTCAAAAAGAGACAACCACAGTTACACACACGGTTGGTGTATTTTAATCCGGATCTGGTGTCAAGTTCTCTACAATAGGATATTAAAAATTCCCATCTGCCACATAACCACGGGCATGGCTTTCGAAAGATCAAACCTTGCAGGGGTGTCCCAACTTAGTCCATCAGAAACTCTCACGATCAACGGAGGAAAATCCTCCTGCCCGAACAACCCGATCAAACTCGGAATCTCGGTTCACAAGACATTTCGGCAATGGTAAAACAAAATGAGCAAGACCGCCCGAAGTACCGACAATCCTGATAGGAGTCGCATGTATCTCGTTCTCAGGGCACACCGGATGGGCCAGACGTTGGGTTGGCTGAGACCCTGGTTGCCCAGGGGGCGCCGGACATTGCCCGGTTTGGACCAACACTCATGAGGAGCACTGGCCCAGGGTTGTTATTTAATTATCATCGGGGCCCGGGAAGTCCCTATGCAAGTTTTAGTTGTTATTAAGCAAATGGTAAAAGCAATGTTGGGCCTTGCTGGAAGAGTTTTATTCAAAGCGAACTGTCAAGGGGGGCCCATAAACCCCGGCCGTGTTAGGAATGCAAACTCAAGGAACATAACACCGGTATGACGGAAACTAGGGCGGCAAGAGTGGAACAAAACACCAGGCAAAAGGTCGAGCCTTCCACCCTTTACCAAGTATATAAATGCATTAATTAAATAAGAGATATTGTGATATCCCATGATATCCATGTCCGAAACATGGAACAACCTGCAACTACACCTGCAACTAGCAACTCTATAAGAGGGGCTGAGCAAAGCGGTAACATAGCTAAACAACGATTTGCTGGGATGGTGAAAAGGTTAGAGGCTGTTTCATGGCATATTGGGAGGCTTGATAAACAAGTAGGTAGCGCGACATAGCAATAGCATCGAGACAACTAGCATAGCAAAGATAGTAGTGAGATCCAAGGTGATGGTCATCTTTCCTGAAATCCTGCTAGGAATGAGACCGAATCCATGAAGTAGACGAACCAACGTAGTCGAACGGATCCTCACAGTCGACAATGTAACCGGAACTATTGAGAAGAACCACAACCGGAAAGAAGCAACAACATGGTAAACAACCATCACATAAACATGGCATGATGCGCAACCAAGCATGATGCATGTCCATTTTAATACGACATGGCATGGCAAAGTGCAACAAACAAGTCTACAAATTAAGTGGAGCTCAATATGCAACAAGTTGCATATTGACGAAACACTACATTCAATTACTTAGTTCGCTCTCGTTTATGTACCCAACAATATTAAATGTTGTTAAACATGGCAAGAGGTGAGGCATAAGTAAACTAACTATTTAGGCAAGTTTAAGTGAGGCCGGAAACAACAAACAACAATTCCGGAAAATCCTCATGTTCATATTTTGGATTTGCTACTGTTCTGCCCTATACGCAATTTTAGAGTTGTTGAACATGAAAAGTAAGTGCATCATGTTAATCTATGCATTTTCTAGACTATTTACACATAAAGTTTATTTAATTCGGAGCTACGGTTATTTAGTTATGAATTAAACCATTTTAACATGCTATTTATGCAAATTAAAGTAAACAACAATTTTAAACATTTTAAACATGGATGAGAGTTGCATATTATGAAAGTACGTGAAATTCTAAGCATTTTACATATTTAAATCATTTTAATCCGATGCACGGTTTTTGAGTTATTAAATGCACAAACATGGAGGGTTTTTCTGTAAAACTGTAAATCTCTGGATAATAGACAAATTCGCACGCAGGAAAAAAACATGCACTGGGCTGAATCTGGCTGGCCCAACAGAAGGGAAAAAATGAGGCGGTAGGGGTGGCCTCACCATGGGCCTCGGCCCGGTCGATGCAGAGGCTGGAGGAGGCCGGTTCCTGGGCTGCTAGGCACGTAGCTGGACCGAGCGAGATGTGGAGGCACGGTCAAGCGAGGCAGGACCAGGCGCGGGTCAACGCAGGGGCGGTGCGCTCGTCCTCCTGCTCGAAGCAGAGGATGCAGGGGTGACGGTCGCGGTGCAGAGGGCCATGGAAGAGCACACGAATGCGAGGGGGCGAGGCAACTAATGTCGGCTAGGACTACGTCGGTATTTCCCCAAAGAGGAAGGGATGATGCAGCACATCGACGGTAGGTATTTCCCTCAGTGATGAAACCAAGGTTATTGAACCAGTAGGAGAACCAAGCAACACAACGTAAACAACCCCTGCACACAAATAACAACCACTCGAAACCCGACGTGTTAAAGGGGTTGTCAATCCCTTTTGGGTAATGGCGCCAGAAATTGGTGCGTGGACGGAAGAAAGTTGTAATAGATTGAATAAATAGATCGCAAATAAAATAAAGTGCAGCAAAGTATTTTTGTATTTTTGGATTAATAGATCTCAAAATAAATGCAAAGGAAAAGTAGATCGCAAAAGCAAATATATGAGAAAGAGACCTGGGGGTCGTAGGTTTCACTAGTGGCTTCTCTCGAGAAAAATAGCAAACGGTGGGTGTCGGGGATATACCCCGCGGTATGACTCGGCCGAAATTATAACCCGGCTGGGACTTGGTAAACTGTTAGAGAGTTAAAGACACACGGTTAAGGCAGACAGTTAAGACAGATGGTTAAGACAGATGGTAAAGCGGCAGGTGGTAAACCGGCGGACAGTTAAACCGGGTGGTAAACCGGCAGACAGTTAAGCCAGGTGGTAAACCGGCAGACAGTTAAACCAGATGGTAAACCAGCAGACAGTTAAACCAGATCATAAACCAGCATACAGTCATAACCCAGCAAACAGAGTCGCCTGGGGTTAATAAGCCCGAGACGTTAAGAAGCCCATGAAGAGAAGCCCGTGAGGAGAAGTCAGAATAGTTTAAGTCTTAATCCGAGTTGGACTCTACATGTAACCCGCCCCTTCAACTTATATAAGGAGGCGCATGGCACCCCAAGAGGGGAGAAATAATCTTAAGGTTAGACACAACTAGGAGAGCCGGTTTACGGCGACTCCCTCGTGATGATAATGAGACCTAGACACAAACAACATGTAGGGTTATTACCGGATGATGTTTCCCGCGGCCTGAAGCTGCCTAAACATTTGTCTTGTGTTGTGTCTCTCGATTCCGATCAACCCCTCTCAAGCTACCACATAGATGTGTTGGCCTCACGACTAAGTCCTCACACTAGGACATCTATCGTGACTATTCCACAATAGTTGGCACCCACCATGGGGCTCACGCATGGTGGTGTTGAGTTTTTGGAGGGATCTTCGCTAAGGTGTCGAGAAGCTCGTGATTTGTCAGATGTAAAAGAGCTGGCAAAATTCATTGTTTGTGATCGAAATTGTGTTTAGCTTTGGAGCTGATAGTACAAGGATCAAAAGAAATTAAGGTGGCATGGAATACGGCGCCGCCGCTGCCACGGATCGAAGACGTGCAAGAGACCAATCGGCGCAAGGATCATATCAGGTAGGCCGACAAGAAGAAATTTCGCAGCAAATGTGTGTTTGGCGAGCAGTCAAATCGCCGAGTCAAGGTTGCCAAAAAAATTCCGCTACAATATCAACTTGTACGGCGGTCGTATCCGACTGCTACTGCATCTCCCCTGGTCCAATGATTAAGTCCCGAGGCCGCGAGAGGCTCAATCAGCCAAGGTACCACGTTTGTGTTGTTTCTCTCCACGTCATTTAGTAATCGATAGCAAAAGCAGAGAGCCACGACAGGCAGTGCCTTCTGCATGCAAGGACGGAAGTTCATACATTGTTTAAAAAAAGGGAGAGGGGTCATCCAGGGGCCACGACCCGGAAACGAAGAGGGCAGCGACCCAGACTCCTCGACGGTCTGTGCCTCGCCTCTGCCCAGGATTCGAGCTGTTTGCTATTTCTGTCCGGACCTGCCGGCGCGCCTCTGCCGCGTCGTCCGTCAATGAGCCGTCACTGGCGCGCCTCCGCCTTCGTGACCCTGTTTAAATCCGTTGATCCACCGCCAAGTCGCTGTGGCCGGGCCTCACTGACTTTGCAAGCCGGCTTGGACGAGCCCGGCCACAGCTATCGCCATCTCCGCCTCATTATCAGAACGGGCCACGAGTCACTTCCAAGTCAACCCTGCGCAAACTCTGCCCTCAAACCACCTCTGCGTCGAGCTGTCCTGACTAAGTCGCCAAGACTGTCGAGCCTCCGCTTCTCCTTCTGTGGCGAGTCGTACTCTATCGCGCCAAGCTGGTTTACACCGCCACAATAGGCTGCCTCGTGCGCTGTGGCCCCGTTGCCTCCGGGTCAGTCCTCGAGCTGCTGTGGCCTCCACTGCTGCGCCCGAAAGGTGTTCCGCTGAGCCATCGGCGTCTCGTTTGGCCGCCACGAACAGCGCCTTCTCAACCCGCCTCCTCGCGTCGGATTTCCGTCTCGCTGGTGAACCGCCGGCCGCCTCCGCTGGAGTCGATGGAACCACCGCTTTGCCTACTCGCTCTGCCAGATTGGCCTAGGGCAATGGCAGATGTGGCCTCGCCTGTGACTCGCCTCGCCGGTTTGCTTCTTCTGTCGCCAACCACCAAGCCGCCGTCGTCGCCGGCTGCAGTCATGCTTAAACCACCAAGCCGTCGTCGCCGCCGGCTGCAGTCATGCTTAAACCACCAAGCCGTCGTCGCCGCCGGCTGCAGTCGTGCTTAAACCGCCTCCGCTGTCTTAAACCGCCACGGCCCCGAGCGGCTTCAACTACTCCGTCAGGTCGAGCCGCCGCGAGTCACCGACTGCCTCGGGGTTTGCCCGCGCCGTCCATGGTCGCGGAGAGGCGCCGCTGTGGAGCCGCCCGACGTTTCATGCATCCACTGGCGGGTCAGTGGCCGCACCCTGAGCCGCCGCGTTCGTCTTCGAACCGCCACTGTGGAGTAACCCACCTTGCCACTCCTCCATGAGTCGCCCCGTTTTAGCACTCCTCGACGCTGCCTCCGTTGACCCGCCGGTTCACCTCGCCTCTAGACCGCAGTTTCCATCCGCCATGGCCACGACCGTCGCCTCCATTGCTGAGCACCCGCACCTCTACTCTAAACCGCCGCTACCTTATAGCACATTGAGCGTCGTTTCACTGCGCCTCACATTGTGCTGAGCCGATGTGCTGTTTCAAACCGCTGGCCGCCTCCGCTGCTCATCCCCGCCGCTGTGGCTTTAAGACGGCGTGGCCGAGTCACCACCTGGCCCGTGTTTTTCCTCCTCGAGCTGCCCCGACGGTGTGATTCATCGCCTCCCTTTTAAGCCACCGCCGGTTTCTGCCTTTGCGGTTTCAACCCGCTGTTTCCGCAGCCTACCTGGCCGGTCTTGCCATTTCTTATGCAGCGCCTCAAGTCGCCGCCACATCCAAATTGCCATGAGCCGAGCCGGCTGTCACGCGACATCACCTCGCCTCCGCTTTAAGCCTTCTGCCGGGTCACCATGACCGTGGCCTCGCCGTCGCCGTGGCACGCCAAGCCGCCACGGCCCCTGGCAGTTTCAAGTCGCCATCGGTGTTGCCTGCTCTCCGATCCCTATGACCGCCTAGGCGTCCTCGCAAGTCAGCGATGCAAGCTACCCTGAGCCTGCATGTTTCCTGGCCCTGGCCCCGCCTTGTTTCTGCCTTATCTACAAGTGGTACACGGGCGGCGTATTTTGGGTATGGGATACAGAGGGCGAAAGAAATAAGTCAATTGACGGGCTGGCTGGGCAGAGGCCTGAGGGGATAAAGCGCAACCGCATTGAAAAGTTATCTACGGATGCTAATTACGGTTTATCGATCGTCCAAACAAAACAGGTGATATTTATCTAAATTTATCTTATTAGCATATATTGTTTTTGTCAAAGAACAATTACTTGGTCTATGATATTTTTTCGTAGGACCATTATTCATTACAAATGTGTCGTGAAGGGGTGTGCGGCAATATTATTTTTACACTAGTGCGTTCGTGCCGTACTGATGGATGGGTACATGCGCAAGTTGCTGCCCCAGCTACAATACGATGCGTCTAACTTGCCCGTCCGCACGGTTTACCGCGCCGCTTCACCGTGGTGATCATCGACTCCGCGGTGGATAATCTCTGGCCTGACATATCAGGTGAAGTCCATCCAATATATTTTTATATTACATATTGCTTTCTTTAAAAAAGCAATTACTCTAGCTTGTAAGTTCTTTAATGTAGGACAAGTTGTCTATTGCAAAAGGGATTATTATATCAATGAGCTGTTGAATGACTCATACCGGTTTATGTCACGGTCAAATATGGAGAATCTCAAGCCAACTCCTCAAGTCGCCTTGAGACTTGGGGGCTACGATGACATGACTCAATAAATGACTGATAGTTTAAAGCAAGTCAAGAACTCCGGGTCAGTGGAGGGAAGATAACCCGGTCCCGGAGGCTGCTGTTATATTGATGAAAATTTAAAGGTTGTCAGAAAATTTCCGGCTCAAAATGAAGATTCCGGTTTAAAATCCGGTTCAAGGGAAATCTGTCTCCCGCAAAGCTTTGAAGCTCTCAATATCCGGTTTAAAACTCCGGTTGAAAAAAGAAATTCATCTCTCGCAAGTTCGAGTTCTCAGAAAAGTTAAAGGTTGCCAAAGAGAACTTGCTGCCATGATGCGCAATTCAAATATGGGTATCCTGCCTTATGGGCTTATCTTATTATGGTCACTTGGGGGGCTTCCTACTCATTGAGCGAAGCTATGATTACCCTTTGATCAGGCTTATACGCCATTCTTACAGAAACACTTGCTAGCTTGTTACCCGGGTTAAAGGACCAAAGAGAGTCTGTTGCAAAAGCACAACTCAAACATAGGTGCCCATTGAGCACAGCTCAAAAATATTGCTTGGGGGCTCTTTGTTCTAAAGGACAAAGAGTTTTTATGACCCTTGTAATAGGCTTAAAAGCCAGGCTTGGAAGCCAGGTGTATTCACCTAAAACCCCGGGTTATCCTGCCTTTTTAAGTCTGCCACTCCGCCCAGGTAATCCTGGAATGACCCGCCATACGTTTGACAAGTCAATCTTATCCAGACCCTGAACTTGTCAAAGTTAAAACGACGACTGGTTATGTGAGGTCCGTCTTATAAGGTTTGTATAAAGGTTTAACTCAGTGGCTGTGCAGCCCGTGAAAGCACTTGAGATTTAGGCTTGGCGGCCTATGAAAGCCTTGTTGTTTCTGATTTATTATTTCTATTTGAACATTTTTGGGTTCATCTTTGTACCATATTGACATATGGTTTTCACAATTCAGGCCAAGTAGCCTTAACTATACGACTCATAATTGAGCATATTGGGTAAATAACCCGCCCTGATTGCAGACTATAAGTTGCCAGGATATCTTTGCCTTGAGCAATCAAAATCATGATATTGCATGCCTACGGGTCAATACCCACGACGGATTATATTATTCAAATCTTGAATAGCCAACATGGTTGGATTTTTATTATGGTTATCAATAATCAGTATTATGATTGAGGGTTTCAAAGTCGCTTTAGCGCAATGGCTATTATTTTATAAATGGATATCATTTATTCTACAATGGAAGGAATAGTCCCGAGTCGCTGCAGGCTTACGACCCGACACTTGGGGGCTACATTATTCAAGTTGAGATTACATCAAATATGCAAGTCCCATGTCACTGCCAGCATGCACCATGGCACTTGGGGGCTAATGCAAGGTCATTTCTTACTTGCCTTATAGAAGACCCGACTCGTCACATCGTAATGAGCCGGCCCTTGGGGGCTACCAATTGCTCCTATAAAAAATTCAAGGTACACAAGTCTTAATCCGTTATATTGAAAGGTCTACTACCCAGTTGGTAAAATACAAGGCTCTTAACCTTGTGGACGTGGGTTCGAGCCCCATGGTGAGGGTTACATCATATGATATTATTTTCAATGAAGTATATATAAAGTCCCTGTTCATTATTGCTTAATGACCCGGCCCTTGGGGGCTACACTGGTTGAAGTTTTTATGGGCATCAGGAAATTACAAGTCCCAGGTTGCTGCAAGCATACAACCCGGCACTTGGGGGCTACATATGTGGAATATTCAGTTTGACTAGTGACTGAGATGAACAAATCGGGTTTCTTCAAGGTTGTGATATTTATATTGAAGCAAGTCTTAAGCTGTTGCTACGCTGCCTTCTTGACTTGGGGGCTACAAGTGATAGGCATATAAGAGGTATATTTTCAAGCTTGATGTTAACTACAGTTATGACCCTGTGTCATCAATATTTACAAGCCGACAATTTTGGCAATGATAAACCGGCAAGTTTTACATCTTCAAGCCGGCTGAAGAATCAGAGGAGTATTTCAAAGACCAATATTTTTTAAGCATTGGGAGCTGAGTCAAATGAATTATTCTTCACAATTTTTCTCTGAGAGAAACCAACGTGAGCAAATTGATTATGAAGCTGGCTTATTGACCCGGATTTTCTAGAAGAAGGAAATGACAAGGAATTAAGGATGATTAGGTGCCGGCTTAAAAAAGTTCTTAAACCGGAGCATAATCTGTCAAAATTGTTCTTGTGTTTGTTTTTACAGGATCAGTTTAACATGGATAAATCCAAATTAAACTGGGGGCTAATGTCGGGGATATACCCCGCGGTATGATCCGGCCGGAATTATAACCCGGCTGGGACTTGGTAAACCGGCAGAGAGTTAAAGACAGACGGTTAAGGCAGACAGTTAAGACAGATGGTAAACTGGCAGGTGGTAAACCGGCAGACAGTTAAACCAGGTGGTAAACCGGCAGTCAGTTAAACCAAATGGTAAACCGGCAGATAGTTAAACCAGATCATAAACCGGCGTACAATCATATACCAGCAAACAGAGTCGCCTGGGGTTAATAAGTCCGGGACGTTAAGAAGCCCATGAAGAGAAGCCCGTGAGGAGAAGTCAGAATAGTTTAAGTCTTAATCCGAGTTGGACTCTACATGTAACCCGCCCCTTCAACTTATATAAGGAGGGGCAGGGCACCCCAAGAGGGGAGAAATAATCTTAAGATTAGACACAACTAGGAGAGCCGGTTTACGGCGACTCCCTCGTGATGATAATGAGACCTAGCCACAAACAACATGTAGGGTTATTACCGGATGATGTTTCCCGGGGCTCGAAGCTGTCTAAACCTTTGTCTTGTGTTGCGTCTCTCGATTCCGGTCAACCCCTCTCAAGCTACCACATAGATGCGTTGGCCTCACGACTAAGTCCTCACACTAGGACATCTGCCGTGACTATTCCACGACAGTGGGTAAACAAATTACTATTGGGAAATTGATAGAACTTCAAATAATCATGATGATATCCAGGCAATGATCGTTATATAGGCATCACGTCCAAGATTAGTAGAATGGCTCCTGCCTGCATCTACTATTATTACTCCACACATCGACCGCTATCCAGCATGCATCTACTGTATTAAGTTCATGGAGAAATGGAGTAATGCAATAAGAACGATGACATGATGTAGACAAGATCTATCTATGTAGATATAGACCCCATCATTTTATCCTTAGTAGCAACGATACATACGTGTCGGTTCCCCTTCTGTCACTGGGATCGAGCACCGTAAGATCGAACCCGCTACAAAGCACCTCTTCCCATTGCAAGATAAATAGACCAAGTTGGCCAAACAAAACCCAAATATCGGAGAAGAAATACGAGGCTATAAGAGGTCATGCATAAAAGAGATCATAGAAACTCAAATACTTTCATGGATATAAAAAGATATAACTGATCATAAACTCAAAGTTCATCAGATCCCAACAAACACACCGCAAAAAGAGTTACATCATATGGATCTCCAAGAGACCATTGCATTGAGAATTCAGCGAGAGAGATGAAGCCATCTAGCTACTAACTACGGACCCGAAGGTCTACAAAGAACTACTCACGCATCATCGGAGGGGCACAAATGGAGGTGGCGAACCCCATCCGAGATGGTGTCTAGATTGGATCTGGTGGTTCTGGACTCTGCGGCGGCTGGATCAATATTTCGTCGACCCCTCTTGGGTTTTGGGAATATTGGGGTATTAATAGAGCAAAGAGGTGGTCCGGGGGGCACCCGAGGTGGGCACAACCCACCAGGGCACGCCTGGGCCTCCTGGCACGCCCTGGTGGGTTATGCTCTCCTCGGAGCACCCCCCCCCCCCCAGCCGCAGCCAGGGCCCGTTAGGTGTCTTGTGGTCCAAAAAAATTCTCTGTGAAGTTTTGTTGCATTTGGACTCCATTTGGTATTGATTTCCTGTGATGTAAAAAACATGCAGAAAACAGCAACTGGCACTTGGCACTATGTCAATAGGTTAGTACCAAATAATGAAATAAATGATTATAAAACATACAAGATTGATAATATAACATCATGGAACAATAAGAAATTATAGATACGTTGGAGACGTATCAGCAACTGGCGAGAGGGCTTGATCTACAGCGAATCCGGTCGGAGATGGAGGGTTCGAGGAGGAGGTCGCCGGAGTCCTGAACATCAAGAGGGAGAGAGACGTGAGAAGAGAGCAACCGCGAGAGGAGGAAGACGGAGGAGGTGTTGCTGTTGTGGCTCATCGGCGGGAGGACTGCGAGGATGATGCAAGGCGGCGGGGTCGAGTAAATCCTGCGAGGAAGTCAGAACTGGTCGAGGACGACGATGTCCGGGAGCGGGAGGCGAGGATGGCTGATGCAAACTTCTCAGGGGCTCCCTGTTGCACAAACAGAGAGAGCAGGTGAGAGAGGGAGGAGGGAAGGAAGAAGAAAGGGAGATGCAGGGGCGCGGGCGATGAAGGCCGGCGTTCGGGACTGTTGCTGCTGTTTGGGTGGCCGGCGACCATCGGTGCGAGGTGGGGCATGGAGGAGCTCCTTTCCTCCAGATCGAACATGGAGGAGGAGGCAGCGGGGCGCTGGTCTCCAGCGAGGCCGGTCGTAGACGGTGGCCTCAGGCAGGGGAGCTCGGTCTCCTGGATTGAGAGGGGGGCGCGAGAAGGATGGACCCAAAGGGATGCACTCATTGGGTGGCGGCGGAAATCAAGGAGATGGTCGGATGCTACTGGTTGGCTGGATCGGATCTGGGAGGATTCCGAGAGAGAAGGGAGTTGGTCGGGTGGCGGCGGAAGGAATGGGATGGATGGGATGGCTCCTCGAATTAGGGTTAGGCGTCTATTTATAGGAAGGGTTAGCTTAGGGGCTACTCGGTCCCTCCGATCATAATCGGGCGGACGAGAATAAATAGCTTAGGGGAGTCCAACAAAGAACCGAATATATTTTACGGATGTTTGGGGATGATCCGGACCCATCGGTCACGACTGCCCGGGTCGGGTTCGGAACAACTTTCGGATGCGCGCGAGGGGTTTGACAAAAGGCCATGGAGACAAGGGGGTTTGACGGGCTCAGAGAAGAGAGTGGTCCGGTTGATCTGAGAGGAGGTCAACAGAGACAAGAAAGAAGCGGCAACTACGAGCGGATGCAAGTTTTATGAAAACATGCGGATGCAATGCTCATGATGACATGACGAAATTAAACAAACAAATAAATAACGCAGCTGACACAGAAAACATGGAAGGCATCTGGAGTGTCGGTCTCAGGATGTCACAACACTCCTCCACTTACAAGAGATCTTGCCCCGAGGTCTAGGGATGGCACCAGAGAGAAGCGAAAGAGCAAGAGGTAAAACAAAGTTGCTTCTTTGACAAATGAGCGAAACCAGGAACCTTCAGAGGTTGAAACTTGAAGAAATGACATGACAGAGATAATGAAATTGAAAACACTCTTTTAGACAAGAGGAACAAGGAATACGACGAGAACAAAGAAGCTTAAGGGATAAGATAGGCTTTGAAACCATTCTGGTTAAATCGAGATGGACAAATAATAAGAACGAAAGAATTCGAATAGCGCTCCGGTTGAAAAGAGAAGCAAGACTTGATAAGATGAAAGGAACTTGAAAAGAGTACACAACACTCCGGTTAACTGGATAAGGATGGAAAAGAACATGATCTTGGCAGAACGAGTGGTGGGTCGAAGAGAGCAACATCACAATGCCTCCGGAACGAAAGAATAGAAGTTGGACCATTGGAAGGAAAAGAATTGAGAAGAAAATGACATCTTCTACCACAATTGAATTTGAAAAGCATCCTTACAAACAAGAATTGAATGGAGTTGTTGGAAAATCAACAACGAAAAGAATAAGCTTGTTGTGGGCTTATGGAAAACATCTCAAAACTTGAGGTGAAATTTTGCCACTAACGGAATCAATAGCTTGCTTGAGAGCAACGAAGAGATGAAAACTTCTTTTACCGAGAGAACATGAGGAAACTTGGATTATCGATAGGCACCACAATAGCAACATTCCTTAAGGAGAGGTTTAGTCAATGGGTCTGCCATATTCAGATCCGTATATATTTTGCAAATTTCTATGTCTACAATGCTCTGCATGGAGCTACTCTAGCTAATTGCTCCCACTTTCAATGTGTATCCAGATTGAGACTGAGAGTCATCCGAATCGGTGTCAAAGCTTGCATCGACGTAACCTTTACGACAAACTCTTTATCACCTCCATAACCGAGAAACATTTCCTTTGTCCTCTATAGGTACCTAAGGATAATTTTGACCGTTGTCCAGTGATCCACTCCTGGATCATTATTGTACCCCCTTGCCAAACTGATGGCAAGGCACACAACAAGTCTGGTACACAACATTGCATACTTTATAGAACCTATGGCTGAGGCATAGGGAATGACTTTCATTCTCTCTATATATTCTGCCGTGGTGAGGCTTTCAGTCTTACTCAACTTCACACCTTGCAACACAGGCAAGAACCCTTTCTTTAACTGATCCATTTTGAACTTGTTCAAAACTTTGTCAAGGTATGTGCTTGGTGAAAGTCCTATTAAGTGTCTCGATCTATCCCTATAGATCTTGATGCCCAATATGTAAGTAGCTTCACCGAGGTTTTTCATTGTAAAATTCTTATTCAAGTATCCTTTTATGCTATCCAGAAATTCTATATCATTTCCAATCAACAATATGTCATCCACATATAATATCAGAAATGCTACAGAGCTCACACTCACTTTCTTGTAAATACAGGCTTCACCATGTCTGTGTAAAGCCATATGCTTTGATCACATCATCAAAGCGTATATTCCAACTCCGAGATGCTTGCACCAGTCCATAGATGGATCACTGGAGCTTGCACACTTTGTTAGCACCTTTAGGATCGACAAAACCTTCTTGTTGCATCATATACAACTCTTTTTTAAGAAACCCATTAAGGAATGCAGTTTTGACATCCATTTGCCAGATTTCATAATCATAAAATGCGGCAATTGCTAACATGATTTGGACAGACTTAAGCATCGTTACGGGTGAGAAGGTCTCATCGTAGTCAACCCCTTGAACTTGTCAAAAACCTTTCACGACAAGTCGAGCTTTTTTAACAGTGATATTACCATCAACGTCTGTCTTCCTCTTGAAGATCCATTTATTCTCAATGGCTTGCCGATCATCGGGCAGGTCCACCAAAGTCCATACTTTGTTCTCATACATGGATCCTATCTCAGATTTCATGGCCTCAGGCCATTTGTCGGAATCTGGGCTCATCATAGCTTCTTCATAGTTCGTAGGTTCACCGTTGTCTAATAACATGACTTCCAGGACAGGATTACCGTACCACTCTCGTGCATAACGTGTTTTGGTCGGTGTACGAAGTTCAGTAGTATCTTGATCCGAAGTTTCATGATCATCATCATTAGCTTCCTCTCTAGTTGGTGTAGGCATCACGAGAACGGTTTTCACTGATGTGCTACTTTCCAATTTGAGAGAAGGTACAATTACCTCATCAAGTTCTACTTTCCTCCCACTCACTTCTTTCGAGAGAAACTCCTTCTCTAGAAATGACCCATTCTTAGCAACAAAGATCTTGCCTTCGGATCTGTGGTAGAAGGTGTACCCAATAGTTTCTTTAGGGTATCCTATGAAGATGCACTTCTCCAATTTGGGTTCGAGCTTATCAGGTTGTAGCCTTTTGACATAAGTGTCGCATCCCCAAACTTTTAAGAAACGACAGCTTAGGTTTCTTGCCAAACCATAGTTCATATGGTGCAATCTCGACGGATTAGACGGTGCCCTATTTAACGTGAATGCAGCTGTCTCTAATGCATAACCCCAAAATGATAAAGGCAAATCGGTAAGAGACATCATAGAACGCACCATACTAATAAAGTACGGTTACGATGTTCGGACTCACCATTGCGCTGTGGTGTTCCAGGTGGCGTGAGTTGTGAAACAATTCCACATTGTTTTAAATGCAGGTCAAACTCGTAACTCAAATATTTGCCTCCGCGATCAGATCGTAGAAACTTTGTTTTCTTGTTCCGATGATTCTCTACTTCACTCTGAAATTCCTTGAACTTTTCAAATGTTTCAGACTTGTGTTTCATTAAGTAGATATATCCATACCTACTCAAATTATATGTGAAGGTCAGAAAATAACGATACGAGCCGCGTGCCTCAACACTCATCGGACCGCATACATCGGTATGTATTATTTCCAATAAGTCATTAGCTCGCTCCATTGTTCTGGAGAACGGAGTTTTAGTCATCTTACCCAGGAGTCATAGTTCACAAGTATTAAATTATCCATAATCAAGTGATTCCAAAAGTCCATCCGCATGAAGTTTCTTCATCCGCTTTACACCAATATGACCTAAATGGCAGTGCCACAAGTATGTTGCACTATCATTATCAACTTTGCATCTTTTGGCATTAATATTATGAATATGTGTATCACTACGATCGAGATTCAATAAAACATTCACATTGGGTGTATAACCATAG
The DNA here is from genome assembly GCF_002575655.3 of Aegilops tauschii subsp. strangulata. NCBI lineage: Eukaryota > Viridiplantae > Streptophyta > Magnoliopsida > Poales > Poaceae > Aegilops > Aegilops tauschii. The sequence goes on from NC_053041.3 coordinate 292,964,637, forward strand.
AAGGTTTTATTCATGTAAATGGAACAACAATTATTCTCTGGCTTAATTGCATAACCGTATTGCATTAAACATGATCTAATCATGTTCATGCTCAACACAAACACCAAATAACATTTATTTAGGCTCAACACTAATCCCGAGGGTAGAGGGAGTGTGCGATGGTGATCATATCAATCTTGGAAACACTTCCAACACACATCGTCACCTTGCCTTTGTTGGGAACGTAGTAATTTCAAAAAAATTCCTACGCACACGCAAGATCATGGTGATGCATAGCAATGAGAGGGGAGAGTGTTGTCCTCGTACCCTCGTAGACCGAAAGCGGAAGCGTTAACACAACGCGGTTGATGTAGTCGTACGTCTTCACGATCCGACCGATCAAGTACCGAACGCACGACACCTCCGAGTTCAGCACACGTTCAGCTCGATGACGTCCCTCAAACTCCGATCTAGCCGAGTGTTGAGGGAGAGTTTCGTCAGCACGACGGCATGGTGACGATGATGATGTTCTACCGACGCAGGGCTTCGCCTAAGCTCCGCTACGATATTATCGAGGTGTAATATGGTGGAGGGGGGCACCGCACACGGCTAAAATATCATATATCAATTGTGTGTCAAGAGGTGCCCCACTGCCCCCGTATATAAAGGTGCAAGGGGGAGGCCGCCGGCCTAGGAGGTGTGGCGCGCCAGGAGGAGTCCTACTCCTACCGGGAGTAGGACTCCCCCCTTTTTTTCCATGTTGGAATAGGAGTGGAAGGGGGAAGAGGTGGAGGGGAGGAAGGAAGGGGGGCGCCGCCCCCCTCTCCTTATCCTATTCGGACTGGGGGGAAGGGGGGGCGCGGCCCTGCCCTAGCCTCCTCTCCTCTCTTCCACCTAGGCCCAATAAGGCCCATTAAGTTACCGGGGGGTTCCAGTAACCTCCCGGTACTCCGGAAAAATCCCGATTTCACCCGGAACAATTCCGATGTCCAAACATAGGCTTCCAATATATCAATCTCTATGTCTCGACCATTTCGAGACTCCTCGTCATGTCCGTGATCACATCCGGGACTCCGAACAACCTTCGGTACATCAAAACATATAAACTCATAATATAACTTTCATCGTAACGTTAAGCGTGCAGACCCTACGGGTTCGAGAACTATGTAGACATGACCGAGACACCTCTCCGGTCAATAACCAATAGCGGAACCTGGATGCTCATATTGGTTCCTACATATTCTACGAAGATCTTTATCGGTCAGACCGCATAACAACATACATTGTTCCCTTTGTCATCGGTATGTTACTTGCCCGAGATTCGATCGTCGGTATCTCGATACCTAGTTCAATATCGTTACCGGCAAGTCTCTTTACTCATTCTGTAATACATCATCCCGCAACTAACTCATTGGTCACAATGCTTGCAAGGCTTATAGTGATGTGCATTACCGAGTGGGCCCAGAGATACCTCTCCGACAATCGGAGTGACAAATCCTAATCTCGAAATACGCCAACCCAACAAGTACCTTTGGAGACACCTGTAGAGCACCTTTATAATCACCTAGTTACGTTGTGACGTTAGGTAGCACTCAAAGTGTTCCTCCGGTAAACGGGAGTTGCATAATCTCATAGTCATAGGAACATGTATAAGTCATGAAGAAAGTAATAGCAACATACTAAACGATCGAGTGCTAAGCTAACGGAATGGGCCAAGTCAATCACGTCAGTCTCCTAATGAGGTGATCCCGTTAATCAAATGACAACTCATGTCTATGGCTAGGAAACATAACCATCTTTGATTAACGAGCTAGTCAAGTAGAGGCATACTAGTGACACTATGTTTGTCTATGTATTCACACATGTATTATGTTTCCGGTTAATACAATTCTAGCATGAATAATAAACATTTATCATGATATAAGGAAATAAATAATAACTTTATTATTGCCTCTAGGGCATATTTCCTTCAGTCTCCCACTTGCACTAGAGTCAATAATCTAGTTCACATCGCCATGTGATTTAACATCAATAGTTCACATCACCATGTGATTAACACCCATAGTTCACATCGTCATGTGACCAACACCCAAAGGGTTTACTAGAGTCAGTAATCTAGTTCACATCGCTATGTGATTAACACCCAAAGAGTACTACGGTGTGATCATGTTTTGCTTGTGAGATAATTTTAGTCAATGGGTCTGTCACATTCAGATCCGTAAGTATTTTGCAAATTTCTATGTCTACAATGCTCTGCACGGAGCTACTCTAGCTAATTGCTCCCACTTTCAATATGTATCTAGACCGAGACTTAGAGTCATCTAGATTAGTGTCAAAACTTGCATCGACGTAACCCTTTACGACGAACCTTTTGTCACTTCCATAATCGAGAAACATATCCTTATTCCACTAAGGATAATTTTGACCGCTGTCCAGTGATCTACTCCTAGATCACTATTGTACTCCCTTGCCAAAATCAGTGTAGGGTATACAATAGATCTAGTACACAGCATGGCATACTTTATAGAACCTATGGCCAAGGCATAGGGAATGACTTTCATTCTCTTTCTATCTTCTGCCGTGGTCGGGCTTTGAGTCTTACTCAATTTCACACCTTGTAACACAGGCAAGAACTCTTTCTTTGACTGTTCCATTTTGAACCACTTCAAAATCTTGTTAAGGTATGTACTCATTGAAAAAACTTATCAAGCGTCTTGATCTATCTCTATAGATCTTGATGCTCAATATGTAAGCAGCTTCACCGAGGTCTTTCTTTGAAAAACTCCTTTCAAACACTCCTTTATGCTTTGCAGAATAATTCTACATTATTTCCGATCAACGATATGTCATTCACATATACTTATCAGAAATGCTGTAGTGCTCCCACTCACTTTCTTGTAAATACAGGCTTCACCACAAGTCTGTATAAAACTATATGCTTGGATCAACTTATCAAAGCGTATATTCCAACTCCGAGATGCTTGCACCAGTCCATAGATGGATCGCTGGAGTTTGCATATTTTGTTAGCACCTTTAGGATTGACAAAACCTTCTGGTTGCATCATATACAACTCTTCTTTAATGAATCCACTAAGGAATGCAGTTTTGTTTATCCATTTGCCAGATTTCATAAAATGTGGCAATTGCTAACATGATTCGGACAGACTTAAGCATCGCTGCGAGTGAGAAAATCTCATCGTATTCAACACTTTGAACTTTGTCAAAAACCTTTTTCGACAAGTCTAGCTTTGTAGATAGTAACACTACTATCAGCGTCCGTCTTCCTCTTGAAGATCCATTTAATCTCAATGGCTCACCAATCATCGGGCAAGTCAATCAAAGTCCATACTTTGTTCTCATACATGGATCCCATCTCAGATTTCATGGCCTCAAGCCAATTTGCGGAATCTGGGCTCATCATCGCTTCCTCATAGTTCGTAGGTTCGCCATGGTCAAGTAACATGACCTCCAGTACAGGATTACCGTACCACTCTGGTGCGGATCTTACTCTGGTTGACCTACGAGGTTCAGTAATAACTTGATCTGAAGTTACATGATCATCATCATTAGCTTCCTCACTAATTGGTATAGGCGTCACAGAAACTGGTTTCTGCGATGAACTACTTTCCAATAAGGGAGCAGGTACAATTACCTCATCAAGTTCTACTTTCCTCCCACTCACTTCTTTCGAGAGAAACTCCTTCTCTAGAAAGGATCCATTCTTAGCAACGAATGTCTTGCCTTCGGATCTGTGATAGAAGGTGTACCCAACTGTCTCCTTTGGGTATCCTATGAAGACACATTTTTTCGATTTGGGTTTGAGCTTATCAGGATGAAACCTTTTCACATAAGCATCGCAACCCCAAACTTTAAGAAACGACAACTTTGGTTTCTTGCTAAACCACAGTTCATAAGATGTCGTCTCAACGGATTTAGATGGTACCCTATTTAACGTGAATGTAGCTGTCTCTAATGCATAACCCCAAAACGATAGTGGTAGATCGGTAAGAGACATCATATATCGCACCATACCTAATAAAGTACGGTTACGATGTTCGGACACACCATTACACCATGGTGTTCCAGGTGGCGTGAGTAGTGAAACTATTTCACATTGTTTTAACTGAAGGCCAAACTCGTAACTCAAATACTCTTCTCCACGATCAGATCGTAGAAACTTTATCTTCTTGTTACGATGATTTTCCGCTTCACTCTGAAATTATATGAACTTTTCAAATGTTTCAGACTTCTGTTTCATTAAGTAGATATACCCATATCTGCTCAAATCATCTGTGAAGGTCAGAAAATAATGATACCTGCTACGAGCCTCAATATCCATTGGACCACATACATCTGTATGTATGATTTCCAACAAATCTGTTGCTCTCTCCATAGTACCGGAGAACGGCGTTTTAGTCATCTTGCCCATGAGGCACGGTTCGCAAGCATCAAGTGATTCATAATCAAGTGATTCCAAAATCCCATCAGTATGGAGTTTCTTCATGCGCTTTACACCAATATGACCTAAACGGCAGTGCCACAAATAAGTTGCACTATCATTATTAACTTTGCATCTTTTGGCTTCATTATTATGAATATGTGTATCACTACGATCGAGATCCAACAAACTATTTTATTGGGTGTATGACCATAGAAGGTTTTATTCATGTAAACAGAACAACAATTATTCTCTAATTTAAATGAATAACCGTATTGCAACAAATATGATCAAATCATATTCATGCTCAACGCAAACACCAAATAACACTTATTTAGTTTCAACACTAATCCCGAAAGTATAGGGAGTGTGCGATGATGATCATATCAATCTTGTAACTACTTCCAAGACACATCGTCACCTCGCCTTTTACTAGTCTCTGTTTATTCTGCAACTCCCGTTTCGAGTTACTACTCTTAGCAACTGAACCAGTATCAAATACCGAGGGGTTGCTATAAACACTAGTAAAGTACACATCAATAACATGTATATCCAATATACCTTTGTTCACTTTGCCATCCTTCTTATCCACCAAATAGTTGGGGTAGTTCCGCTTCCAGTGACCAGTCCCTTTGCAGTAGAAGCACTTAGTCTCAGGCTTAGGACCAGACTTAGGCTTCTTCACTTGAGCAGCAACTTGCTTGCCGTTCTTCTTGAAGTTCCCCTTCTTCCCTTTGCCCTTTTCTTGAAACTAGTGGTCTCGTCAACCATCAACACTTGATGTTTTTCTTGATTTCTACCTTCGTCGATTTCAGCATCACGAAGAGCTCGGGAATTACTTTCGTCATCCCTTGCATACTATAGTTCATCACGAAGTTCTACTAACTTGGTGATGGTAACTAGAGAATTCTGTCAATCACTATTTAATCTGGAAGATTAACTCCCACTTGGTTCAAGCGATTGTAGTACCCAGACAATCTGAGCACATGCTCACTGCTTGAGCTATTCTCCTCCATCTTTTAGCTATAGAACTTGTTGGAGACTTCATATCTCTCAACTCGGGTATTTGCTTGAAATATTAACTTCAACTCCTGGAACATCTCTTATGGTCCATGACGTTCAAAACGTCTTTGAAGTCCCGATTCTAAGCCGTTAAGCATGGTGCACTAAACTATCAAGTAGTCATCATATTGAGCTAGCCAAACGTTCATAACGTCTGCATCTGCTCCTGCAATAGGTCTGTCACCTAGCGGTGCATCAAGGACATAATTTTTCTGTGCAGCAATGAGGATAATCCTCAGATCATGGATCCAATCCGCATCTTTGCTACTAACATATTTCAACATAATGTTTCTCTAGGAACATATCAAAAATAAACACAGGGAAGCTACAACGCGAGCTATTGATCTACAACATAATTTGCAGAATACTATCAGGACTAAGTTCATGATAAATTTAAGTTCAATTAATCATATTACTTAAGAACTCCCACTTAGATAGACATCCCTCTAATCCTCTAAGTGATCACGTGATCCATATCAACTAAACCATGTCCGATCATCACGTGAGATGGAGTAGTTTCAACGGTGAACATCACTATGTTGATCATATCTACTATATGATTCACGCTCGACCTTTCGGTCTCCGTGTTCCGAGGCCATATCTGCATATGCTAGGCTCATCAAGTTTAACCTGAGTATTCCGCGTGTGCAACTGTTTTGCACCCGTTGTATTTGAACGTAGAGCCTATCACACCCGATCATCACGTGGTGTCTCAGCACGAAGAACTTTCGCAACGGTGCATACTCAGGGAGAACACTTTTATCTTGAAATTTTAGTGAGAGATCATCTTATAATGCTACCGTCAATCAAAGCAAGATAAGATGCATAAAAGATTAACATCACATGCAATCAATATAAGTGATATGATATGGCCATCATCATCTTGTGCTTGTGATCTCCATCTCCGAAGCACCGTCATGATCACCATCGTCACCGGTGCGACACCTTGATCTCCATCGTAGTATCGTTGTCGTCTCGCCAACTTATTGCTTTTACGACTATCGCTACCGCTTAGTGATAAAGTAAAACAATTACATGGCGATTGCATTGCATACAATAAAGCGACAACCATATGGCTCCTGCCAGTTGCCGATAACTCGGTTACAAAACATGATCATCTCATACAATAAAAAATATAGCATCATGTCTTGACCATATCACATCACAACATGCCCTGCAAAAAGAAGTTAGACGTCCTCTACTTTGTTGTTGCAAGTTTTACGTGGCTGCTACGGGCTTAGCAAGAACCGTTCTTACCTACGCATCAAAACCAGAACGATAGTTTGTCAAGTTGGTGCTGTTTTAACCTTCGCAAGGACCGGGCGTAGCCACACTCGGTTCAACTAAAGTGAGAGAGACAGACACCCGCCAGTCACCTTTAAGCAACGAGTGCTCGCAACGGTGAAACAAGTCTCGCGTAAGCGTACGCGTAATGTCGGTCCGGGCCGCTTCATCTCACAATACCGCCGAACCAAAGTATGACATGCTGGTAAGCTGTATGACTTATATCGCCCACAACTCACTTGTGTTCTACTCGTGCATAGCATCAACGCATAAAACCAGGCTCGGATGCCACTGTTGGGAACGTAGTAATTTCAAAAAAATTCCTACGCACACGCAAGATCATGGTGATGCATAGCAACGAGAGGGGAGAGTGTTGTCCACGTACCCTCGTAGACCGAAAGCGGAAGCGTTAACACAACGCGGTTGATGTAGTTGTACGTCTTCACGATCCGACCGATCAAGTACCGAACGCACGACACCTCCGAGTTCAGCACACGTTCAGCTCGATGACGTCCCTCGAACTCCGATCCAGCCGAGTGTTGAGGGAGAGTTTTGTCAGCACAACGGCGTGGTGACGATGATGATGTTCTACCGACGCAGGGCTTTGCCTAAGCTCCGCTACGATATTATCGAGGTGTAATATGGTGGAGGGGGGCACCGCACACGGCTAAAATATCGTATATCAATTGTGTGTCAAGAGGTGCCCCCTGCCCCCGTATATAAAGGTGCAAGGGGGAGGCCGCCGGCCTAGGAGGTGTGGCGCGCCAGGAGGAGTCCTACTCCTACTGGGAGTAGGACTCCCCCCCTTTTTTCCATGTTGGAATAGGAGTGGAAGGGGGAAGAGGTGGAGGGGAGGAAGGAAGGGGGGCGCCGCCCTCCTCTCCTTGTCCTATTCAGACTGGGGGGAGGGGGGGCGCGGTCCTGCCCTAGCCTCCTCTCCTCTCTTCCACCTAGGCCCAATAAGTTACCGGGGGGTTCCGGTAACCTCCCGGTACTCCGGAAAAATCCCGATTTCACCCGGAACACTTCCGATGTCCAAACATAGGCTTCCAATATATCAATCTTTATGTCTCGACCATTTCGAGACTCCTCGTCATGTCCGTGATCACATCCGGGACTCCGAACAACCTTCGGTACATCAAAACATATAAACTCATAATATAACTGTCATCGTAACGTTAAGCGTGCGGACCCTACGGGTTCGAGAACTATGTAGACATGACCGAGACACCTCTCCGGTCAATAACCAATAGCGGAACCTGGATGCTCATATTGGTTCCTACATATTCTACGAAGATCTTTATCGGTCAGACCGCATAACAACATACGTTGTTCCCTTTGTCATCGGTATGTTACTTGCCCGAGATTCGATCGTCGGTATCTCGATACCTAGTTCAATCTCGTTACCGGCAAGTCTCTTTACTCGTTCCGTAATACATCATCCCGCAACTAACTCATTAGTCACAATGCTTGCAAGACTTATATGATGTGCATTACCGAGTGGGCCCAGAGATACCTCTCCGACAATCGGAGTGACAAATCCTAATCTCGAAATACGCCAACCCAACAAGTACGTTTGGAGACACCTGTAGAGCACCTTTATAATCACCCAGTTACGTTGTGACGTTAGGTAGCACTCAAAGTGTTCCTCCGGTAAACGGGAGTTGCATAATCTCATAGTCATAGGAACATGTATAAGTCATGAAGAAAGCAATAGCAACATACTAAACGATCGAGTGCTAAGCTAACGGAATGGGTCAAGTCAATCACGTCATTCTCCTAATGAGGTGATCCCGTTAATCAAATGACAACTCATGTCTATGGCTAGGAAACATAACCATCTTTGATTAACGAGCTAGTCAAGTAGAGGCATACTAGTGACACTCTGTTTGTCTATGTATTCACACATGTATTATGTTTCCGGTTAATACAATTCTAGCATGAATAATAAACATTTATCATGATATAAGGAAATAAATAATAACATTATTATTGCCTCTAGGGCATATTTCCTTCAGCCTTTTACTAGTCTCCATTTATTTTGCAACTCCTGTTTCGAGTTACTAATCTTAGCAGCTGAACCGGTATCAAATACCAAGGGGCTACTACGAGTACCAGTAAGGTACACATCAATAACATGTATATCAAATATACCTTTGTTTACTTTGCCATCCTTCTTATCTGCCAAGTATTTGGGGCAGTTCCGCTTCCAGTGACCATTTCCTTTGAAGTAGAAGCACTTAGTTTCAGGATTGGGTCTAGCTTTGGGCTTCTTCACGGGAGCAGCAACTTGCTTGCCATTCTTCTTGAAGTTCCCTTTCTTTTCCTTGCCCTTTTTCTTGAAACTAGTGGTCTTTTTAACCATCAACACTTGATGCTCCTTCTTGATATCTACCTCCGCTGATTTCAGCATCGCGAAGAGCTCAGGAATCATTTTCTTCATCCCTTGCATATTATAGTTCACCACCAAGCTCTAGTAGCTTGGTGATAGTGACTGGAGTATTCCGTCAATCACTATCTTATTTGGAAGATTAACTCCCACTTGATTCAAGCGATTGTACTACCCAAACATTCTGAGCACATGCTCACTGGCTGAGCTATTCTCCTCCATCTTGTAGGCATAGTACTTGTTAGAGGTCTCATACCTCTCAACACGGCCATGAGCCTGAAATACCAATTTCAGCTCAACATCTCATATGTTCCATGGCGTTCAAAACATCGTCTTTGGAGCCCCGATTCTAAGTCGTAAAGCATGGCGCACTAAACTATCAAGTAGTCATCAGATTGAGCTTTGCCAAACGTTCATAACGTCTGCATCAGCTCCTGCAACAGGTCTGTCACCTAGCGGTGCATCAAGGACATAATTCTTCTATGCAGCAATGAGGATAATCCTCATATCACGAACCCACTCCGCATTACTGCTACCATCAACTTTCAACTTAGTTTTCTCTAGGAACGTATCAAAAAACAGGGAAGCTACATCGCAAGCTATTGAACTACAACATAATTTGCAAAGACATTTTGACTATGTTCATCATAAATCTTAGTTCAATTAATCAAATTACTAATGAACTCATAGTTAAATCAACATCCCTCAGGTTGTCTAAGTGATACATGATCCAAATCAACTAACCCATGTCCGATCATCACGTGAGATGGGGTAGTCATCAATGGTGAACATCTTCATGTTGATCATATCTACTATATGACTCATGTTCAACCTTTCGGTCTCTAGTGTTCCGAGACCATGTGTGTACATGCTAGGCTCGTCAAGTTTAGCCCAAGTATTCCGCGTGTGTAAATCTGGCTTACACCCGTTGTATGTGAACATAGAGTCTATCACACCCGATCATCACAAGGTGCTTTAAAACGACGAACTTTAGCAACGGTGCATACTCGGGGAGAACACTTTTATCTTGAAATTTAGTGAAGGGATCATCTCATAATGTTACCGTCGTTCTAAGCAAAATAAGATGCATAAAGAATAAACATCAGATGCAATCAAAATATGTGACATGATATGGCCATCACCATCTTGTGCTTTTGATCTCCATCTTCAAAGCATCGTCATGATCTCCATCGTCACCGGCTCGACATCCTGATCTTCATTGATACGCCGGGGTCATCTCGCCAACTATTGCTTCTACAACTATTGCTAACGCATAGCGATAAAGTAAAGCAATTACATGGCACTTGCATTTCATACAATAATTAAGAGACAACCCTAAGGCTCCAGCCGGTTGTCGATATTAAAAAACATGGTCATCTCATACAACAACGTATATCACATCACGTCTTGACCATATCACATCACATCATGCCCTGCAAAAACAAGTTAGATGTCCACTACTTTGTTGTTGCAAGTTTTACGTGGCTGCTGATACGTCTCCATCGTATCTACTTTTCCAAACTCTTTTGCCCTTGTTTTGGACTCTAATTTGCATCATTTGAATGGAACTAACCCAGACTGACGTTCTTTTCAGCAGAATTGCCTTGGTGTTATTTTTGTGCAGAAATAAAAGTTCTCAGAATGATCTAACAATTTACAGAGAATATTTTTGGAATAAATAAAAAAATTGCCGAAAGAATCAACCAAAGGGGACCCACCAGCTGTGCACAAGGGTCGAGGGCGCGCCCTAACCCCCTGGGCCTGCCCCCTACCTTGTGGGTCCCCCGGACCTCCTCAGACCCTAACTCCAACTCTATATATTCACGTTCGGGGAGAAAAAAATAAGAGAGAAGGATTCATCGTGTTTTACGATACAGAGCCGCCGCCACCCCCTGTTCTTCATCGGGAGGGCGTATCTAGAGTCCGTTCGGTGCTTCGGAGAGGGGGATTCGTCGCCATCATCATCACCAACCTTCCTCCATCACCAATTTCATGATTCTCACCGCCGTGCATGAGTAATTCCATCGTAGACTGGCTAGACGGTGATGGGTTGGATGATATTTATCATGTAGTCGAGTTAGTTTTGTTAGGGTTTGATCCCTAATATCCACTATGTTCTAAGATTGATGTTGCTATGACTATGCTATGCTTAATGCTTGTCACTAGGGCCCGAGTGCCATGATTTCAAATCTGAACCTATTATGTTTTCATGAATATATGTGTGTTCTTGATCCTATCTTGTAAGTTGTAGTCACCTATTATGAGTTATGATCCGCATACCCCAAGGTGACAATAATTGGGATTCTTTCCGGTGATTACCGTAGTTTGAGGAGTTCATGTATTCACTAAGTGCTAATGCTTTGGTCCGGTTCTCTATTAAAAGGAGGCCTTAATATCCCTTAGTTTCCATTAGGACCCCACTGCCACGGGAGGGTAGGACAAAAGATGTCATGCAATTTCTTTTACATAAGCACGTATGGCTATATTCGGAATACATGCCTACATTATATTGATGAAGTGGAGATAGTTCTATGTCACCGTAGTTTATAACTGTTGCATGATGAATGCCATCCAACATAATTATCCATCATTGATCCATTGCCTACGAGCTTTTCACATACTGATCTTTGCTACGTTACTTTGCCGTGGCCACTGTTACAATTGCTACAAAACTGCTACTGTTACTTTTGCCACTGTTACCGTTACTTCCATACTACTTTGCTACTAAATACTTTGCTGCAGACATTAAGTCTTCCAGGTGTGGTTGAATTCACAACTCAGCTGCTAATACTTGAGAATATTTTTTGGCTCCCCTTGTGTTAAATAAATAAATTTGGGTTGAATACTGTACCATCGAAAATTGTTGCGATCCCCTAAACTTGTGGGTTATCAAGACCTTTTTCTGGCGCCGTTGCCGGGGGCATAGTTCTATTCTCTGAGTCACTTGGGATTGAAATATGTTGATCACTATGAGGAATTTGAATGATACTAGAACCGAGATTTTTTTTCCCTCTACTACGAGGGGAGGTAAGGAACTGCCATCTAGCTCTGCACATGATTCACCTTCTGTTATGAGTAAGCTTGCGACACCTACAACTGCTATTGATTCTGATATGTCGCATGTATTGACGATGATAATTCTACTATGAATGATGCTTATGATGCTCCTACTTTGCTTGATAAAACTATGCCACTGGGTGAATTACTTGATGAACATCTTTCTAGAGTTAGAACTATTGATTATGCTGAAGATGATGATATTTCTGAAACTGAAAACTTTGAAACACCTGATAAGACTAGCTCTCCTAGATATGAACTTCCTGTTATACCTGTGGGTTATGTTATGTATGGAGAGGTAGCTAGGGACTTTCTTGCAAGGATAGAGATGATCTTAAGAAATTATTATGCAAGTGGAAAGAATTTTTTTTGAATGCTAGAATGCAATATGATCCTAAGTTTGCTACTTCGCCTATCTTTGTTACTGATAAGGATTATGAATTCTCTGTCGATCCTAAGTTAATTACTTTGGTTGAATCTGATCCTTTCCATGGTTATGAATCTTTGTGGCACATCTTACTAAATTGAATGATATAGCCACCCTATTTGCTCATGAGGAAAAAATTGCTATTACTATATTCTTAAGTTGTTTCCTTTCTCGTTAAAGGGTGATGCTAAGTTATAGTTTAATTCTCTTGCTCCTGGTTGTGTGTGTAGTCCCCAGGATATGATTTAGTACTTCTCTGAAAAATATTTCCCCGCTCAAAAGAAACAAGCTGCTTTAAAGGAAATATTTAACTTTGTGCAAATTGATGAAGAGAGTCTCCCACAAGCTTGGGGGATGCTTCTTGTTGGTGCAACAAACCCTGGGTCCGTTGCCCAGATTGTGCACAGGCACGAGAACAAGATCACAACACTAAGGTCAGATTGGAGCGCGAGGAATCAGTTCTTCGAAGGACCAAGACTAGCCACAGAACCAAGATATTGCTAAGGGAAAACCCGCCTTGCCGGGCAGGCGAGCCTGGCAAAGATGGGGTTACCCCTGGAAGCAAGCCTTCGGGTCATCCTGGCAGGCCTGCCGGGGCTTACGGTGGCAGAACCACCTCACCGCACCACCTCATCACGACGCACGTCGTCGATCGGTGCGGTGTCAACCTCCAAAGTGACTAAGTGGCTGCTATTCGCCACATGGCAGCCACTTCATACAGGAAATACCTCCAAGCAACGTGTCGAACAAGCAGGCGCGAAGCTGGCAAAACAGCCCGGCAGAGCCTGCCGGGCAAGCTACAATGTGACATTGAGCGCCGCATTTAATGCGCCCTGTCAGCCTGCAGAGTTAGGTATGATAGCACTGTTTGCTATCTAATCAGTGCATAATGACTGATTTGCCACTATGGCCCTTTATCTATAAAAGGAGGCCCAAGGCAACCATAGAAAGGGTTGGCGAATCCATCCCCACACACACTCATACGCGCATAGCCGTTCTCGCCCCAAGGAAAACCTGCCGGGCAAGTGTGTTGCGCTCACCACCATTTTTCCACCATCAATCCACCAAAGCAGGACTAGGGTTTTACACCTCACGGCGGCCCGAACCTGGGTAAAGACTACATGTGTGATCTCTGCCGTGTTGTTCCATGCTCCTCTGCTCTTTGTGCAACGTGCCATCCCCCCACCGAACCAGAAAGGGGCTCTTGGCCCCATAGGTGGCCGTGGTTTCCCACGACATCTTTGGCAAGCCAGGTAGGGGGATCACTTGTGCGAACCTGAAAGTGTGAGTAGCGCGTCATCTTCATCACCATTTTCACCGTCGACGGCTCCATCGAATATGGCGTCCAAGAAGAAACCGGTGCTGCAGCTCACCCGTCCACCTTGAAGACTCTGCCACCCGCGGCCACCGACGCCACGAGAGATGCGGAGGCCCACGAGGATGTGGGCGCTGCGGGGGACGCGGTCGACGCAGGTATCGTCGTCACCACCTCCCCCGCGGCTGAAACAGGAGCCGGAGGCACCGAAGCAGAGCAGCATCAGCAACGTCCCAGTGGCCATGCTCCATGAGGTATGAGCGAAGGGGTTATTCCATCTATACCTCTTCCCCTCACAGAAGGGCACAACCGCAGTGGTGACACCCGGACTGGGGCGAATCGCCACCCCCCGGCCGCCCCCACTACGGGCGTGTCCGCAGGGCGTGTGCCACCCCCGAAATGGGTTGACCCAGCCACTGTGCCCAAAGGAGCCGCTGGCCCTCAAGCACCTTCACCGCGTCACCGTGCCATCCAAGTGGCTGGCTCGCAACAGCGAGGGCGCGACGCAGTCACCACCGGCACCGTCAAAAGCCGAGCGACAGTACGATCTACATCATCATCGCCAATGCCAAGCACCGCTACGGAGGCCAGGGCGCGGGCTCAGTTGCTGTTGAGGTTCCTGTCGGCGGCCGATCAGATGGATGAATGGAGAGCCACCATTCAAAGTCTGATTGGCTTCGCCAAGGCTGGGGGCTCACAGCAAGCTGGCCCACCGCGACCTCCCCAAGCAGCGACAACGGCTCGCGCTGCTGGTCGTACGGAAGGGGCCACCCCCACGGTGCAGTCCCCACCGCGGCAACTGGCGCGGGCGTGGTAGAATCAAGAACCCAATGATGTCTCGATGGCCTCTTCCGACCCTCGAGCACGTCCAGGCCAACGGCGAGCCCCGGAGGACAGGCGGAGGGGAGACGCGTGCGTCGTCATCGAGTGACACCGTGACGACCACCGTTGGACCAATGGGTGCGATGGACCAGACGTCGACGAGCCTGCGCTCGAGGACAGCGGGTGCCTGCCTTTCGAGGTTGGGTGCCCTGCCTTTACGTGTGAGCTGCGGCAAGTCCGTTGGCCATCCGCTCGCACGTTCAAGCCCGAGATACCCGAGAAGTATGACGAAAGGCTGAACTCGATAGAGTTCTTGAGCATCTACACCATCGCTGTTCAAGCTGCCGGAGGAAGAGATGAGAAGGTGTTTGCCAACTACTTCCCTTTGGCACTCAAGTCCAATGTGAGGTCTTGGCTGATGCACCTGCTGGAGAACTCCATTCCGTCATGGGCTGACCTATGCCATGAGTTCATTGGTGCCTTCACGGGCGGCCATCAAGAACCAGGACGGCCCAGCGACTTGTAGCTTCTCTAATAGAAATAAGGAGAGACTCTCCGCAAGTATTTCCAGAGATTCAGCAGAGTCCACAGAAATATCCCAAATATCCACCTGGAGGCTGTGATAGCTGCCTTCCAGTCCAATGTGCACAACCCAGACATGCCTGCTTGCGGCCCAGGGCGTCGCTTCTCTAACGGCCTGGTACGGCCCATCTTCATCAACAAACGCACAAGACCCTCGCGAGGCGGACGACACAAGACCTCCTCAGGGGCAGCCTCACTAGGCTGGCTCATGAGGAGCGGAGAGATCAAGGCGAGGAGCACCTCATGAGGTTCCCGTGACGTGAGCCATGATGACCAAGGCCAGGCGGGCGCCAGGCGGGTGCCAGCGGGCGCAGAGTACTGGTTCCCTCTTTGGTGCTAAAGGGGCAGGTGCAGGCGAGGAGTCCCGAGGCATCATGCAAAGGTTTCCATATCGGTGCAACGAGACCAAGACCAGCAGGACGGCAGGACGGAGGTCATCGCGGAGCCCACGACGGCGTCACCACCAGAGCCTTTGGCAGACGAAGACCACCTTTAGTCAGGATAGCTTGTACTAGCTGTCCCCCTTCAAATTCGCCGTTGTGGGATCCCTTCCCGCCTAAACATTTGGGACGAGGACCAAGGCCTCTATAAATAGGACTAGCCACCACCATAGGAGGGGACGGACGGATCTGGGAACTCACCAGAGACTCATCTGGGACGGATCATTCTGACCATCCTCACACACACAAGCTCCTCGAGCTCAAGAACACCTCTCCTCAGGAGGCTGTTCTTCCCATATACTTGTTCATCCCCAGCCTATAAGGCAATCCACCACACCATACTGGAGTAGGGTATTACACCACATTGGTGGCCCGAACTAGTATAAACTCTTGTGTCTCATGTTCTTTGGGTTCGGCGAGCTTGGCTTTGAGATTATTGCGAGAGTGTGAGGAAGGGGCAGAGAGATCTTCATGCGCACCCTAGTGTTTGAACCTCAAGGGTTTGCCAGAACCCATAATCCGACATTTGGCGCGCCGGGTAGGGGTGCGCTGAAGCTTTTCCTCCCGTCGATCCGCGCTCCACTGCTCCACTGCTCCACCGCGTCCATGGCGGACGCACGCCGAGCCCACGCCGAGCGCCGAGCCGCCCTGGCCGCTCGTGTCGCTCAGACACCTGATGTCGGCGGGCCTCCCCGTCGTTCTGCGTCCCCTGCCGCCAACACCGCCAACGGCCCGGCGGCTAACGAGCAGCAAGCATCATCGCTGCACCCCTCTGTGTGCCGGGACGGCCGCACCGCCACCCCGTCGCTGACTTCGGCCGGCTCATCGTCCCACGCTCGTCACGCGCCCACAGACGCGCAGTCCGCGCTGCTCATGGCACGTGAGCTCCTGCGCTACTGCCTGGTCGACGATCTCTACAAGGACTGGCTGGACCGCATCGCCAAGCTCGTCAGTGCTGCTGGGGGCTCCCCTGTACCATCTCTCCCGCTGCCTCGCCCTCCTCCAGCCGCGGGCGACGTAGCTCACGGGGCGCCTCCGCCACCTCCGTACCAAGACGGCGTCCAAGCCCCAAGACGCGCGGCCCCTCGGCGTGACCCGCCGCGTCGGGTGCCTGCGCGCGAAGAAGGAAGCTGCAAAGAAGTCCCTCGACCACGAGAAAATGCTCCTGCACTCCCGGCACCACCATGTCAAGATTGCGTGCCGCCTGCGGCGGTGGTGCGTGGGCATCAGGATCAGGCTCCGCCCCTGCGACGGGCCCCGGTGGCCATAGCAGGCTGCCGGGCCCTTTACTCCGGAGCTGCGTAACATCATCTGGCCAGGCAAGTTCAAGCCGGACCTGCCCCCGCGCTATGACGATACCCCCGACCCTGCGGAGTTCTTGCAGATCTACGAGCTGAGCATCGAGGCGGCCAATGGCGACGAGAAAGTCATGGCAAACTGGTTTCCCATGGCTCTCAAGGATGGTGCTCGCTCATGGCTCCTAAATTTGCCCCCAGGATCGATCTCCTCTTCGGGTGAGATGCGCGACTGCTTTGTCGCCAACTTCCAGGGCACTTGCGACCTCCCGCCGGCTGCGGGTGACCTATGCCGCATCAAGCAGTAGCCAGGAGAGACCCTGTAGAAGTACATCCAGTGCTTCAACAACGTTCGCCTCAAGATCCCCAAGGTGACGGACGAGGCCATCATTTCAGCGTTCTCTGATGGCGTCCGCGACGTCAAGATGAAGGAGGAGCTCGCCATCCACGAGGAGTTATGCCCGGCTCTAGAGATGTTCAACATGGCGACCAGGTGCGCAAGAGCTGAGGAGGGGCGCCTCTCCCTCCTCGAGCTCCCTGCTGCCGACCCAGAAGAGAAGAAAGCCAAGGCCAAGGACGTGAAGCGCAAGGGAGTAGCCGTACTCACGGCGGAGTCGGACACGAAGCGTGGCCGGGACCACCCCGAGTCGTCCAAGAGCAGCCGTCCATTCTGCGCCTTCCACAACGTGCACAGCCACAACACCAGCGACTGCCAAGAGCTCAGGGCCATTCGAGATGGACGCTTCGGTCGATGCCCCGAACGCAGCGACCGGGGCTACAGCTGAGGAGGAGGATGAAGTGGAGGATGCTAGGACGACCGCAGCCCCCGTCAGGAGTGGCGCGACCGGCCCCGCGAGAACCATTGGCAGGACCAGCCTCGCGAGGGTGCTTGGAGGTACCAGCCTCGTGAGGACTGTCCTCAGGGCAATGCTGGCCTCCCTCCGTTGCCGCCACCACCAAGAAGGAACGATGACCATCATCAGGACGAGGGGGCTGGCGGATTCCAGGAGCCGCGTGCTATAGCCTGCATCTTGGGCCGTGCTCAGGCCCCAGCTTCTCAGGGCATCTTCAAGCAGTTTGCTCGTGAGGTGAACGCGGCCCTTCCCATGCACGAGGCCACGCGCCCTCTCAGGTGGTTCAAGTGCACCATCACCTTCAGCTCGTCGGACCAGCTCAAGTGCGCGGCTACTGCCAGCGCTCTCCCAATGCTTTGCTCGCCCGTCATCAGCAACGTCCAAGTCACCAAGACCCTCATCAACGGTGGCGCAGGTCTCAATGTCCTGTCCGTCGAGACATTCGATAGCCTCCAAGTACCATACGATCAGCTGCAGCCTACCAAGCCCTTCTCAGGAGTGACCGACGGCTCCACCACCCCGATAGGGCAGGTCCGCCTCCCTGTCACCTTCGGCCAGCGCAACTACTACCGCACCGAGCTCATTGACTTCGACGTCGCCCACATCCGTCTGCCGTACAACGCCATCCTCAGGTATCCGGCATTGGCCAAGTTTATGGCAGTGACCCACCATGGTTACAACATCCTCAAGATGCCAGGGAGCGGCGGAGTCATCACAGTCCCCTGCGAAGAAAGAGATGCGGTGTGCTCCCTTGACCGCGCCTTCCAAGCCGCAGTGATCGAAGACCCCGACAACGAAGGCACCATGTATCCTGCTGAGGCCATCCCCAAGAATAAGAAGCAGCTACTCCACCCAGGGCCTCAGGCGAACGGGCCTCCGGCAGCACCACCTCAGGATCCGCGCCCGCAGTTGGGGCTCCTCCCTCCCTCGTATAGGAAGGCACGCCCGGCGCCCTCCTCGGGCAAGGCCCGGGGGCTCTCTTCTCGAGGGCCTCAGACCTAGCCAGCATCACAAGGGAGGCGCTCGGGCACCATGTGGAGGCGTGCTTCACCGCACGTTTCCCCCAAAGGGGCACTGGGCGAGGTGCGCCCGGTGCTCAGGAGTTCATCGATAAGGCGACCCAGGAGCTTCAAGAGGCAAGGACCATACGTGGCGGCCGCCGAACACCACCCGGCATAGCTCCCCATCCTAGCGAGAACGGCGGGCTACGCATCTGCATCGACATCCCGGGGCTCAACAGGGCCGCATCCCAAGAGCGCTTCTGGCCTTTGCGCGTTGGCCGGTGCGAAGGTCCACCTCACAGCTACGTTCGCATGCCCTTTGGCCTGCCGAACGCGGCTGTCACCTTCCAGTGTCGCTTACGGAGCATCCTGGCGGCTCAGGAGGCCAGGCACCACGCAGTCCTGGCGGAGATGGCGACGGTCCTCAAGGAACCACCCGAGCCCCTGGAGCCTCCTGAGGCCCAGGGCCCTGGCGGCTCGTGAGGAACGACTCCATCAGCACGCGTCTTCAGCCGCCTTCAGCTACTCCAACATCCCTTCGACAACAGTACCAGGTGACATTTTCCGGTTTACTCAGCTGGGAGCGCCCCTCGGTCTACATCATCCCCAGGCCGCACGGGCCTATCCCTGCGGCATGTATCTTTCTGCATCTTTAATTTACTCTGCTGGGAGCGCCCCTCGGGCTGCATCTTCCCCAGGCCGCTCAGGTCCGTCCCCGTGGCATGTATCGTTCTTGCGCCTACCTAAGCTAACCGGTATCCTTGCTTGAGTCATTCTACGGTAATAACCTGCTTGATTGTCACCCATCGCGGCCGCCCGCGTTGCCGGTCGGCCCCTCGCTCATTCCGCAACGGGGGCTACTCATGCTGGCATGGCGCTTGTGCCCGGGTCCGTCCCTGCAACGCTGACAAATCTGAGCGGTCGAGCTCTGGATCGCGGCACGTCCCACGCATGTCAACTCACCAGGCCCTCAGTGCCTTCATCTTCTAGCGGGACGACTAGTGGCAGGCCTGCAAGCGCGGTTGCAATCTGTATCCCTCCTTGCACTAACATGCAGGAACCTCCCGAGGACGACAGCGTGCGGCACCGCGGGCTCCTTCTTTTCCCATGCAATTCGCTTGCGCGTTAAAGGGGGGCTCCTGAGCATCACGACTCGGGAGCTCTTAGTGGCTCTCCAGCCCTCACCCCCTGGCCTTGACCACGGAATCGTGACCTGGCATACCAGCGGCGGCTGAGCTCGCTCGAGGGCCGGGACCCGAGGACATAGAGCACAGAGAAGAGCGTGAAAAAGAGAGAGACGCTCGCGCGGGCCTAACCCGGCTACATTGTGGCCATTGACGCACGAATCTGGCGCTGCACAAGGGATCGACTCTGAACCGCTAAGATAAGTCTCACACTCGGGTCAGCCAAGCACTGCGGCATAGGGTTCCCATCACTTGCAGCCTTGCTACGGCGATGTCGCTTTCCTTTCCTACCCTCAGGTAGTTGTTTGCACGCTAAGGAGGACCTCTTGAGCATTGCGCCTCAGGAGCTCTTACTGGACCTCGGGCCGCTCACCTCCTGGCCTTGACCACGGCATCGTGACCTGGCATACCAGCGACGGCTGCAGCCTTCCTGGGGACCGGGACCTGTCAGCGTAGAGCACCAAGCTACCGCGAGGTTGGGAAAGGGGGGACTGAGCAGAAGCAAGACACGCAGTCATGGATCTTCATAACAAGGATAATATTAACAAAAGGCACTACAGATCCTTTACACGCGCCCACGGGGCTCATCTTGATTCCTCGCAGGGAACAAAAGGAGAAGGTTTCTAGGAGCCCTATCTACGAGCGTCGCCGCCGACGCCATCATCAACAGTGGGCCATGGGAGGCCGACGCCAACCCCATCCAGATCAACGGCGGCGACGGGCGGACGCTGCTGCTGCGCTCCAGGCACAGCGAGAGCTTGGGGGCACGTAGTTGTCATCGCTCGTCTCCGGAGTCTCGTAGGGCTTGGGAGAGTCGCTGGACTCCCAAGCACCATCACTGCTGTCGGTGGAACTGCTGGCGAGGC
Source organism: Aegilops tauschii subsp. strangulata (assembly GCF_002575655.3). Taxonomy (NCBI): domain Eukaryota; kingdom Viridiplantae; phylum Streptophyta; class Magnoliopsida; order Poales; family Poaceae; genus Aegilops; species Aegilops tauschii. The sequence continues at coordinate 292,985,632 of NC_053041.3, forward strand.
CAGCGGCGGGCCCGGCTCCTGCCGTAGTGCCGTCCCGACGGCCCCCTCCAGGGCAGCACTCCAGGCGGCGACCTCCCTCGTCGAAGACCTTGAAGAACATCGTGGAGGCGCCGTCGTATTCGAAATGGATGGCAAGGGCGCCCTCCATGCGGCAAGCTTGGGCGACCTCGCCCCATCCGCGGGTCATGAAGATCTTGCCCGGGGAGACGACCTCGACCTCCGCCCCCGTCGCTGGGGCGTCGCACTCGGCATGCTGCAGCCACAGCTCGAGTGGCCCCCTCGGCGGCATCTCGGCTGAGAAGAACTGTGAGAAGCGAATCCAAGAGCGCGGTGGCATCGCCGCCCACACCACAAGTTCACACGAGGAGCTCTCGGCGTGGGTTCCTGAGGCGGCGGCGCGCATCACCGCGGCACGCCCACCACGGCCGTGGCGCGATCGGCGCCGATTGCTGCCTCCACCTCCGGAGCCCTCTGCCTGGGCGTACACAGGCAGCGGATATCCGGGGGGAGGCCGCTCATGCCAAGGCCTCGTCACCTCCGATCTCGCGATGACGTCACGGGAGCGGGCCAGCCTCTTCTTCGGCGGGAGTGGCCCTAGCTCTTCACGGGAGGTTTTCCCCTTTTCAGCGGCGGAGAACCTCCGAATCGGCGCTATGGGTGGCGAAGCAAGGAAGAAGAAGCAGGCGGAATGGAGGAAGCGATGGGCGACGGGGGCTCCGCCCCCTCCCCATTTATAGCCAGGAGAAGGCCAACCGGCGACCCCCACCATCACAGGTAATGATGGCTTTTCTGCATGCACCAGGGACTCGTCAAGTCAGGCAGTTGCCGAGGCAGCGTGGGGAAGCGGAGACGCCCACGTTCCGTCAACCGCCACGCATCAATCAAGGCCGCAGGCTATTGGGGCCCGTAGCGCTCCGCACTTGACCCTTGGCTTCGCCTTGAAGCCAAGTCCGAGCGCGCCTTGGGCCCGGGGGCTACTGTCAGCGTCCTGGGAACGGGGGTACCCAGACTTGCCTGCCTGCGGCCCAGGGCGTGGCTTCTCTAATGGCCTGGTACGACCCATCTTCATCAGCAAACGCACAAGACCCTCGCGAGGGGCCAAGCCTCGCGAGGCGGACGACACAAGACCTCCTCAGGGCAGCCTCACTAGGCTGGCTCGCGAGGAGCGGAGAGATCAAGGCGAGGGGCACCTCGTGAGGTTCCCGTGACATGAGCCATGACGACCAAGGCCAGGCGGGCGCCAGCGGGCGCAGAGTACTGGTTTCCTCTTTGGTGCTAAAGGGGCAGGTGCAGGCGAGGAGTCCCGAGGCATCAGGCAAAGGTTTCCATATCGGTGCAATGAGACCAAGACTAGCAGGACGGCAGGATGAGGTCATCGCAGAGCCCACGACAGCGTCACCACCAGAGCCTTTGGCAGGCGAAGACCACCTTTTGTCAGGATAGCTTGTACTAGCTGTCCCCCTTCAAATTGGCCGTTGTCGGATCCCTTCTCGCCTAAACATTTGGGAAGAGGACCAGGGCCTCTATAAATAGGACTAGCCACCACCATAGGAGGGGACGGACAGATCTGGGAACTCACCAGAGACTCATCTGGGACGGATCATTCTGACCATCCTCACACACACAAGCTCCTCGAGCTCAAGAACACCTCTCCTCAGGAGGTTGTTCTTCCCTTGTACTTGTTCATCCCCAGCCTATAAGGCAATCCACCACACCACACTGGAGTAGGTATTACACCACATCGGTGTCCCGAACCAGTATAAACTCTTGTGTCTCATGTTCTTTGGGTTCGGCGAGCTTGGCTTTGAGATCGTTGCGAGAGTGTGAGCTAGGGGGAGAGAGATCTTCGTGCGCGCCCCGGTGTTCGAACCTCAAGGGTTTGCCGGAACCCGTGATCCAACAAACTTAAATGGTGGGCGCTGAGTTCAATGTCGTGGAGCCAGCGGCAGAGTCTCGAAAGCCGCTCAAATGCTCACTCACACCCATCATCTTTGATGAAGAGGACCATCCTGACCGCACCACCGTGGTAGGGTGTTTGCCATTGTTGGTCTCTCCAACGATTCCCAACCTCAAGGTCACAAAGATGTTGGTTGATGGTGGGGCCGGGTTGAATCTGATTTCCCCAAATGTTATCAGCAAGCTTCAAATAGAAGAGGAAGAACTAAAGTTCACGTGCATGTTTCAAGGAGTTAATCCCCGTAGTAGTCATCCTAAGGGAAAGACACGTTGCCAGTGACATTTGGGGGAGAACTGAACTATCAGACTGAGAAGGTTGTGTTTGATGTTGTCGACCTCCCCCTGTCGTACAATGGGATCCTTGGATGCCCAACTCTGGCAAAATTCATGGCGGCATCCCACTATGCCAAAAACACCTTGAAGATGCCAGGGCCGGTTGGAGTCATTTCCATCCTGTCAGATGAGAAAGATGCAATCATTTGCATGGATAAGATGTACCGGGACGCAGTCGTGGCAGAGGCCATGACAGCGGTAGTTCCCGCCAAGGAAAATAGAGGAAAGAAGAAGGATAGCAGGGACACCAGCAAGGAATCTAGGAAGCGCACCTCTCCGAGGTGTGCTGCGCCTGTTGATGACTTGCCGGAGAGTTCCAGCGGCAAGAGATCCAAGGTCCCTGCACCACACGTGAAGAAGGTCCCGACAGGGCTAGCTGGCGTTGATGGTACCTTCACTATCAGTGCCACCCTTGATGACAAATAGGAAAGCGTGCTCGTTGCCTTCCTGCGGGCGAATATCAATGTGTTTGCCTCGCAACCATCTGATATCCCCGGTGTTCCAAGGGAGGTAATCGAGCACCACCTTGTTGTCTGCCCACATGCCCGACCCGTCAAGCAGAAGGTTCGAAAGCAGGCCTTGGAGAGGCAATAGTTCATTGCCGAAGTGATTAAGAAGCTTGAGGCAGGTGGTCTGGTCAGGGGAGTACTGCATCCAACATGGTTAGCAAACCTAGTGGTCGTGTGCAAGGCTAACGAGAAATGGAGACTTTGCATGGATTTCATAGATCTCAACAAGGCTTGCCTGAAGGACCCATTTCCCTTGCCGCACATTGACCAGATTGTGGACTCCACTTCAGGTTGTGATTTGCTCTCCTTTCTGGATGCATACTCTGGGTATCATTAGATCTTCATGTCCAAGGAAGACTAAGAGAAGACCTCGTTCATCACCCCATGTGGTATGTACTGCTTTGTGTGCATGCCTTTCAGGTTAAAGAGTGTCGGGTCCACTTTTGCAAGAGAAGTACAGATTGGCTTTGAGCCACAATTGCACAAAAGCATTGTGGCCTATATGGATGATATTGTGGTCAAGACGAAGGACAGATCAACCCTCATCCAGGATTTGGAGGAGACACTTGCTAATCTGCGCAAGATCAATTTGAAGCTAAATCCGGAGAAGTGTGTGTTTGGCGTTCCCTCCGGCAAGCTACTTGGGTTCTTCGTATCCCATCGCGGGATCGAAGCCAACCCCGACATGATCAAGGCTATCAAGCAGATACAGGCGCCCAGGATAGTCAAGGCTATGAGGCGTCTGACAGGGTGTGTTGCCACACTTAGCAGATTCATCTCCAAGTCTGTTGAGCGCGCCCTGCCATTCTTCAAAATATTAAAGAAAGCAGGGCCCATGAAGTGGACCCAGGAAGCAGACGCAGCCTTACAAGACTTGAAGACCTACTTGTCCTCTGTGCCCACTTTAGTTGCCCCTAAACCACAAGAGCCATTGCTGTTGTACTTAGCGGCAACTAATCAAGTGGTTAGTGCAGCCTTAGTGGCACAACGGGAAGTAGAGGAAACATAAAGTGAACAAGGCCCGACAGGACCGGATGAGAATCAGGACAGAGAAGAGCACGGCAGCGGGGGCAACCCCAAGGACGCGGCAAGGAAGAAAGTGGTGCAGCGCCCAGTGTACTTCGTTAGTTCCCTATTACAGGGGGCTAGATTGGGTACTCTGGTGTGCAAAAGCTGATTTTTGGCCTCATCATGGCCTCAAGGAAAGCGCCACTACTTCCAAGCCCATGAGATCACGGTTGTCACCTGCTTTCCGTTGCAAAGGATACTCTGAAACCCTGAGGCTACCGGCAGAATAGTGGAGTGGGCTTTGGAGTTATCTAGCGTTGGTCTAAAATTTGAGAGCACATCAACAATTCAGAGCAGGGCATTGGCAGAGTTTATTGCAGAATGGACGCCAACCCCTGATGAAGAGGTACTGGAAATAGTTACCCCCAACAAGGAAGCGCCCCAAGAATGGATCATGTATTTCAATGGTGCCTTCTCCCTACAAGGTGCAGGGGCTAGCGTGCTTCTCGTTGCTCCCACAGGGGAGCACTTGAAGCACGTCGTCCAGATGCATTTTACCCGAGAGGAGGCAACCAACAATACAACAGAGTATGAAGGGCTCCTTGCCTGGCTCAGGATTGCCACAGAATTGGGAATCAAGAAGCTGATCATTCGAGGAGATTCCCAACTTGTGGTGAGACAAGTCACAAGGATTACCAAAGTCCATTGATGGAGGCATACATTGAGGAAGTGAGAAGATTGGAGGAGCACTTTGACGGATTGCAAACAGAGCACGTACCCCGTGCGGAAAACAACATAGCTGATCATCTGTTAAAGTGTGCTGCGCAAAAACTTCCTATGGAACCAGGAACTTTTGTTCTCCATCTTACTCAGCCCTCCGTATCCCTGGCAACAATGGCCAGAAAGAGGAGGAAGTTGGACTCCGGTAAGCCTCTCCCGGTAGAGCCTCCCGGGGCTGCTGGTAGGGACCCTGCCGGAAACAACTCCCCGTCGTTTGCCAGGCTGCGCTCTCCTACCGGGCCACTGGTCCCCGCTGTCGAGGTACGCGCTCCCACGGATGAGGAGGTGCCGCTACTCCTCGTTGCCGAGCCCCAGCCTCAAACTTGGGCAAGGCACACCATTTCCTCCAAACTGGGGAACTTCTAGCGGAAATACACAAAGGCATGTGCGGCTCCCACATTGGATCAAGGACATTAGTTGGGAAAGCATTCCGGCAAAGATTCTATTGGCCCATAGCCCTCCAAGATGCGGTCGAGCTAGTCAACAAGTTTGAAGCCTGCCAGTTCCATTCGAAGAACATCCTTCTGCCTGCAGAAGCTCTTCAGACAATCCCTTTGTCATGGCCGTTTTTGGTCTGGGGGCTCGATATCCTCGGCCCTTTCCCCCGAGCTGCCGGGGGCTTTGAATTCTTGTTTGTTGCCATCGAAAAGTTTACAAAGTGGCCGGAAGTAGATGCCGTGAGAAAGGTGACTGCTCAATCAGCTATCAAGTTCTTGAAAGGATTGGTGTGCCGCTTCAGGGTCCCTGCCCGGACCATCACCGACAACGTCACCCAGTTCACGAGCCGCGCCTTCATGCAATATGTTCATGCGCTTAGAAGCAAGATCTCATTTGCCTCTATTGCTCATCGCAGAAGCAATGGACGAGCTGAGAGGGCGAACGTTGAAGTGTTGCGAGGACTCAAGACAAGAACATTTGATACGCTGCAGAAGTGCGGCAGGCCATGGATCGATGAGTTGTTGGTAGTCCTCTGGTCCCTCTGAACGACACCAAATCCGGCTACCGGGCAGACTCCCTTGTCCCTAGTCTATGGGGCAGAAGCAGTTATTGTCGGTGTCCTTGGAACAGGGGTCCCCAGACTTACCTGCCTGCGGCCCAGGGCGTGGCTCGCCCAGCGGCCTGGTACGGCCCATCTTCATCAGCAAACACTCAAGACCCTCGTGAGGCGGATGATGCAAGACCTCCTTCGGGGCAGCCTCACTAGGCTGGCTCGCGAGGAGCGGAGAGATCAAGGCAAGGAGCACCTCGTGAGGTTCCCGTGACGTGAGCCATTACGACCAAGGCCAGGCGGGCACCAGGCGGGCGCCAGCAGGCGCAGAGTACCAGTTTCCTCTTTGTGCTAAGGGAGCAAGCGCAGGCGAGGAGTCCCGAGGCATCAGGCAAAGGTTTCCATATCGGTGCAACGAGACCAAGACCAGCAGGACGGCAGGACGGAGGTCACCACGGATCCCACGACGGTGTCACCACCAGAGCCTTTGGCAGGCGAAGACTACTTTTGTCAGGATAGCTCGTACTAGTTGTCTCCCTTCAAATCCGGCCGTTGTGGGATCCCTTCCCACCTAATATTTGGGAAGAGGACTCGGGCCCCAATAAATAGGACTAGCCACCATCATAGAAGGGCAACAAACTGACCGGGGGACGAACTTTGGATCAGATCCATTCCACCCTCACACGCACAAGCTCACCGAGCTCAAGAACACCTCTCCTCAGGAGGTTGTTCTTCCCTTGTACTTGTTCATCCCCAGTCTACAAGGCAATCCACCTCACCACACTGGAGTAGGGTATTAAACCACAACGGTGGCCCATGTCGGATGTGGGGTTCCGGCAAACCCTTAAGGTTCGAACACTGGGGTGTGCGCGAAGTCTCTCCCTCCTACCGATCTACGCTCTAGCTCGCTACGATCTCGCGGATGAACTCGACGAACTCGCAACACAGGAAGACACGAGGTTTATACTGGTTCGGGCCACCTTTGTGGTGTAATACCCTACTCCAGTGTGGTGGTGGTGGATTGCCTCTCGGGCTGATGATGAACAGTACAAGGGAAGAACAACCTCCTGAGGTTGAGGTGTTCTTGTGCTTGTGAACTTGTGGCGTGAGGATTCGATGCCTCTACTGTGGTGGCTAGCTCTACTTATATAGGCCCTGGTCCTCTTCCCAAATATCGAGCGGGAAGGGAGCCAACAACGGCGGGCAAATTTGAAGGGGGACGGCTAGTACAAGCTATCCTGACAAAAGCGGTCTTCGCCTGCGAAAAGCTCTGGGGTGACACCGTCTTGGGCTCCACGATGACCTCCGCCTTGTCGTCCTCCTGGTCTTGGTCTCATTGCACCAATATGGCAACCTTTTCATGATGCCTCGGTACTCTTCGCTTGAGCTGGCCTCCTTAGCACCAAAGAGGAAATAAGGACGTTGTGCGCACTGGCACCCGCCTGGCACCTGCCTGGTACCGTTCTTCATGGCTCACGTCACGAGAGCCTCGTGAGGTTTGCCTTGCCTTGATATCTCCGCTCCTTGTGAGCCTGCCTGGCTAGGCCACTCCAGAGGAGGTCTTGCATCGTCCGCCTCGCGAGGCTTGGACCCTCGCGAGAGTCTTGGGTGTCTTGTTGACGAATATGGGTCGTACGGCCCGCTGCCTGGCCACGCTGTGGGCCGCAGGCAGGCAAGTCTGGGGACCCCCGTTCCCAAAACGCCGACAGCCCGAACCAGTATAAACCCTCGTGTCTCTTGTTCGTCGAGTTCGTCGAGTTAGGCCTTGAGATCGTGGCGAGAGCGAGCTAGAGAGCGAGGGAGATCTTCGTGCGCACCCCAGTGTTCGAACCTCAAGGGTTTGCCAGAACCCGCAATCCAACATTTGGTGCGCCAGGTAGGGGGTGAGCCGAAGCTTTCCCTCCGTTGACCCACGCTCCATCGTCCCACCAATTCCATGGCCGACGCTCGGGGAGCTCGTGCTGAGCGCCGGGCCGCCCTTGCTGCCCGTGTCACCCAGACGGCTCCCACCGGCGGGCCTCCATGTCGTTCGCCATCACCTGCCGCTAACGCCGCCACCGGCCCGGCAGCACCTGAGCAGCAAGCTTTGTCGCTGCACCCCTCCGTGCGGCGGGACGGACGCACCGCCACCCCGTCGCTGACTCCGGCGGGCTCGTCATCTCACGCGCGTCGCGGGCCCGTGGACGCGCAGCTCATGGCGCGCGAGCTCCTACGCTACCGCCCAGTCGACGACCTCTACGAGGAGTGGCTAGACCGCATCGTCGAGCTCGTCAGTGCCGCTGGGGGGCTCTTCTACGCCGTCTCTCTCGCTGCCTCGTCTGCCTCCTGCCATGGGCAACATGGCCCACGGAGCGCCTCCACCACCTCCACATCAAGACGTCACCATCGCACCAAGACGCGCGGCCCCACGGCGCGACCCCCCGCGTCGGGCGCCCGCGCATGAAGAAGGAAGCTGCCGTGAGGTCCCTCGGCCACGGCAGGATGCTCCTACACTCCCCACACCACCGCGTCAAGACTGCGCACCGCCTGTGGTGGCTGTGCGCGGATACCATGACCAGGATCCGCCTCCGCGATGGGTTCCGGTGACTACAGCGGGTTGTTGTGCCTTCACTCCCGAACTGCGCAGCGTCGTCTGGCCCGGCAAGTTCAAGCCGGACCTGACTCCGTGCTACGATGGCACCCCTGACCCCGCCGAGTTCCTGCAGCTCTATGAACTGAGCACCGAGGTGGTCAGCGGCAACAAGAAAGTCATGGCAAACTAGTTCCCCATGGCTCTCAAGGATGGCGCGCGCTCGTGGCTCCTGAACCTGCCTACGGGATCGATCTCCTCCTGGGGTGAGATGCGCAACCGCTTCGTCGCCAACTTCCAGGGCACTCGCGACAACCCTCCGGCCGCGGGTGACCTGCGCCGCATCAAGCAGCAGCCAGGAGAGACCCTCCAGAAGTACATCCAGTGCTTCAATAGCGTGTGCCTCAAGATCCCCAAGGTGATGGACGAGGCCATCATCTCCGCGTTTTCCGATGGCGTCCGTGACATCAAGATGAAGGAGGAGCTCGCCATCCACGAGGACCTGTGCATGACCCTGGAGCTGTTCAACCTTGCGACCAAGTGTGCAAGGGCCGAGGAAGGGCGCCTCTCCCTCGTCGAGCTCCCAGCAGCAGACCCAGAAGACAAGAAGGCCAAGGTTAAGGACGTAAAACACAACGGAGCAGCCGTGCTCGCGGCTGAGCCGGAGGTAAAGTGCGGCCGCGACCACCCAGAGTCATCCGGGGGCAGCCGCCCATTCTGCGCCTTTCACAATGTGCACAGCCACAATACCAGCGACTGTCAGGAGCTCAGGGCCGATCGCGATGGACGCTTCGGTCGACGCCCGACCGCAACGACCGAGGCTATGGCCGTGGAGGAGGCCGAACAGGAGGACGCTGGGATGACCGCGGTCCCTGCCAAGAGTGGGGCGACCAGCCTCGTGAGGACCGCTGGCATGACCAACCTCGCGAGGGCGCTTGGAGGGACCAGCCTCGTGAGGATCGCCCTCAGGGCAAGGCTGGCCTCCCTCCTCTGCCGCCACCACCAAGAAGGAACGACGACCACCATCAAGACGAGGGGGCTGGGGCTTCCAAGAGCCTCGTGCCATTGCCTGCATCCTGGGCGGCTCTCAGGCCCCAGCCTCTCAGCGTATCTTCAAGCAGTTTGCTCGTGAGGTGAACGCGGTCCTTCCCAGCCTCGAAGCCACGCGCCCGCTCCGGTGGTCCAAGTGCGCCATCACATTCAGCTTGGCGGACCAGCTCAAGTGCGCGACAACTGCCGGCGCCCTCTTGATGCTCTGTTCCCCCATCATCAGCAACGTCCAAGTCACCAAGACCCTCATCGATGGCGGAGCAGGGCTCAATGTCCTCTCCGTCAACACATTCGACCGCCTCCAAGTGCCATATCATTAGCTTCAACCTACCAAGCCTTTCTCAGGAGTGACCGACGGCTCCACCACCCCGATAGGGCAGGTCCGCCTCCCCGTCACCTTTGGTACCCGCGACAACCACCGCACCGAGCTCATCGACTTTGATGTCGCCCACATCCGTCTGTCGTACAATGCCATCCTTGGGTATCCAGCATTGGCCAAGTTTATGGCAGTAACCCACCACGGCTACAACGTCCTCAAGATGCCAGGGAGCTGTGGTGTCATCACGGTCCCGTGTGAAGAGAGAGATGCGGTGTGCTCCCTCGAGCGCGCCTACCAGGCAGCGGCGGTCGAAGATCCAGACGATGAAGGCACCATCTACCCTCTTGAGGCCATCCCCAAGAAGAAGAAGCAGCTGCTCCACCAAGCGCCTGAGGAGGGTGGAGCCTCCAGCGGCACCACCTCAGGACCTGCGCCCATGGATGGGGCGCCTCCCTCCCTCACATAGGAAGGCGCGCCCTGCGCCCTCCTCGGGCTGGGCTCGGGGGCTCTCTCCTGCAGGGCCTCAGACCTAGCCAACGTCACGAGGGAGGCGCTCGGGCACCATGTGGAGGCGTGCTTCGCCGCACGCTTCCCTCAAGCGGGCACGAGGCGCGAGGCGCCTGGTGCTGAGGAGTTCATCACCCAGACAACCCAGGAGCTTCAAACGCCAAGAGCCATACACGGCGATCGCTGCCCACTACCCGGTGCAGCTCCCCATCCTGGCGATGATGGTGAACTGCGCGTCTGCATCGACTACCTCGGGCTCAACAGGGCCGCATCTCAGGAGTGTTACTGGCCATCACGTGCTGGTCGGTGTGAGGGCCCCCTCATAGCTACGTTCGCATGCCCTTTGGCTTGCCGAACACGACCGTCACCTTCCAGCGCCACCTGCGGAGCATCCTGGCGACTCAGGAGGCCAGGCATCACGCCGTCCTGGAAGAGATCACGACGGTCCTCCAGGAGCCACCAGGGCCGGTGGAGCCTCCCGAGGCTCAGGACCCTGGCGGCTCATGAGGAGCGGCTTCTTCGGCACGCGTCTCCAGCTACCCCGACATCCCTTCAGCAACTATGCCAGGTGACTCTTTCCATTTTGTTCAGCTGGGAGCGCCCCTTGAACTGCATTATTCCCAGGTCGCACGGGCTTGTCCCTGCGACATGTATCTTTTTGCATCTTTAGCTTACCTTGTTGGGGGCGCCCCTCGGGCTTCATCATACCCAGGCCGCTCGGGTCCGTCCCAGTGGCATGTATCGCCCTCGCATCTATCTGAATTAGCGTTGCCTTTCTACAGTAGCCGCTTTAAAATTATCATCTGCCTGACCAGCACTTCGATGCCATGAACGTTGTACGCTCTCGCGAACCTACCCTGTCGGATCACGGGTTCCGGCGACACCCTCAAGGTTTGAACTCTGGGGTGCACACGAAGATCTCCCCCTACCGATCCGCGTCCCAGCTTCGCTAAGATCTCGCGGACTAACTCGACGAACTCGCAACACAAGGGACACAAGATTTATACTAGTTTGTGCCACCGTTGTGGTGTAATACCCTACTCCAGTGTGGTGGTGGTGGATTGCCTCTTGGGCTATGGATGAACAGTTACAAGGGGGAGAACAGCCTCCTGAGGTTGCGGTGTTCTTGTGCTCGGTGTGTGGCTAAGGATTGGCCCAAGATCAGATGCCTCCTACTGTGGTGGCTAGTCCTATTTATAGAGGCCTTGGTGCTCTCCCCAAATATTGAGCGGGAAGGGAGCCAACAACGGCCATTTTGAAAGGGGACAGCTAGTACAGCTTATCCTGACAAAAGTAGTCTTCGCCTGCTGTCAGGACCCCGATTCTAATGTCACATCCCTAGTCTGGTATGCACTTAGGCTAGCTAGATATGCTGCATCATGTCTAAATTTCATTTAAAGTTGAATTGGGGATGACCAAACCCTAGCACCAAATGAATTCAAGTAGGTTCAAAATAAAAATATTTTCAATGAACCCAAAATGCCCTTAGAAATGTTCATGATTTTTGATAAAGGTGAAAACCTCTGCCAGAAATGATGAGCATATTTATTGGCCATTTATGGATTTTTGAGCTAAATCATACTGTATTTGAATTGGAGCATTTAATGCCTATAAATATTTTAAATGCTTCAATACTTCTGAAAACAATTGGGGGCTGTTGGAAATAATTCAAATAGTGCCCACAATTTTTATCAGGATTTTACAAAATGAGTTAGTAATTTTACTAATTCAAAACAGATCAAATAAATAGAAAACATAAAGTAAAGAGAGAGAGAGGAGAGTACCTGAGCCACTTACCTGGCCTGCACTGTGTTGGCCCAACACTGTTGGCCCAGCCCATCTCTCTCCCTTGTCCTCTTCCAGCTCACGCCAGAAGGACTGGAGCGCGCGTGCCCGGCGCGCGCAGCCACACGCCGGCCACCTCCACCCTGCCTGCGTGCTCCCTCGTCGCCCTGGATCTCCCTCGCGGCGCCACGACACCCCCTCGACGCCTCGACCTCTCCCTCGAGCTCATCCCCTCCTCTGTCTCCCTCACGCGCGTCCACCCGAACACAGCCGTCGCCGCCGCTCGCCACCACCGCGGCCACCGCCTCCCCCTCGCCTCACCGACGCGCCCAGAAGCTCCGCCACTTCGTCCTCGACCCCCTCGCTGAGCTACACAACGCCGGACGCCTCGAAGCGCCGCCGCCGACGCCTTCTTCTTCCTCGGGTCGCCGAGATCGCCTCCGCCGCCCCGCTCGCTTCGGACCTCCTCCGAGCTCGCCGTAGCCTCTGCTGCAACTACTGTGAGCTCACGGACCTACTCCCCTTCCTCTCCTACTCGCGTTCATGCTCTAGCTTCGTTCCCCATCTCCGCCGAAGCTCGCCGCCGCCATTGCTAACGAGCTCCGTGCTCCCGAGCTCGGCGGCTCGCCCGAGCATCACCAGCGTGCTCGCCGCGCTCCTGTGAACCTGAAGCACCCACGGGTTCGCCCTGCCGTGCCCTGTAGCGCCATCTCCGCCGTTGCCCGAGCTCCGGCCGCCGCCCAAGTGGTCGCCACCGTAGTTCCCGACCTCCCCTCGCCCAGCCGCCTGCTCCGTTGGATGCGGTGCACGTCCAGCAGCCCGTAGGGCCAAACCCCGAGCCCAATGGTCGCCGGATGGCAAAACCCGACGCCTCCGCCGTGCGGAATGCTTGCCGCCGGCCATATTCCGGCGAGGCTGACGTGGCGACATCATTAGCGGCTAATGACGCCACTAACTAACCCCCCTAGCTCACTGACAGACGGGCTCCGCCCTTAATTAACCACAGGGTTATTTCCTGTTTAAATTAAGCTAATGTCGTGGACCCCACATGTCAGCTTTGACTTTGGTCAAGTCAACGTTGACCGGTCCCACTTGTCATCCACCCAAACCAGCCAGTGACACTGACATGCGGGCCCCACCGTCCAGGTTTGACCTGGACCGCCCAGTTGACCTGCTGATGTCACTGTGATGTAATGCTGACGCTATAAATCATTTTCTGGATTTATTCTTATACAGAAAATTCCAGAAAATCCTATAAACTTCTAAAAATCATAGAAAATAATCTATAACTCAGATTGAAAAGATTTATATATGAAAAATTATCAGAAAAATCCAATCTATCCATTTATGCTACTTTCATGCATGAAAAACCAACTTATACCTGCTGTATAAGTGAAAACATTCAAATGGCACCTTAAATGCTCAAACTAGAGTTTGCATTTGAACCTTTGGTTCAAATGGACTCCCTTGCACTTGTTGCTAGCTGCATTAGCTCAATTCACAGCATATTGCCATGTCACATTCATGCATCATATCGTTGCATTGCATTGATTGGTTTTCCTCTCTGTTGCCGGTATTTGTTCCCCTTGGTAGACGTTGTTCCGACGCTGTGATCGTTGACACTAATGAAGACTCAATGCTATCTTCAGAAGTGCCAGGCAAGCAAACCCCCTTGTTCATTTCGATACAATCCCACTCTCTCGCTCCTGCTCTCTTTTACTGCATTAGGGCAACAACGCTTCAACTGTTACTTGCTGCGGTAGCTGAACCCCTTTATCCTCTGCATGACCTGTCATTTCCACAGTAAATAGATGAAACCCACTAGCATGAGTAGGAGTTGTTTGAGCCCTGATGTGCCTACTCATTCTGGCTTGTTTGTCATGCCTGCTATTGCTTAGAGTTGTGTCAGGTCTGATTCATCGGGGATGAATTGGAAAGTGGTGAACATGTCCTACTGTGTGAGAGCTAAGTGTGTGAACACGATTTGGTAAAGGTAGCGGTGAGAGGCCATGTAGGAGTACATGGTGGGTTGTCTCATTGAAACCGTCCTCAGGAACTGAGTTCTGTGTTTGTGATCCATGAACAGTTACTACCACGCATTGGAATGCTTAAGTGCCCCTCTCGACTTATTAATCAACCTGATCTCTGTCCAGGAGTTGCAACTAGTTTCTGGTGTTTGTAGGTAGTGTTAGTAGTCTACCAAGTGGCACCCGGTACAGGTGGGCTTGGGACAGACTAGGCACACGTGGCCTGGTGTACCGAGTGGCACCCGGATGGTGGGCTCGGGAACCCTGCACACATCGTTTGGGGCCGTGAGCGACACCCCGGCTGGATCTCCTTGCGGATGGAACCCGAATAGGAGATAAACCTGGACTAGAGACTTGTGTGGTTAGTCAGGTCGTGGCCGACTCCCTCGCCAGGCTTCCGCTTGAAGGTTGCCGAGGTACACGAGGTGTACATGGTGGTAAGTGGCGAGAGCGTGTGTGACGAAGTACACCCCTGCAGGGTTAATATGATCTATTCGAATAGCCGTGTCCGCGGTAAAGGACTTCTGGGTTGCCTATAACAGTTCATAGACAAGTGAAAGTGGATACTCTAAAATGCGCAAGATAAGCGTGAGTGCTATGGATGGCATTCTCGTAGGGAGACGGGAGCGGATCCATAGTGGTGTATTGATATGGTGAATATGTGGACTCGTGTGCGCCACCTCAAAAGAGTTACTTGCAGTCGTAGTTAGGATAGCCACCGAGTCAAAGCTCGCTTGCTGCAGTTAAACTCCACCACCCCCTTTGTTGATACCGATGCATATGTAGATAGTTCTGATGTAAGTCTTGCTGGGTACATTTGTACTCACGTTTGCTTATTTTATGTTTTGCAGAGAGACGTCAGTCTCGCTAGTAGTTCCGTGTGGACTTCGACGTTTAGCTTGATACCTCAGCTACGATCTCGTGCCCTCAGCAGGATCTAGTAGATAGTCAGGCTTCTCAGCCTTTTTCATTTATAGTTGTCTGTACTCAGACATGTTAAGCTTCCGCATGTGTTTGACTTGTATGCTCTGAATGTTGGGTCATGAGACCCATGTTTGTAATATCTGGCTCTTCGGAGCCTCATGAATAAATACTCTGAGTCGTAGAGTCTTGTTGTGATGCCATGTTGTATTTGCACATATCGAGCATATTGTGTGTATGATTGAAATGCTTGGTATGTGTGGGATCCGACAACCTAGTTGTTAATCCTTGGTAGCCTCTCTTATGGGGAAATGTAGTTTTGTGCTTCCATGAGCCATAGTAGTCCGCTACAGCCCGGTTCACCGGAGTCCTGCTAGCCCAGCACTACTGCTCCGGAACACTTGACTGGCCGGCATGTGATTCACTTCGTTCCTGTGTCTGTCCCTTCGGGGAAATGTCACGCGGTGACATCCGGAGTCCTGCCTAGCCTGCTACAGCCCGGGTTCCCGGAGTCCTGTTAGCCCAGTGCTACAGCCCGGATTCGCACGCTGCTGACCGACATGCTCGATGGTTATTCATGTATGCCTGTCCCCGTAAGTTAGTGCCACTTTGGGTTCACGACTAGTCATGTCGGCCCGGGTTCTCCGTCATATGGATGCTAGCGACACTATCATATACGTGAGCCAAAAGGCGCAAACGGTCCCGGGCCATGGTAAGGCGACACCCGTGGGAATACCGTGCGTGAGGCCGCAAAGTGATATGAGGTGTTACCGGCTAGATCGATGTGACTTGGAATCGGGGTCCTGACAGCTTTGGTATCAGAGCCTGACTGCCTGTAGGTTTACGAAGCCAAACTGGTCGAAGTTGAGTCTAGAAATGCTTTAGTTATATAAGGGAATTGATTGTGGAAGGGAACATAAGGCTCTTTTACTCCTTTTACCTTATGTCCTCTGATCTGAGTCACCCTCTTCTCTTCTACGGGGATTAAGAACTAGGCTTCTCATCTTTCTATCAGGATCACGCGTTACTAATCCGTAGACTCGTAGGATTGTTGGTCTGAAGCCTCAGTTCAGTTTCTACTACTTCCGTGTGTTGATAGCTGATCTCGGAACCTTGATATTATGATGTTGAGTGGTTATGCCACCATTTTGCAGGATATCTCAAATCCTTTTGAGCCTTTACAGCCGTTATGTTGCCCGAGTCATCCCAGGTTTCTAAACAATCTGATGCATTTGCAAAATCCTTTCCCTCTGTTTTTGCGTCCCTTTGGGCCAGATTAAGCACACTACCGGTGCGTTGAGGCACTCTATTGCCTCGGTATATGTGTTGGAGCTATTATTATGACCCTAGGTGTCTTAGAGGATCACCTAGTAATCTAGCCATATTTTGTGTTTCCAGTGTGATGATTCTGGCCATCATTCCCGAAAGCATCCCGTGATGCAATTTAGTTAGTAGGCATTCTATTTCTTGGGTTCTTGACCCAAGATTCACTCTACTTACCTCGCGTTGGTAGTGTTGCTCGTACCTTTAGGATATTAGTAACCTTTGCGAAGGTCCTCGAGGTCCGTGGTATCTCATTCTTCCAATACCATGAACCATCATGGCAGAAGTTCTTTTGAACCAAAAGATCACAACCAGGGTGCTCTTGAGGAGTACTCCATCCATATTGTGAATCTGCCAGTCCTACCTTTCCGCATGGATTATCTGGAAGAAATATGTTGAACCTGTTTGACATACTAAATTTATGCATCCGCAACTCAGAAAACCATATGTTCCTTTGAGTTGTCTCTCTTTAGTTGTATTCTGACCTCTGTCTATCAATTGATAGTCAGGAGTAATTGTGCATCCGTGTTACCGATGCTTATTATTCTTGTGGTCCGTCAAGCCGTTCTATTTCAGAATGACTAGGAGAAACAAACTCCAGTACCTCGTCCATCTCTGGGATTGGGTCAAAGTAGTTGTATTCCGCAGATCAAAACGCCAAACCAGCTTTTGATTCTGTTCTACCTTGGAGTATTACCATCTTTATGTCAAGAGTGTCATGAGAATTGCACCACCTCTTATGAATTCTTGACGCAGTGATACTTCTCGCCATCATTATTCATTCATCGGTCCCGTGTTGTCACAACCGGAACACCGACAAGTGAACCGTGATGTGTGAAATCAATACTCTGAGCAACTCATTGCTTGGTAGTTAATGGCAATACCCTCATTCTTAGCGTGTTGGTTGTTCAATCATCATCCCGAGATTGATCGTGTTACCTAGTCCAGTTTCCTGGTGCACTCTTCGGTCAACGAGTTAGGATTGTATCAATTCCTCGGCCTTTTTGATCACATCGTCTTGCCCTGAAAAGCAAGATTGTTCTCGAGCTTAGTAACATATCGGTGGTTTGTGATTTTCTGATTATCTTCTCGGAAGTATCACCAGGTTGTTTCCTGACTGTTATGTTGAGCTCGTGATCAAGTTGGTTTCCTGTAAACCACCCCTTCTCCAAGAATCCGTGTTGGATACCCCTGAGCTAGTTGGTCAAGCTAAACAACAACTTGGAGAGTTGGAAGATAAAAGCTTGCCTGGCTTAGTTCTTTCCAAAGGATATCTCTTGTGTGTGTGTTTGTCGTAGAAAGATAATTTCTTCATCGATTGGTCCTCGTGATCACTTAATGGACCTATCATCTTAACCAAACTTTGATTCGAGTATGGGCTATCATCAAATCAAATCAGAACCAATGATGTTCGTAATGTTGTCCTACTCGTGGTTGATTCCTCGAGCATACACCATTACATCTTTTGGGTCTGACCAATGCTATTCCCGTGTTTACTTAATTTTGGAACTCCATCTATATGGAAGCCTGGATGGATTGTTGTTGAGCTCATTGACAACATTTCCATCTTGTCCATGATTTTGTTGAGCATTAAGCTAGTGTTGGAAACTTTTATAAGCATTATCTTCGTGTCCCGCTCATGAAGCATATGTTTGGATGAAGAAGATACTTCCTCTAATTCACATGCACTTGATGTAAGTTGCCGCCGAGAATTCGAGAAAGTTTGTTTTGCTTCCTCTGGAATCATCCCAAGTCAGTTATGCATGTGTGAAGTATTCTATGGTCTGTTAGACTGATCATCTTCGTTCCATATGAATTCCGTAGCACCTCGAACCACTAACTGATTTGTTCAAGGAGAAGAAGTTCCTTCATAAGAGCTAGTCATATGACTTATGCAAGGACTTCGTTATCCGCGATGACGGTTCCCCACCTGAACTCGGTAGTGTTTTATTATAAGACTACCACGTGGTCATGCTTGTCTTGGATAGCGTGTTCACAGGTTTGTAGCGGAACCAGCTCATGTTTTGGAGCTTGCTATCGTAGCTCATGCCCCGAGAATCTCGCAACGTCATCTCGTCGAATTGCGTTGCAAACTTTCATTTTTCTTTCTAGACCTGATGAGTCTGGAATATCCCGACACCAACCAGATCTGAATCTCAGGCAGATGTGATGGTTGAACGTTTCCCAAGAACTATACTAATGGTCTCTCTGTTACCGGTAAGTGGATGTCGTGGCCAACACACCTAGCCGGAAGACCTATTATTGTAGTATCTTGATTGAGAAAGTTGGCCACCTCCCCATAAGGATTTCGTAGGATTTGCTCCCTAGTTGTTCCTTATGGATCCTTTGCATTCCGAAGTCCGACCACTACTTGATGGCTATGTTGATGCTTTAAGCATGACCGTAGTAACCAGTACATCAAGGAGAACATTAGAAGCGGAGTGCTAAATGTCTCTCGGTCGATCATCCAGATTTTGCTCCCTTGGCTTCGCTAAGATGAAATCTGAGAAAGTGTTGTCCTCCTTTGCACCTGCATCCTCCATCACCGTTCATTATGGTAGTATGATGTGTTGCCAGGATCCTCGGCACGGATGTTGGTAAAACCTTGATGAATATGGAAATGCTCAAGTTCTTGAAAGCACGCGCAGTCACTAGGTTATGTCCTTGGTATCAACTGGAATGTGCCTTCGATTTGCCGAGTTGTTCTATAACCATAGTTTCCTTTCCAAATTGAGTGTGCCATTCTTTTGAATTCTTTCAAACGATCATTTGTAAATTGCCTTACGCTGGTATAAAGAGTTTCAATGATCTTTGTATCAAAAGTAATTCTTTTTGCCACTTAAGGGAAGAATTCTACGAGTCACCTTTCCTAAGGTGCCCCGTTATGGAGTCATGGTAATTAACTCCTTGCTGCTTTGGAACCCATGCACCATACTATCTAAGCGTGGGATTGTTGCCCACCAAATCAAACCTCATCGTTTGTTCTTCCATCCCTCTCGACGTGTTTTGTGTCTCAACTCGAGATGTTTCAACATCTCATTCCGCGAGTTGGTCTTGTATAGCTCGATCTTCGAGAAGATCAATCCTGTAGAGTTTCCCTCTCTTCCGTCATCATAGCTGGATGAAGCTCTCGAAAGAAAAGATGTCAAGATCAAGATGATGCAATGAATCAACATCTTCGAGAAGAACAATTGGATCATGAAGATTATGTTAGTTTGCGTTCCCCTTTCATCTAACCCTACGCTTGAATCTCGGGACGAGATTTTTGTTTAGTGGGAGTGAGTTGTCACATCCCTAGTCTGGTATGCACTTAGGCTAGCTAGATATGCTGCATCATGTCTAAATTTCATTTAAAGTTGAATTGGGGATGACCAAACCCTAGCACCAAATGAATTCAAGTAGGTTCAAAATAAAAATATTTTCAATGAACCCAAAATGCCCTTAGAAATGTTCATGATTTTTGATAAAGGTGAAAACCTCTGCCAGAAATGATGAGCATATTTATTGGCCATTTATGGATTTTTGAGCTAAATCATACTGTATTTGAATTGGAGCATTTAATGCCTATAAATATTTTAAATGCTTCAATACTTCTGAAAACAATTGGGGGCTGTTGGAAATAATTCAAATAGTGCCCACAATTTTTATCAGGATTTTACAAAATGAGTTAGTAATTTTACTAATTCAAAACAGATCAAATAAATAGAAAACATAAAGTAAAGAGAGAGAGAGGAGAGTACCTGAGCCACTTACCTGGCCTGCACTGTGTTGGCCCAACACTGTTGGCCCAGCCCATCTCTCTCCCTTGTCCTCTTCCAGCTCACGCCAGAAGGACTGGAGCGCGCGTGCCCGGCGCGCGCAGCCACACGCCGGCCACCTCCACCCTGCCTGCGTGCTCCCTCGTCACCCTGGATCTCCCTCGCGGCGCCACGACACCCCCTCGACGCCTCGACCTCTCCCTCGAGCTCATCCCCTCCTCTGTCTCCCTCACGCGCGTCCACCCGAACACAGCCGTCGCCGCCGCTCGCCACCACCGCGGCCACCGCCTCCCCCTCGCCTCACCGACGCGCCCAGAAGCTCCGCCACTTCGTCCTCGACCCCCTCGCTGAGCTACACAACGCCGGACGCCTCGAAGCGCCGCCGCCGACGCCTTCTTCTTCCTCGGGTCGCCGAGATCGCCTCCGCCGCCCCGCTCGCTTCGGACCTCCTCCGAGCTCGCCGTAGCCTCTGCTGCAACTACTGTGAGCTCACGGACCTACTCCCCTTCCTCTCCTACTCGCGTTCATGCTCTAGCTTCGTTCCCCATCTCCGCCGAAGCTCGCCGCCGCCATTGCTAACGAGCTCCATGCTCCCGAGCTCGGCGGCTCGCCCGAGCATCACCAGCGTGCTCGCCGCGCTCCTGTGAACCTGAAGCACCCACGGGTTCGCCCTGCCGTGCCCTGTAGCGCCATCTCCGCCGTTGCCCGAGCTCCGGCCGCCGCCCAAGTGGTCGCCACCGTAGTTCCCGACCTCCCCTCGCCCAGCCGCCTGCTCCGTTGGATGCGGTGCACGTCCAGCAGCCCGTAGGGCCAAACCCCGAGCCCAATGGTCGCCGGATGGCAAAACCCGACGCCTCCGCCGTGCGGAATGCTTGCCGCCGGCCATATTCCGGCGAGGCTGACGTGGCGACATCATTAGCGGCTAATGACGCCACTAACTAACCCCCCTAGCTCACTGACAGACGGGCTCCGCCCTTAATTAACCATAGGGTTATTTCCTGTTTAAATTAAGCTAATGCCGTGGACCCCACATGTCAGCTTTGACTTTGGTCAAGTCAACGTTGACCGGTCCCACTTGTCATCCACCCAAACCAGCCAGTGACACTGACATGCGGGCCCCACCGTCCAGGTTTGACCTGGACCGCCCAGTTGACCTGCTGATGTCACTGTGATGTAATGCTGACGCTATAAATCATTTTCTGGATTTATTCTTATACAGAAAATTCCAGAAAATCCTATAAACTTCTAAAAATCATAGAAAATAATCTATAACTCAGATTGAAAAGATTTATATATGAAAAATTATCAGAAAAATCCAATCTATCCATTTATGCTACTTTCATGCATGAAAAACCAACTTATACCTGCTGTATAAGTGAAAACATTCAAATGGCACATTAAATGCTCAAACTAGAGTTTGCATTTGAACCTTTGGTTCAAATGGACTCCCTTGCACTTGTTGCTAGCTGCATTAGCTCAATTTACAGCATATTGCCATGTCACATTCATGCATCATATCGTTGCATTGCATTGATTGGTTTTCCTCTCCGTTGCCGGTATTTGTTCCCCTTGGTAGACGTTGTTCCGACGCTGTGATCGTTGACACTAATGAAGACTCAATGCTATCTTCAGAAGTGCCAGGCAAGCAAACCCCCTTGTTCATTTTGATACAATCCCACTCTCTCGCTCCTGCTCTCTTTTACTGCATTAGGGCAACAACGCTTCAACTGTTACTTGCTGCGGTAGCTGAACCCCTTTATCCTCTGCATGACCTGTCATTTCCACAGTAAATAGATGAAACCCACTAGCATGAGTAGGAGTTGTTTGAGCCCTGATGTGCCTACTCATTCTGGCTTGTTTGTCATGCCTGCTATTGCTTAGAGTTGTGTCAGGTCTGATTCATCGGGGATGAATTGGAAAGTGGTGAACATGTCCTACTGTGTGAGAGCTAAGTGTGTGAACACGATTTGGTAAAGGTAGCGGTGAGAGGCCATGTAGGAGTACATGGTGGGTTGTCTCATTGAAACCGTCCTCAGGAACTGAGTTCTGTGTTTGTGATCCATGAACAGTTACTACCACGCATTGGAATGCTTAAGTGCCCCTCTCGACTTATTAATCAACCTGATCTTTGTCCAGGAGTTGCAACTAGTTTCTGGTGTTTGTAGGTAGTGTTAGTAGTCTACCAAGTGGCACCCGGTACAGGTGGGCTTGGGACAGACTAGGCACACGTGGCCTGGTGTACCGAGTGGCACCCGGATGGTGGGCTCGGGAACCCTGCACACATCGTTTGGGGCCGTGAGCGACACCCCGGCCGGATCTCCTTGCGGATGGAACCCGAATAGGCGATAAACCTGGACTAGAGACTTGTGTGGTTAGTCAGGTCGTGGCCGACTCCCTCGCCAGGCTTCCGCTTGAAGGTTGCCGAGGTACACAAGGTGTACATGGTGGTAAGTGGCGAGAGCGTGTGTGACGAAGTACACCCCTGCAGGGTTAATATGATCTATTCGAATAGCCGTGTCCGCGGTAAAGGACTTCTGGGTTGCCTATAACAGTTCATAGACAAGTGAAAGTGGATACTCTAAAATGCGCAAGATAAGCGTGAGTGCTATGGATGGCATTCTCGTAGGGAGACGGGAGCGGATCCATAGTGGTGTATTGATATGGTGAATATGTGGACTCGTGTGCGCCACCTCAAAAGAGTTACTTGCAGTCGTAGTTAGGATAGCCACCGAGTCAAAGCTGGCTTGCTGCAGTTAAACTCCACCACCCCCTTTGTTGATACCGATGCATATGTAGATAGTTCTGATGTAAGTCTTGCTGGGTACATTTCTACTCACGTTTGCTTATTTTATGTTTTGCAGAGAGACGTCAGTCTCGCTAGTAGTTCCGTGTGGACTTCGACGTTTAGCTTGATACCTCAGCTACGATCTCGTGCCCTCGGCAGGATCTAGTAGATAGTCAGGCTTCTCAGCCTTTTTCATTTATAGTTGTCTGTACTCGGACATGTTAAGCTTCCGCATGTGTTTGACTTGTATGCTCTGAATGTTGGGTCATGAGACCCATGTTTGTAATATCTGGCTCTTCGGAGCCTCATGAATAAATACTCTGAGTCGTAGAGTCTTGTTGTGATGCCATGTTGTATTTGCACATATCGAGCATATTGTGTGTATGATTGAAATGCTTGGTATGTGTGGGATCTGACAACCTAGTTGTTTATCCTTGGTAGCCTCTCTTATGGGGAAATGTAGTTTTGTGCTTCCATGAGCCATAGTAGTCCGCTACAGCCCGGTTCACCGGAGTCCTGCTAGCCCAGCACTACTGCTCCGGAACACTTGACTGGCCGGCATGTGATTCACTTCGTTCCTGTGTCTGTCCCTTCGGGGAAATGTCACGCGGTGACATCCGGAGTCCTGCCTAGCCTGCTACAGCCCGGGTTCCCGGAGTCCTGTTAGCCCAGTGCTATAGCCCGAATTCACACGCTGCTGACCGACATGCTCGATGTTGATTCATGTATGCCTGTCCCCGTAAGTTAGTGCCACTTTGGGTTCACGACTAGTCATGTCGGCCCGGGTTCTCCGTCATATGGATGCTAGCGACACTATCATATACGTGAGCCAAAAGGCGCAAATGGTCCCGGGCCATGGTAAGGCGACACCCGTGGGAATACCGTGCGTGAGGCCGCAAAGTGATATGAGGTGTTACCGGCTAGATCGATGTGACTTGGAATCGGGGTCCTGACATCTAAATCACACCGATCTAGCCTGTAACAACTCATATCACTTTGCGGCCTCACGCACGGTATTCCCACGGGTGTCGCCTTACCATGGCCCGGGACCGTTTGCGCCTTTTGGCTCACATATATGATAGTGTCGCTAGCATCCATATGACAGAGAACCCGGGTCGACATGGCTAGTCGTGAACCCAAAGCGACGCTAACTTACGGGGACAGGCATACATGAATCAACATCGAGCATGTCGGTCAGCAGCGTGTGAATCCGGGCTGTAGCACTGGGCTAACAGGACTCCGGGAACCCGGGTTGTAGCAGGCTAGGCAGGACTCCGGATGTCACTGCGTGACATTTCCCTGAAGGGACAGACACAGGAACGAAGTGAAACACATGCCGGCCAGTCTAGTGTTCCGGAGCAGTAGTGCTGGGCTAGCAGGACTCCGGTAAACCGGGCTGTAGCGGACTACCAAGGATCTGTGGAGACACCAGACTACATTTCCCCATAAGAGAGGCTACCAAGGATAAACAACTAGATTGTCGGATCCCACAGATACCAAGCTTTTCAATCGTACACACAATATGCTCGATATGTGCAAATACAACATGGCATCACAACAAGACTCTACGACTCAGAGTATATATTCATTAGGCTCCGAGGAGCCAAATATTACAAACATGGGTCTCATGACCCAACATACAGAGCATACAAGTCAAAGCACATGCGGAAGCTTAACATGTCTGAGTACAGACATCTACAAATGAAAAAGGCTGAGAAGCCTGACTATCTACCAGATCCTGCCGAGGGCACAAGATCGTAGCTGAGGTATCAAGCTAAACGTCGAAGTCCACACGGAACTACTAGCGAGACTGACGTCTCTCTGCAAAACATAAAATAGGCAAACGTGAGTACAAATGTACCCAGCAAGACTTACATCAGAACTAGCTACATATGCATCAGTATCAACAAAGGGGGTGATGGAGTTTGACTGCAGCAAGCCAGCTTTGACTCAGTGGCTATCCTAAACTATGACTGCAAGTAACTCTTTTGAGGTGGCGCACATGAGTCCACATATTCACCATATCAATACACCACTACGGATCCGCTCCCGTCTCCCTACGAGAAGGCCATCCATAGCACTCACGCTTATCTTGCGAGTTTTAGAGTATCCACTTTCACTTGTCTATGAACTGTATAGGCAACCCAGAAGTCCTTTACCGTGGACACGGCTATTCGAATAGATCATTTATAACCCTGCAGGGGTGTACTTCTTCACACACGCTCTCGCCACTTACCACCATGTACACGTCGTGTATCTCGGCAACCTTCAAGCGGAAGCCTGGCGAGGGAGTCGGCCACGACCTGACTAACCACACAAGTCTCTAGTCCAGGTTTATCGCCTATTCGGGTTCCATCCGCGAGGTGATCCGGCCGGGGTTTCGCTCACAGCCCCAAACGATGTGTGCAGGGTTCCTGAGACACCAAATGGACGCCCGGTACACCGTGCCACGGTGTATCTACCGCATCATAGCCCACCCCTAGGGTCAGCGCTACGCACGGCCTCCAACACATATCCTACAAAACACCAGAACTAGTTGCAACTCCTGGACAGAGATCAAGGCGGTTAATAAGTCGAGAGGGTCCATTGGTTTCGGGCCCAACGCGTGGTAGTAGCTGTTCATGGATCACAAACACAGAACTCAGTTCCTAAGGACGGTTTCAATGAGACAATCCACCATGTACTCCTACATGGCCTCTCACCGCTACCTTTACCAAATCGTGTTCACACACTTAGCTCACACACAGTAGGACATGTTCATAACAATTCCAACTCATTCCCCATGAATCAGACCTGACTCAACTCTAAGCAGTAGCAGGCATGACAAACAAGCATGAATGAGTAGGCACATCAGGGCTCAAACAACTCCTACTCATGCTAGTGGGTTTCATCTATTTACTGTGGCAATGACAGGTCATGCAGAGGAGAAGGGGTTCAACTACCGTAGCAAGTAACAGATGAATCATTGTTGTCCTAATGCGGTAAAAGAGAGCAGGAGCGAGAGAGTGGGATTTTATCGGAATGAACAAGGGGGTTTTTCTTGCCTGGCACTTCCGAAGATAGTATAGTTCTTCATCGGTGTCATCGATCACAGCGTCGGAACAACGTCTACCGAGGGGGAACAACACCGGCAATAGAGAAAGAACACAATCAATGCAATGCATAATATGATGCATGATCATGACATTTCAATATGCTGTGAGTTGAGCTAATGCAGCTAAGAACAGAATGGTTTGAGTTGATTTGAATCAAAGGTTCAAATTCAAATTCAAACTAAGAACTAATAAAGTGCATTATCATGTTTTGATCTAAACAACAAGGTTAAGTTGTTTAAACATGCATGAAACCAGTACAGATGGATAGATTAGATTTTTCTGATAATTTTTCATATATAAAACTTTTCAATCTAAGTTATAGATTAATTTCTATGAATTTTTGAAGTTTAGGACATTTTCTGAAATTTCTTGAATTAAATTAAATCCAGAAAATAGCTTATTACATCGGCATGACATCAGTGTGACATCAGCGGGTCAACACGCCAGGTCCAGGTCAAACCTGACCAGTGGGTCCCACTGGTCAGTGTCATAGTGATGGCTAGGCTCATAGACATGTGGGCACGTCAAAGGCCACGTCAGCACGGTCAACGCTGACGCGTGGGCCCACTGATTTTATTAACTAACCTAATTATTTTGGTTAACCATTAACCCAACAAAGTGGGTCCCACTATCAGTGCCTAATGTTAATCCAAAAGGGTTGGTTAGCCCCTAATCTAATGACGGCCACGTCGGCTAACCGACGATTAGCCGCCGGCGCTAAGCAGGGCACGGCGGAGGTCCTCGTCCGGCCGTTTCCAGCGACTACAGGTCGTGCGGATGGGTTCTACGGGACCGGCGTGATGAGGCGCGTTGAACAGTGGCAACGGCGGGTGCTGGGGTGGCCGGAGTTGACGCCGGCGAGCTCGGCTGCGGCGGCCGGAGCACGGTGGGTTGCGGGTTTGGGGTTGCGGTGCACGAGAGGGGGAGATGTTGGTGGCTACGGTCTCGTCGGGTCATTCTGGGCACGGTGGGGTACTCAGGTGGAAGCTCCAGTGGCTATAGCCATGGCGGCAACATGGCGCGGCGGCGGCGAGCTTCGGCTCCGGTAAGAATGAGGGCTACAGGGCGCAATCGAGGCGGGGAAGAGAGGGGTTCGAAGCGGTAGCTCACAGCGGTAACGTAGAGAAGCTCTGTGGGCTCGGGGAAGGGTTGGTGACGGCGTGCGGTCATCGGCGATCTCGGCGGCCGAGAGGTTGAAGACGACGCCATGGTCGTGGTGCGGTGCATCCGGTGTCCTGCGGGTCGTCCAGGAGGCGTAGGCGATGGTGGCGGAGCTTTCACGCAACATGGGAAGGCGAGAGGGGGTCGGGGAGCACGGTGGTTTATGGCGGCGCTTCCATGGCCGCGTCGGCCGTCGCGGGAGAGAGCGAGGGAGAGGAGGGGATGGACACAAGAGAGAGAGGGGGGCCCGGGGGGAGTGCGTGGCGTCGTCCAGAGGAATCCGGGCGAGCAGGCACAGAGGAGGTGGAGGCCTCGGGCGCGCAAGCATCGACACGCCTCTGCCTACTGGCAGAGGTTGAAGACAACCGCTCCAGCTAGTGGGCTGGGCCGTCCAGCTGGCCGCGCCAGGTAAGTGGCCCAGGTAACTCTCTTCCTCCCTTTTCTTTAAGTCTTCTATTTTTCTGCAATTGTTTTGTATTTGGTTTTCAAACCAAACCAATTTTTATGCTTCTGAAAGTTATTAGGTGGATTTAGGAAACTAGTCCAGAGCCACATGCAAACTTTCAAAATTATTGGGCTTATATCTAATTTATAGTAAATATAAACCCAATTCAAATAGCTAGTGAATTAATTCAAAGGCCCAAAAATAATTATTTTAGTGATTCCAAAAATATTGGTTTGAATTTTACCTCTTGCCAATATTTTCACAGAATAACAGGAACATTTTCTTGGACCCATTTGAGAAGATTTTAATGTTGATCATTTTTTAAAAGGTTTCTGAGGCTTTGAAAATTCCCTCAATTCCATTTCCTTGAAATTTAAACATGATGCATGCTCACTAATGCAACTATTACACTCAGATATTCTAGGGCTGTGACAACTCACCCCCACTAAACAAGAATCTCGTCCCGAGATTCAAGGAGTGAAGTAAGAAGACAGAGGGGTCACAAAACTATCACAGTCTTCTCGATCCAACTGCCCTTCTCGAAGATACCGATACATTGCATCACATCAATCTTGACGTCTTTGTTTTCGAGATCTTCATTCAACACGATGATGACGGAAGGAAACTCTACAGGATTGATCTTCTCGAAGATCGACCTATTCAAGATCAACTCGTGGAATGAGATGTCGAACATCTCAAGTTGAGACACAAGGCACCCATCGAGAGGGATGGAAAGATGACGGAGGTTCAATTTGGTAGGCAACAATTCCACGCTGAAGTAGGATGGTGCATGGTTTCAAAGTAGCGAGGGGATAATTGCCATGATTCCACTACGGGGCACCTTGGGAGAGGTGACTCGTAGAATTATTACCTTAAGTGGCAAAAAGAATTACTTTTGATCCATAGATCATTGAAACTCTTCATACCAGCCCGAGGCAAATCACAATTGATTGTTTGAAAGAATTCGAGAGGATGGTATACTCAGTTTGGAAAGGAAACTACGGTTATAGAACAACTCGTCAAATGGAAGGCACATTCCAGTTGATACCAAGGATATAACCTAGTGACTGAGCGTTCTTTCAAGAACTTGAGCATTTCCATATTCATCAAGGTTTTACCAACATCTATGCCAAGATCCTGGTGACACCTCGTACTACCATGATGAATAACGATGGAGGATGCAGGTGCAGAGGAGGACAACACTTTCTCAGATTTTACCTTGACGACGCCAAGGAAACAAAATCTGGATGATCGACCGAGAGACATTTAGCACTCCGCTTCTAATGTTCTCCTTGATGTACCAGCTTAACTCAGTATCATTCGGTATCTGGAACATCAAATAAAGGTCAGACTTCGGGGGCACAAACACCCATAAGGATCAACTTTTAGTATAGATCATACGAAATCCTCATGGAGAAGATGGTCAAATTGCTTAATCAAGAAGCTACAATAATAGATCTTCCGGCTAGGTGTGTCGGCCAACATCAACCTTGTCGGGACCTACATCATAGATCTTGGAAAAGTTCCAACCATCATATCTGCCTGAGATTCAGATCCGGTTGGTAACGGAATATTTCAGACAGCATGTCTGGAAAAGAAAGTTTGCAACACAAATCGACGAGATGACGTTGCGAGATTCTCGGGAATGAACTACGATAGCAAGCTCCAAAACACGAGCTGGTTCTGCTACACGCATGTGAACATGTTGTCCAAGACAAGCATGGCCACAGAGTAGTCTTACAATAAAACACTACCGAGTTCTGGTAAGGAACCATCATCGAGGATATCGAAGTCCTTGTGCACCTATCGATGAACTTCTTATCCTTGAACAAGTCAATTAGTGGCTTGGTGTGCTAGGGAATACGAATGGAGTGGAGGTAATTAATCTACCAAACCATAGAATACTTCGCACATGCATAACTGACTTGGGATGGTACCAGAGGAAACAAAAACAATCTTTCTCGAACTCACGGCGGCAACTTGCACCAATTGCACATAATGAGGAAGTCACTTATTCCATCCAAACGTATACCTTATGAGCGGAACATGAAGGCAATGCTTACAAAGTTTCCAATGCTAGCTTTAACGTTCATCATGAATCATGGAGGAGATAAAAATGTTGCCGATGGGCTCAACAGCAGTTCATCCATGCTTCCATATAAGTGGAATTCCACGATTATGTGAACAAGGTGATAGCATTGGTCAGACCCAAAAGATATAATGGTGTACGCTCGAGGAAACAACCACGAGTAAGACAACATTACGAACATCGTTGGTTCTGATTTGACTTGACGATAGCCCATACTCATACCAAAGATTGGACAAGACAATAGATCCAACAACTGATCACGAGGAACAACCGATGAAGATATCATCTTTCTTCAACACACACACACAAGGATATCCCTTAATGATGAACTAAGTCGGACAAGCTTTCATCTTCCAACTCTTCAAGTTGTCGTTTAGCTTAACCAACTAGCTCAGGGGTATCCAACACGGATTCTTGGAGAAGGGGTGGTTTACAAGAATCCAACTTGATCACGAACTCAACAGAGCGGTCAGGTGACAACCTGGTAACACTTCCGAGAAGATATTCGGAAAATCATGAACCACCGGTATGTTACTAAGCTCGAGAACAATCTTGCTTTTCAGGGCAAGACGATGTGATCAAGAGAGAGAGGGATTGACACAATCCTAACTCATTGACCGAAGAGTGCACCAGAAATAAGGACTAGGTAGCAGTATCAATCTTAGAATGATGGTTTAGTAACCAACAGGCTAATAATGGAATTATCGTCTGTTAAGTACCAAGCAACACAGTTGCTAGGGGTATTGATTTCACCATCACGATTCACTTGTCGGCATTCCGGTTACAATAACACGGGAACCGAGGAATGAACAATGATGGCAAGACATATCACTGCATCAAGAATTCACAAGGGGTGGTGCAATTCTCATGACATTCTTGACATAAGATGGTAATACTTCAGGGTAGAACAGAATCAAAAGCTGGGTTGGCATTTGATTTGCGGATTACAACTGCTTTGACCCAATCCTGGAGATGGATAAGGTACTGGAGTTTGTTTCTCCTAGTCATTTCGGAATAGAATGGCTTGACAGACCACAAGAATATGAGGTATCGATGAGCATGAATGCATGACATGCTCTTTACTATCAAATGATAGACGGAGATCAGAATACAACTAGAGAGAGGGACAACTCAAAGGAACATATATCTTTCTGAGTTGTGGATGCATAGATTAGTATGTCGAGCAAAGCTCGACATTTCTTCCGAATAACCCATGCAGAAAGGTAGAACTGGCAGATTCACAATGTAGAATGGAGAACTCATCAAGAGCACTCTGGTTGTGATCTTTTGGTTCAAAAGAACTTCTGCCATAAGCAGTTCATGGTATTTGGAAGAAGGAAATACCACGAACCTCGAGGACTATCGCAAAGGTTACTAATATCCTAAAGGTACGAGCAACACCATCAACACGAGGTAAGTAGAGTGAATCTTGGGTCAAGAACCCAGGAGTAGAATACCTACTACTAAATGGCATCACGGGATGCTTTCAAGAATAGTGGCCAGAATCATCACACCGGAAACACAAAACATGGCTAGATTACTAGGTGACTCCCTAAAACACCTAGGGTCATAATAATAGCTCCAACATATATGTCGAGGCAACAGAGTACCTCAACTCACCGATTAGTGTGATTAATCTGGCCCAAATGGACATCAGGAACATGGAGGAATGAGTGCAAGTGCATCAGACTATCTAGAAACCTGGGATGACTCGGACAGCATAATGGTTGTAAATGCTCAAAATGATTTGAGACATCCTATAAAATGGTGGCATAACCACTTAACATCACAATATCAAAGTTCGGAGATCAATTGTCAACACACAGAAGTAGTAGGAACTGAACTGGGATCAAAACCAACAATCATATAAGTCTACAGATTAGTAACACGTGATCCTGATAGAAGATGAGAAAGCCTAGTTCTTAATCCCCGTAGAAAAGAAGAGGCCGCCTAAGATCAGAAGGCCATAAGGTATATGGAGTAAAAACAGCCTTACGTTCCCTTCCCCAATCAATTCCCTTACATAACTAAAGCATTTCTAGACACAACTTCGACCAATTTGGCTTGGTAATCCTACATGCAGTTAGGCTCTGATACCAAAGCTGTCGGGACCCTGATTCTAAGTCACACCGATCTAGCCTGTAACACCTCATATCACTTTGCGGCCTCATGCACGGTATTCCCACGGGTGTCGCCTTAACATGGCCCGGGACCGTTTGCGCCTTTTGGCTCACATATATGATAGTGTCGCTAGCATCCATATGACAGAGAACCAGGGCCGACATGGCTAGTCGTGAACCCAAAGCGGCGCTAATTTACGGGGACAGGCATACATGAATCAACATCGAGCATGTCGGTCAGCAGCGTGTGAATCTTGGCTGTAGCACTGGGCTAACAGGACTCCGGGAACCCGGGCTATAGCAGGCTAGGCAGGACTCCGGATGTCACCGCGTGACATTTCCCCGAAGGGACAGACACAGGAACGAAGTGAAACACATGCCGGCCAGTCTAGTGTTCCGGAGCACTAGTGCTGGGCTAGCAGGACTCCGGTAAACCGGGCTGTAGCGGACTACCAAGGCTCAGTGGAGACACCAGACTACATTTCCCCATAAGATAGGCTGCCAGGGATAAACAACTAGATTGTCGGATCCCACACATACCAAGCATTTCAATCATACACACAGTATGCTCGATATGTGCAAATACAACATGGCATCACAACAAGACTCTACGACTCAGAGTATTTATTCATTAGGCTCCGAGGAGCCAAGTATTACAAACATGGGTCTCATGACCCAACATACAGAGCATACAAGTCAAAGCACATGCGGAAGCTTAACATGTCTGAGTACAGACATCTACAAATGAAAAAGGCTGAGAAGCCTGACTATCTACCAGATCCTGCCGAGGGCACAAGATCGTAGCTGAGGTATCAAGCTAAACGTCGAAGTCCACACGGAACTACTAGCGAGACTGACGTCTCTCTGCAAAACATAAAATAGGCAAACGTGAGTACAAATGTACCCAGCAAGACTTACATCAGAACTAGCTACATATGCATTAGTATCAACAAAGGGGGTGGTGGAGTTTGACTGCAGCAAGCCAGCTTTGACTCAGTGGCTATCCTAAACTATGACTGCAAGTAACTCTTTTGAGGTGGCGCACATGAGTCCACATATTCACCATATCAATACACCACTACGGATCCACTCCCGTCTCCCTACGAGAAGGCCATCCATAGCACTCACGCTTATCTTGCGAGTTTTAGAGTATCCACTTTCACTTGTCTATGAACTGTATAGGCAACCCAGAAGTCCTTTACCGTGGACACGGCTATTCGAATAGATCATTTATAACCCTGCAGGGGTGTACTTCTTCACACACGCTCTCGCCACTTACCACCATGTACACGTTGTGTATCTCGGCAACCTTCAAGCGGAAGCCTGGCGAGGGAGTCGGGCATGACCTGACTAACCACACAAGTCTCTAGTCCAGGTTTATCGCCTATTCGGGTTCCATCCGCGAGGTGATCCGGCCGGGGTTTCGCTCACAGCCCCAAACGATGTGTGCAGGGTTCCCGAGACACCAAGTAATAGATGAATCGTTGTTATCCTAATGCAATAAAAGAGAGCAGGAGCGAGAGAGTGGGATTGTATCGGAATGAACAAGGGTTTTTTGCTTGCCTGGCACTTCTGAAGATAGTATAGTTCTTCATCCGTGTAATCGATCACAGCGTCGGAACAATGTCTACCGAGGGGGAACAACACCGGCAACAGAGAAAGAACACAATCAATGCAATGCATAATATGATGCATGATCATGACATGTCAATATGCTTATTTTTGAGCTAATGCAGCTAAGAACAGAAGGGTTTGAGTTGATTTGAATCAAAGGTTCAAATTCAAATTCAAACTAAGAACTAATAAAGTGCATTATCATGTTTTGATCTAAACAGCAAGGTTAAGTTGTTTGAACATGCATGAAACCAGTACAGATGGATAGATTGGATTTTTCTGATAATTTTTCATATATAAATCTTTTCAATTTGAGTTATAGATTAATTTCTATGAATTTTTGAAGTTTAGGACATTTTCTGAAATTTCCTGAATTAAATTAAATCCAGAAAATAGCTTATTGCATCGGCATCAGTGTGACATCAGTGGGTCAACACGTCAGGTCTAGGTCAAACCTGACCAGTGGGTCCCACTGGTCAGTGTCACAGTAATGGCTAGGCTCACAGACATGTGGGCCCATCAAAGGCCACGTCAGCACGGTCAACGCTGACGCGTGGGCCCACTGATTTTATTAACTAACCTAATTATTTTGGTTAACCATTAACCTAACAAAGTGGGTCCCGCTGTCAGTGCCTAATGTTAATCCAAAAGGGTTGGTTAGCCCCTAATCTAATGACGGCCACGTCAGCTAACCGACGATTAGCCGCCGGCGCTAAGCAGGGCACGGCGGAGGTCCTCGTCCGGCCGTTTCCGGCGACGACAGGTCGTGCAGATGGGTTCTGCAGGACCAGCGCGACGAGGCATGTCAAACAGTGGCAACGGCGGGTGCTAGGGTGGCCGAAATTGACGCTGACGAGCTCGGCTGCGGCGGCCGGAGCACGGTGGGTTGCGGGTTTGGGGTTGCGGTGCACGAGAGGGGGAGATGTTGGTGGCTAGGTCTCGTGGGGTCATTCTTGGCACGGTGGGGTACTCAGGTGGAAGCTCTAGTGGCTATAGCCACGGCGGCAACATGGCGCGGTGGCGGCGAGCTTCGGCTCCGGTGAGAATGAGGGCTACAGGGCGCAATCGAGGCGGGGAAGAGAGGGGTTCGAAGCGGTAGCTCACATCAGTAACGTAGAGAAGCTCTGTGGGCTCAGGGAAGGGTTGGTGACGGCGTGCGGTCGTCGGCGATCTCGGCGGCCGAGAGGTTGAAGACGACGCCATGGTCGTGGTGCGGTGCATCGAGCGTCCTGCGGGTCGTCCAGGAGGCGTAGGTGACGGTGGCGGAGCTTTCACGCAACACGGGAAGGCGAGAGGGGGTCGGGGAGCGCGGTGGTTCACGGCGGCGCTTCCATGGCCGTGTCGGCCGTCGCGGGAGAGAGCGAGGGAGAGGAGGGGATGGACGCGATAGAGAGAGAGAGGGGGGCCCGGGGGGAGTGCGTGGCGTCGTCCAGAGGCATCCGGGCGAGCAGGCAGTGAGGAAGTGGAGGCCTCGGGCACGCAGGCGTCGACACGCCTCTGCCTACTGGCAGAGGTTGAAGACAACCGCTCCAGCCAGTGGGCTGGGCCGTCCAGCTGGCCGCGCCAGGTAAGTGGCCCAGGTAACTCTCTTCCTCCCTTTTCTTTAAGTTTTCTATTTTTCTGCAATTGTTTTGTATTTGGTTTTCAAACCAAACCAATTTTTATGCTTCTGAAAGTTATTAGGTGGATTTAGGAAACTAGTCCAGAGCCACATACCCATAGGATTCTTATATGCAGTTCTGTAAGCCCACAAAGCATCATCAAGTTTCTTAGACCAATTCTTTCTAGATCTATTAACAGTCTTTTGCAATATTAATTTAATCTCTCTATTGCTCAATTCTACTTGACCAGTAGACTGAGGATGATAAGGAGGTGCAATTCTATGATTAACAACATATTTAGCAAGCATTTTACGGAAAACACCATGAATTAAATGTGAACCACCATCAGTCATTAAATATCTAGGGACTCCAAACCTCGGGAAAATAACTTCTTTAAGCATCTTAATAGAAGTGTTATGATCAACACTACTAGTTGTAATAGCTTCTACCCACTTAGTAACGTACTCAACAGCAACTAAAATATGTGTATACCCATTAGAGGAAGGAAAAGGTCCCATATGATCGAAGCCCCAAACATCAAATGGTTCAATAACAAGTGAATAGTTCATAGGCATTTCCTGACGTCTACTAATATTACCAATCCTTTGGCATTCATCACAAGATAAGACAAACTTACGGGCATCTTTAAAGAGAGTGGGCCAATAGAACCCGGATTGCAATACCTTATGTGCAGTTCTATCTCCAGCGTGGTGTCCTCCGTAAGACTTGAAGTGGCACTTGCGTAGGATATGTTCATGTTCATGCTCAGGTACACAACGTCTAATAAGACCATCTACTCCTTCTTTATAAAGGTGTTGGTCATCCCAGAAGTAATGTCTTAAATCATAGAAAAACTTTTCTTTTGCTGGTATGTGAAACTAGGTGGTATAAATTTAGCAACAATATAATTAGCATAATCAGCATACCAAGGAGCATTACCAGAAACATTTATGACATTTAATTGCTCATCGGGAAAGCTATCATCAATAGGTAGCGGGTCATCAAGAACATTCTCTAACCTAGACAAGTTGTCTACAACGGGGTTCTCGGCTCCCTTTCTATCAACAATATGCAAATCAAATTCTGGTAGCAAGAGAACCCATCTAATAAGTCTAGGTTTGGCATCTTTCTTTTCCATAAGATATTTAATAGCAGCATGATCAGTGTGAACAGTTCCTTTGGAACCAACAATATAAGGTCTGAACTTATCACATGCAAATACAACTGCTAAAAATTCTTTTTCAGTGGTAGCATAATTTCTCTGGGCACTTTCTAGAGTTTTACTGGCATACTGAATAACATTCATTTCTTATCAACTCTTTGTCCTAGAACAGCACCAACAGCATAGTCACTAGCATGACACATAATTTCAAAGGGTAGGTTCCAATCTGGTGGCTGAACAATAGGGGCAGAAATCAAGTCTTTCTTAAGTATTTCAAATGCTTCTACACAATCCTCATCAAAAACAAAAGGACTATCTTTTTGTAAGAGATTAGTGAGAGGCCTAGAAATTTTAGAGAAATCTTTAATAAACCTCCTATAGAAACCAGCATGACCAAGGAAACTTCTTATACCTTTGATATCTTTAGGACACAGCATCTTTTCAATAGCATCTACTTTAGCTTTATCAACTTCAATACCTCTTTCAGAAATTTTATGCCCCAAGACAATACCTTCATTAACCATAAAGTGGCACTTCTCCCAATTCAATACAAGATTAGTTTCTTCACATCTCTGCAAAACTCGATCAAGGTTGCTTAAGCAATCATCAAAAGAAGTTCCGTAAACGGAGAAATCATCCATGAAAACCTCAACAATCTTTTCACAAAAGTCAGAGAATATAGCAGTCATACATCTTTGAAAGGTAGCAGGTGCATTGCACAAACCAAAAGGCATACGTCTATAAGCGAAGGTACCGAAAGGACAAGTAAAAGTGGTTTTCTCTTGATCTTCTTTTGACACGGGTATTTTAGAGAAACCAGAATACCCATCTAGAAAGCAAAAATGAGTATGTTTGGATAATCTTTCTAGCATTTGATCAATAAAAGGCAGAGGGTAATGATCTTTTCTAGTAGCTTTATTTAATTTGTGGAAATCAATTACCATTCTATAACCTGTAACAATTCTTTGAGGAATCAATTCATTCTTATCATTAGGAACAACAGTAATACCTCCCTTTTAAGGGACACAATGAACATGACTTACCCATTGACTATCAGCAATAGGATAAATTATAGCTGCCTCCAGAAGCTTTAATATTTCATTCCTTACCACTTCTTCCATCTTAGGATTTAACCGTCGTTGATGATCAACGACCGGTTCAGCGTCTTTCTCCAATTTTATTTTGTGCTGACATAGAGTGGGACTAATGCCCTTAAGATCATCAAGAGTATATCCAATAGCGGCACGGTGCTTCTTCAGAGTTTTCAATAATTTCTTTTCTTCATGCTCTGAAAGGTTAGCACTAATAATAACAGGATATATCTTCTTTTCATCAAGATAAGCATATTTTAGAGTATCAGGTAATTGTTTAAGCTCAAACACGGGATCACCCTTAGGTGGAGGAGGATCTCCAAGGATTTCAACAGGCAAATTGTGTTTCAAAATAGGTCCCTGGTTAAAGAATACTTCATCTATTTCTCTTATTTCATTCATAAACATATCATTTTCATGGTCTAGCAAATATTGTTCTAAAGGATCATTAGGAAGCACGGCAATAGAAGCAAGACC
This sequence comes from Aegilops tauschii subsp. strangulata, assembly GCF_002575655.3. Classification (NCBI taxonomy): domain Eukaryota; kingdom Viridiplantae; phylum Streptophyta; class Magnoliopsida; order Poales; family Poaceae; genus Aegilops; species Aegilops tauschii. The sequence goes on from NC_053041.3 coordinate 293,023,105, forward strand.
AATAATTTCATCCTTACTAGGCAATTCTATGTCACGGGGTTGTCTACGAAATTTAGAGAAATTAAAATCGTGAGACATATCCCCTAAACCAACAGTAACAATATCTTTCTCGCATGTTATCTTAGCATTAACAGTATTCAAGAAAGGTCTACCAAATATAATGGGACAAAAATTATCTTGTGGGGAACCAAGAAAAAGGAAATCGGTAATCTTCCCACACAAAACTTCAACATCTCTAACAATCCCAATTGGTGATATAATTTCTCTATTAGCAATCTTAATAGTAACATCAATATCTTCTATCTCAGCAGGTGCAATATCATTCATAATTTCTTTATATAATGTGTAAGGAATAGCACTCACACTAGACCCACATCACATAACCCATGATAACAATGATCTCCAATTTTAACAGAAACAACAGGCATGCCAACAACAGGTCTATGTTTCTCTTTAGTATCGGGTTTAGCAGTTCTCCCAGCTTCATCACAGAAATAAATAACATGCCCATCAATATTATCAACCAAGAGATCTTTAATCATAGCAATACTATGTTCAACTTTAATTTGTTCAGAGGGTGTAGGTGTTTTAGTATAACTCTTACGAACCACAGTTGAAGCTCTAGCATGATCTTTTATTCTAACAGGAAATGGTGGCTTCTCAATATAAGCAGTGGGAACAATAGGATCAACATTATAAATAATAGTTTCTTCTTCAACTTTAATAGGTTTAGCTACTTTAACTTCAATGGGAGGATGATATTTAAACCACTTCTCCTAGGGATATCAACGTGAGTAGCAAAAGATTCACAGAAAGAAGCTACTATCTCAGTGTCAAGTCCATATTTAGTGCTAAAATCACGGAAAGCATCGGTATCCATAAAAGATTTAACACAATCAAACTTGAGGTTTATACCTGACTCCTTACCTTCGTCGAGATCCCAATCTTCAGAGTTGTGTTTAATTCTTTCCAATAAATCCCATTTGAATTCAATATCCTTCTTCATATAGGAACCAGTACAAGAAGTATCGAGCATGGATCGATCATTATGAGAAAGCCGAGCATAAAATTTGTGAATAATAATTTCTCTTGAGAGCTTATGATTGGAGCATGAATATAACATTGACTTTAGCCTCCCCCAAGCTTGAGTGATACTTTCTCCTTCACGAGGCCAAAATTTATAGATATAATTCCAATCACGATGAACCTGATGCATAGGATAAAACTTTTGATGAAATTCCAATTTCAATCGGTAGTTCCATGATCCAATATCATCCAATAGCCTAAACCATGTCAATGCCTTGCCCTTCACAGATAAAGGGAAGACTTTCTTCTTGACAACATCCTCGGGTATACCTGCAAGCTTAAATAATCCACAAACTTCATCCACATAGATTAGGTGCATATCGGGATGTAATGTTCCATCTCCTTCATAAGGATTAGCTAGCAGTTTCTCTATCATACCCGAAGGAATTTCATAATAAATATTTGCAGTAGATGCAGTAGGTTGAGTAGAAATTAATTGTGGTTCCAGTCGAGGGGAAGATACCCCGAACAAACCCCTCAAAGGATTATTTTCCATAGTAACAAGTGACAGTAAATTTCAGCACACTGTATAAATGTTTCCTTACCAAAGGCGCTTCACTCCCCGGCAACGGTGCCAGAAAAGAGTCTTGATGACCCACAAGTATAGGGGATCTATCGTAGTCCTTTCGATAAGTAAGAGTGTCGAACCCAACGAGGAGCAGAAGGAAATGACAAGTGGTTTTCAGCAAGGTATTCTCTGCAAGCAATGAAATTATCGGTAACAGATAGTTTTGTGGTAGGATAAATCGTAACGGGTAACAAGTAATAAAAGTAAACAAGATGCAGCAAGGTGGCTCAATCCTTTTTGTAGCAAAGGACAAGCCTGGACAAACTCTTATGTAATGCAAAGCGCTCCTGAGGACACATGGGAATTGTTGTCAAGTTAGTTTTCATCATGCTCATATGATTCGTGTTCGTTACTTTAATAATTTGATATGTGGGTGCACCGGTGCTTGGGTGCTGCCCTTCCTTGGACAAGCCTCCCACTTATGATTAACCCCTCTCGCAAGCATCCGCAACTACGAAAGAAGTATTAAGGTAAACCTAACCACAGCATGAAACATATCGATCCAAATCAGCCCCTTACGAAGCAACACATAAACTAGGGTTTAAGCTTCTGTCACTCTAGCAACCCATCATCTACTTATTACTTCCCAATGCCTTCCTCTAGTCCCAAATAATGGTGAAGTGTCATGTAGTCAACGTTCACATAACACCACTAGAGGAGAGATAACATACATCTCATCAAAATATTGAACGAATACCAAATTCACATGATTACTTATAACAAGACTTCTCCCATGTCCTCAGGAACAAATGTAAGTACTCACAAAACATATTCATAATCATAATCAGAGGAGTATTAATTATCATTAAGGATCTAAACATATGATCTTCCACCGAATAAACCAACTAGCATCAACTACAAGGAGTAATCAACACTACTAGCAACCCACAGGTACCAATCTGAGGTTTTGGGACCAAGATCGAATACAAGAGATGAACTAGGGTTTGAGAGGAGATGGTGCTGGTGAAGATGTTGATGGATATTGACACTCCCTCGATGAGAGGATCGATGGTGGTGATGATGGCGATGATTTGTAACATCCCAAATTTTCAATTTGGAATGTTATACATAGATCATCATTTGCATATCATGTTTTGTGCATTTTGACAAATCCTCGATAAATCCTAAGCAACTCAAGGACCCTCGGAGAGAGTTGGGGATTTTCTTGAATTTTTCAAATTTGATTTTCCAACGAGGATTTTGGTTTTTGATTATTTTTCTCTCCGGAAGAATATTTCATTTTAAAATAAACGAGAGGAGAAAATATGACTTCTCCAAAAACATTGAAATACTGGAGGAAAAATGTTAAAAACATTATTTGGAATTTATTGGATTTTATTTGCAATTTTTATTGTATTTAAAAATATGCATGTTTTCAAAATATTTATTTTTGATTTTAAAAATGTTCACCCTATTCTAGATTTTCTAACTAGACGGGGAAAATTTATCTCGTATTTTTTTGATTTTTATTTATTTTTCTATGCAATATTTCCGCGGAACATATTTTTTAAAAAAATATATATACGCGCTTGCCCGACTGGGCCGAGGCCCAGCCGAAGCCAGGCCGCCGCCCATGCTCTCCTTCTTCCCCACGCCGCCGGAGTCCGCCGGGAGCACGAAGCCGCCGCCGCCTCGGGCTTTGCCCCTTCCCCAAGCCCTCTAGCCCCCCCTCCTACCAATATATAGCCCCCCCTCCGTTTTCACCGCCACCATCGCCGGAGAAGCCGCCGCCGCCGCCCGCCGTTCGCCTCGCACCTCGCCGCCGGGAGCGCCGGAGCCCCGCACCCTCGCCCGCCGGAGCCGCCGCCCGAGCCCCGCTGCCCCGCCGCCGACCCCGCCCACCGGAGCCCCTCGCCGGAGCGAGCCCCGTCGAGGTACTGCCGTTCGTGTTGACCGGTTTTTCTGGAAAAAAAACCTTTTGTTTTAAAAAAAACCCTAGATCGGTTTTTTTCGGTTTTCTTATTTTACGAGCGTTCACCGAACCGTTCGTTTTAACGTACGCGTTCGTCGGTTTTTCTCTGTTAACGAACGTCCGTTATTTAAACCGTTCGTCCGTTTTTCTATTTCGACGGATTTTCTCGTTATTTTCTCATATTCGATTTCTGATCGAAACTTCGAATCTGTTTAACTTTTCGCTCGTTTATCGGAATCAGGTGATTCAAGCGCCTAGAGTTTCGTCTCGAAATTCTCTTTCCGTTTAACCCACTCAAACAAGTTTTTGCTACAGTAAAATTTGACCTAGATCCAGATTAGCAAACGAAGTTTCTTTCTTCCGTCGTTTGACTTTCGTTGCTTCTTTCGAGTTGATTCTTTTTGCAAACCGGAGTTCTTAAGTTGAACTTTCTGGTTGGATCTTTCATTCGAGTTTTACCTGTGCATTAGCTGAGTACTGATTGTATGCTTGTTTGTTTGCGATAGAATACCCGGAGTGTGCCGCTTGTTACTTCGACTCGCTAGGTTTTGCGGATCATCAGCAAGGCAAGTAACACTTTGATCATACCCCGTTCATACCCAGTTTTATTGCATTAGATCTATTTTCCCAAACACATTGCATGATTAGGATCTAATTAAACTGTGGGTATTGGGATGTAGTTGAGGTAGTACCTATTACCTGTTTACTATCAAACCCTTGGGAGTTACTTCTACGTTGCTTTTATTATTGCCATGCTATGCGTAGACGTGGTTTGGGTTTGAGAGATATTCATGACAGATGTGAGTGTTTAATAATGGTTCAACTTAAGGTGGCAACTAAAACTCACATCTGGGTGGATTGAGGCACCTGGAGAACCCAGTGTTGTCTGTTTGTATAAGGTCCGCCACCCAGGCTCAAAGGGATCATAAGATTATTCATGCTAGAAACTTCCATGTGCAGCCGCAAGCTATTATGGGCTCTAGCATAGCTGAGTAGGTTACAGGATCTCTTGAAGAGGTGGACTAGCAGATGTAGGGGAAAGTAGGTGTACCGGTCCATCCAGAGTAGAGAGTGACTGTTTCTGAAAGACTGTGTCTCGGTCATCCGTTTCTCAAACATCATGCAGTGCGAGAATCAAGCGGAGGCGATCGAGTCTTGTGGGAAAAGTGCACAAACCTCTGCAGAGTGTACAAACTGATCATGATTAGCCGTGTCCCCGGTTATGGACAACTTGAGTATCTAGTACCTGGATTATCATTTGAATCTCATCACCGTGATACTTATAATTAATTTTGTTGGGTTAATGATGTTACTTAATTGGGATTGAGTTGGAGGTACCTTCTCAATGTTTCAACCACCATGATAGTTAAATAAAATTTATTCCTTTGTAGTAGGATAAAATTGGCTTTTCGCAAAACTGTAACCATAGAGCCTTTCCACCAGCCATATATGCATATAGTATAGCCTTATCATTGTTCATTGCTCTCTATGTGTTGCTTTGCCAGCATATTCTATGTGCTGACCCATTTTCGGGCTGCAACGTTTCATGTTGCAGACTTTTCAGACGACGAGTAAGGTGCCTTAGGTCGTGGTCTTATACTCAGTGATGCCGCTGGAGTTGATGGACTCACTTATCTTCCAAGTCTTCCGCTGTTATCGTTTTTAGATGGCCTTAAGCCATGTTTATTATACTTAATCTCTTCGGAGATATTCGATGTAATAAGTGTGTGATTGCTACTCTGTTATAAATCCTCCATTTGTACTGTGCGTGTCAGCATTACTGATCCAGGGATGACACTGGTGCACAGCAGCACAGGCCATTTGAGGTCTGGTCGCTACAAAGTTGGTATCAGAGCACACGCTGACTGTAGGACACGACCACTAAGCTTAAGCCCTAGAAAACTTCTCTCTTCTCATTTCTGACCCCTCTCCACTTTCTACTCTTCTAGGAATGGCGAGTTCATGCAACCAGATGAAGACACGCCATTTGGACGACACTTGAAGGAAGTCACCAAGTACTTGAACATAGGAATACCAAGCGTCACCGGAACCTACAACGCTACATTACCTGAAGAGGAGAGCTGGAAGATTCAAGTTATCATTCCAGGAAGGACGTTTGCGCCAATTACGGAACCCATGAGATTGGTTTTCGAAGCACCAACTTGGAGTTTAGGGAAGAGCATGGCCGCACACATCGCCATGGGACGCATTGGAGAAGTCTATCACCAGGAGCTTAAGGATACAATTTATCAGATTTGTGGACGTCGAGACGCGCAACGGGAGATGATCAAGACCAAGAAGGATGGATCAATTGCAGCTTTCATCCAGGAGCAGAACCAACATATTCGACGCTAGGAGAATCAGATGTGCACGGACAAGGAAGAACTGAAGAAGGCATTCACGAAGATCAAGGAACTCCAAGAAGAACTCAAGACTACACGCGAAGATTACTTGGAGGAAATCAATGCACTAGTCGGGAAGATTGACGACCTGGAGAATAAGATTGGATCATTCGTGGGAAATCCAGTGCCAAAAGCAGAAGTCGACGAATGCACTTGTCCGGATAACTACATCATCATCGACGACACCGACTCGGAACCAAGTGAAGACGAATGGATTGATGAAGCTGGAGCAGACATCATGGAGTCTTCAACGGATCAGAATTTTTAGTAGACTACCATATCAGTAGTAGTTTTCCCCCATTTAGTAGTATAGCTCAAGCACTTTGTAACGCTAGTTAGATCGATTGTTTTGCCTTGTTTGAATTGATTGAGTGATATTGATTGAATTTGTCTCATGAGCATATGGGTAGTGTTTCTCTCTAGACCTCTTTCTATTCTTAATTCTCATCTTTTCTAAACCTATCAGATGCCTCCGAGACGCGACACCGGATTTGTTTTCCCGCCAGAGATCACCTAGTTGATTCAGCAACAGAATGCCTTGATGCAAGTGTTAGTTCAGAACCAAGGCAACAACAACAACAACAACAACAACAACCCACCGCCACCACCACCTGTTGATCACTTAGCCCGTTTCTTAAGGCTAAACCCGCCGGTGTTTTCCAGTAGCACCGAGCCGATTGTAGCAGATGATTGGCTCCGCAAAGTTGGAAGGGAGTTGACCACTGCAGGATGCACAGATGCGGAAAGAGTGCGTTTTGCCGCACATCAGCTTGATGGACCCGCAGCATCATGGTGGGAGAATTATACAGCCACGCACCCTATTGACACTGTCACATGGGACCAGTTTCAGCAAGCTTTCCGTACAGCTCATGTTTCAGCAGGAGCTATGGCTATGAAGAAGCGTGAGTTTCGCAACCTACGCCAAGGAGGACGCACCGTAGGCCAGTATGTGGAGGAATTCAGTAAGTTAGCACGTTATGCACCAGATGACGTTGCTACGGATGCTGCCAAGCAGGAGAAGTTTCTGGAAGGATTGAATGATGAGCTGAGTATGCAGTTGATGGTAGCAACTTTCAACAACTACCAGGAGCTGGTAGATAGAGCTCTCATGATTGAAGGGAAGCAACATCAGATTGAAAACCGCAAGAGGAAGTATGGACAAGGGAAGTACAATTCTGGAGCCCAGCAGAAGCCACGATTTACCCCGAAGCCGGGAGGACAGTTTCAGCATACCCATGGAGGAGGTAGTTCGCACAACCATAATGGCTCCAAGAATGGTAATGGGAATGGAGGAGGAAACGGACAGAACCGCACCAACCCATCTACCCAACCAAGAGAGATCTAAGTCACATTACCTGTTTCAAGTGCCAGAAGACGGGACATTACGCTACCGATTGTCCCGAAGCCCAAAATGGAAATGGCAATGGAAGCTCTGGGAAGAAGCCGAACCCGTTCAACAAAGGACATGTGAACCACATGAGCGTGGAAGAGATTGAAGCTCAGCCTGATGCAGTAATAGGTAAGTTTTTGGTTAAGTCATTTACTGCAACTGTTCTTTTTGATACTGGTGCATCACATTCATACATATCAAGGGGATTCGTAAACAAGTTTAAGATGTCCACCCAAGTTCTCAAAAGCCCCATGTTAGTAACCTCGCCAGGAGCGGAGTATATGGCCACCCAAGGATGTTTTAAGATACCGTTGGCCATTGGAAGGCATGTTTTCCCCACAGACCTCATTGTTTTGAAATCGCAAGGTTTGGATGTGATTTTGGGAATGGATTGGCTATCGTTGTATGGAGGAAACATTGATTGTGCCAGCAAGACTATTTTGCTTACCACCCCTGAAGGAAAGAGGATCAAGTATGTATCCAGGCACATGCCGAAGAGGACTCAAGTGAATTCCTTATCAGGAGTTATACAGGAGGAAGTACCAGTGGTGAAGGATTATCCGAATGTATTTCCAGAAGAGTTGCCAGGCATGCCACCAGATAGAGACATTGAGTTCTTGATTGAACTTTTGCCAGGCACAGGGCCAATATCTAAGAGACCGTACAGGATGCCCGCAAAGGATTTGGAGGAAATTAAGAAGTAGATCAAGGAGTTACTGGATAAAGGCTATATACGCCCAAGTTCGTCACCTTGGGGATCACCAGTACTTCTAGTAGAGAAGAAAGATGGATCACTAAGGATGGTTGTTGATTACCGAGGATTGAATGAAGTGACCATCAAAAACAAGTACCCACTGTCGATGATCAATGATTTGTTTGACCGCTTGCAAGGAGCTAAAGTATTTTCCAAGATCGATCTACGATCAGGATACCATCAGTTAAAGATTCGAGAGCAGGATATACCCAAGACGGCATTTACCACCAGATATGGATTGTATGAGTATACCGTTATGTCATTTGGACTGACTAACGCACCGGCCTATTTCATGAACCTGATGAACAAAGTGTTTATGGAGTTTTTGGATAAGTTCGTCGTGGTGTTCATTGATGATATTTTAATATTTTCCAAGGATGAAGAAGAGCATGAGGAGCATTTACGATTGGTGCTTGAGAAGCTCAGAGAACATCAATTATATGCCAAGTTCAGCAAATGTGAGTTTTGGTTGAAGGAAGTTGGATTCCTTGGACATGTTATTTCTGGAGAAGGAATAGCAGTAGACCCTGCCAAGGTTGACACAGTGACCAGTTGGGAATCACCCACTACAGTTGGAGAAATCTGGAGTTTTCTTGGACTTGCAGGATACTACCGGAGATTTATCGAGAATTTCTCAAGGATTGCTAAGCCCATGACTGAGCTATTGAAGAAGGACACCAAATTCAATTGGACTAAGGAATGTGAAGCTAGTTTCCAGGAGTTGAAGAAACGATTGGTTACATCACCAGTGTTGATTCTGCCAGATCAACGCAAGGATTATGAAGTTTATTGTGACGCTTCTCGTCGAGGACTTGGAGCAGTGCTTATGCAGGAAGGAAGAGTTGTTTCGTATGCTTCACGACAACTTAAACCCCATGAGAAGAATTATGCTACGCACAATTTGGAATTAGTAGCCATGGTGCATGCATTGAAGACATGGAGACATTTTCTCATCGGAAACCATTGTGAGGTGTACACGGATCACAAGAGTTTGAAGTACATTTTCACGCAGAAGGAGTTAAATCTCAGACAGAGGAGATGGTTGGAGCTCATTAAAGACTATGATATGAGATTGCATTATCACCCTGGAAAGGCTAACGTAGTAGCAGACGCGTTGAGCCGCAAGAGTCATGTCAACACCCTCATGACAGGAGAGTTACCTCAGGAGTTAGCCGAGGACATACGTGAGTTATGTTTGGAGATAGTCCCAAGAGGCTATTTAGCGTCATTGGATATTCATTCTACCTTGATGGACAAGATCAGAGAAGCTCAGAAGACAAACAAGGAGATTGAAGAGATAAAAGCGAAGATGAGCAAAGGTAAAGCCAAGGGATTTCGTGAGGATGAGCACGATACCTTATGGTTCGAGGACCGCGTATATGTGCCAAATGATCCGGAGATCAGGAAGTTGATTTTGCAAGAAGCCCATGATTCACCGTACTCGATTCACCCAGGGAATACCAAGATGTATTTGGATTTGAAGAATACTTTCTGGTGGACCGGAATGAAGAAGGACATTGCGGAGTTTGTAGCAGTTTGTGATGTATGTCAGAGAGTGAAGGCAGAGCATCAGAAGCCAGCAGGATTGCTACAACCATTGTCGATACCCGAATGGAAGTGGGATAAAATAGGCATGGATTTTATCACCGGATTACCCAGGACTCGTTCAGGCTATGACTCGATATGGGTTGTAGTCGACCGTTTGACGAAAGTGGCTCATTTCATTCCAGTGAAGACCACTTACACCAGCGCTAAGTTGGCGAAGATATATATGACCAGGATAGTATGTTTGCATGGAGTTCCGAGGACCATTGTATCAGACAGAGGAACCCAATTTACATCGAAGTTTTGGAAGCAGTTACATGAAACATTGGGAACCAGGCTGGAATTTAGTACAGCATTTCACCCGCAGACAGATGGACAGACCGAGAGAGTCAACCAGATTTTGGAGGACATGTTGAGAGCTTGTGCGCTAGATTATGGATCAAGTTGGGACGACAATTTGCCATATGCGGAGTTTTCGTATAACAACAGTTATCAAACCAGTTTGAAGATGGCCCCTTTTGAAGCTTTGTACGGAAGGAGGTGTAGAATGCCGTTGTTATGGGACGAAGTTGGAGACCGTCAGTTGTTTGGACCAGATTTGATTAAGGAGTCTGAACAGAAAGTGAAGTTGATTCGCGATAGGCTCAAGGTAGCCCAGTCCAGGCAGAAGAGTTATGCTGATTCTAAACGCAAGGAGACAGTTCACGAAATCGGAGACAGAGTGTATCTTCGAGTATCACCACTTCGAGGAGTGAAGCGCTTTGGAGTTAAGGGAAAGTTAGCACCCCGTTTTATTGGACCATACAGAGTGTTGGAACGTATGGGAGAAGTTGCTTACAAGCTGGAATTGCCCGAAGGATTGTCTGAAGTACATGATGTATTTCACGTTTCGCAGTTGAAGAAGTGCCACGCAGAGATGGCTGAGATACCACTGAGAGATACTGTGCCACTGGAAGCGATTCAGTTGGAAAGTGATTTGACCTATGAGGAGAAGCCAGTTAAGATTCTCGAGTATGCCAGCCGAGTTACCCGCAGCAAGGTTATCAAGTTTTGCAAAGTTCAGTGGAGTCACCACACCGAAGATGAGGCCACCTGGGAGCGAGAGGAAGATCTACGGAAAAACCACTCCCCCCTGTTTTCTAGCCAACCCAAATCTCGAGGGCGAGATTCATCTTAAGGGGGGTAGGTTTGTAACATCCCAAATTTTCAATTTGGAATGTTATACATAGATCATCATTTGCATATCATGTTTTGTGCATTTTGACAAATCCTCGATAAATCCTAAGCAACTCAAGGACCCTCGGAGAGAGTTGGGGATTTTCTCGAATTTTTCAAATTTGATTTTCCAACGAGGATTTTGGTTTTTGATTATTTTTCTCTCCGGAAGAATATTTCATTTTAAAATAAACGAGAGGAGAAAATATGACTTCTCCAAAAACACTGAAATACTGGAGGAAAAATGTTAAAAACATTATTTGGAATTTATTGGATTTTATTTGCAATTTTTACTGCATTTAAAAATATGCATGTTTTCAAAATATTTATTTTTGATTTTAAAAATGTTCACCCTATTCTAGATTTTCTAACTAGACGGGGAACATTTATCTCGTATTTTTCTGATTTTTATTTATTTTTCTACGCAATATTTTCTGCGGAACATATTTTTTTAAAAAAATATACGCGCTTGCCCGACTGGGCCGAGGCCCAGCCGAAGCCAGGCCGCCGCCCGTGCTCTCCTTCTTCCCCACGCCGCCGGAGTCCGCCGGGAGCACGAAGCCGCCGCCGCCTCGGGCTTTGCCCCTTCCCCAAGCCCTCTAGCCCCCCCCTACCTATATATAGCCCCCCCCCTCCGTTTTCGCCGCCACCATCGCCGGAGAAGCCGCCGCCGCCGCCCCGCATCTAGCCGCCCGCCGCCGCCCGCCGTTCGCCTCGCCCCTCGCCGCCGGGAGCGCCGGAGCCCCGCACCCTCGCCCGCCGGAGCCGCCGCCCGAGCCCCGCTGCCCCGCCGCCGACCCCGCCCACCGGAGCCCCTCGCCGGAGCGAGCCCCGTCGAGGTACTGCCGTTCGTGTTGACCGGTTTTTCTGGAAAAAAAACCTTTTGTTTTAAAAAAAACCCTAGATCGGTTTTTTTCGGTTTTCTTATTTTACGAGCGTTCACCGAACCGTTCGTTTTAACGTACGCGTTCGTCGGTTTTTCTCTGTTAACGAACGTCCGTTATTTAAACCGTTCGTCCGTTTTTCTATTTCGACGGATTTTCTCGTTATTTTCTCATATTCGATTTCTGATCGAAACTTCGAATCTGTTTAACTTTTCGCTCGTTTATCGGAATCAGGTGATTCAAGCGCCTAGAGTTTCGTCTCGAAATTCTCTTTCCGTTTAACCCACTCAAACAAGTTTTTGCTACAGTAAAATTTGACCTAGATCCAGATTAGCAAACGAAGTTTCTTTCTTCCGTCGTTTGACTTTCGTTGCTTCTTTCGAGTTGATTCTTTTTGCAAACCGGAGTTCTTAAGTTGAACTTTCTGGTTGGATCTTTCATTCGAGTTTTACCTGTGCATTAGCTGAGTACTGATTGTATGCTTGTTTGTTTGCGATAGAATACCCGGAGTGTGCCGCTTGTTACTTCGACTCGCTAGGTTTTGCGGATCATCAGCAAGGCAAGTAACACTTTGATCATACCCCGTTCATACCCAGTTTTATTGCATTAGATCTATTTTCCCAAACACATTGCATGATTAGGATCTAATTAAACTGTGGGTATTGGGATGTAGTTGAGGTAGTACCTATTACCTGTTTACTATCAAACCCTTGGGAGTTACTTCTACGTTGCTTTTATTATTGCCATGCTATGCGTAGACGTGGTTTGGGTTTGAGAGATATTCATGACAGATGTGAGTGTTTAATAATGGTTCAACTTAAGGTGGCAACTAAAACTCACATCTGGGTGGATTGAGGCACCTGGAGAACCCAGTGTTGTCTGTTTGTATAAGGTCCGCCACCCAGGCTCAAAGGGATCATAAGATTATTCATGCTAGAAACTTCCATGTGCAGCCGCAAGCTATTATGGGCTCTAGCATAGCTGAGTAGGTTACAGGATCTCTTGAAGAGGTGGACTAGCAGATGTAGGGGAAAGTAGGTGTACCGGTCCATCCAGAGTAGAGAGTGACTGTTTCTGAAAGACTGTGTCTCGGTCATCCGTTTCTCAAACATCATGCAGTGCGAGAATCAAGCGGAGGCGATCGAGTCTTGTGGGAAAAGTGCACAAACCTCTGCAGAGTGTACAAACTGATCATGATTAGCCGTGTCCCCGGTTATGGACAACTTGAGTATCTAGTACCTGGATTATCATTTGAATCTCATCACCGTGATACTTATAATTAATTTTGTTGGGTTAATGATGTTACTTAATTGGGATTGAGTTGGAGGTACCTTCTCAATGTTTCAACCACCATGATAGTTAAATAAAATTTATTCCTTTGTAGTAGGATAAAATTGGCTTTTCGCAAAACTGTAACCATAGAGCCTTTCCACCAGCCATATATGCATATAGTATAGCCTTATCATTGTTCATTGCTCTCTATGTGTTGCTTTGCCAGCATATTCTATGTGCTGACCCATTTTCGGGCTGCAACGTTTCATGTTGCAGACTTTTCAGACGACGAGTAAGGTGCCTTAGGTCGTGGTCTTATACTCAGTGATGCCGCTGGAGTTGATGGACTCACTTATCTTCCAAGTCTTCCACTGTTATCGTTTTTAGATGGCCTTAAGCCATGTTTATTATACTTAATCTCTTCGGAGATATTCGATGTAATAAGTGTGTGATTGCTACTCTGTTATAAATCCTCCATTTGTACTGTGCGTGTCAGCATTACTGATCCAGGGATGACACTGGTGCACAGCAGCACAGGCCATTTGAGGTCTGGTCGCTACATGATTTCCCCCTCCTGGAGGGATGTTTCCCCGGCAGAACAGCTCCGCCGGAGCCCTAGATTGGTTCTGCCCAGTTTCCGCCTCGAGAAGGCGGTGCTTCGTCCCGAAAGCTTCCCTCTGATTTTTCCAGGGTAAAGACACAATATAGCAGAAGATGGGCACCGGAGGCCTGCCAAGGGGCCCACAAGGTCGGGGAGCGCGCCCAGGGGAGTAGGGCGCGCTCTCCACCTTTGTGGCTGGCTGGTGGCCCCCTCTGGTTCTTTCTTCACCCAATATTTTTTATATATTCCAAAAATAATCTCCGTGAAGTTTCAGGACTTTTGGAGTTGTGCAGAATAGGTCTCTAATATTTGCTCCTTTTCCAGCCCAGAATTCAAGCTGTCGGCATTCTCCCTCTTCATGTAAACCTTGTAAAATAATAGAGAATAGCCATAAGTATTGTGATATAATGTGTAATAACAACCCATAATGCAATAAATATCAACATAAAAGCATGATGCAAAATGGACGTATCAATGGCCTGGGTCCAAAGTAGTAGAAGTAGCACAAAAACATTTTTTGAGTGTAGGCTTTTCCATGCTCAAGCCTACCTACTAGAATCGCTAGTTCTTCAAAGGAAAAGTGAAGGAAAACATAGGAATTGGAAAGTTTCCTATGGTACTACTATTCATGCATTTGGTTCAAAGGAATGGAGCAAAGGAAAACTGTAGGATTTGTTCCTTTAGTGTCTCCTTGAAAGAAAAACCATAGGAATTTTAATATCCACTTGTCCTTTTCAAATTCCTATTCATGAAGCACAAGACTAAGAGATAGTAGCATAATAGCATTATAATCGTACATTTTCTTATGGTTTGACTTAATCTCACCATGCTTCTTTACATCTTGCGATCTTCCCATTCTTGTGAACCAAACACCCAAATTGGCAGAAATCCTGTGTTTTTAAATTCTCTGTTTTGCACATGCATTCCTATCCTATTCCTGTGTATTTCCTATCCCTGCATTGTTAGAATCGTCAAACTCAAACAAGCCCTTACACAATTACTTCTGTTATAGATATGTGTCAAAGAAAACCTTGTGTGGTTTGTCCCACTCCTGCTGCGTCGTCGTCCACCCCAGCTCAGCTGCTCCAACGACAGAAGGGTCCACCACAGCAGGGATCCGGCCTCCAGACTGTCTTTCGCTGCCTCAGATCTTCTTCCCCGCGGCCAGCAGCCACAACAACTGCAATACCATCATCAACCGAGCAGATGACCTCGAGGACTACACGGGTCCGCAAGAGAGGTCGCACTCTTTCGTGTCTGCTTACGTTATGCATCGCTTAATATTACATGCTACTTTATCGTCCTGGAAACCGATTAGACTCTGAGTCAGCTCCAAACTCATGCTAAAACTTGAGTTTTTAAATGGTTGTGGGGTACATATTGGGGCCGCAATCAATAGTATCTATCTACTATCTGGTTAATCTCTGGTGTCTAATATGAGTTTCATGTTGGTTAGGAAACAAACAGTAAAGCCATTATCTGTATTTTTTAACTGAAGCCATTATCTGCCTGCTATCATTGGTTTTGGGACTATCCACAAGTTGCTACCATCACTCTGGATTTCTGCATGCACTCCTTACATAATCTCACTATGTTTTATTCCTATGCATGTCAGTTATTGTACACAATGGAACTGAACATGTAGAGCAAAAGAGACGAGCCTTGCGTGGCAATAAAATTTCATGCAGATATCGCTCCATGGTGGGTGCAAAGGCAGCCCCCGCCCCTCCACCCATTTCAGATTGTAATCAAGCGGAAGGTAACTATTCTGAGGGGGATTCAGAAGGAGAAGACCACTCCTATTTACCCCCTGAGGTCTTCGCTCTAACTTGCCATGCTGATGTTGGTAATATCATGCATATGTTGCCTTGCATTGCTTACTTTATACATCAAATATATCATCTGCTTAGTTTAGACATGCTTTGTGTGAATGCCATCTGTTTAGTTTCTTTATCGCATATGTGAATTATGCAACGCCATCTTGTTTAGCCAGGCATCATATATGTGAATTTTGCAATGCCATCCTTCTTAATCAGTCATCTTATATGTGAATTATATCATGCCATCCTTTTTTACATTACGTATTACATTTGTCAACAATGTTAGTACATTCAACTACTCTTCGTGCGCATCAGCCATTTGACACGGTGATGGAAAATTCTGGAGTGAAAACAAGGTCTTCAGAGCAGACTATGCTATCTGATGAAGCGCATATCTCGCTGGTTACGAATAGCTCCTCAGAGGAGGATTCAGATACAGATGACCAGTCCTATCCCCCCCCCCCCGAGGTGTATGCTCTAACTTGGCAGGGTTATGTTGCTCATATCGTGTGTATGGTGTCTTGCATTGCTATGTCGTTTGCTTAGTTTAGACATGCTTTGTGTGAATGCCACCTGTTTAGTGTCTAATTACCATATATGTGAATTATGCAATGCCATCTTGTTGTAAGACATTATATATGTGAATTATGCAATGCTATCTTATTGCAAGGCATTATATATGTGAATTATGCAATGCCATGCTATTTAGCCAATCATCATATATGTGAATTATATCATGCTATCCTTTTTTGTATTACGTGTTCCATTTGTCGACAATATTTGTATATTCAACTACTCTTCATGTGCATCAGCCATTTGAAGCGGCAATGGAAGTATCTGGAGTGAAAACAAGGTATTCATAGCAGACAATCTACCTGCTGAAGCAGACATCTTGCTGGTTACAGATAGCTCCTCAGAGGAGGATTCAAAGACAGATGACCAGTCCTATTTTCCCCCTAAGGTCTATGCTCAAACTTGGCAGGGTTATATTACTCATGTCATGCATGTTGTCTTGCATTGCTTAGTTTTTACATCATGTATGTGATTGCCCTCTGCTTACTTGCTTAGTATATAAATCATATATTTGAATTATATCATGCCATCATGTTTACATAGACAGCATCTATCTGAATTATGGAATGCCAACCCATTTAATAAAGACATCATATAGTTATATCATCTCATCCTGTTTAGTGTTTACAGTCATCATATTTTGAATTATGTCATTCTATCCGTGAATTATATCATGCTATCATGTTTCCATAGGCGGCATGTATGTGAAATATGGCATGCCAACCTATTTAATAAATACATTATATAGTTATATCATGCTATCATATTTTGAACTATGTTTTTCCATCCTTTTTAGTTAGCCATCATATATGTGAAATTGTGTCATGATATCCTGTTTAGTTAGCCATCATATATGTGAAATTGTGTCATGCTATCCTGTTTGGTTAGACAACATAAATGTGAATTATTTCATGCCCTAATTTATTCCACACCATCCATTGCACCTGTCTATCATACAATGTATGTACATTCAATTAGTTTTCTTGTTTATCAGCCATTTGAACTAGAGAGAGTGATCGTAGTATCTAAGGGAGTAACAACACGGTCTTCAGAAAAGATAGTGCTACCAGTCGATGCAGGTAGAACCACGGTTGTACTTGCCCAAGAACCAGCCCCACCACACATAACCCAGACTCCCGCAGATTGTACCCCTACCCAGTTGGACAGAGAACCAGTTACACCCCTTCTAACCCCAACCCCAGCAGATAGTAACCCAATTCCAATTGACACAGCACTGTCTCCACCACAGAGCATCCAAACACGAGCAGTTAGTAAGGGAACTGCAGTGCCCAAAGCACGAGGGCCACCACTCCGAAGCCCAACTCAATGCTTAAAGCAGAAGAAGAATTGTTCTAGGTCAGGTTCTGTAGCTATGGTTCATACTCCTTTGCTCTTGCATCACTGTATTTACTCATACCAACTATTTTCAAATTTGAAGGATGGAATTGAAACTCCAATGGCGCGATAGGTATGTTTTAAACATGTTTCTTTAATTGGTTTGCTTTTGTAACTTGCTCTATGTTGATTTCAGTTTCAATTGAATAAACAATTATGTTCTCATGCCATGCACATTACAAGTGTTGTTATTTGTCTGTAGTTTCCCACACTTATATTCTGTCTATTCTGCTTTGTCTTAAACAAATATTATTTGGAATGTGTCTTTATCTTGATTTGGCAACAAAAACTTGAATGATATAGACCATACAGTGACCATGGTACATAGATATATGTTTGTTTCATGATGTTATCCTGTCCACTTTACTACTGAACTGATTTACCAAAATGAGTTTCATATACAATATAGTAAACCTGTGATGTGTTTGCTTGTTTCTCTTTTAGAATGCGGACAAAATATTGGAGAAGAGTACCCCATTATGCAATGGTAAAGGAAGTAATGTAGATAAAGGTTCAAGATAGTGAGACATCCCTGTTGGTCTCCAAGAAAGCTGATAAAAACTATCTTGACGACAGTGAGACAACCCAAAAGTCCTGTCTTGATGTAGTGTTCGAGTTACTGGCCACTACTACTGGCACAAGCTCTTCGAACTTGCTGCATGAATCAGTTCGTCTTCTTGAGTCTCAACTTCAAGCTGAAAGACATCGATCAGATGTGTTGTGACACGAAGCCGAAGGACTGAGGAAGTCCCTACAGAATTCAGATGCATACTTTCTGGTGCAACAGCAAGCGCTCGAGGATTTAAGCGCCAAACAAGAGAAAGTTAATAAGCTTTCTAAGCATCTTGCCAGCATTATGGGTACCCAGGATATTGTTTCTTGAGCTCTTCTGAAGTGGTTTTAGTTCTGGACTTGTTTTGTTGTGGCGTTTATTTGCACTGGTCGCCAACTTTGACAACCAGTGTATGTGATATGCTACTTTGTTCCCTATATTTGCACCGGTGGCGAACTTTGATTCCCACTGGATGTAATATGTGTAATAGCCATTGAGGGAGTCCTGGACTAAGGGGTCCTCGGGCGTCCGGCCTGTTATCCATGGGCCGGACTGGTGGGCTGTGAAGACATGAAGGCCGAAGATTGTACCCATGTCCGGATTGGACTCTCCTTGGCGTGGAAGGCAAGCTTGGCGACCAACTATGAAGATTCCTTCTTATGTAACCGACTCTATGTAACCCTAGATCCCCCCGGTGTCTATATAAACCGGAGGGTGTAGTCCAGAAAGGATATACTCCTTACCATAGTCATACAGGCTAGGCTTCTAGGGTTTAGCCATTATGATCTCGTGGTAGATCAACTCTTGTAATACTCATATTCATCAAGATCAGTCAAGCAGGAAGTAGGGCGTTACCTCCATAGAGAGGGCCCAAACCTGGGTAAACATCGTGTCCCCCGTCTCCTGTAACCATCGACCTTAGACGCACAGTTCGGGACCCCCTACCCAAGATCTGCCGGTTTTGACACCGACATTGGTGCTTTCATTGAGAGTTCCACTGTGCCGTCGACGAAAGGTTCGATGGCCCCTTCGATCGTCTATAGTGATGCTATCCAAGGAGAAACCTTCCTCCCTGGACAGATTTTTGTATTCGGCGGCTTCGTACTGCGGGCCAACTCGCTCGGCCATCTGGAGCAAATCGATAGCTACGCCCCTGGACACCAGGTCAGATTTGGAAGCTTGAACTACATCACGGATATCCGTGGAGACCTGATCTTCAACAGATTTGAGACCACGGTGATCGCTCCCCCTCGCTCCGATGAACATGACTTAAATCTGTCATCGGACCATATTCAAGAGATGGTTCCTGTAACTGCTACGGCCTTAGATCCGGAGAAGATTGCGCCATCCGAAACCACAGAATCCGCGGTGTTGGAGCTGCACACGGACTCAGCACCTTGCAATGTCTGCGTCAACGGAATTCTGGACCCGTCTCCGGCTATAAGTTCCGAACCACGCACGCCTGCGGGCGCAGAGCTGGATCGGTTATCGATCTTCGAGTTCAGCGCCGCAGATATCTTCCAACACTCGCCCTTGAGCGACGTTCTAAATTCATTAAAAAGCCTGTCCTTGGCGGGGGACGCACAACCGAACTATGTCCGGTTCGAGCTAGAGGCTGATAATGGAGAATTTTGCTTCCCACCCGCCACCCACTTCATAGCCACTATCGAGGACTTAACCGACATGCTTGATTATGGCTCAGAAGACATCGACGGTATAGACGACGATGCTGACAAGGAGCAAGGCCAAGACCCGCCATTCACGAGACATGGGACGGCCACCTCTTCGTACGACGTGTACATGGTTGATACACCTAAAAAGCTAGCGATGATGACAAAGAAGATCCAGTTGAGAATAAACCTCCTGAGACACAGTCTAAGTACCGGCGCCCTAAACGCCGCTCTAATTCACATCGCAGCAACGCTGGCACCAGAGAAAATAGTACTCCGGACGATGCCGAAAACAATGAAGACCCTGTTGGAGCAAGATCCGAACAGGAGGAACAAGAAAATGGGCAAGCCAGCCCCGATGAACAGGCCCTGCCCAGCGACAATTCGGAGGACGACAACTACCTTCCGCTCTCCGAAGATGAGGTAAACCTCGGCGACGAAGACTTCATCGTACCCGAAGAACCCCTCGAGCAGGAGCGCTTCAAGCGCAGGCTAATAGCTACTACAAGGAGACTGAAAAAGAAGAAGTAGCAGCTTCAAGCTGACCAAGACCTACTCAACGATAGATGGACCAAAGTCCTGGCCGCCGAAGAATACGGCCTTAGTGACCCAGCCAAAAGCTACCCGAAGCATAGATTGCTATCTCAGTTTGATGACGAGGCGTTGGAGCCCGTACCATCATCACACAATGTGGCAGGTCGTCGACAACTTTGTCCGGATAAAGAGGCAACTCAAGCCGAACACCAGACCGCCCCACCTCGCAGTAAAGGCAAGAATAACACAGCTCATGGTTGTACAGACGGCCTTTGACGGGACTTGGACAGTAGAGCAGGACATGCAAGATCGATCTACGGATCGCGAGGGCATGCCTCGACACGCGACAATGGCTACCTATTCGGACGTGACAGACCTAGCCACGCCCGAGCCGAAAACCGCAAATGGACTCCCTCGGAGTTACGTCGCAGTGTGGCCATACATAGAAGCGCCGCACACCCTCTTTGCTTCACTGATTAAGTAATGGATCATGAATTCCCCGAAGGATTCAAACCCGTCAATATTGAATCATACTACGGAACAACCGATCCCGCGGTATGGATAGAAGATTTTATCCTCCACATCCATATGGCCCGTGGAGACGACCTCCACGCCATTAAATACCTCCCACTAAAGCTAAAAGGGCCAGCTCGACACTGGTTAAACAGCCTACCTGAAAATTCCATAGGTAGCTGGGAAGACTTGGAAGAACCCTTCCTTGAAAACTTTCAAGGAACATATGTCCGGCCATCGGATGCCGATGACCTAAGTCACATTGTCCAGCAGCCCGGAGAGTTAGCCAGGAAGCACTGGACTCGGTTCTTAGTCAAAAAGAACCAAATCGTCGACTGTCCGGACACGGAAGCCCTCGCAGCCTTCAGACACAGCGTCCGGGATGAATGGCTTGCACGGCACCTCGGTCAACAAGGACCTAAATCCATGACAGCCTTACTGCTCTATTGACCCACTTTTGCGTGGGAGAAGACAGCTGGCTCGCCCGTAGAAGCAACAGCGCCAGCGACCCGGGCACTTCCGAAACCCGAGACGGCAACGGCAAGCCATGACGAAGCAAACACAACAGTCGCAATGATAATGAAAGATCACACGACACAGCGGTCAACGCCGGATTCAGCAATCCCAAGCCCGGTCAACGGAAGAAGCCATTCAAGGCGAACCGAGATGAACCATCCAACCTAGACAGGATATTGGACCGACCCTACCAGATTCACAGCCACCCCGATAAACCAGCTAATCATACTAACAGAAACTACTGGGTCTTTAAGCAGGCCGGAAAGCTCAACGCCGAACACAAGGGGAGGAGGCCTCCAGGCGACAGGGACGTCGGAGAGGTTCACCAATGAAATACCGGGGGTCAGAAGCAATTTCCACCCGAGGATCGACTACTCCCGGAGCGAAAATAGCAGTCCGGCTTCCGCCGCCCATCTCGTACACCTGCAAAATTTGTACCGCGCATACATCACTACGCACTCAAGATACCATGGGCATTGGTGGAAGCACACTACGGACAAGCCTGCAAGCATTCCCGTAACACTTTTTATCTATTTTATTTTTATTTCTTCCTTCACTATCTCTTAAAAACAGGTGACGAACAGGGCAAACATCTAAAACTGACTCTATCGGAGTTCGGATCCGTACACTCACCTAAGGGGCTACTTCCGTCAAGGCTTCCCCTCGCCGAGGACAGGCGGCGCAGACGTGCGACAGGAGGTCCAAAATAACTTTTTGTAGACCGCACTCTTTATTTCGAGCTTGTACTATGCCTCTTCCTCCACCTCCGACCCCGAGCATGTCAAATAGCCGGGGTTGTGGTCTTTATATATAAAGTAATCATTGGCATATCGCTCAGGTCCCAGTAAACAGTATCCGAATTAATCATCCGTGTTGTTTCGCCAATGAATATGGCTCCTATGTTATACCTTGGCATAACCTGCCAGGGGCTCGGTATGGGAACAAATGAGTTGCCAGCAAAAGTCCGAACAGCTCTATAGCGTACTTCGGCGTCGCAAGTTTGGCCTTATATGCATCAGCTCTGAATCATTGTCTTGGGTCAATAGTTGGGTTGCCCGGCTCCTGTGCTTGCTACCTACGTTCCGCTCCATCGGCTAGGGTAGTAAAGGGAGAACTACTGCGATTGTGCTTCCGGTTCATCTAGTCAAGTACCTCAGTAGAGAAAGCCGAAAACTGACTGTCATGATGCGGCGAGAGCTGGTCAACCACTTGACGACTTATTGGAATCTTTAGCGATTCTCCGTGTCACACGAGGCATCTTTTTCAGATCAAATATGTAAGGCACCATATTATAATACGCCGCATACATACTAGGGGCTATGTCGTAGCCCCACAATAAAACTCCTATGGCTAAGTGGAAGTGTTAATGCCCTATAGTCCGATTGCCTGGTTCGCCGCATTATCACCTCCTTCATGGACCAAGACGTTGGATAAAGAGTGATTAAATGTTTTTCCGAACACCCCCGTACTTCCTACGAGGGGGCTGAAGCCGACTACTGGAAAACATTCAGATTATATTAAAACGGCTGCACGGGAGGAATACAAGCTTTCGAGCAAAACATAAAAATAGATTAACTATAAAATTGTCTTTTACAGTTCTCATACACCTCACTCGAACATTATGTCTTTCGAGCACTGACCCTCTATCAAGCAGGCGGCCTCTAGGACGTCTTCAAAATAATGCTCCGGTTCAGGACGGTCCTTGCCCTTGGGTGGACTCTTCGCCGCAACATCGATGGCCTTCATCTTCCCCCAGAATGTCTTGACTCGGGCAAAAGCCATCCGTGCACCCTCAATGCACGTCGACCGCTTCACAGCATCGATACGCGGCACCGCGTCAACAAGCCTTTGCACCAAACCGAAGTAGCTATTCGGAACAGGCTCAGTTGGCCACAACCGGATTATGACGTTCTTCATGGCAGCGCTCCTATGAAGCTCGGCCCATTGGGACATCTGCTCATTCAGCAATAGAGGGCGCTTTGATGCGCCAAACTGTGACCAGAAAAGATTCTCCGTTGTGTACCCTCTTGCGCTTGATAATACTGCGCCGCATCAGAAGAACTCTTCGGCAAGTCTAAAAACTCGTCCAGAGAACTCCACACTTGGTCAAGCTGAGCATAGTTTGGATCGCCGAACTTAGTCTGTAGCAGAAAGGGTTTACCAGCCGCAATCTCCCCAGCTTGCCGGATCTCCTCACGGGCTGCTCTGGATTCTGACCGCGCTTCTCTCGCCTCTTGTAAGGCCTTGTCCAGTTCAGCCATTTTGGCTTCATTCTCCTTCTCCAGAAATTCACAATGGCCAGTAGCATTTTTCAGTTCGAGCGCCATCGTGGATATCTTCTCCTCGTCTTGGCGTCGTGTAGCTTGTTCGGCTTTTAACTCAGTCGATGCCTTTTCGGCAGCCGCATGGCTACACCGGGCCAGCTCCTTGGCCCGGGCCAGCTCCGCTCGAAGAACTTCAACGGCGGCAGCACCATCTGCAACCATGCATATTCCAGCATATAAATCTTAGCATCATGCTTATACCACAAAAATGTATGGGGATTGCCCCGAATACATACCTTGCGACTCGTCAAGACGCATATGATTAACGCAAGGTCATCCCCTGCTACATCAAGCTTCCGCTATAGCTCGGCAATATCCATAGTCCGGGAAGTAGCCAAGGGGGAAGCAGCATGTGTTCAAGTTCACCAGATTAGTCCTTGAGTAATTCTTTTTGATCCTCCGTTCGCTTCCCAGTGGAAGCCGACCCGAGTCTCAGGGGCTACTACCTATACATAGGTGCATCTTTGCAAATAAAACATAGCTGAAAACATTAAATCACAAACCTCGAAGCCTTTTAGCAGGCTCATGAATGCTTCATTCAATCTGCTCTTCGCGGACAAAATCTTCTCAACCACTGTACCCATCAAGGTACGATGTTCCCCCGAGACAGATGCTTTTCGCAACATGTCTCGCAATATATCCGGAGCCTCCGGGTCTCCGGAAGCCGCTCTAGGAGCACAACCATCCTTTGAAGGAATCCGTTCACCCGTCTCCAGAATCACCGTCAGCTGCGAGCCAGACAGTCCAGGGCCTTTATTATCAGCCCCAGAATCCCGGACGGTCGGAGATCCACCTTCGGGTACTGCCTCTTTTATCCCCTGCGTAGCTTGTTGATCAAGAAAAACCCTCCGCGATGACACTTCAGAGTCGTCCGCCTTATTAGGCGATGAGGTTGGGGGAGGCGTCTCGCTCTCCATCATCTCTGGGAGGAGACCTCCCGAAGAAGAGGATTGCCCAGAAAAGCTCTGTGCCGACCTGTAAAAATGCACGGACATGTTACGTATATCTTCGGTAATGGCAAAGGAGCGGGACGCTATCATGGTACCCCGGATTCACTTACGGTTTGGTCGAGGGCTTGTCCCCATGTTGGAGCTGTTCAACGGTGTCGCTTTCGAAACCCAAGCCGCTCGACGGTGGCATCTTTCCCCTCTTGGGAGACCGCCCCTCCCAACCTTCGGAGGCGGCCCTTTTCCTCCTGCTCGGAGAAGGGATACTGGGTCCTCTTTCGCCTCTGTCTTCAGGCGAGGAAAGGTCGATTTCTCCGGACTCGGTATCCGACTTACCTCCGGAACAAAGGTCATCTCGGCTCTTCTCACTCTCCTCTTTACCCTCCCTTGCCGGCGCCTGGTATGGTGTCGAGGCCAGCATCCTTGTTAACATAGGATTAGCTGAGTCTTCGGGAAGGGGAGCCGGACACCTAATCTGTTCCACTTTCTTTATCCAGCCCTGAAAAAGGATGATTCAGTCAATGTCTTACCACTAGGTGTCTGATTATGAGGTGTTCGGCGAACGGGTACTTACCGGGGTGTCCGGATGGTTACAGTATAGGTCGATATCTTCGGTGGTGTCCGGCCATTGCTTTCGTTTCCCGAAAAATAATCTCCACATTCCTTCGTGCGTAGTGCCGAAGAAGTGCTGAAGAGTCCGCGGCCCTTCTGGATTGAACTCCCACATGCGAAGAGGCCGTCGCTGGCACGGCAGGGTCCGGCGGACTAGCATTACTTGAACAACATTGACGATATCGATGTCCCTCTCAATGAGGCTTCGGATGCGACTTTACAAAGCCTGCACCTCGTCCGTTCATCCCCAGTCCAACCCCTTATTAATCCATGATGCAAGCTGAATCGGGGGGCTGGATCGAAATGCGGGCGCAGCTGCCCACTTGGAGCCATGGGGCTCGGTGATATAGAACCACCCCTGCTGCCATAAATCGGAAGATTTGGCAAAGGATCCTTTCAGCCAAACAGCGCTAGCAAGCTTGCTCACTATGGCACCACCGCACTCTGCCTGCTCCCCCTCTATCACTTGCGGCTTCACATCGAAGGTCTTGAGCCACAAGCCGAAGTGTGGAGGAGTTCGGAGGAAGGCTTCGCACATGACGATAAACGCCGAGATAAGAAGAATAGAGTCCAGGGCCAGATCATGAAAATCTAGCCCATAATAGAACATGAGCCCTCGGACGAAGGGATTAAGTGCAAACCCTAACCCGCGGAGGAAGTGGGACACGAACATGACCCTCTCGTCGGATCTAGGGGTGGGAATAACCTGCCCCTCGGCAGGAAGCCGATGAAGGATTTCTGCGGTCAGATACCTCGCCGCCCGAAGCTTTGCAATATCTCCCTTCGTGACAGAAGAAGCCACCCACCAGCCTTGACGGCTGGATCCGGACATGATTGGAGCTTGTGGCGATTGAAACCCAGGTGTTGGAACTCGGGGTAGCAAGGGTTGAGGAAGAAGCAAACGTGAAAGAAAAAGATGGGTCTGTACCCCTATATAAAGGCCGCGAATATCGAACGTCTCCTCCTGGGCCTCAAAACTTGCCTATTCCCAAGGAGTTGTACCCAAGCGACGGTTGGGTTACCCACGTCCGGGTTGATAAGAATCCCTTAAAAAAGGGGAGACACGATCTCCGCTTGGATAAGACGTGCCAATAAAACCATGTCTTGAGACGTGGGACGACGGGCTAGCTAATGGTTCGAAAATAATGGCCGAGCAGGCGTGATGTCATATTACCAAAAAGTTGTCAGCGGATTGGACTCGTGAAATATTATATCCTCTGCAATTGTGTATACAAGCCTGGATACAATCATTACATCTGAAGACTATCTTGGAGTTCGGAAAAAAGGGAACCCGCCTTGCAATGCCGAAGACAATCTGCGCGCCGGACTCCTCGTCATTGAAGCCAGGTTCAGGGGCTACTGAGGGAGTCCTGGACTAAGGGGTCCTCGGGCGTCCGGCCTGTTATCCATGGGCCGGACTGGTGGGCTGTGAAGACATGAAGGCCGAAGATTGTACCCGTGTCCGGATTGGACTCTCCTTGGCGTGGAAAGCAAGCTTGGCGACCAACTATGAAGATTCCTTCTTATGTAACCGACTCTATGTAACCCTAGATCCCCCCGGTGTCTATATAAACCGGAGGGTGTATTCCGGAAAGGATATACTCATTACCATAGTCATACAGGCTAGGCTTCTAGGGTTTAGCCATTACGATCTCGTGGTAGATCAACTCTTGTAATACTCATATTCATCAATATCAATCAAGCAGGAAGTAGGGTATTACCTCCATAGAGAGGGCCCGAGCCTGGGTAAACATCGTGTCCCCCGTCTCCTGTAATCATCGACCTTAGACGTACAGTTCGGGACCCCCTACCCGAGATCCGTCGGTTTTGACACCGACAGCTGTGATAGCCTAGCGTAAGTTGCTTGCTTATTTATTTCCTTGTTGTCTTGTTTATTTGTTTGCTTGTAGTCAGTGTAGTTCTTTTTCCGCGGTTTGCTAGTGGCTGCAATAACCTATTTTTTAAAACTAGGCCACAATAAGCATGGGTTACATATTTACTGTGGTGACAATGGGCCTCCTACGGGCCATAGAAACAATGGGCCTTCTACGGGCCATAGAAACAATGGGCCTTCTACAGGCCGTAGAAACAAT
This sequence comes from Aegilops tauschii subsp. strangulata, assembly GCF_002575655.3. Classification (NCBI taxonomy): domain Eukaryota; kingdom Viridiplantae; phylum Streptophyta; class Magnoliopsida; order Poales; family Poaceae; genus Aegilops; species Aegilops tauschii. Next base: position 293,050,284 of record NC_053041.3, read on the forward strand.
GGGCCTTCTATGGGCCGTAGCATCAATGGGCCTTCTATGAGCCGTATGATCCATTGGCCAAAAATGGGCCAATAACAGACCGCATTATGGGTCGTAAACGGGCTAGAGTTGTAATCATCCGTTCATCAACCGACCATAACGGGTTGTTGTTAATCGGCCGTATTTGATGATGCTATGTAAACGGCCCAACGAATTAACGGTCCACAAAAGGGCCGACTGTAACCATGGGCTGAATTTGGCCCACAAGCAGAAAAGGCCAGTAACGGGCCGTAAGTAACCGAATGCTGGAAATGAGCCCAAGAATAAATGGGCCCTGAGAAGGCCGAAAGATAACACGGGTTGGAAACGGCTCAATGGAATAATGGGCCGTTAATGGGTATAAAGCGGTACACTGTTCATTACAGGCCAGTTTCACCACGAGTCGTTAATGGGCTAAGAGTTACAAAGGGCCACATATGGGCCAAAAGATGTCATGGGCCATACATGGGCCGGAAGTTACAAGGGGCTGGAATCATATTGGACGGCCCAGATGAAGTTGCTGGGCTTAATTGGGATAGGCCGTAACGGGCCGCGAGTTAGCGGGGCGTAAATGGGCTATATGCGAACATGCCGTTAACAGGCTTTCCGTGGGCCGGCCCGCTAACTTTTGACCAAGTCAAATGGGCTGACCTTTTCACCAGAATGGGCCTCTGTTGGGCCGTGCCACGTGTCGACGTATCATAGGCGCCTCCTTTCTAATGAGTGGATGACATCTGTCCCAACGGTGAGCCAACATGTGGTTCCTCTAGCCATTGAGAATTTTACACGTGGCAAATCCCTATTGGTCTGGGCTGTTAACGAGTTATCGAATCAAAAACCGGACCCGATAGCTTAACGGCGACCCATTACGGTGGATGTGAAGTCGTTTGAAGCTACGTCGGTATTTCCCCAAAGAGGAAGGGATGATGCAGCATAGCGGCGGTAGGTATTTCCCTCATATATGAAACCAAGGTTATCGAACCAGTAGGAGAACCAAGCAACACAACGTAAACAACCCCTGCACACAGATAACAAATCCTCGCAACCCGACGTGTTAAAGGGGTTGTCAATCCCTTCCGGGTAACGGCGACAGAAATTAGCAAACGGACGTGAGATAAAATTGTAGTAGATTGATAGATCGAACGCCAAATAAAATAAATAAGAATAAAACGCAGCAAGGTATTTTTGTATTTTTGGTTTAATAGATCTGAAAATAAATGCAAGGAAAAGTAGATCGCAAAGGCAAATATATGAGAAAGAGACCCGGGGGCTGTAGGTTTCACTAGTGGCTTCTCTCGAGAAAAATAGCAAACAGTGGGTGAACAAATTACTGTTGGGAAATTGATAGAACTTCAAATACTCGTGACGATATCCAAGCAATGATCATTATATAGGCATCACGTCCAAGATTAGTAGACCGACTCCTGCCTGCATCTACTACTATTACTCCACACATCGACCGCTATCCAGCATGCATCTAGTGTATTAAGTTCATGGAAAAACGGAGTAATGCAATAAGAATGATGACATGATGTAGACAAGATCTATCTATGTAGAGATAGACCCCGTCGTTTTAACCTTAGTAGCAACGATACATACGTGTCGGTTCCCCTTCTGTCACTGGGATCAAGCACCGTAAGATCGAACCCACTACAAAGCACCTCTTCCCATTGCAAGATAAATAGATCAAGTTGGCCAAACAAAACCCAAATATCGGAGAAGAAATACGAGGCTATAAGAGATCATGCACATAACAGATCAAAGAAACTCAAATAACTTTCATGGATATAAAAAGATAGATCTGATCATAAACTCAAAGTTCATCGATCCCAACAAACACACCGCAAAAGAGTTACATCATATGGATCTCCAAGAGACCATTGTATTGAGAATTCAGAGAGTGAGAGAGATGAAGCCATCTAGCTACTAACTACGGACTCGAAGGTCTACAAAGAACTACTCACGCATCATCGGAGAGGCACCAATGGAGGTGGTGAACCCCATCCGAGATGTGTCTAGATTGGATCTGGTGGTTCTGGACTCTGCGGCGGCTAGATGAATATTTCGTCGACTCCCCTAGGGTTTTGGGAATATTGGGGTATTTATAGAGCAAAGAGGCGGTCCGGGGGGCACCCGAGGTGGGCACAACCCACCAGGGCACGCCTGGGCCTCCTGGCGCCCCCAGGTGGGTTGTGCTCTCCTCGGAGCACCCCCCCAGGCGCAGCCAGGGCCCATTATATTCCTTCTGGTCCAAAAAAATCTCCGTGGAGTTTCATTGCGTTTGGACTCTGTCAGATATTGATTTCCTGCAATGTAAAAAACGTGCACAAAACAGCACTTGGCACTATGTCAATAGGTTAGTACCAAAAAATGATATAAAATGACTATAAAATGATTATGAAACATCCAAGATTTATAATATAACAGCATGGAACAATCAAAAATTATACATACGTTGGAGACGTATCAGGATGCCACGTGTCAGTTATCCTTGACAAAAGCACTTCCATGATGCGCCATTTATCGTCATGGAAGTGGACACTTCCGTGATGATAATTTTGGTAATGTCATGGAACACTTCTACGACAGCACATGTATGACTATCTTGATTCTATCATAAAATCGTCATGGATGTACATGCATGACAGAAAACGTGACCTACTGTGACAAACATGTATCCTCACAGAAGTGAATTTTTTTTGTAGTGTGCCCTACAAAACTCTGCACTTGGAGGCCCAAAAACGTCTACAAGAAGAAAGGTTGCGTAGTAGACATCTGTGGTCCCTAGAAGCATCGGTTAGTCCATTATAAAATATATCAAGTATTTCATTTTTCTTGAGACGATGATGAGGCAAAGCATTAAGTAATTGGAGAAGCCTCCCCAAGCTTGTGGGAGACTCTCTTCTTCAATTTGCACAAAGTTAAATATTTCCTTTAAGGCAGCTTGTTTCTTATGAGCAGGGAAATATTTTTCAGAGAAGTAGTAAATTGTATCTTGGGGACTGCACAACCAGGAGCAAGAGAATTAAACCATAACTTAGCATCACCCTTTAATGAGAAAGGAAACAACTTAAGAATATAGTAATAGCGAATTTTTTCCTCATGAGCAAATAGGGTGGCTATATCATTCAATTTAGTAAGATGTGCCACAACAGTTTCAGATTCATAACCATAGAAAGGATTTGATTCAACCAAAGTAATTAACTCAGAATCGACAGAGAATTCATAATCCTTATCAGTAACAAAGATAGGTGAAGTAGCAAACTTAGGATCATATTGCATTCTAGCATTCAAAGACTTTTCTTTCAGCTTAGCTAACAGCTTCTTAAGATCATCTCTATCATTACAAGCAAAAAAGTCTCTAGCAGTTTCTTCATCCATAATATAACCCTCAGGTACAACAGGCAGTTAACATCTAGGAGAGCTGGTTTTATCAGGTGTTTCAAAGTTTTCAGTTTCAGAAATATCATCATCTTCACCATAATCAATAGTTCTAACTCTAGCAAGATGTTCATCAAGTAATTCACCCAGTGGCACAGTTTTATCAAGCAAAGTAGTAGCATCATAAGCATCATTCATAGTAAAAGTAGCATCATCAATAACATGCAACATATCAGAATCAATAGCAGGTGTGGGTGTCGCAAGCTTACTCAAAACAGAAGGTTAATCAAGTGCAGAGCTAGATGGCAGTTCCTTACCTCCCCTCATAGTAGAGGGATAGATCTTGGTTCTAGTATCTTTCAAATTCTTCATAGTGATCAACAGATATAAATCCCAAGTGACTCAGAGAATAGAGCTATATGCCCCCCGGCAACGGGGCCAGAAAAAGGTCTTGATAACCCACAACAGGGGATCACAACAGTTTTCGAGGGTACAATATTCAACCCAAATTTATTGATTCGACACAAGGGGAGCCAAAGAATATTCTCAAGTATTAGCAGCTGAGTTGTCAATTCAACCATGCCTGAAAGACTTAATATCTATAGCAAAATATTTAGTAGCAAAGTAGTATGGAAGTAACAGTAACGGTGGCAAAAGTAATAGTAGCAGTTTTGTAGCAATTGTAACAGTGGCAACAGCAAAGTAACGTAGCAAATCAATATGTGAAAAGCTTGTAGGCAATGGATCAATGATGGATAATTATGTCGAATGGCATTCATCATGCAACAGCTATAACCTAGGGTGACATAGAACTAGCTCCAATTCATCAATATAATGTAGGCATGTATTCTGAATATAGTCATACGTGCTTATGGAAAAGAACTTGCATGACATCTTTTGTCCTACCCTCCTATGGCAGCGGAGTCCTATTGGAAACTAAGGATATTAAGGCCTCCTTTTAATAGAAAACCGGACGAAAGAATTCGCACTTAGTGAATACATGAACTCCTCAAACTACGATAATCACCGGAAAGAATCCCAATTATTGTCACCTTGGGGTATGCGGATCATAACTCGTAATAGGTGTCTACAACTTGCAAGATAGGATCAAGAACACAAATAAATTCATGAAAACATAATAGGTTCAGATCTAAAATCATGGCACTCGGGACCTAGTGACAAGCATTAAGCATAACAAAGTCATAGCAACATCAGTCTCGGAACATAGTGGATACTAGGGATCAAACCCTAACAAAACTAACTCGATTACATGATAAATCTCATCCAACCCATCACCGTCTAGCAAGCCTACGATGGAATTACTCACGCACGGTGGTGAGCATCATGAATTGGTGATTGAGGATGGTTGACAATGACGACGGCGACGATTTACCCTCTCCGGAGCCCCGAACGGACTCTAGATCTGCCCTCCCGAGCAAGAACAGGAGGTGGTGATGTCTGCTAGACTACGTCGGTATTTCCCCAAAAAGGAAGGGATGATGTAGCACAGCGAGGGTAGGTATTTCCCTCAGTGATGAGACCAAGGTTATTGAACCAGTAGGAGAACCAAGCAACACTACGTAAACAGCACCTGCACACAAATAACAAATACTCGCAACCCGACGTGTTAAAGGGGTTGTCAATCCCTTTCGGGTAACGACGCCAGAAATTGGCAAACGGACGTCAGAAAGTTGTAATAATTTGATAGGTAGATCTCACGGGAATGTGAGATAAAATAAATTGCAGCAAGCTATTTTGTATTTTTGGTTTAATAGATATGAAAATAAAAGCAAATAAAATAAATCGCAAAGGCAAATATAATGAGAAAGAGACCCGGGGCCCGTAGATTTCACTAGTGGCTTCTCTCGAGAAAAATAGCAAAAGGTGGGTAAACGAATTACTGTTGGGCAATTGATAGAACTTCAAATAATCATGCCGATATCCAGGAAATGATCATTATATAGGCATCATGTCCAAGATTAGTAGACCGACTCCTGCCTGCATCTACTACTATTACTCCACACATCGACCGCTACCCAGCATGCATCTACTGTATTAAGTTCATGGAGAAATGGAGTAATGCAATAAGAACGATGACATGATGTAGACAAGATCTATTTATGTAGAAATAGACCCCATCTTGTTATCCTTAATAGCAATGATACATACGTGTCGGTTCCCGTTCTATCACTGGGATCAACCACCGTAAGATCGAACCCATTACAAAGCAGCTCTTCCCATTGCAAGATAAATAGATCAAGTTGGCCAAACAAAACCCAAATATCGGAGAAGAAATGCGAAGCTATAAGCAATCATGCATATAAGAGATCAAAGAAGGCTCGAATAACTTTCATGGATAAAAAGATAGATCTGATCATAAACTCAAAGTTCATCCGATCCCAACAAACACACCGCAAAAAGAGTTACATCATATGGATCTCCAAGAGACCATTGTATTGAGAATCAAAAGAGAGAGAGAAAGCCATCTAGCTACTTACTACGGACCCGTAGGTCTACAAAAGACTACTCATGCATCATCGGAGAGGCACCAATGGACATGATGAACCCCTCCGTGATGGTGTCTAGATTGGATCTAGTGGTTCTGGAACTTGCGGCGGCTGTAATTGATTTTTGTCGACTCCCCTAGGGTTTCTGGAATATTGGGGTATTTATAGAGTAAAGAGGCAGTCCGGGGGGGACCCGAGGTGGGCACAACCCACCAGGGCGCGCCTGGAGAGGCCCAGGCGCGCCCTGGTGGGTTGTGCTCCCCTTGGAGCACCCCCATGTGCTTCTTCAGCCCACTGGATGTCTTCTGGTCCATAAAAAATCCACAAAAAGTTTCGCTGCGTTTGGACTCCGTTTGGTATTGATTTCCTACGATGTAAAAAACATGCAAAATAGCAACTGGCACTTGGCACTATGTCAATATGTTAGTACCAAAAAATGAGATAAAATGACTATAAAATGATTATAAAACATCCAAGAATGATAATATAACAACATGGAACAATCAAAAATTATAGATACGTTGGAGACGTATCAGCATCCCCAAGCTTAATTCCTGCTCGTCCTCGAGTAGGTAAATGATAAAAATGGAATTTTTGATGTGGAATGCTGCCTAACATGTCATCTCATACTTTTTTCTTTGTAGCATGGACATTTGGACTTTTATATGGTTCAAAGCAATAGTCTAGTTTTGACATGTGGACTTAAATACTCAAGCATATCAACAAGCAACCATGTCTTTCAAAATATCAACGCTAAAATAAGTTATCCCTAACCCATCATGCGCAATCATTGATACATTCATGAAACACACTCGCATATTAGCTACACCCAATGCTCAAGTACGATCATAGTGCCCCTAGTTGGTGCTTTATAAGAGAAGATGGAGACTCAAATTTTTTTTTGCATAAAGTAAAAGAAAGGCCCTTCGCGGAGGGAAGTAGGGATTTTTAGAGGTGCCAGAGCTCGAAGCGAAAATTGAGAGATAAAAACATTTTGAGAGGCATACTTTTCCCACCAACAAAAACGACTTAGAACTCCCAACACTTTCCATGCTAGATATATCATAGGCGGTTCCCAAACAGAAAATAAAGTTTATTCATTTTTCCACTATACTTTCACTTTCCATGGCTAACCGTATCCACGGATGCCTTCCATACCAACACTTTCCAAGGAATTTATTATTTGACAACATAAAGTAAATTCATTTTTCATTTCGGGATTGGGCATCCCTAATACCTTTGCCTTACTCTCGTGCAATGACAAGTGAATAAACACTCATCATGAGAATAACACATCTAACATGGAAAATATTGGCCACCCCTCACCGCCTCGTGAGAGGTACGAGCACACAAAAGAGAAATTTATTTTGAAAATTAGAGATGGCACATACAAATTTGCTTAGAACGGCAAAAGAATACCGCATATAGGTAGGTATGGTGGACTCATGAGGCAAAACTGGTTTAAAGGATTTTGGATGCATAAGTAGTGATCATACTTAGTGCAAAATGAAGGCTAGCAAAAGATTGAGAAGCGACCAACCAAGAAACGAATAATCTCATAAGCGAGCATTGAGCATAATTAACACTGAATAATGCACCACAAGTAAGATGTAATTTCATTGCATAACTATTGACTTTCGTGCTTGCATAGGGAATCACAAACCTTAACACCAATATTCTTACTAAAGCATAATTACTCATCAACATGACTCACATATCACATCATCATATCTCAAAACTATTACAAGGTATCAAGTTTATTTTGTCCAATGATCTTCATGAAAGTTTTTATTATATCCTCCTTGGATATCTATCACTTTGGAACTAATTTTCATGTGTTTCTTTTGATAAGTTCAAACAAATATAAGTGAAGATCATGAGCATAATATTTCTTTCTCTCAAATTAATTTAAGTGAAGCACTAGAGCAATTCCATAGCTCATAAAGATTTAAGTGAAGCATAGAGAGCAATTCTAACAAGTCATGGCATAATTTTGGCTCTCTCAAACAAGTGTGTCCAGCAAGGATTCAAGACTTAAAACAAAAAGAAAAACAAGCAAAGACTCATATAAAAAAAGATGCTCCAAGCAAAACTCATAGTATGTGATGAAAAAAATATAGCTTCGAGTAAAATACCCATGGTCGTTAGAAGAAAGAGGGGATGCCACTCGGGTATCCTCAAGCTTAGTTGCTTGCTTCTCTTTGGATAATAGCTTGGGATGCCATGGGCATCCCCAAGCTTAGGCTCTTCTTACTCCTTATTCCTTCATCCGTCGTAACATCATCCAAAACTTGAAAACTTCAATCACACAAAACTCAACAAAACCTTCGTGATATCCGTTAGTATAAGAAAGCAAATCAGTACTATAAGTACGGTTGCAAAGCCATTCATATTTTATTCTTGAATTATATCTACTGTATTCCAACTTTTCTATGGCAAAAACTCTTCAAAGAAAACCATAGAATCATCAAAAGAAGCACACAACGCAAAGAAAACAGAATCTATCAAAAACAGAACAGTCTGTAGCAATCTGGATATTTCGAATACTTCTGTAACTCCAAAATTTTTGAAAAATTAGGACAACCTGAGAAATTTGTATATCAATCTACTGTAAAAAAAATCAGAATTTTTTGTCGCTTATGTGATTTTTAAAAATTGTAACTCTGGACGCAAAAGTTTCTGTTTTTCAGCAAGATCAAACAACTATCACCCAAGAAAATCCTAAAGGCTTTACTTGGCACAAACACTAAATAAAACACAAAAAACACAATCATAATAGTAGCATAATTGTGCAAACACTCAAGAACAGAAAGCAAAAGACAAAAATAAATTTTATTCATTGGGTTGCCTCCCAACGAGCGATATTGTTTCACGCCCCTAGCTAGGCATAAAGCACGGATCTACGTTTTGTCATCCGTAGTTTTGGCAACTTTTGTAAGGGCTTTATCAAACCCGGGAGGCTCTTTGTGCTTCCCTAAATTCTCAGGAAAAGAAACCATCTTTAGATCTAAAACATCCAATCGATTATTGTAGAGAGTAATCATGGTATTCATGCGATTGATACTACCATTAAGATGTTTGAGGGGTTCATTATATTTTTGCAATTCAACCATATGTTTATGCAAATCACCAAGTTTGTCCAACATTTGAACTCCCTCTGGGGTGAAAGAAAACCCCTTCTTTTGGGGTGGAACCCCCAGAATTCCTTCTAAAATTTCATAGGCAGCATTAGTATCAAGCTCAATAAAATTCCCTTTAGCGGAAAAATCTAGGAGTTGTCTATGATGCAAAGCCAATCCTATGTAAAAATTACGAAGCAAGATCTTTGCGCATCCCTTTAAATTGCAAACACAATAGGATTCCATAAGCCTACACCAAGCATCTTTCAAATTTTCTCCTTGTTGTTGCTTGAAGTATAAAACTTCAAAATCTGGTGACAAAGGAGGAGTAGACACGCTAGCCATTATGACTAGAAAGCAAGAACACAGATAGATCGGGCAAGAAAACGGCGAACGAAAAAGAGGGCGAATAAATTTTTTATGAAGTGGGGGAGAGGAAAACGAGAGGCAAATGGCAAATAATGTAAATTGCAAGGAGATGAGATTTGTGATTAGGAACCTGGTAGATGTTGATGATGTCTCCCCGGCAACGGCGCCAGAAATTCCTTTTGATGTCTGCTAGACTACGTCGGTATTTCCCTGAAGAGGAAGTGATGATGCAGCACAGCGACGGTAGGTATTTCCCTAAGTGATGAGACCAAGGTTATCGAACCAATAGGAGAACCAAGCAACACGACGTAAACAGCATCTGCACACAAATAACAAATACTCGCAACCCGACGTGTTAAAGGGTTGTCAATCCCTTTCGGGTAACGGCGCCAGAAATTGGCAAACGGACTTGAGAAAGTTGTAATAGTTTGATAGATAGATCTCGCGGGAACGCGAGATAAAATAAATTGCAGCAAGGTATTTTTGTATTTTTGGTTTAATAGATTTGAAAATAAAAGCAAATAAAATAGATCGCAAAGGCAAATATAATGAGAAAGAGACCCGGGGGCCGTGGATTTCACTAGTGGCTTCTGTCGAGGAAAATAGCAAACGGTGGGTAAACGAATTACTGTTGGGCAATTGATAGAACTTCAAATAATCATGACGATATCTAGGCAATGATCATTATATAGGCATCACGTCCAAGATTACTAGACCAACTCCTGCCTACATCTATTACTATTACTTTACACATCGACCGCTATCCAGCATGCATCTACTGTATTAAGTTCATGGAGAAACGGAGTAATGCAATAAGAACGATGACATGATGTAGACAAGATCTATTTATGTAGAAATAGACCCCATCTTGTTATCCTTAATAGCAACGATACATACGTGTCGGTTCCCCTTCTGTCATTGGGATCAAGCACCGTAAGATCGAACCCATTACAAAGCACCTCTTCCAATTGCAAGATAAATAGATCAAGTTGGCCAAACAAGAGCCAAATATCGAAGAAGAAATACGAGGCTATAAGCAATCATGCATATAAGAGGTCAAAGAAGGCTCAAATAACTTTCATGGATGAAAAGATAGATCTGATCATAAACTCAAAGTTCATCCGATCCCAACAAACACACCGCAAAAAGAGTTACATCATATGGATCTCCAAGAGACCATTGTATTGAGAATCAAAAGAGAGACAGAAAGCCATCTAGCTACTAACTACGGACCCTGATACGTCTCCAGCGTATCTATAATTTATGAAGTATTCATGTCATGTTTACAATAGTTTTATATGATTTTGGTATGATTTGATTAAAACTAACCCGGACTGACATTGTTTTCAGCAGAACTACCGTGGTGTTGTTTTTGTGCAGAAATAAAAGTTTACGGAATGCGATGAAAATCCACGTAGAATTTTTCTGGAAAATATAAAAAATACTGGAACAAAAATCTACCGGAGGGGAGTCCCGTGGGCCCCATGAGGGTGGGAGGCGCGCCCACCCCCCTGGGGCGTGCCCCCCTATCTCATGGCCACCTCGGGGACCCCCCTGACTTGTTCTCGACGCCATCCTCTCCTATAAATACAGAAACCTTCGGAAAATAACCTAGATCGGAAGTTCCGCCGCCGCAAGCCTCTTTAGCCACGAGAAATCAATCTAGGCCCTCTCTGGCACCCTGCCGGAGGGGGCCATCATCATCGGAGGCCATGGAGGAGGATCCCGAAGGGGCCATCATCGCCATGAAGGCCAAGGACCAGAGGGAGAACCTCTCCCCATCTAGGCGGGAGGCCATGGAGGAGGAAGCACAAGGGGGAGAACCTCTCCTCCTCTCTCTCGGTGGCGCCGGAGTGCCATCGGGAGGGGAATCATCACCGCGGTGATCGTCTTCATCAACATCACCATCATCATCACCATCCTCATCTCTTTTACGCGGTCCACTCTCCCGCACCCCGTTGTAATCCCTACTTGAACATGGTGATTTATGCCACATATTATGATCCAATGATGTGTTGCCATCCTATGATGTTTTGAGTAGATATCCTTTATCTTTGGGTTGATTGATGATCTAGATTGGTATGAGTTGTATGTTTTATTTTGGTCTTGTCCTATTGTGCCCTCCGTGTCGCGCAAGCGTGAGGGATTCCCGCTGTAGGGTGTTGCAATACGTTCATGATTCGCTTATAGTGGGTTGCTTGAGTGACAGAAGCATAAACCCGAGTAAGGGGGTTGTTGCGTATGGGATAAAGGGGACTTGAGGCTTTAATGCTATGGTTGGGTTTTACCTTAATGATCTTTAGTAGTTGCGGATGCTTGCTAGAGTTCCAATCATAAGTGCATATGATCCAAGAAGAGAAAGTATGTTAGCTTATGCCTCTCCCTCATATCAAATTGCAATAGTGATTACCGGTCTTGTTAACAATTGCCTAGGATAATTCCGCACACCGACCCATCATTATTCCACACTCGCTATTTATAATATTTAGTAATATATTCTAAATTTATGATAACAGCACCTACTTTTATATTTTAGCTCTCCGATATCATGCAAAGTTATCCTTTTCATACCCACAATGTAGTTTTATTTCTCGTTTCTAGTTGGAAGCAAACGTTCGGTGTACGTAGAGTCGTATCAGTGGCAGATAGGACTTGAGAGAATATTGATCTTACCTTTAGCTCCTTGTGGGTTCGACACTCCATAGTTATCACTTCCACCTTTGGAAATTGCTACGATGATTCCCTGCACTTGGGGATTATCAAGCTCTTTTCTGGTGCCGTTGCCGGGGAGCAATAGCGTGGGGTTGATATTCTCGTGTGTGCTTGTTTGCTTTCTTCACTAAGTAGATTTTGTTTTACCTTTTTGTTTCTGTTTAGTTGTGGGTGAAACATACAAAAAATTTAAAAGAATGAAAATACAAAAAAATTACTTGCCTCTCATGCCTAAAAAGTTTTTCAATAAGAGAAGTGATTGGAAGATTATGCATTGAAGAAGTGAGGGTCGACCTTGAGCACTTGTGTTCATTCTCATGGAAACAATGTAGAATTTTTCATGGAAGCTTCTCTAAAAATAATTATCCCCTTGTATATATCCATTGTATTATAAAAATAATGTGCCAAGCTTTGGTTTTAGGATGATTAGATTGCTTGTTTACTATGTGCAGTACAAAAACAGAAACTTTGGCTGTAGCGCGTGAATTTACATTTTTTACTAGAAAGTCAAATGGGTCTGAAACTTTTTGCACATTACTTATGTACAAATTGTTTAAATTGTCATTTTTTTAGAATTTTTTGGAGTTATAGAAGTTTACTAAACTTCCAGATTACTACAGACTGTCCTGTTTTTGACAGATTCTGTTTTTTCGTGTGTTGATCACTTATTTTGATGAATGTATGGGTAGTATCGGGGGGTATGAACCATGGTGAAGTTGGAATACAGTAGATATAGTTCTAATATGAATTTTTAATAAGTTTGCAACAGCACCTAAAGGTAGTGATTTGCTTTATTATACTAACGGATCTCACAAAGTTTTTGTTAAAGTTTTATGTGGATGAAGTGTTCGAAGATCGAGGAGCTATCAATATGGGAAGAATAAAGAGAGACAAGAGCTCAATCTTGGGGATGCCCCAAGCCACCCCAAGTAAATATTCCAAGGATACTCAGGCATCTAAGCTTGGGGATGCCCCGGTTGGCATCCCATCTTTCTTCTTCAACAATTACCGATATACATCGGTTTTTGTTTTGTTCACAAGATTTGTGTCCTTTGTGTTTTTATTTTTCTTTAAGAACCATGCTAGTATGAGATGTCCCTTCATCAATTTATAGAATGATTCATGTGCTTCACTTATATCTTTTGAGTATAACCTTATAGAATGCTCTTTGTGCTTCATGTAAATCTTTTGAGTATGGTTTTATAGAATGCTTCGTGTGCTTCACTTATATATTTTGAGCTTGGATATTGGTTAGTCTATATTAATTGTAGAATTCTCCATGAACTTCACTTATATCTTTTGGAGTATGAATAATACTATCATCTAAAGCGGGTTTGGAAGAGTGTCAACTTTAGGAATTAGTGATCCCACTATTCCGAATGAGAAGAATTTTGCTTATGGGGAGAGTAGAAAAATTTCTATGCTTGTAGATCATGAGAAGAATGTTTTATGTGATGGTTATATTGTTGAACTCATTCATGATGCTACTAAAAATTATTATGAGGGAGGAATACATGCTTGTAGGAGTTGCAATAATATCAAGTTTCCTCTCTATGTGCTTAAAGTTTTGAAGTTATACTTGTTTTGCCTTCCTATGCTAGTTGATTCTTGTTCCTATAAATTATGTGCTCACAAAATCCCTAGGCATATGAAGTGGGTTAGATTTAAATGTGCTAGTCATATTCTTCACGATGCTCTCTTTATGTTTCAATTCTTATCTTTTAAGTGAGCATCATTGAAATCATCATGCCTAGCTAAAAGGCATTAAAGAAAAGCGCTTGTTGGGAGACAACCCAATATTTACCCTTACTATTTTCGTGTGTTTACATGATTAAGCTACTGTAGTAATCATGTTTTATATCTTTTGTTTCAATAAAGTGCCAAGTAAGACCTTTGGGAAGACTTGGGTGAAAGTTAATGGAATCTTGCTGTAAAAAACAGAAACTTTGCGCTCACAAGATTAGCTGTCATTTTTACATAAGAGTGATTTTGAGTTGATTCTTTTTGCAGAAGATTAATAGACAAATTACTCACGTCCACCAATTTATTTTATAATTTTTGGAGTAGCAGAAGTATGGTTTCTGTTCAAATCATTACAGACTGTTCTGTTTCTGACAGATTCCGTTTTCAATGCATAGTTTGCTTGTTTTCTAATTTCTATGGGTTATATTTCTCAATATAAATTGTAGAGATGATATGTTACAGTAGGCATTGTGTGAGAACAATTATGAACCTTGTCTTTCACAGTACCAAAGTGAATGGTTTACTCTTTATCATACTAACCTATCTCACGAAGTTCCGTTAAGTTTTGTGTGATTGAAGTTTTCAAGCTTTGGGTGACATATCGATATGAGGAGAATAAGGAGTTGAAAGACCCTAAGCTTGGGGGTGCCCAAGGCACCTCAAGGTAATATTCAAGGAATACTCAAGCGCCTAAGCTTGGGGATGCCCCGGAAGGCATCCCCTCTTTCGTCTTCAAAACTATCGGTATACCTTACTCGGAGCTATATTTTTATTCGTCACATGATATGTGTTTTGCTTGGAGCGTATTTTCAATTTTACTTGATGTTTGAATAAAATCATTGGATCTGAAATCTTGAATGAAAAATAATCCTCCCATGGCTAGTTAATTATTTGACTACTCAGTGTTCTTCACTTATATCTTTTTGGAGTAGTTTGTCATTTACTCACGTGCTTCACATATATCCTATGAGTAAATGGTTGAATGAATTGAATATCATAAATCTTAATTTATATACGTTTAATATGCTTATAACATGGGGAGTAATGACTTCACACAGAATAAGTATAGGTAGTAAACTTATTGAAAGTTAGCAAACGCAGAATTGGTCACTTGAACAATTCATGAAAGAATATTGAAGGAAGAGAGATTTCACATATAAATATACTATCTTGGACATCTTTTGTAATTGTGAGCACTCATTAAAATATGACATGCTAAAAAGTTGATGTTGGACAAGAAATACAACTTAATGGGTTATGTTTTCCTATATCCGAAACGTTATATTGTCTTGGATCATCCAACATGTTGAGCTTGCCTTTCTCTCTCATGTTAGCCAAATTCTTTGCACCAAGTAGAGATACTACTTGTGCTTCCATTCCTTAAACCAGTTTTGCCATGAGAGTCCACCATACCTACCTATGGATTGAGTAAGATCTTTCAAGTAAGTTGTCATCGGTGCATGCAATAAAAATTGCTCTCTAAATATGTATGATCTATTAGTGCGAAGAAAATAAGCTTTATACGAATTTGTGATAGGGAAGAAATAAAAGCGACGGACTGCATAATAAAGGTCTTTATCACAAGAGGCAATATAAAGTGACGTTCTTTTGCATTAAGATTTTGTGCATCCAACCATAAAAGTGCATGTCAACCTCTGCTTCCCTCTGCGAAGGGCCTATCTTTTACTTTTATCTCCTACCCTTATACAAGAGTCATGGTGATCATCACCTTTCCCTTTGTACACTTTTTTCTTTGGCAAGCACTTTGTGTTGGAGCGATCCAGATATATATATATCCACTTGGATGTAGGTTTTCATGAGTTATTATTGTTGACATTACCCTTGAGGTAAAAGGTTGGGAGGCGAAACTATAAGCCCCTATCTTTCTTTGTGTCCGATTAAAACTTTGAAGCCATAAATATCACATGAGTGTTAGCAATTGTGAAATATTAAATGATAGTTCAGTATGTGGAGTTTGCTGAATCAAAGCTCTTACATAGACCCTTCCCGAAAATAAGATGAATTGCAATTGTTTGATGACTAAGAGCACGGTTTGGTAGTTTTCAAGAAAGTTTATGATCTCTACTTTAACATGTGAATAGCTTGTTACTTGATCATGAGAAGTTTTATGAGTTGAGCTACTATTATGATATATAATCATGCTAGAAAAAGTGATTGGAATTATCATTGTTCAAACTTATCACTTGCTAGCATTCACACTTCATAAATTATTTCTTTTATCATTTACCCACTCGAGGATGAGTAGGAATTAAGCTTGGGGATGCTGATACGTCTCCAACGTATCTATAATTTATGAAGTATTCATGCCATGTTTACAATAGTTTTATATGATTTTGGTATGATTTGATTAGAACTAACCGGACTGACGTTGTTTTCAGCAGAACTACCGTGGTGTTGTTTTTGTGCAGAAATAAAAGTTCTCGGAATGCGACGAAAATCAACGGAGATTTTTTCTGGAAAATATAAAAAATACTGGAACAAAAATCTACCGGAGGGGTCCCGTGGGCCCCATGAGGGTGGGGGGGCGCCCCCTATCTCGTGGCTACCTCGGGGACCCCCTGACTTGTTCTCGACGCCATCCTCTCCTATAAATACAGAAACCTTCGGAAAATAACCTAGATCGGAAGTTCCGCCGCCGCAAGCCTCTGTAGCCACGAGAAATCAATCTAGGCCCTCTCTGGCACCCTGCCGGAGGGGGCCATCATCACCGGAGGCCATGGAGGAGGGTCCCGGAGGGGCCATCATCGCCATGAAGGCCAAGGACCAGAGGGAGAACCTCTCCCCATCTAGGCGGGAGGCCATGGAGGAGGAAGCACAAGGGGGAGAACCTCTCCTCCTCTCTCTCGGTGGCGCCGGAGTGCCATCGGGAGGGGAATGATCGCCGGTGATCGTCTTCATCAACATCACCATCATCATCACCATCCTCATCTCTTTTACGCGGTCCACTCTCCCGCACCCCGATGTAATCCCTACTTGAACATGGTGCTTTATGCCACATATTATGATCCAATGATGTGTTGCCATCCTATGATGTTTTGAGTAGATATCCTTTATCTTTGGGTTGATTGATGATCTAGATTGGTATGAGTTGTATGTTTTATTTTGGTGCTGTCCTATTGTGCCCTTCGTGTCGCGCAAGCGTGAGGGATTCCCGTTGTAGGGTGTTGCAATACGTTCATAATTCACTTATAGTGGGTTGCTTGAGTGACAGGAGCATAAACTCGAGTAAGTGGGTTGTTGCATATGGGATAAAGGGGACTTGATGCTTTAGTGCTATGGTTGGGTTTTACCTTAATGATCTTTAGTAGTTGCGGATGCTTGCTAGAGTTCCAACCATAAGTGCATATGATCCAAGAAGAGAAAGTATGTTAGCTTATGCCTCTCCCTCATATCAAATTGTAATAGTGATTACCGGTCTTGTTAACAATTGCCTAGGATAATTCCGCACACCGACCCACCATTATTCCACACTCGCTATTAATAATATTCAGTAATATATTCTAACTTTATGGTAACATCACCTACTTTTATATTTTAGCTCTCCGATATCATGCAAAGTTATCCTCTTCATACCCACAACGTAGTTTTATTTCTCGTTTCTAGTTGGAAGCAAACGTTCGGTGTACGTAGAGTCGTATCAGTGGCAGACAGGACTTGAGAGAATATTGATCTTACCTTTAGCTCCTTGTGGGTTCGACACTCCATAGTTATCACTTCCACCTTTGGGAATTGCTACGATGATTCCCTGCACTTGGGGATTATCAGACCCGTAGGTCTACAAAAGACTACTCACGCATCACCGGAGAGGCACCAATGGACATGATGAATCCCTCCGTGATGGTGTCTAGATTGGATCTGGTGGTTCTGGAACTTGCGGCGGCTGGAATTGATTTTCCTTGACTCCCCTAGGGTTTCTGGAATATTGGGGTATTTATAGAGTAAAGAGGCGGTCCGAGGGGCACCCGAGGTGGGCACAACCCACTAGGGCGCGCTTGGGCCTCCAGGCGCGCCCTAGTCGGTTGTGCTCCCCTCGGAGCACCCCCAGGTGCTTCTTCAGCCCACTGGATGTCTTTCGGCCCATAAAAAATCCACAAAAAGTTTCGCTGCGTTTGGACTCCGTTTGGTATTGATTTCCTGCGATGTAAAAAACATGCAAAATAGCAACTGGCACTTGGCACTGTGTCAATAGGTTAGTACCAAAAAATGATATAAAATGACTATAAAACATCCAAGAATGATAATATAACAACATGGAACAATAAAAAATTATAGATACGTTGGAGACGTATCAGGTGGCGGCGGCTCCGTATCGTAAAACGCGATGAATCCTTCTCTCTGATTTTTTTTCTCCCCGAACGTGAATATATGGAGTTGGAGTTGAGGCCAGTGGAGGTCCAGGGGACCCACAAGGCAGGGGGCGCGCCCTCCACCCTTGTGGATAGCAGGTGGGTCCCCCTCTGTTGATTCTTTCACCAATATTTTTTATTTATTCCAAAAATATTCTCCGTGGATTTTCAGGTCATTCCGAGAACTTTTATTTCTGCAGAAAAATAATACCATGGCATTTCTGCTGAAAACAGCGTCAGTCTGGGTTAGTTCCATTCAAATCATGCAAATTAGAGTCCAAAACAAGGGCAAAAGAATTTGAAAAAGTAGATACGATGGAGACGTATCAACCGACGGGTTCCAGGCCATGCAGGCACCCCTCCGTCGCCTAGAGGCAAGGGCACCCGGCGCGGCTGCTCCAGCGAGGGCACAACATGCCCTGCAACACCGAGCACCTCTACACGTTCGTGACGCGGACGTTGCCAACGACGACAAGGATGCTGAGTGCGAGGATGGTTCTGATGCTCGCGGCGACTTGCCTCGCCGACCACGACAAGATGCTCGTCCCCGTGATGATGGACCAAGGCAGCGCCGCGATGAGGACGAGGATGGAGGTATTGGTGGAATAAAAATTACTATACCTTCGTTCACAGGCAAGGCCGGTCCCGAGGAGTATCTTGAGTGGGAGATGCGTGTGGAGCAGATTTTTGAAAACCACCGTTACTCCGAGGAGCGGAAGATCCATTTTGCTTCTCTTGAGTTTTCAGGTTATGCATTAATTTGGTGGGATCAACTCAACCGCAATGACGCATGACTAGAATCGTGGCGTGAGATGAAGCATACAATGTGTGCTCGCTTTGTGCCAACTTATTTTCAGAAGGAGGAACACACGAAGCTTCGACGTCTTGTTCAAGGAACCATGGCCGTGGATGAGGATTACCAACAGATGCAAGTACTGATGATCAGAACTAATGTGCATGAGTCTGACGATGCAACCATGACACATTTTTTTAGGGGCGGGACGAAGATATACGCGACCGTGTTGATTTGATGCAGTATAATGATATGCAAGAGCTTCTTCATCAAGAAGAGCGTGCCGAACAATGGGTCATGGCAAAGCAAGTTTCCAAGGGCCGCACCAATTTCAGCATGGGGAGGCGATCCTATTCACATGACGATGATAATGTCAAGTCAAGTTCATCCTATAGGTCAGCTACCACCAATCACAAGGAGATAATTAAAGAACCTATTAGCGCGAGCAAAGTGACTTCAAGGTCTGATTCTAGTGCGCAGTCTGCTATGCGTACTAGTGAGATTGTGTGTTACACATGTGGAGGTAGGGGACACAAACGCATTGATTGTCCGAACAAGAAGAGAGTGCTCCTTGTTAATGATGGATATGTGTCCGAAGACAAAACTGGTTCAGAGTCTGATGAACCCAAGCAAGGGGAAAGTGAATCTAATCCTATCAAGTGCTATCCTTTGGATTATGATCTGCCATGCATCATGGTGCAACGAGCTAAAGAGGATCAAATTCCAAGCGTAGGACAGCGGTGGAAATTTTTTCAGTCACAATGCCGAATCAACAACAAGTGTTGCAAGTTGATTATTGATGGAGGGAGCTACACCAACATCATAAGCAAGCGTGTGGTGGACGCTTTAGGATTGAAGACATGGCCACATCCGCAGCCACATTGCATTGAGTGGTTGTACAACTCCGGACGTCTGAAGATGACTCACAAGGTACGCGTGAAGTTTAATATTGACACATATTATGACGAGGTGATTTGCGATGTTGTGCCAATGGATATGTGTCAATTGCTACTCGGTCGTCCATGGCAATATGATCGCAATGCTATACATGAGGGGAGATCCAACACTTACGTGTTCCGAGATATTGGCATCAAACGTGTGCTGTAGCCTATGGATAACAATGCTATCAAGATTGATCATGCATTTGTTGTACACAAGGAAATCTTGAAGAGTGCCCCAAAACCGAGGACGATTTCGCGTGAAGGAGGAGTGGATGATGTAGTCACCACTAGCTATGTAGCTAATATTATGGCACCATCAGAAAAGGTCACGGCTGAGAAGAAGGCATGGGACTCTGGCTGTAGAAAATATATCAAACCAGCACAACGTGGAGTACCAGCTGGCATGTGGAGAACAGGCGCATGTATACTTGGGCCCGTACCGCGAGCATATCAGTCAATGCTACAATGTTCAGTTAAACATCAATCGCCAGCGACCCCACCAGCGGAAGATATCAGGCCAAACTTTCGGACTTCACCTCGTTGGAATTAATCATCGACGCAGTGGTAGTAGGAAACCATGCACATGAAGGTCTCATTGTTACATGGAATGTATTAGTTTTGATCTAGCCGAGTCCTAGTTTATTTATAGTTTTATCAAGTCCGGTTTGTGTTCTCGTAAGTTTTGGGCTTAGCCCAGGTTGCGTGCGTGCGACTATAAATAAAGGCCATATGGCCATGCAAAAGGCAGGTTTTAGTTTGAGAAGAAAAAAAAGAAACTGCATCTGATGAATGCGCATCTGTACTGTTGCGTCCCTATTTAGGGTTTGATATTTGCGTATGTTTCGGCGACGTCGATTGCCAAGGTACAAACTTCGTTTTGGTCCTTGATCCGCACGGGTCGATCCAGCTTCCTGTCTTCTCCATCTACTTCTACTAGTTATAATCTCCTCTCTTAATTACTTTGTCGCCGTCGCAGCCGCTGATCATCATTAGCATAATCCATCAATCTAGTCTAGCTCTAGTATTGCTACAACACGTCCACCACTCCATATATCTCTAATTCATCTGCATGCGCTCAAGTCTAGTCCTCTAGTTGCTACGTATACTTCTCTGTTTCTGTTTTCTTAGCCACTGAATGATTCTTCCTCATAAATCTTCTAGCTGTTTGCGCGAGTAAAAAATCAAGACCACTACATAAATCGTCTCAAAGCTACTTGAGGCGTATCATATATCCTACAAATATCAGAAACTAGTTGCAACTCTTGGATAGAGATCAAGATGATTAATTAGTCGAGAGAGTTTGGAGTGCCTGGAGCCCAATGTGTGGTAGTAACTGTTCTTGGATCACAAACATGGAACTCAGTTCCTGAGGACGGTCCCGATGAGACAACCCACCATGTACTCCTACATGGCCTCTCATCGCTACCTTTATCAAATCATGTTCACACACTTAGCTCTCACACAGTAGGACATGAACAGAACCATTCAAATTCATCGCCCAAATGGATCAGACCCGGCACAACTCTAAGCATAGCAGGCATAACAAGCAAGCATGGATGAGTAGTCACAGCATGGCTCAAGCAATTCCTACTCATTCTAGAAGGTTTCAACTATTTACTGTGGCAAAGTTAGGTCATGCAGAGGAATGGGTTCAACTACCGCAACATGTAACAGTTGAATCGTTGTTGTCCTAATGCAGTAAAAGAGAGCAAGAGCGAGAGAGTGGGCTTGTATTAGAATGCTCAAAGGGGTTTTGCTTGCTTGATACTTCTGAAGATAGTGCTGCTCTTCATCAGTGACAACGATCACAACGTCGGAAACATCGGCTACCGAGAAGGAACAACATCGACTAGCAAAGAAGGAACACAATCAATGCAATGCACATTCACATGAATGACATGTCATGTTAAGGTACTCAATTCACGTGATGCAATATTTAGCCAAGTTAATTGAAGTAAAATTCAAACAAGATCAATCCCAACTTCAAATGTTATTTCATAAATTGCCCTAACCATCATTTGTCCTATTCAGTGAGGTTAACTTGTTCAAACATGCATGATCATGGCATAAACAGATTCTTCATATTTTTCTGATCATTTTCATATATAACTTATTTCATTTGGAGTTACGGTTGAATTTCTATGATTTTTAGACGTTTTGAACAATTTTCAGAAATAAATCAATCATTTAGATTTATCTAAAATCCAGAAAAGCATTTATGATGTCAGCATTGTGTCACTGTGATGTCATCCAGTCAACATGGCCGGTCCAGGTTAAACCGGACCAGTGGGTCCCACTGGTTAGTGACACACGGGTTAATTAGGTTTAATTATAAACCTAACTAAAATTAGCAGGGCTTGGGCCCCAATTTTCAGTGAGAGGGGTGGTTAATTAGTGCTAACTAAGTGTGCCACGTCAGCGCCTTAACGCCAGTGACCATGGTACACGGCGGAGACTCGCCGGAATTCCTCCTCCGGCAACCATTTGTCGCGCGGGTGGGTTCTGCATGAAGCTGAAGCTTGCGCGCGTCTGGCTGTGCAAGCGGGAGGAGCTGGGGTGGACCGGGCTCGCCGGAATCGAGCTCGTGGCGGCGACTGGCGTTTGGGCAAGCACAGGGCGGGTGGCTGTAGTGCGCTAGGGGCCAACTGAGGGGCTAGGAGGCACCCTGGGAGTGCCCTGAGCACTCCGGTGCGACGGGTTTTAGCGGAGGAGCTCATGAGCGTGAGGCTCATCGAGCACGACGGCGGCCGGAGCTCGGCAGGGTATGGGAGCTAGCTAGAGTGCGAGTTAGACCTTGAGGAGAGAGGGAAAAGACGGAGGAGCTCAATAGGAGTCTATTGGGGGGCTCAACGGGCTCGGGACGACCGAACGGCGACAGAGCATTGCCAACTATCTGGGGAGCCGAAGGTTGAAGACGACGACATAGGCAACGCTCGTGGGCGTCCGACGTCTCTTGACCCAATGGAGAGGATCAGGAGGTCGTTGCGGAGCTTAGGGACACGTCGTCGAGGCGAGGCAACTACGGTGGGCGCGTCGAACAACATCAGTGGTGATGGTGGCGCTCGGGCATGAGGTGCAGAGCGAGAGAGAGAGGAGGGGATGAGGACGAGGGAGTGGACGAGAGGGTCTGGGGTGGTGCGTGGCGTCGTCCAGACGCATCGGGGAGGGGCAGGCATGCAGTGAGAGAGGAGGTGGCCACGGGCGCGTGTGCGCGCTCGGCGTCCTTCTGGCGAGAGGAGGGAGATGACTGGCAAGTTGGGCCAGGCCGGGTGCCACAGTGTTGGGCGGCTAGGCTGGGCAGGCAAGTCACTCTCTGTTTTTTCCAGTTTTTTCTGTTTTCTATTTGCTATTCTGTTTTGTATTCAAATTACAAATCAAAACACTTTGGTTAATTCTATAAATTTTTGTGGGGCATATTTGAATTTTTTCAAGCCACACAACAAATTCCAGAATATTTGGAGCAACCAATATTTAATGGTAAATTTTAACCTTCAACTCAAATACAATATGATTTAAATTCAGTGCCCAAATTATTGCTTAAAAATGTTCATTATTTTTGGCCTGGATCAAAACCATTGCCAAAAATATCAAATATCAATGAAGAGCATTTTGGGTTCATTGAATGCAATAATTTTTTGTTGGACCTATTTGAATTTCAAAGTGCTAGGATTTGATCACCCTCATTTCAAGTTTTAAGGAAAAATTAACATGATGCATGGATGCAATGAATCTATTTACAATTACTTATTCGAGGGGTGTAACAGATTTCAAGCTTTGTTCTGTGTGGGGTGATGCTCCAACCGATGCTGCTTCAACGATTTTTAGATCTCGTCTCAAAAGGCGAGTGGCTTTTGCGGTCTTCAAAAGTTCAATGCCTGATATGGCCAGAGCGTTCGTAGGTTTCATCTTTTTGTACTGTTGGTTCAGTTCAATTTTAATCTTTGGTGGACAATGTACAATTAGATGAAGAAGAAGATTGGTATGTTTGTTAATATAATTTTATTTTGCAGGGGTCATCCTACGCCCTGGCTTTTGTTTTTCTCCATATTAATCAGATCTAAAATGCCCAATCTTTATTATTTAGAAAAGAAAAGAAAAGAAAGTTATTTGATATCTTCTCAGGGAGGTGTTTCGTAGAAAATTCCACCACTTTGTGCACTACGACCTTCAAGTTTGGTGCTATCGCGTCCGCTTCCTTGTTGTTTCCAACGAAGAATCTTAGAGCAACTCTAGCAGACCCGCATTCGCCCCGACTCGTAAAATAAACGCCAAAATGCGGGTACGGGCCGGAAAACCTGCCCGACCAGACCCCGCATCCCGCCCCGGCCTGCAAAAAAATTTAAGGGGCGCGGCAAAATCCCGACCCCAACCCCGGAAAACGCGAGTTTCCCCCTCGCGGCTGCGGTGCCCTGCATCTGAGAGAAGCAGTTGGCGGGAGGGACATTTCAGCCCCGCGTGCTTTCCCCCTCCTTCCCCCGCCTCCCGCCCTTGCTTCCGCCCCCGCCCGCCGCCGGTGATTCAGTCCATATCTGCGTGCGGAATCGCGCCGCGGGGCCGCCTCACACCCTCCCGCGCCGAGCCGCTGCCCCGCCCCCCGGATCCGGCTAGAAGAGCCGCCCCTCGTCGCCGCCGCCGGGGATCGACCACCGTCGAGCGCGCCCCCTCATCGCCGCCTGGGATCACCCGCACCGGTTAGTCCTTTTTTGTGAATTTTGCGAGCTGTGTAGTTGATTGACGCGCCGGTATGCGTGTAGATGGAGTTGAGCCCGCGCGAGAAGTTCTTGCTCTCCGATTCATCCGATTCGGATGACTCGGATGTTGAGACCATGCTTGCGACCTTTCGGCAGCAAACATTAGTCATGGCGCTTGCCGTGAAGGAGCATGAAGACGAGCACCGGAAGAGGAGGCGAGGATCAACTGTCGGGCGTCTGTGCATTCCTCGGAATCGCCATCTTGGGAACGAGATGTTGATGCAAGACTATTTTGCGGAGAATCCTACATACCCTCCGCACCTCTTCCGGAGAAGGCACCGAATGCGCCGATCCCTCTTTGTGAAACTTGTTCAAGCTTGCGAGGCAAATTGTCGGTATTTTACTCAAAGAAGAAATGCCACGGGCTTAAAGGGATTTAGTGCATATAAAAAAAATCTCCACAGCTATGCGTGTGATTGCATATGGCGTTCCGGCTGACTATGCCGATGAGTATCTTCGCATTGGTGAAGATAGCACAATTGAGTCTGTGCGTAGACTTGCAAAAGTGATCGTCCGTGTCTTTGGTCCTGAGTATCTTCGGGCACCCAATGAAGATGACACAAAGAAATTGATGGCATCTAATGAGAGGAGAGGTTGGCCTGGCATGCTAGGTAGCATTGATTGTATGCATTGGAATTGGAAAAATTGCCCCAAGACTTGGCAAAGAATGTATTGTGGCAAGTCTCGTGATGCAACAATTGTGCTAGAGGCCGTAGCATCCGAGGATTTATGGATTTGGCATTGCTTTTTGGTATGCCGGGCACTCTCAATGATATCAATGTGTTGCAACGGTCTCATTTATTTGCTAGGCTTGCTAGTGGTGATGCTCATGCTTGCAACTACACTATCAATGAGCATAAATACACAAAGGGGTACTATCAATGAGCATTCGGTGTTTTGCAATCTAGATTTGCCATTGTCCGTGGTCCTGCTCGTTTTTGGATAAGAAAACCTTGAAGAACATCATGACATGCTGTGTTATCCTGCACAATATGATTCTTGAAAATGAGAGAGGAATGAACTTAGAATTCTTTTACGACAATGTGGGACCCAAACTGCATTAGAGCTTTTTTTCAGACATACAAGGAAATTGAAAATGCAGACACACACTTTCAACTTCAGGAGGATCTCATTGAGCACCGTTGGCAAAGGGCTGGACAGTGACTATTTTTTATATTCATTTGTATTTGTATTCATGACAAGTTTTGTATTGCATTATTTAAGTTTGCTACGGTGATTATTGTATTATGTTTGAGTTGAATAATTTAATTTGTTTTCGATTGTTGAATTATGTTGGATTTAATTTTTACGGGCCGATGATATGCGGGATGTAGCAGCGCAAAGAGCAGACCCTGCAAAGCCGACCCGTAAAAGGATATATTCCATGAATATATCTTTTTTACGAATCCGTTTAGGGGTCTGCATCTGTGCTAGCCCGAGCCGGCCCGCAAAAGCGGTTTTGCGCCAACTGCAAACGCGTTTTGCGGGCCGGCGGGTTGCTCTTACCCCTTCGAAGCCTTCCCGTGAGAGGAAAGTTGCAAACGCGGATTTAGGTAGGGCTTCTTCTTCTTGTTCCCTTTGCGCTGACGATTTCTCGCATCGTTTGTTCATCTCCTGGGTCTTCTTGATCTGGAATTCGGCTTTCTCGTGGTGAGTTTTTCTTGACCCTTTACATTTTTCTCGGTATTCTGTTCGACTAGATCGGTGGGGGATTTTGCTTGGGGTCTCGGCCTGTGCCCAAATTAGTGCTTGAGATTTGAGATGTTGCCATGCGTCTCGGTGAGACGCACTTTGGTAGGGATTTATTGGATTTTTGGGGGTCGATTTTCAGGCACACTGTTTGGAATACAATTAGATTTCCACGAATTTGTACCGAATTAGTGGTTCCACCGGGAATTGCCATAGGCTGTTCCCATTCTGATTATAATTTTCTTTGTGTAATTTCAGACTCCGTATGCCAATTCTACCTGTTTTGTGAGGTTGTATGCAAACGCTACCTAGCTATTGAAACTATCGACGGACATTATTGTACTGGCTAAAATCTGGACTAGAGGACATCTGCGGCGGATGGACAGGAGCGAGGAAGAGACGATCATGAGTGATTCAGACCCTCTCCTCGATAGGAATGATCAGTCAGGCTCATTGCCCCAGCTCTCGCCACCACAGCCGGCGACCGTGACTGTGCTGGAAATTGAGGATGAGGAGACCGATGGTTCTTATGCCGCATGCTGCCGCATTTGCCTTGAGGCCGAGTCGGAGATAGGTGACAATCTTATGCATTGGAGATGCTATTTTGTTGTGTTGATGATCATCCTATGTATAGGGGATACAGTTTTTGTTGAGTCAATTTGATTGCTTTAGTTCAATTTGGTAATGATTTTGTCTATGTCTACTTTGCTTCTTGTCTGACTGCAGCAAGTAGAAGAAAGTGTGTGGTTACATGTACTCAGTTGTTTGACATCTTTCAACTAATCCAAAATCTCTTTGTGATCTTTGCGTTGTAATGGAACCCAATAGGCAAAGCTTAGGTCATAGGATGTGTGCCAGTAGATTAGGGTAGCATTGAATTGTACACCTAATTAATACTTAATTTAATATAAGTAGTTAAACAGTTAACTAGACTAAACTTCTTTTATCATAGTACTTTGATAAATTAAGCGGGCGAGCGGCGGGAATCGAACCCGTAGTGCTAGCAGTTTTTGTTTTGTTTTGCAGCACTTGCTGTAATTGAAGGTTTGCATCATAAATAGGACAAGAGAGGTCCATGATCACATTGCGATGTCTGAAGCCTAAAGCTAACACTAAACGAACTGGTTCAAGTTCTAGCAGGAATAAGTATAATTTTTGCACGATCATGTTTTAGTAGACCTAATAGTGTAATTTGTTTCAACTGTTTAGTCTTCAGGCTGTACATTAGGCCAACAGGCCAATACTTCTTTTTATACTTAGGGTTGTAGTTATTATATGGAAAACACATACTGGTTGGGTGCTACAGTTTGTCCATTTCAGGTCAACAATTTCTAAGCTTCCATATTTTACGTGACTCCATTTTTATGCAGGTGATGAGCTAATATCACCTTGCATGTGCAAGGGAACTCAGCAGTTTGTTCACCGTTCATGCCTAGACCATTGGAGGTCTGTGAAGGTACTATCCCTTCTAGTGTTGCGTTTTCCATATGATTTTCGAATGGAATTGGTTCCTATCTATCTTACAATATACTAGTAACATTTGCACGTGCAATGCCCTAATTATCAGGAAATATACTAATGAAACTTTAGGTTATAGAGTTGATTTAGTTGAAGAGTCTTGGTCATCGACGGTTCCATTTCGAGGAGTCCAACGAGCAATCCCCCCAAACCCTCGTGCACCTAGACCGCGTCCTCTGCACTCCTGACTGGGAGGACCTGCACGGGGGATGTCACCTTCGATGCCTCGCCTCCGTCGTTTCCGATCACAGCCTCCTGCTGCTTGATTGCAAACCGGTGCCGCCGGGCCATGACGGTTCCATTTCTAGGAGTTCTGGACGCGGTTGGACGGGTTCCACGATATCGTGGCGGCCGCCTGGCACTCCGTCCATGACGACGACCCCTTCCGGCGGCTCATGCGACACATGCAATTTACCGCGCACAAGCTTACTAGCTGGGCTCGAGGACAGTCGACAACGTCCGCCTCAAGCTCGCGATCTCCAGGGAGCTCCTCAGGCTGGACACGGTGCAGGAGTGCCGGCTCCTGTCCCCGCACGATGACTGGCTCCGGCGGCAGATCAAGGCTTCATACCTTGGCCTCGCCTCCCTTGAGCGCACCATAGCCCGGCAGCGTGCTCGTCTTACGTCCCTTAAGGACGGTGATGCCAACACATCTTTCTTCCACTGGCAATGCACGTACCCGTGACAGAAGAATCGGATCCACAGCCTCACTGTGGACGGCGCCTCGATCTCTGCCCCCTGCGACATGGCGGCCTCGGCATACACACACATCGACGCCCTGCTCGGCTACGAGACGCCCCGCGAGTGCGGTCTTGACCTCTCCGCGCTGATCACGCCCACCAACCTCGACGAGCTCGATGCCCCTTTCAATGCCGAGGAAATTTGACAGGCGGTGAAACGCCTCACCGCACGGAAAGCTCCCGGCCCGGACGGCTTCACCGCCGAATTTTTGCGCGCGTGCTGGCCCATCGCCTGACAGGATTTCGTCGACGTCTTCCAGCGGCTTTACGAGATGCGTGGTCGGGGCTTTTGCTCCCTCACCTGGCGCTCCTCACCTTGCTCCCGACGTGCAGACGCTAGCGGCCTAGGTGACTTCAGGCCCATAAGCCTAATTCACCTTGTCGCCAAAATCTTTGCCAAGGTCCTATCGCTCCGCCTCGCGCCAAAGCTTCATAGGCTCGTCAGCACGTGCCAGAACACATTCATCCCCAGCCGCAGCCTACACGACAATTTCGTCCTCGTGCGCTAGTCCGCGCGCCTTCTGCACCAGTTCGGCTCCCCTCGCATCCTCCTGAAGTTGGACTTGGCTCGCGCTTTCGACACCATTAGCTGGCCGTTCCTCTTCGACGTCTTCCGCCAGTACGGCTTTGGCTCCCGCTCCTTGGACTGGCTGGCCATCTTGCTCTCTTCGGCTAGCACGAAGGTGCTCATCAATGGAGACCCCGGCCCCACCATCTGGCACAGGTGTGGCCTCCGCCAGGGCGACCCCGTGTCGCCACAACTCTTCGTCCTCGCCGTTGACACGCTGGGCCGCCTCCTTCGCCGCACGACGAAACTGGGCGTCCTGCAGTGGCTGCACCCCCGGCCCCGGTCCCCTCTGTCTCCCTCTACGCCGATGATGTGATCCTCTACTGCCACCCCACCATTGGTGACATCACGGCCGTCAAGAGCATCCTACTGCTCTTTGGCCGCGCATCAGGCCTCCAGGTCAACTTCTCGAAAAGCTCCGCCACCCTGATCCGGTGCTTTGCCGATGATGCCGCGCCCGCTGTCAACCTGCTGGGCTGCCCCCTAGCCGAGTTCCTGATCACCTATTTGGGCATCCACCTGATGCTACACCCCCCCACGGCCGCACAATTGCAGCTCGTCGTCGACAAAACGGCCGGCATGCTACCCACCTGGAAGGCACATCTCATGAACAAGGCCGGCCGCCTTGCGTTCGTCAAGGCCATCCTGAGCGAGATCCCGATCCACCAGCTCCTCGCTCTAGCGCCCCCCAAGAAGACCATCAAGGCACTTGAGAAAATTCAGCGAGGCTTCTTGTGGGCCGGGCGCGCAGAAGCAAATGGCGGGCACTGCCATGTTAATTGGCAACGCGTTGCTAGGCCGCTCTCGCTTGGCGGCCTCGGCGTGCGCGATCTCGCCCGGACCAGCCTCGCGCTCCGCACCCGATGGCTGTGGTTCAGCCGCACGGACAACACCAGAGCATGGGCTGGCCTCGACCTGCAGTTCACCGCTGAGGAGTGCGCATTCTTCTTCGCATCCACCACCTTGCAAATAGGGAATGGCATGGAGGCCCTCTTCTGGGAAGACCGATGGATCGACGGGCGCTCCGTTGGCGAGATCGCGCCGCTCCTATATGCATGCATTCCCAAGCGCCGCCGCAAGCTCAGGACCGTCGCCCATGGATTATAGGCCAACCGATGGGCACGGGTAATACATGGCACGATTGAATACATGGCACGATTGGCATCCATGAGATCGGGCAATACTTACAGCTCTGGCACACAATCAGCCGCACGACCCTCTCCGCCGAGCCAGACCGCCTCTCCTGGAAGTGGAACTCCCGCGGCGCCTACTCCGCCAAATCGGCCTACATCGCCACCTTCAATGGCTCCACGGGCTGCGACGCATGGAAGCTCACCTGGAAGAACTGGGCGCCCCCGTGCGTCCGATTCTTCCATTGGCTCGCAAACCTGGACCGGTGTTGGACGACCGACCGCCTCGCCCGCCGCGGCCTACAGCACCTCGTGCGATGCCCCCTCTGCGACCAGGACCTCGAGACCATGCACCACCTCATCCTCGCTTGCCCCTTCGCCCCGCAGATCTGGTACGAGGTGCTGCACTGGCTCCGACTCTCCTGCGCCCCGCCCGACTTCTCTCAACGACTGGTGGCACACGGCGCGGCAGCACACTCCCAAACCCATGCGCAAGGGCCTCGCCTCCGCGACCCTCCTCGTCCCATGGATGATTTGGAAGCACCGTAACGATTGTGTCTTCAACCGAGGACGGCCCTCTGCAAATGACCTGCTCACGAAGATCAAGGACGAGGCCGCCCTCTGGGCCAGAGCCGGCGCTCTAGGGCTTCGCGCCATCGTACCACAAACTTGGGACGTTCACTGATGTGCTATTGGGCACTGTAACTGCCTCCTAGGAGGATTGTAACTGAAACTCTCTTTGCTTTCCAAAGCAATGAAATGCAAGCTCTCTTGCGTTTTCTCGAGAAAAAAGAGTCTTGATCATGGAGTCTGTTAAGTTATAGAGTATGTAGTCGGACTAGAGTGTCCAGGAAAGAAGTTCTCATCGTGTGCATTTGTCATGTCTTAGTTATTACATGGTGAATGAGCTACATATGCTCTCTCTCTGTCAAAATACTTCACATAATAGTTTTGTCTTAAGTTATATTTGGTGAAACATGACCAAGTTTATAGGATAAGAAATATCACATTCACAGTATCAAATCAATATCATTAGATCCATAATCTAATATATTTTATTGTATTTATTTGGTATTGAAGATCAGAGTGAGTGCATATAAAAATGGGAAATGAGATGACGACAACAAAAACAACATTAAGCATACAAGCACATGTATACCAATAATTAAAACTGCTGTGTGCTCTGCTTATACATCTCTGGAAGTGCTATGAGATACCACTATCAAATCTCTTCTATGTTCACAAGTACATGCCCACGGACTGAACAAAAAACTGTTGGTGCTCCGTCTCACAATCATTGTGACATGTACGGCTTCATGTGCACATACACCTTGAAAGGTAAAGAATGTAGATTCTGTTTCCTAAAAATCAAGAAGACAATGATCCAAAAAATGGAAGGTCCAGAAAGTGAATATATATATTTAAATAGTCCTTTTTAGATAAAGTTGTGTTCTTGTAGATAATTTGCTCACTGCAACTCAGAACTGTGTATAGCGAATCTCGGAGCACATCAATGATCTGTCCACATGTTCTCAACTTCCCATTCGAAAAGTAGAAAAGAACACCATATATCCCCAATCATGGAAAAAGGAAATACACATGTTCTTTGCTGGAAACTATTGTGCAACATAGACCAAATTCGTCCGCTGGGCAGAAAAAAAAATTCCACAAGTTTCATTTGAGTGTAGGTACAAATAATAGGAATTCAATTTCTCACTATCTTCTTTTGTATGTTCAGTTCAATGAAGTAGAACGAACAATTATTAGGGGATTAAAAATGAAAACACCCTTATTGGGATGTTCATCTAAAAAAAACAGAAGTACGCAACAATGTGGTTGTAAGCTGCATTTCTGACAATTAAAAGTGCACCTTGTCGAAAATGTTTTATCTTAACCAAGCTAAAAATTCGGTGAAGTGGTATAGAAATAGCTATCGCACAGTACTGCTTGCTCCATCTCCAATTGGACCAAATATATGCATATCTTCAGAGGCACATCGGTATGCCTTCTCACTGGTATGTGACTCGTTTGGCCCAGTACTTCGCTTACGAAAGCCATGCTCATTAATGCTATACTCATCAAATGCTCTACTCTTTGTTCCCCCATCAGACATCTTCAAGGGAGAAAAAACATAACACAAACACTTACACATCTAACCATGTTTAAATTCACAGATGCACCAAAGACTAAAACAAAGCTCAATGAACGCTAAACAATTTTTTTTCTTTCAAAAAAGGTATTGTTCCACAACTAACGTAGGCATGAAGAATTGAAGATAGAATGATGACGTTTGCTTACCACATAGAATTGTAGGTATCCTTCTGGAAAGCAACCCTGGTACTGATGCTGCCTTTGTCAGTGTCACCGAACAAGGGTTGCAGCTTCTTCTTCAAATCCAGTAGCCCCGCCACGAGGGCTTGCTCGCGATCAGCTGCAAATGTCCTGCATGGTTCACAAATTGAGAGAACCCTATGGACATATCGGTTGCCAGATTACATCAACGACAAGCAATTTTTGCCTGCAAAAAATGGGTTTACCAAGAGGCTTGGGCAAACATGATTTTTTTCTTAAATAAATAAAAGAGAGCTCCTTCTTCGATTTCATCGATTTGAAACTACGGTGGGCAAACCTGATTATGCGTGCCAATCACGAACACAACAAATCAATATGCAAATAATGAGGAAAAATATACAACGATAATCATCTATCTTGTCTTTTGAATGCCCGATTCTTTAATCTATTTCAATTTCGAACCAAATCAGGCAACTGGCAAAATGCGTTTGGCGCTACGGGACCACCTCGATCTGCTTGTCGAAGGGATTGCTCAGCCAGCGCATCGGGGCATAGGAGGGTGGTCGTGAGGTCTAGCCTAGAGAACGAGGAGAGCGACGGTGATGTTCTGCTGCCAGCGAGCTCACCGGGAGTGACTCTCTAACCCTTATCGACAAACAGATCTGGATGGGCGGAGAGGGGTGGGCGTGGCGGAGGATGTGAAAGGGCACAACGGGGTGGTGCCACCAGTAGGGGGAGGAAGCAGTGGTGGCAGTGAGGTTGAGGGTGATGCGCTCTAGGCTGTCTAAGAGCACGTTCAATGGTGGACATGAATGTCACGGGGCCGGTGACAGTGCTCGGTGCGCTTTAATGTGGGGAGCGTGGCGAACTTTGAACTCGAGGCGACATATGGGCTCGCCCCGGATGGTGATCCGCAAGCGATGTGTCGGCATTTGTGGTGTGAGGGGAGAAAGGAGCGTGAAAGGAATTGAGAAAATTATGGGAGGTCTTTAGGTATCTTGCTTGTTAGGCTGACATCATTTGACTGTGGAGATGTGAAACTAGAACCAATGGCAGTGGTGGGTAATTAGGACGTTAAACATGGTGAGGTGCTCACCATTGGGACGATATGAATTGTTGGATTAACACAGATGTATGGCCGAGATCAATTGGGTCTGTCCCTTTGGGTCTTCTTATAATATTGGTATAGATATAGATGCTCCGAGACACTTATCTGAAGCAATTATAGGTTGTGTAGTTTGCTTTCCACTGCTAGTGTAAGAATATTAGCTAACTCTACTGGTCTATCTCTTCTTTTAATTACGAGATATGATCTTGGAGGACAAGTCTAGGTCGATTTGTACTGTGTATATATGTCCCCAACATACATGAATACGATGCGCTGCATATTCTCCAAATCTTCCCAGTCCACATGGTATCCGCAACCATGTCACCACCACCCTTGATTTCGTCGAGTCGAATTTCTCCATCTGTTAGACCTTCAACCTCACCTAACGCAAGCTTGGCCTCACCAACCATGTCAACGGCTCCGTTGATGGCGCCATGATGCTCGGTGATGTTAAGTGGACTCAGATCGACTGCTGACATAGCCGAGCACGTGTGAACCGCCATCACCTCCCTCTTCCTCGACAATCACCTCCAACGCGCCATCTTCACTAAACGAGAGTTCCACAATCTCGTCCAAGGTGATTTGTTCGTCACCGCGTTCTCCGGTCGTTTCAAGTGTCTTGCTGAGACCCTGCGTGACTCGGGCTCCCCCGTTGTCGACCAGGACATGCTGCTCACCTTCATCAATGGGCTCAACGGCAACTTCGACCACTATCAACCTGACCAGCCTCACCTTTGCTTGTGCCCACGGCACCCTGCTCTAGTAAGAACCTCGCCTCGCCCATGGCGCTAACCATGTGCAGTGGCCCTTGTCGCTAATCGCTCTTGCCACGCACCCGCTGCTTCGCCTGCTTCCTATCCCGTCGCGCCTTCCTCTTGTGATTGCGGCAAGTGAGGGAAGAAGAAACCATCCCAAACTACGTTCGGCTCCAACCCGGTGGCTCCTGACACGCGAGCTGCTCCAACGCTAGCGTGGATCACCGATGCCTACCCACCATCTGACATGTTCCAGGCATGGCCACCCAACAGGCACGTACCAGGTGCCGTTCTACTCGGGCCTTGTCCCGGCGTCTCTTTGCCACACGGCCATGACACGCAGCTAGGACAGCAGGGCTTTGCCTTCGCTCCTCCCTACCAGGGTTATGGTCCTTCACCACCACAAGCACAACCAACGGCATGGGACCAGACACAACTTCACGCCGCCCTCAACAACCTCTCCCTTCAAGGCGGCGGGTCCAACTGGTCCCTTGGCAGTTGGCACCTCGCATATGGCAAACAACCCCGGTATCCTCTCTCACTCCACACTCTTTTCTACCCCTAGCTTCATCGTTGCTAATGCCAACTCCCTTCCGATCACCCATACCGGTACCACCTCCCTTCCATTTGTTCTTTTCTACTTCACCTTCACAATGTCGTCATCACTCATAATCTTATTAAAAGTTGATTTTTGTTTGTTACTTCACTCCTGAGAATCCTGCCACCGTTAAAATTTGACAAATATGTTTTTCTATTAAGGACTTGCATATACGATCAGTGATTCTCCGATGTGATTGCCCCAATGAACTTTATGCCCTCGTGTACGGGCCTCAGTCTCTTCTTGCTAGCACCTCCGAGCTTTGACTTCAACGACTTGGGCATCCAGGACATGACCCCTCTTGAAAACGATTTGTCTTTCGAGTTCTCTTATAATAAGATCCCGTCTATGAAATGTCATGCTTGTAGATTGGGGAAGCACGTTCATTCACCCTTTAAACAATCAGATTCTCAAGCTAGTTTTCCCTCTGCTCTTATGCGTTGTGATGTATGGACTTCACTTATAAAGAGTGTTCCGGGTTTCCAATATTTTTTTCTCAAGAAAACTCAAAAGAATTTGTGTTTCATTTCATTGAGCAGGAAGACATCGGGGATACAACCTCCAGAAAGGAGGGACACGCAGTGAATTCGCCTGCTGGGTCGGCCGTTTCGGCTGTCATCACAGTGAATTTGCTTGCCCCGCAGCGGATTCCCCTGTCGCGCCCGCTCGCGCCCACTGGTTGGCTGCTTCACCCAACTCGGCTGCCATGGCAGCAACCGACCCTGGCTTTGGCAGCAGCGCCACTGCACCAACCACGACAACCTCCAGCTCTACTGTCAAGCTCGTTGCCTCGTCACCTTCGCCGTCTGCACCCCCCATGCTGATTGCACCGACGCGTGATCTGGGGTTGTGGTCCTCCGACGTGTTCGTGCACAGTGCACACCATAGCCATGTGCGCTCGTCATGGGGTTATTTAGCCGAACTGCCGCCGCCACCGATGTTGCATCTTATCTCCCTGTCTCTGCTACCCTCCCCTGCTCGTGCTGCACTTCGCAACCCCACATGGTGTGCTGCGATACATGATGAGTTCAATGCATTGCAGGCTAACTGCACATAGATACTTGTGCCTCGTCCTTGTGGGGCCAACATCACCACCGGCAAGTGGGTATATCTGCACAAGCTTAATAGATGGCTCTTTGGATTGCTACAAAGCTCACAGGGTTGTACGTGGCTTCACACAACATGCTGGCGTGGACTTTGGTGAGACCTTCGGTCCCGTGTGGGTCTTGCCATTGGCCAGTATACCAGCTTGATGTCTCCAATGCCTTCCTGTATCGGGCACAAGCTTAAACCCAAGGCCTCGGCTGCCTCTGGAGATCTCATGTCTGATGCTACCTTCTACCGAAGTATTGCAAGAGCTCTTCAATACGTCACCTTGACACGACGGGACAGTGCATATATTGTTCAGAAAATTTGTTTGCACATGCATGCTCCACGAGATGCTCACTGGGGGGTGATCAAGAGATTGCTTCGCTATCTTCGTAGCACTACATCTCACGTCTTCAGCTTACTGGTAGCTCCTCCACCGCGATTGCCGTCTAGCGCGGTGCTGATCGGGCCGGCTGCCCGGATACTGGCCACTCTACATCTGTTTTTTTTCCGTCTATGTCAGCGACTCTTTGGTGTCATGGTCCTCCAAATGACAACACACGGTTTACCGTTCTAGTGCTGAAGAAGAACATCGGTCCCCAATGCTGTGGCAGAGTGTTGTTGGCTTCGTCAACTACTTGGTGAGCTCCACTGCACCATCGACAAGGCCTCCGTGATGTTTTGTGACAGTGTCTATGCTGTCTACTTGTCAGCTAACCCAATTCATCATCGCCACACAAGCATATTGAGTTGGATATCCATTTGTCCGCGAAAAGGTGTCCCTTGGACAATTTCACGTTGTTCATGTTCCGACCACTCACCAATTAGCCGACATCATGACCAAGAGACTTCTGACTGACTTCATTCAAAGCTTTTCGACGGTTTCTTGGCATCCAGTCTGGTGATGCTTCGAATGCTCTGTGTGTGTGGGTGGGTGGGTGGGGGGTGGGGGGTGTTAAGAATATTAGCGTATCACATGCGATCACGTAGGATCGTTTCCTTCCTAACTAACTCTCATGGTCTATCTCTTCTTTTAATTGCGAGATATGAACTTGGAGGACAAATCTAGGCCTGTCTGTACTGTGTATATATGTCCCCAACATACATGAATACGATTAGCTGCACATTCTCTAAATGTTCCGAATCTACAGCCATCATTATGCTATATGTGTATAACCACCATATCGAGACACCAGTTGGATATAGAAAAAGTTTCACCTAGAGAACATGAGAAAATACATGCAGTGTCATATTGGTACGCGGAGTACTACTACAGCAACAGAACCTTTTGTCCCAACCAAGTTGAAGTAGGCTAGAGATGAAACCTAACAGAAACCTGTGAGAACCCAGAAGAGAAAAGAGAAAGTACAAGTAAACAAAGTAAATGTACCGTATATTAGAGGAGAAAATTGCAAGCTAGAGTTTCTTTTTCTTTGGCGGTAGTAATGTGATCAGAACCTGCCACCTAGCCTCATTAATCTTGTTTCAAATGGCAGTTTCTGAGATTGCAAAGATGTTATCAGCTTTAGACTTGTATTGGCAACGGGATATCCATTAGGAGTCAAGCTGCATCTCTGCAAACTATTCTCATTCAGCTTAATTTGGAGGGTTAGGTTTAGACACTCGGCAGTGAAATTTTGCTGCTCGAAGGCTTAGCACATCATGTCGGATTCGGGGTTCCGCAGACTCTTGAGAGGTTCGAACTCTGGGGTGCGGGCGAAGAACTCTCTCTTCCTAGTCTGCCTGCTCATGGTTTATCGACGCTGCAGGGACGGACCCGAGCACAGACGCCGTGCCCAGTCTTCTCTGCGAAAATCCTGAAGAAAGACAACCGGCGCGCGGCTCCCGTGGTGGCGAGGCACCAAGTCGCGCGCCCTAGCTCGTCCGCTCGCAATTAGCTCATGCGAGAACAAGGCACCAAGGACCATGGCAGGTGACGTACATGGGAGCTGGCCCGCGAGCCAGAGCTTAGCCTCTTAGATTTAGCGACGCTGCAGGGACGGATCCAAGCACAGACGCCGTGCCAGCCCTTAGTCATGAGGCGGTTGTGGGTGGATCCGCAAGGGCGTATGACGTTCATGGTATCGAAGTACCGTGCAGGCATATAATAATCATAAAGCAACTCGTGGGAAGAGGTAAAGCTAGTTCGGATAGATGCAAGAACGATGCATGCCGCAGGGACAGACCCACGCGGCCTGGGGATGATGCAGCCCAAGGGGCACCCCCACAGAGCGACTGGAAGATGCAAGAAAGATACATGCCGCAGGGACAAGCCCATGCGGTCTGGGGATAATGCAGCCCGAGGGGCGCCCCCAACGGAATAAACCGGAAAATGTCACCTGGCACCGTTGCTGAAGAGGTGTTGAAGTAGCTGGAGACGCGTGTTGAAGGGCTGCTCCTCACGAGCCGCCTGGGTCCTAAACCTCGGGAGGCTCTGGAGGCTCGGGAGGCTCGTGAAGAACCGTCGCCATCTCCTGGACCGCGTGGTGCCTGGCCTCCTGAGCCGCCATGATGCTTCGCAGGCGGCGCTGGTAGGTAACAGCCGCGCTCGGCAGGCCGAAGGGCATGCAAACGTAGCTGTGAGGTGGACCCTCACAACGACCAACGCGCGAAGGCCAGAAGCGCTCCTGGGATGCGGCTCTGTTGAGCCCTGGAATGTTGACGCAGACGCGTAGCTCACTGTCCTTGCCAGGACAAGGGGCCGTGCCTGGTGGTAGGCGGCGGTCGTCGCGCATGGCTCTCGCCTCCTGAAGCTCCTCGGTTGCCTTGTGGATGAACTCCTGAGCACCTGGCACCCCGTGCCTTGTGCCCCCGTGAGGGAAGCGTGCGATGAAGCATGCCTCCATGTGGTGCCCGAGCGCATCCCTCGTGACGTTGGCTAAGTCAAAGGCCCTCCAGAAGAGAGCCCCCGAGCCCAGCCTAAGGAGGGCGCCGGGCGCGCCTTCCTATGCGAGGGAGGGAGGCGCCCCATCCGTGGGCGCAGGTCCTGAGGTGGTGCGGCTGGAGACATCGCTCTCCTGAGGCTCTTGGCGGAGCTGCTGCTTCTTCTTGAGGACAGCCTCAGGAGGGTAGATGGCGCCTTCGTGGTCTGGGTCTTCGATCGCCGCAGCCTGGTAGGCGCGCTCGAGGGAGCACACCGCGTCCTTCTCCTCACAGGCGATCGTGATGATGTCGCGGTTCCCTGGCATCTTGAGGATGTTGTAGCCATGGTGGGTCACCACCATGAACTTGGCCAGGGCCGGATATCCAAGGATGGCGTTGTACGGAAGACCGACGTGGGCGACGTCGAAGTCGATGAGCTCGGTGCGGTAGTTGTCGCGTTGGCCGAAGTTGACGGGGAGGCGGATCTGCCCTATCGAAGTGGTGGAGCCATCGGTCACTCCTGAGAAGGGCTTAGTGGGCTGCAGCTGATCATCTGGCACTTGGAGACGGTCGAACGTCTCGATGGAAAGAACATTGAGCCCCGCACCGCCATCGATGAGGGTCTTGGTGACAAGGACATTGCTGATAACGAGCGAGCAGAGCATTGGGAGGGCGCCAGCAGTCGCCGCGTACTTGAGCTGGTCGGACGAGCTGAAGGTGATGGTGCACTTGGGCCACCTGAGTGGACGCGTGGCCTCGAGCCTGGGGAGGGCCGCGTTCACTTCACGAGCGAACTGCTTGAAGATGCGTTGGGAGGCTGGGGCCTGAGCGTCACCCAAGATGCACGCGATGGCGCGAGGCTCCTGGAAGCCCCCAGCCCCCTCGTCCTGGTGGTGGTCGTTGTTCCTTCTTGGTGGTGGTGGCAGCGGAGGGAGGCCGGCATTGCCCTGAGGAGTCCTCACGAGGCTGGTCTCTCCAGGCGCCCTCGCGAGGCTGGCCTTGCCAGCGGTCCTCACGAGGCTGGTCGCGCCACTCCTGCGGGAACCGCGGTCGTCCCAACGTCCTCCACTTCTGCCTCCTCCACGGCCGTAGCCTCGGTCGTTGCGCTCGGGGCGTCGACCGAGGCGCCCATCGCGAATGGCCCTGAGCTCCTAACAATCATTGGTGTTGTGGCTGTGTACGTTGTGGAAGACGCAGAATGGACGGCTGCCCTTGAACGATTCTGGGTGGTCGCAGCCGCGCTTCATTTCTAGTTCAGCCGCGAGCACGGCAACCCCCTTGCGCTTCACGTCCTTGGCCTTGGCCGTCTTGTCTTCTGGGTTGGCCGCTGGAGTTCGAGGAGGGAGAGGCGCCCTTCCTCAGCTCTCGCGCACTTGGTTGCCTTGTTGAACATCTCCAGAGCCGTGCACAGGTCCTCATGGATGGCGAGCTCCTTCTTCATCTTGACATCGCGGACGCCATCGGAGAACGCCGAGATGATGGCTTCGTCCGAAACCTTGGGGATCTTGTGGCGAACGCTGTTGAAGCGCTAGATGTACTTCTGCAGGGTCTCCCCTGACTGCTGCTTGATGCGCCGCAGGTCACCCGCGGCAGGCGGGCGGTCGCGCGTGCCCTGGAAGTTGGCGACGAAACGCTCGCGCATCTCGCCCCAGGAGGAGATCGATCCCGCGGGCAGATTCAGGAGCCACGAGCGCGCGCCATCCTTGAGGGCCATGGGAAACCAGTTCGCCATGACCTTTTTGTCGCCGCTGGCCGCCTCGATGCTCAGCTCATAGAGCTGCAGGAACTCCGCAGGGTCAGGGGTGCCGTCGTAGCGTGGAGGCAGGTCGGGCTTGAACTTGCCCGGCCAGACGACGCTGCGTAGCTCAGGGGTGAAGGCGCGGCGGCCCGCTGTGGTCACCGGAGCCCGTCGTGGAGGTCGAGCCTGACCTTGGTGCTCACGCGCCACCACCGCAGGCGACGCGTGGTCTTGACGTGGTGGTGGAGGGAGCGCTGGAGCACCTTCTTGCGGCCGTTGGACCTCCAGGCAGCTTTCCTCTTCACGTGCGGGCACCCTGCGCGATGGGTCGCGCCGCGGGGCCGCGCGTCTTGGACCGAGGGCGACGTCCTGACAGGGAGGTGGCGGAGGCGCTTCATGGGCTACGTCGCCCGCAGCAGGAGGCGGGCAAGGTAACGAGAGGGACGGTGCAGGCGAGCCCCCAGCCGCGCTGACTAGCTCGGCGATGCGGTCCAGCCAGTCTTCGTAAAGGTCGTCGACTGGGCGGTAGCGCAGGAGCTCACGCGCCATGAGCAATGTAGCCTGCGCCTTCGTCGGGCCGTGACGAGCGTGGGACGACGAGCCGGCCGGAGTGAGCGACGAGGTGGCGGTGCGTCCGCCCCGCCGCTCGGAGGGGTGCAGCGACGAAGCTTGCTGCTCGTGCCCCGCCGGGCCGATGGCGGCGTTGGCGGCGGGTGATGAAGAACGACGGGGAGGCCCGCCAACGGGCGACGCGAGTGGCGAGAGCGGCTCGACGCTCAGCACGGGCTCGACGAGCATCAGCCATGGAAACAGTGGAGCAGCGGCGAGTCGATCGACGGAAGAGAGACTTCAACGCACCCCTACCTGGCGCACCAAATGTCGGATTCGGGGTTCCGCAGACCCTTGAGAGGTTCAAACTCTGGGATGCGTGCAAAGAACTCCCTCTTCCTAGTCTGCCTGCTCAATGATTCCACAGCCTAACTCGACGAACCCAAGGGACAAGGGACACAACAGTTTATCCTGGTTCGGGCCACCTTGCGGTGTAATACCCTACTCCAGCTTTGTGGTGGATTGCCTCGAAGGGCTGAGAATGAACTAGCACAGTGGATGAACAGCCTCAGGAGGTGAGGTGTTCTTGAGCTCGATGAGCTGGTGAGGTGGTTTGGGAGGAATCGATCCGTCCTCCTCTATGGTGGTGGCTAAGTCCTATTTATAGTGGCCTTGGTTCTCTTCCCAAATGTAGGCGGGAAGGGATCCTACAACGGCCAAATTTGAAGGGGGACAATTAGTACAAGCTATCCTGACAAAAGTAGTCTTCGTCTGCAAAAGGCTCTGATGGTGACGCTGCAGTGGGCTCCGCGATGACCTTCGTCCTGTCGTCCTGGTGGTCTTGGTCTTGTTGCACCGATATGGAAACCTTTAGCTGATTCCTCGGGACCCTGCGCCTGCGCTTGCCTCCTTAGCACCAAAGAGGAAACTGGTACACTGCGGCCGCTGGCGCCCGCCTGGCCTTGGTCGTCATGGCTCACGTCACATGAACCTTGCGAGGTGCACCTTGCATAGATATCTCCGCTCTACGGGGGCCAGCCTAGTGAGGCCGCCCCTCAGGGAGGTCTTGGTGTCGTCCGCCTCGCGAGGCTTGGCCCCTCGCGAGGGTCTTGGGTTGTTGTTGCTGAAGCTGGGCCATACCGGGCCGTCGACGGAGCCACGCCATGGGCCGCAGGCAGGCAAGTCTGGGCACCCCCGTTCCCAGGACGCCGACACATCACTGTTGGAACATTTTATTAGAATCTCTAGGTTCAACTTGTGCTTTATTGAGCTTTATGATTCCCGTTGTATTAAGGATTTCCTAAGTCCTAAGTAGATGCTATGCCTTCTAATTCTTTTTCCGTTGATATATTCATTATGGTTGGGAAATGTAGTTAAATGCTGCTTCCGTTTTTCCTGCTTACTTTGTAGGAAGGATTTGCATTCTCACACTGCACAACATGCAAAGCTCAGTTCCAT
The DNA here is from genome assembly GCF_002575655.3 of Aegilops tauschii subsp. strangulata. NCBI lineage: Eukaryota > Viridiplantae > Streptophyta > Magnoliopsida > Poales > Poaceae > Aegilops > Aegilops tauschii. The sequence goes on from NC_053041.3 coordinate 293,093,079, forward strand.
CTTCGAGTGGAAACTCTGGAAGATAACTCATGGCGCAAAATAAAGTTCCGGCTCTTCGTGGCAAGAGATGTTATACTTGGTTTTCTTGCAGTTCAAATTGTAAGCTCTAAGATTTGAAAACATTTCTTTTTTGATGCCTTTTCTTCATTAATTGAAATCCAATATCTTTGTTTCTAAAGATGCTCTTATTTAGTACTGTTGCACAACTGGGAATACTTATGCATAATAAGTCTGTATAATATAATTCAGAAAATGCCCCCCTGAGGCATTCAGAGTTACATTTTCAAATTGATACCACATGTTTAATGTACAAACTAACAAAAAATATAAATTATTTTTTTGAACGGAATGATTCTTATTATTGGCATTTCACTCTCCAAGCAATGCCAATGCACTCTTTATTTTGAGAATACACATACTGATGTACTATTAAAATATTAGGGCATTTTTTCAATCCAAATTCAGGCAGGGGAAATAATTATTTGCATATATTTTCATTTTGTGCAGACTATTGCTATCATTAGTGCAATTGCATACTTTCTAGACAGGGACGGAAGTTTCCGGAATAGTTTCAGTGATGGTTGGGATCGTATCTTGTCAAAGCATCCAATACCGTTCTACTACTGCATAGGTATTGGAATAACACCTTTCTGTCATAATGATGCATATGTACCATTTATATTAGTCAGCAAAACTTTTGGTTACAGCAACATAAAACTGCTGTTATTGAATTAACCTAACGTTTTATCTGTTGATGTTCAAGGGGTTGTGGTTTTCTTTGTGCTGCTTGGATTTTTCGGGTTGATAGTGCACTGCTCGTCCTTGAACGACAATCAAGATCCGTGCTTAGCTGGGTGCCGGAACTGCTGCTATGGTTGGGGCATCCTGGACTGTCTCCCTGCTTCTTTGGAGGCCTGCTTTGCCCTGGTGGTGCTCTTCATCGTCGTTTTCGCTATCCTTGGGATTGCATACGGTTTCCTCGCGGCGACTATGGCCGTCCAGAGGATCTGGCAGAGACATTATCACATCCTGACCAAAAGAGAGCTCACAAAGGCAAGAGGCCGCCTCACACTGGTCGAGCTATTTCCCTGGGGCAGCATCATTCTTTCAGATTATGAATTCAGTTTCATTCTTTTTCGCATGCAGGAATACGTAGTGGAAGATCTGCACGGCAGCTACTCGGCCCCGAAGCTTGAGCCAGAGCACGAGGAGCGGCTGAAAATGCTGAAGCTACTGTAGATGGCCCATCCGCATCAAGACCACTGTAAATCCCGCCTGTATTGCTGTGGGCCGAAAGAGTGTTGGTGAGTTGGATCGCCTGTGAAAGAAAATGCTGACGCGATTAAACTTGTAGCTTTCTGAATCGAAATCCTGCCCCCCCCCCCCCCCCCCCCCCCCTTTTTTTTAACAAATGAATAAAATTTGCTCCATGCACCTGGTTCTGATCTAGTTTTCTGATTCCACTACCTTGATGTTGCATACATCACAGTTTTATGCTCCATACATCTTTCACAACAAAGAATATGTAAGTTTGAGGCTGGTCTGAAAGTCAGCGAAGACGTTTGTCGGGAGGCCTTTGATGAAGACAGAGGCAAACTGCGACGCGCTCGGCACGTGGAGAGCATGAACTCACCAAGGGAAACGCGCTCATAGATGAAGTGAAGATCGATTTCCACATGCTTGGTGCGTTGGTGCTGAACGAGATTGCTTGACATATACATGGCGTTCATGTTGTCACACGTGGCTATACATGGCGTTCACGTTGTCGCACGTGGCGCGGCGGTGGTCGACGAATCTTGATGAGAAGTTGTCGAAGCCACACAGCCTCAACGACGGGTGTTGGCAATGCCCTTGTACTCCACCTCAGTGCTCGATCGCGAGACAATGTTTTGGCATTTCGACGACCAGCTGACGTGGTTGGAGCCAAGGAACACAATAAAGCCATACGTAGATTTGAGGGTGTCTGGGCACCCAACGCAATCAGCGTCCCAGTACGCCGTTAAATTGCCATCGGACAACTGAAATAACCGACAGGCCAAGGCGTGTGGTCCCATGAACATAGCGAAGAACCCGCTTCACCATCTGGTAGTGGGCTTCCCTGTGATCATGCATGAACAGACAATATTGTTGAACAGTGGAAGATATATCGGGGCGACCGAGGGTGAGGTACTGGAGAGCCCCAGCGGGACTACGATAGAGTGAGGATCATGGAAAGGACACCATTAGTAGAGGATAATTTTGCATTGATGTCGATGGGCGTAGAGACCAACTTGCAGTTTAACACCGCCGTGACGATCTAAAATGTCTAGGGCGTACTGTTCTTGAGAAAGGTGGATGCTGGTACTGTTGTGGTGCATTGATCCCAAGAAAGTGGTGGAGAGAACCCATATCGGTCATGGCGAATTCACGGTGCAGCAAGGTGGTGATGGATTTCAGAAAGGTGGAAGCGCTGACGGTGAGAATTATGTCATCTACTTATAGCAGGAGGTATGCGGTGTCGCGGACACGATGGAGCAAAAACAACAATTGGTGCAGTCCAATGCCCCTTGTGTTTTGGATATTGTTGTCAGAAACATTGAGGGACCGATTTGTTTGCTAGTGCACACAGAGAGAAAATAGTCTCTGGAGTTTCGAGAAGATTGCATAATCTTCAGAGAAGTTTGCTATAAACTTCTGAGAGTGTTATCTGAGCTGCAAAGAAGATTGATGAGCTTCGAGGAGTTTGCAACCGAGAAGAATGCGTGTCGGAGTTGGCCTAAAAATGTTGCTCACGTGAAGCAATTTATACGCGAGGCGTCTAATAGAAAATGATTGAAGCAGAGAAGAATGAAGACGAAGTAAAGACATCCATTATTTTATTTCCTTCTTTTGAGTCATAGGACCACCGTATGATTAAGAGGGGTTCAAGTATCTCCAGACTTTTTGTCTATTGTGATGCTTAACCGGAACTTATCCCATGTGAGTCGACAGAAATCTCTTCGTGTGCCGAGATATTTACTCGCGAGCCAGATGTTCTTCTGGGCTACAAGAGAAATGCTCTAGCAGAGGAGTCAGCTTTACTTGTTCCTCAAGTAAAATTGTTAGGTGCGTTTGAAATCTGACCGTTGGAAACGTGTCAGTTGGCTATTGGATTGACTCCAGACCCTTATTGCATTTCCTCTCCAGGATTGTTATGGCTATAAATAGCCTGCCCGCACCAACCGAGATGGTTGGCTGCTGTCAGGGCCGGTTTTCTGGGACATAAAATCCCAGCAAATGACCCTTGTGTCATCATCAACCCCAGGATTACTGTTGCTGGTGGACACTTCCTTGATACAAAATTCCAAGAAGTTTACAAGAATTTGGGTACAAGACCATAAAGTTCCATTGAGTATAATAATGATCTCTAGTGGTGGATGACGAAAGCGACTCGTGGATCTCCAATGTTGATGGAACTCCATTCCCACAGGAACAACTGACCAACCTGGCTCTGATACCACTGTTGGGGAAAGTTGAATGAAAAACAAAAAAAATCTACGCACACGCAAGATCTATCCATGGAGATGCATAGCTACGAGAGGGGAAGAGCATCTACGTGCCCTTGTATAACGCTAAGCGGAAGCGTTTATCACGCGGTTGATGTAGTTGTACTCTTCGAGATCCGATCACGATCCAATCGATCAGCGCCAAACGGACGTCACCTCCGAGTTTAGCACACGTGCGGCTCGATGACGTCTCCTCCTTTTTGATCCAGAAAGCGGGAGAGGAGAAGTAGATGGGCTCACTACCAACACGACGGCGTGGTGGTGATGGTGGTGGTGGGGCACCGACAGCGCTTTGCTAAGCGTCGCCGGGATGAGGCGGTGGAACTACGGAGTAACGGGAGAGAGAAGGGCGCCAAGGGCTTGGTGTATCCTCTTGGGGCGCCCCTCCCCTTTATATATAGGTGGAGGGGCGTGGGAAAAAGCCCCTCCAAGCCCTAGGGCACAGCTAAGGGGGAGAGGACTTGGATTCCAAGTCCAATCCTATTCCTACTAGGACTCCTTTCTTTTTTTTGCTTCCCTAGCCACATGGGCTTTTGAGGACTTGGTGCGCCTAGCCCAATAAGGCCAGGGCGCCTACCCGCAGCCCATGCTAGTCCTTGGGTCGTGGTGAACCCACTTGTGGACTTCCGGACCCCTTCGGAATCCTCCGGAACCTTCCAGAAGCTTCCCGGTACAATACCGAAAAAACTGCACCTTTTTTCGGAACCCAAAATATGACTTCCCATATATGAATCTTTACCTCTCGACCATTCTGAGACTCCTCGTGACGTCCGGGATCTCATCCGGGACTCCGAACAACATTTGGTTACCACTCATCAAATATCCCAATACTACTCTAGCGTCAACGAACGTTAAGCGTGCGACCCTACGGGTTCGGGAATTATGTAGTCATGACCGAGACACCTCTCCGGTCAATAATTATCGGATTCAGGGTTCCGCAGACCCTTGAGAGGTTCGAACTCTGGGGTGCGTGCGAAGAACTCTCCCTTCCCAGTCTGCCTGCTCAACGATTCCACGGCCTAGCTCGACGAACCCAAGGGACAAGAGACACATCAGTTTATCCTGGTTTGGGCCACCTTGCGGTGTAATACCCTACTCCAGCTTTTTGGTGGATTGCCTTGAGGGGATGAGGATGAACTAGTACAGTGATGGAACAGCCTCGGGATGTGAGGTGTTCTTGAGCTCGATGAGCTGGTGAGATGGTCAGGGTCGAATGGATCCGTCCCCGGGTCGAAAATGGATCCGTCCCCCTCTATGGTGGTGGCTAAGTCCTATTTATAATGGCCTTGGTCCTCTTCCCAAATGTAGGCGGGAAGGGGTCCCACAATGGCCAAATTTGAAGGGAGACAACTATTACAAGCTATCCTGACAAAAGTAGTCTTCGCCTGCAAAAGGTTCTGGTGGTGACGCCACGGTGGGCTTCGCGATGACCTCTGTCCTGCCGTCCTGGTGGTCTTGGTCTTGTTGCACCGATATGGAAACCTTTGCTTGATTCCTCAGGATCCCGCGCCTGCGCTTGCCTCCTTAGCACCAAAGAGGAAACTGGTACACTGCGCCCACTAGCGCCCGCCTGTCCTTGGTCGTCATGGCTCACGTCATATGAACCTCGCGAGGTGTACCTTGCATAGATATCTCCGCTCCTCGGGAGCCAGCCTAGTGAGGCCGCTCCCCAGGGAGGTCTTGGTGTCGCCTGCCTCGCGAGGCATGGCCCCTCGCGAGGTTCTTGAGTTGTTGCTGAAGCTGGGTCGTACCGGGCCGTTGACGGAGCCACGCTATGAGCCGCAGGCAGGCAAGTCTGGGTACCCCCGTTCCCAGGACGCCGACAGTAGCCCCCGGGCCCAAGGCGCGCTCGAACTTGGCTTCGAGGCGAAGCCAAGGGTCAAAGGTGGAGCACCGCGGGCCCCAACCGCCTGCGGCCTCTGTCGACGCATGGCGATTGATGGGACGTGGGCGCCTCCGCTTCCCCACGCTGCCTTGGCAACCGTCTTGCCTGACAAAAAGGCTGGCGCCCGCTACAGAGCTTTCATTGCCCCTCCTTCGTCTTGCTCCAGATCCCCTTCTCCTTCTCGCCCAGAGAGACTCCAGATCCACTGAAACTCTCCCCCAAGCCCGCAGCCAATGGCCACCGACAAGGCGAAGGCCGCGCGCTCGCCCGCCTGGTTCGAGCCTGCCCTGAGCGCGTCTTCGATCACGGAGAAGAACCTCGCCGCCGCGCTCCTGGTGACGGCAGGAAGTAGCAATGAGGGGGGAGAGACGGCGCTCCGGGCCGGCTCCCTCAAGCTGGAGACCTTGGGTGGTACCTTCCATCCCTTCTTCTTGCACAACGTCTTTGCGGGGCTGGTCCCCCCATTCTCCAGCTTCTTCTATGCCGTCCTTCGCCATTACAATCTCCACGCCCTCCATCATCATCCCAACTTCATCCTTCTCCTGTCGATCTTTGCCTTTTACTGCGAGGCATTCGTGGGGGTGATGCCATCCGTGGCGTTGCTCCGCCATTTCTTCTACCTTCGGGTCAAGGAGGGCCAGTGTTCGGGGTGTGCCAACTTTGTCGTAGCCAACGGCAGCAATGCAATCTCGCGAGCCAGGAAGAAGGTGGAGGACTTCAGGAACAAGTGGACCTTCATGGATGCCAAGCGCTCCTACCCTCGGCTAGCGCTGCCGACGGGGATGCCAGCGCCTCACGAGGGATGGTCTCACGAGAAGCTCAACGATCCCCGGGTGGAGCAGTTGATGGATAAGATGGTGGCCGACCTGAAGCCGGACGACCTGAAGGCGGAGAAGCTGACGAGGGCCATGATTGTCAAGGAGTTCCTAACACAGCGCCTGGCTCCGCTCCAGGCGCGCTCGCACCCCTTGTGGAAGCTCATGTGCGAGGGAGGCGACCTCCGGCTGCGCTCGGACGATTTGCCCGAAGAGGATCTGAACAAGGTCCTGCGCCTCCTGGTCGGGAAGGACCAAGGCTGCCCGCCAGATACTCATCTTCCGCTATACCACCGCCCGGATGGGGAAAAGATCGCCGCCGCCATGCCTGTCTTCAACGAGCGTGGGCTCGTACCACTAGCGCCCACCGGGCTTCCCGGTGACGTTGTCCTCCGGCGAGTCCGACCAGGAGGAGAGGTCGGACTCGGAGGCTACCCGGGAGGGGGCGGGGGAGACTTCCCCTCCGCGCCAGACCGATCTCCTTCGCACCCTCCCCGACGATGACGACACCGGCGAGCACCCGGTGAGGGAGTCGCCGCACTCCGCCGGGGCCACCACGAGGTCTAAGGGCACCCTCCAAAGGAGCCGAAGGCAGGGGTCCCGAAGAAGAGCAGATCGGCGCTGGTCCCCCAAGGCGACGCCTCCGCTTCGTCACCGGCCGGCGTCGCTGCAGATCCGGGCGCCGTACCCTTGTCTGCCCTTGGGGCTCGCGCGCCGGTGCCCCAGCTCGCGAAGCCTGCGGGCATGGTGCTTCAGAAGAGGGTGAGGGATTATGCCGCCGTGGACTAGTAAGTGCTCCGTCTTGATCTTTTGTTCCCTGTTCTTGCCATAGTATTCTTGATGCCTTCCTTTTGTACAGTTAGGACAATGCCGATGGTGAAGAAGAAGAAGGAGACGTCCGCGATCCCCGAGACCCAGCAGCCTGCCGCGGCCGCGCCACCTCTGGCACAGAAGGATGGTGATGGCTCTCGCGCTTCTGCGGCTGGGTTATCCTCGCGAGACTCGGAGACCCGGCCTTAGGAGAAAGCGATATCTGTAGCCAGGCTGGCTCCAGAGGCGCTCGCCCTCAGCTCGCCTGCTGAGGTCCCGAAGGCTCCGGAGCCCCTGGCTTCCTCTGCTGCTGCTAACTTGCCGACCCTGGCGCCGACGCTGTCTCCTCCCCTTTCCATCACGCCGCTGGGCCGTGATTCTCCTGCTTTGCCCGGTGCTCTGGAGGATGCTCTTTTCACGCTGACCCAGCTTCGCGACGACCTTCAAGGCACCTGGAGTTGATCTCGGGATGGCTGTGATCCGACGCGTCCGTCAGGGCAGCATGGAGCCAGGCCGTAGCGGCCTCTGAGGAGGGTAAACAGGCTGCCGGCCTGGCCGCGACCGCCCGTGACGTAGAGTTGAAGGATGCTGAGGCTGCCGAGGAGCGCCGCCGGGTGGCGGAGGCCGAGATGGAGACCCTATGCCACGAGCGGGCTGCCGAGGCTCGTCAGCGCGAGGCGCGGGAGGAGAAGCTGAAGGCTCGGGAAGACGCGGTCGCCGGTCGTGACACCGAGCTGGAGCAATCGGGACGGGAGCAGGCCGCGGAGTGCGGCCGCCTGGAGAAGCTGAAGGAGGAGGTGGAGGCGGAGAAGGCCCGGCTGGAGGCCAAGGCAAAGGTTCTTGCCAAAGATCGTGCCGCCTTCAATTCTCTTGAGGAGAGGTCCCGCAAGGCACTGCGGGAACTCTACGGGAGGGGGTTGAAGTAGCCATTGGTGACTGCTGAGGAAGGCCCCGCCGAGCTGCTCCCCCAGCTTGTCACGACGCTCGAGGGCGTTGTTGATGGAGTCGGCCCCATGGTGGAGGGGGAAGCCCGCGCGCTCCCCGCTTCAGCTATGACGCGCGTCTTCAGCCACCTCCATCTTCGCGACCCCAACATCGACTTCGGAGCCCTGCTTGAGCCTTTGGACAAGGAGCATTGCACCGTCGCTGCCGAAGCCATGAAGGACCAGTGGAGGCCCTGCTACAGAAGTTTCTCGCCATTGACCCCGCGACCCCGGCTGATGGCGCCGCTGACCCTACTGCCACGAATGATGGTACGGGTGACGACGACGTTGTCGACGACGGGGCACTCCTTGCGGGCGACGGCACCGCCCAAGGCTGAAGGAGATGCTCACTGGCGGTGCTTCCCTCCATTTTATTTCCTTCAACATGCACCGTGCCTCGTGAAGGCGTTAAAACTTATGTGCTCTGCACCCTTTAAGAGACGGCATTTCTTGTAATAATTTGCTAAGATTTTGCGATTTCCTTCCCGTTTGCTTTAATGTTCTGCGTCGGCAGGGCCCGGCCCCGCGCATACCTCAGCCGCCGTTGGGTCATCCGGATCACCAGGACGAGACCAAGGGGCGGGGGGCTACGTGACCAGTTAGGCTCCTGAGTCGCGATGTTCAGGAGTCCCCCTTGACGTTCAAACATCCCTCGGGAAGGAGATGCGAGAGTAGGCCTAAGTGTTCTGCATCGGCAGGGCCTGGCCCCGCGCATACCCCAGCCGCCGTTGGGTCATCCGGATCACCAGGACAAGACCAAGGGGTGGGGGGCTACGTGACTAGTTAGGCTCCTGAGTCGCGATGCTCAGGAGTCCCCCTTGACGTATGAACGGACCTCCATACCTTTCCTCGCCGAGGTCCCACTCGGGAGGGGCGCGCGACGACCAGGTCCGAGGGACCTGGCAGGGTGGCGTACGCTAGGTGTGACCTGAGCGTAGTCCCCGTGCCCAGCCCCCTCGCGCGACTCTCCCAAAGGGAAAGCGGTGCGATGAGGCCGAACACTGAGCCTGACGGCTCCCTGGGGTTAATGCGGCCATGGGGCCGCCCCCAATTGTTTATCACCAGCGCGGAGCATGGCGGTCTGCACTTGCACGGGCATAGCCGCTCCTTGACCGCGTTGACTGCCAGCATGGAGCATGGTGCTTCCACTGGTGCGTGGGTGGGGGCTCCCTTCGAGTGGAGCCCCCGGGGCGTGTACAGCCCCGCCTTGACACGTGGCTTGCATGGCAGGGCTAGAGGAGGTGTGTCTGGGCACTCATGAGCCAGCGCAGGACTCACGAGGCCCTACCTCAAGGCGGGTTGCGCCTGAATTTGATTCTTGACACTTGTTATGGTCCTGCGAGATGGTCAGACAACCTACGCCGAATGAATCTCCTGAGGTTATCACATGAGAAGGCCAAACACCAACGACCCCAGGAGGTGACGTGAACGGGGCCGGCCCACCAGACAGAGCTCAGTCGTTGGGTTTATCGACGCTGCAGGGGCGGACCCGAGCACACACGCCGTGCCCAGCCTTCTCATGCGAAAAATCCTGAAGAAAGACAACCGGCGCGCGGCTCCCGTGGTGACGAGGCACCGTGTCGCGCGCCCTAGCTCATCCGCCCTTGATTAGCTCATGTGAGAACAAGGCATCAAGGGCCATGGAAGGTGACGTACACGGGAGCTGGCCCGCGAGCGAGAGCTCAGCCTCTTGGATTTAGCAACACTGCAGGGACGGACCCGAGCACAGAAGCCGTGCCAGTCCTTAACCATGAGGCGGTCGTGGGTGGGTTTGCAAGGGCACACGACGTTCATGGTATCGAAGTACCGGTCTGGCAGATCATAATCATAAAGCAACTCATGGGAGGAGGTAAAGCTAGCTCTGATAGATGTAAGAACGATACATGCCGCAGGGACAGACCCACGCGGCCTGGGGATGATGCAGCCCGAGGAGCGCCCCCAACAAGGTAAATCAAAGACACGAAAGGATACATGTCGCAGGGACAGGCCCATGCGACCTGGGGATAATGCAGCCTGAGGGGCGCCCCCAACTGAATGAACCAGAAAATGTCACCTGGCACCGTTGCTGAGGAGATGTTGAAGTAGTTGAAGATGCGTGCTGAAGAGGTTGCTCCTCATGAGCCGCCTGGGTCCCAAACCTCGGGAGGCTCTGGAGGTCCGAGAGGCTCGTGAAGAACCGTCGCCATCTCCGCCAGGACTGCCTGGTGCCTGGCCTCTTGAGTCGCCAAAACGCTCAGGCGACACTGGAAGGTAACAGCCGCGTTCGGCATGCCAAAAGGCATGCGAACGTAGCTGTGAGGGGGGCCCTCACACCGACCAACGTGTGATGGCCAGAAGCGCTCCTGAGATGCGGCTCTGTTGAGCCCTGGAATGTTGACGCAGACACGCAGCTCGTCATCCTCGCCAGGACAAGGAGCCGCGCCAGGTGATGGGCGGCGGTCGCCGCGCATGGCTCTTGCCTCTTGAAGCTCCTCGGTCGCCTTGGTGATGAACTCCTGAGCACCTGGCACCCCGTGCCTTGTGCCCTCGTGAGGGAAGCGTGCGATGAAGCATGCCTCCATGTGGTGCCCGAGCGCCTCCCTCGTGACATTGGCAAGTCAGAGGCCCTCCAGAAGAGAGCCCCCCGAGCCCAGCCTGAGGAGGGCGCCGGACGCGCCTTCCTATGCAAGAGAGGGAGGCGCCCCATCCATGGGCGCATGTCCTGAGGTGGTGCCGCTGGAGACACGCTCTCCTGAGGCTCTTGGCGGAGCAGCTTCTTCTTCTTCTTGGGGACAACCTCAGGAGAGTAGATGGTGCCTTCGTTGTCTGGGTCTTCGACCACCGCAGCCTGGTAGGCGCGCTCGAGAGAGCACACCGCATCCTTCTCCTCGCAGGTGATCGTGATGATGTCGCGGTTCCCTGGCATCTTGAGGACATTGTAGCCATGATGAGTCACCGCCATGAACTTGGCCAGGGCTGGGTACCCAAGGATGGCATTGTACGGAAGGAGGATGTGAGGAACGTCGAAGTCGATGAGCTCAGTGCAGTAGTTGGCGCACTGGCCGAAGGTGACAGGGAGGCGGATCTGCCCAATCGGGGTAGTGGAGCCGTCGGTCACTCCTGAGAAAGGCTTGCTGGGCTACAGTTGATCATATGGCACTTGGAGGCGGTCGAACATCTCGATGGAAAGAACATTGAGCCCCGCACCACCATCGATGAGGGTCTTGGTGACAAGGACATTGCTGATGACGGGCGAGCAAAGCATCGGGAGGGCGCCGGCAGTTGCCGTGCACTTGAGTTGGTCGGATGAGTTGAAGGTGATGGTGCACTTGGACCACCTGAGCGGACGTGTGGCCTCGAGCATGGGGAGGGCCGCGTTCAACTCACGAGCGAACTGCTTGAAGATGCACTGAGAGGCTGGGGCCTGAGGGCCGCCCAAGATGCAGGCGATGGCGCGTGGCTCCTGGAAGCCCCCAGCCCTCTCGTCCTGGTGGTGGTCGTCATTCCTACTTGTTGGTGGTGGCAGCGGAGGGAGGCCGGGGTTGCCCTGAGGACGGCCCTCGCGAGGCTGATCTCTCCAGGCGCCCTCGCAAGGCTGACCCTGCCAGCGATCCTCACGAGGCGGGTCGCGCCACTCCTGGGGGGGGGGGGCGCGTTCATCCCAGCATCCCCCACTTCGTCCTCCTCCGCGGCCGTAGCCTCGGTCGTTGCCCTCGGGGCGTCGACCGAGGCGCGCATCGTGGTTGGCCCTGAGCTCTTGACAATCATTGATGTCGTGGCTCTGTACGTTGTGGAAGACGCAAAACGGACGGCTTCCCTTGGATGACTCTGGGTGGTCGCAGTCGCGCTTCATCTCTGGTTCAGCGGCGAGCACGGCCGCCCCCTTGCGCTTCACGTCCTTGGCCTTGGCCTTCTTGTCTTCTAGGTCGCCCGCCGGGAGCTTGAGGAGGGAGAGACGTCCTTCCTCAGCTCTCGCGCACTTGGTCGCCATGCTGAACATCTCCAGGGCCGTGCACGGGTCCTCGTGTATGGCGAGCTCTTCCTTCATCATGACATCACAGACGCCATCAGAGAATGCTGAGATGATGGCCTCGTCCGACACCTTGGGGATCTTGAGGCGAACACTGTTGAAGCGCTGGATGTACTTCTGCAGGGTTTCCCCTGGCTACTTCTTGATGCGTCGCAGGTCACCTGCGGCAGGCGGGCAGTCGCGAGTGCCAAGTTGGCAACGAAACGCTCGCGCATCTCGCCCCAGGAGGAGATTGATCCCACGGGCAGGTTCAGGAGCCACGAGCGCGCGCCATCCTTGAGAGCCATGGGAAACCAGTTCGCCATGACCTTCTCGTCGCTGTTGGCCGCCTCGATGCTCAGCTCGTAGAGCTGCAGGAACTCCGCAGGGTCGGGGGTGCCATCATAGCGCGGAGGTAGGTTGGGCTTGAACTTGCCCGACCAGACGACGCTGCATAGCTCGGGAGTGAAGGCTCAGTAGCCCGCGGTGGTCACGAGAGCCCGTCTTGGAGGCGGAGCCTGGTCTTGGCACTCACGTGCCGCCACTACAGGCGGCGCGCGGTCTTGACGCAGTGGCGCAGGGAGCGCTGGAGCGCCTTCTTGCGGCCGCTGGACCTCCTGGCAGCTTTCTTCTTCGTGCGCGGGCGCCCTGCGCGGCGGGCCACGCCGTGGGGCCGCGCGTCTTGGACCGAGGGCGACGTCCTGACGCGGGGGGGGGGGGGGGTGGCGGAGGTGCTCCATGGGCCACGTCGCCCGCAGCAGACGGCGGCGAGGTAGCGAGAGGGACGGTGCAGGCGAGCCCCCAGCCGCGCTGACAAGCTCGGCGATGCGGTCTAGCCAGTTCTCGTAGAAGTCATTGACGGGGCGGTAGCACAGGAGCTCGCGTGCCATGAGCAGCGCAGACTGCGTGTCCGCCGGCCCGCGACAAGCGTGAGACGACGAGCCAGCCGGAGTCAGCGACGGGGTGGCGGTGCGCCCATCATGCTGCACGGAGGGGTGCTGCGATGAAGCTTGCTGCTTGTGCCCCGCCGGGCCGGTAGCAGCGTTGGCGGCAGGCGATGGAGAACGACAGGGAGGCCCGCCGATGGGCGCCGTCTGGGCGACGCGAGCGGCGAGGGCGGCCCGACCCTCAGCACGGGCTCGATGGGCATCAGCCATGGAAGCAGTGGAGCGGTGGTGAGTCGACCGGCGGAAGAGAGGCTCCGACGCACCCCTACCTGGCGTGCCAAATGTCGGATTCCGGGTTATGCAGGCCCTTGAGAGGTTCAAACTCTGGCGTGCGTGCGAAGAACTCTCCCGTCCCAGTCTGCCTGCTCAACGATTCCACGGCCTAGCTCGACGAACCCAAGGGACAAGAGACACAACAGTTTATCCTGGTTCGGGCCACCTTGCGGTGTAATACCCTATTCCAGCTTTTTGGTGGATTGCCTCGAGGGGCTGAGGATGAACTAGTAGAGTGATGGAACATCCTCAGGAGGTGAGGTGTTCTTGAGCTCGATGAGCTAGTGAGATGGTCAGGGTCAAATGGATCCGTCCCCGGGTCGAAAATGGATCCGTCCCCCTCTATGGTGGTGGCTAATCCTATTTATAATGGCCTTGGTCCTCTTCCCAAATGTAGGCGGGAAGGGATCCCACAATGGCCAAATTTGAAGGGAGACAACTAGTAGAAGCTATCCTGACAAAACTAGTCTTCGCCTGCAAAAGGTTCTGGTGGTGACGCCGCGATGGGCTCCGCGATGACCTCCGTCCTGCCGTCCTGGCGGTCTTGGTCTTGTTGCACCGATATGGAAACCTTTGCTTGATTCCTCGTGACCCCGCGCCTGCGCTTGCCTCCTTTGTACCAAAGAGGAAACTGGTACACTGTGCCCGCTGGCGCCCGCCTGGCCTTGGTCGTCATGGCTCATGTTATATGAACCTCGCGAGGTGTACCTTGCATAGATATCTCCGCTCCTCGGGAGCCAGCCTAGTGAGGCCGCCCCCAGGGAGGTCTTGGTGTCGTCCGCCTCGCGAGGCTTGGCCCCTCGCGAGGGTCTTGAGTTGTTGTTGCTGAAGCTGGGCCGTACCGGGCCGTTGACGGAGCCACGCTGTGGGGCGCAGGCAGGCAAGTCTAGGTACCCCCGTTCCCAGGACACTGAGAATAACCAATAGTGGGACTTGGATGCCCATATTTATTCCTACATATTCCATGAAGATCTTTTATCGATTGAACCTTTATGACAACATACGTAATTCCCTTTGTCTGTCGGTATGTTACTTGCCCGAGATTCGATCGTCGGTATCTCTATACCTAGTTCAATCTCGTTACCGGCAAGTCTCTTTACTCGTTCCGTAATACATCATCTTGCAACTAACTCCTTAGTCACTTTGCTTGCAAACTTCTTGTGATGTATATTACCAAGAGGGCCCAGAGATACCTCTCCGATACACGGAGTGACAAATCCCAATCTCGATTCACACCAACTCAACAGACACCTTCAGAGATACTTGTAGAGCATTTTTATGATCACCCAGTTGCGGTGTGACGTTTGATAGCACACAAGGTATTCCTCCGGTATCCGGGAGTTGCATGATCTCATGGTCGAAGGAACATGTATTTGACATTAAGAAAGCAGTAGCAATAAACTGATCGATCATATGCTATGCTAACGGTTGGGTCTTGTCCATCACATCATTCTCCTAATGGTGTGATCCCGTTATCAAATGACAACTCATGTCTATGGTTAGGAAACCTTAACCATCTTTGATCAACGAGCTAGTCTAGTAGAGGCTCACTAGGGACACAGTATTTGTTTATGTATCCACACATGTATGTAAGTTTCTGGTCAATACAATTCTAGAATGAATAATAAACCTTTATCATGATTAAGGAAATATAATAATAAATTTTTTATTATTGCCTCTAGGGCATATTTCCATCAGTCCCCCACTTGCACTGGATTCAATAATCTAGTTCACATCGGCATGTGATTAACACCCAAAGAGTTCAGTAGAGTCAATAATCTAGTTCATATCGCCATGTGATTAACACCAAAGAGTTCTAAGGTGTGATCATGTTTTGCTTGTGAGAGAGGTTTTTAGTCAATGGGTCTGCAAAATTCAGATCCGTGTGTACTTTGCAATTAACTATGTCTACAATGCTCTGCGTAGAGCTACTCTAGCTAATTTCTCCCATGTTCAATACGTATCCAGATTGAGACTCAGAGTCATCCGGATGAGTGTCAAAGCTTGCATCAACGTAACCCTTTACGACGAACTCTTTATCACCTCCATAACCGGGAAACATTTCCTTAGTCCTCTTTAGGTACCAAAGGATAATTTTGACCGCTGTCCAGTGATCCACTCCTGGATCACTATTGTACCCCCTTGCGAGACTCATGGCAAGGCACACAACAGGTCTGGTACACAAATGGAATACTTTATTAAACCTATGGCTGAGGCATAGGGAATGACTTTCATTCTCTCTCTATCTTCTGCCATGGTCGGGCTTTGAGTCTTACTCAACTTCACACCTTGAATATAGGCAAGAACCCTTTCTTTGACTGATCCATTTTGAACTTGTCATGGATTTGTCACGGAAGATGTCCTAGTGAAAGGACTTAGGTGTGGAGCCATCGCACTAGGTTAGCTTAAAGGGGTTGAACGGGACAAATGACACAAGGAGTTTACCCAGGTTCGGCCCCTCTCAACGAGGTAAAAGCCTACGTCCTGCTTCTAGTTGTATTGCTTGAGTTTCAGTTACAAGGGAGCGAATACGCTTGACCTGGTTCTCGATTGTCTGTTTCTTGAGTTAACCCGCCGCCGGGTCACCCCTTTATATACAGGTGGATGCCCGGCGGCTTACAGAGTCCCGGCCGGCTCACACAAACGTGACCGGCTTGGTTTCTAACTAAACCTACCTTACAGAGCAAGTCAACATATGGCGGCTCACACGTTCGGGCCTTGAGTCTCCTCCGGGTCTTGGGCCTTCAGTAAGCCTGATTTATGAACCGCCACCTTTATGTCTTCTTCAGACCTCCTGGGCCTTCTCACCTTAAGTCGCTAATGGCGTGACCCGGCCCCTCCTGGCTGGGTCATACCTCGGAGTTATATCCTCAACATTAGGCCCCAGGTTGATTTGAACTTGTTCATATCAATCTCCACTACTTAACTTAGCAGAATTTTTCATTATCAATTCCTTATCAATCCGCTGTAACCTGCCATGACGTCACATAGCAGAACCATTGTAACCCGCCATGACATCATGTGCATTAATTCTGCACAAGGCCCATGATATCTCAACGGATGTTTATCTTAATGGCTCTCCCGAAAATTGAGGCGCCCGTATTGCCAGCATAATCATTTTGCCTCCTCGATTCTCGCGCATGCCATCTTTCATCCCCTTATAAATAGGAACAGGGGGCCCTCTTCTTCACTTTTTACCCCTGTCTCTTCCTCTTCATCTCCTTCCTCGCGACGCCGCTGCGACCCGAGCTCCTCCGCTGCCGTCGACCGTCCTTAACAGCTCCGGCCCAGGCCGCTGCATCAACCTGACAGTGTCCAGAGATCGCGACGCTCTTCCGGTGTTCGTCAGCATCCACAGGTACCCCTCTTTCCTTATCATCAATCTGCATTAGGGTGCCCTAGTTCGTCATCATTCGCCGGTGTTTGTTGGAGTTCATCGTAATTTCTCTGCCAACGCACACTTTGATCGAACAAGTAGTAGGGAAGTTACGCGGTAGAGGTTTTAGCACCCGTTTTCCATTCGTAGATGCATCCCTTCTCCCCGAGATTCAAACCCATCTTGCGTGTTCTTCGGCTATCATAATTAGGTTTAATAATTATTCTCCTTTTCTGAACTGCTGTAGATCTGTAAATATGATCCATCACTTGTGGAACCTTTTTGTCCAACACTTAGCGAAATTTCCACTGCCTTTGATAGGTTACCTAACCCGCCATTTTACTCGTCGGGCGGCTTAACCGTCAATCTTCTATAACCCGCCAGAACCTTAGCCGGCTCACCAAGTGAATATCCATAGACCTTTTACTATCAAAACAGCCGATTTAAACATGAATCTTGAAAATATTGGGCAGTTCTCCTTCTCAACACCGATCCACCATGTTGTATTTCTCAGGCGTTCATTATCAAAAAATGACCAAGACTATTACCTCATGCGACTGGGTCGCCTCGACTATTACACAACAGATTCTCACAGAATATGTTCAAGTAGGCTTCTTATCTGCCAAAGATGTGATTCACTGGCGAGCCCCAGGAACAGAAATGAGACCTGAGCCGAAGGAAGGCGAGGTCATAGTTTTCACTGACCACATGAACCGCGGCTTCTCATCGCCCGGCTCAAAATTCTTTCGCGATGTGTTGCACTTTTTCAATCTGCATCCCCAAGACATTGGACCCAATTCCGTCTCCAACATCTGCAACTTTCAAGTCTTTTGCGAAGTTTATCTTCAAGAGGAGCCCAGCGTCAGTCTTTTCCGAGAGTATTACTATTTGAACCGCCAGACTGAGTTCATAGATGGACCTTGTTTGGAACTTGGTGGTATTTCAATCCAAAGGCGAAGAGACGCCATCTTCCCTGCAGCCTCCCTTCCCAGCCATCCTAAGGACTGTAATCAAACCTGGTTTTACCGTCAGGACACTTCTCCGGCTGACGAAAATCCTTTGTCGGGTTTCCGTGACTGCCGGCTTAGACCTAAACACCCTCTCCCAGACTGGCTCACCATAGCTGAACATGCCAAGTACATGCCTATATTTTCAAAGGTGAGGGGCTTACTAGCCAATGGACTGACCGGAGTTGACTTGGTTCGATGCTGGGTAGCTTGGAGGATCATACCTTTGAGCCGCCGTTCCAGCTTAATGTGTGAATACACTTGTGATGTCAAAGACCCACTGCGTTACTCCTCAATCCGTCTGGAAGACAAGGAAATTAATGATATGACCAAGACGCCACTCAACGAGAGTTTAGAGACTCGCA
This sequence comes from Aegilops tauschii subsp. strangulata, assembly GCF_002575655.3. NCBI lineage: Eukaryota > Viridiplantae > Streptophyta > Magnoliopsida > Poales > Poaceae > Aegilops > Aegilops tauschii. The sequence continues at coordinate 293,111,052 of NC_053041.3, forward strand.
ACAAAGCGGGGCTGAACCCCTTCTGCACTCTTAACCCGGCTCTGGATGTAAGTACCTTAAGTCAATCTTTCTGTAATCATTACTCATACTGAACTGCACATTTCTTATCTTTATTTACTCTTTTGAGGCTGACGCTTCTTTCTGGAGCAAGAAGTTGCAAGATAAACCGGCCAAAAAGGCCAGAGACAAGGCCAAGGCCTCCAAGAAAACTGCCAAGAAGAAATCAAACACCATAGAGCTATTTACCCTGAACGATGACGAGTCGGGGGTAGAACTTGATTCTCTTGGCTCCTTTTTTGTACATCTTATTGACACTGATCCCTCTCAGGACGACGCGGAGACCAGACAAGTAGATGCTGAAGAGGTAACTATTATTTCCTCCGACTCAGAGCCTTTACCAAGACAGAAAGTTCGACGCGTGAGCCAGAAAGTAAGGTTTTCTCACCCTTTAGCTTATTTGGATCCAAACTTTATTTTGAAGAAACAACAGCATGAAGCTTGACGCACAACCCGGAACAGTGGAGGGGGAGAACTTCACGCCGGCTTACCCAATACGCTAGTCCCTCGAAAACACCGAGCAGAGGTGCCTCAGAACTTAAACTTTTCTTTTCCCAAGGCGGGTCTTATCTGTCAACCGCTTAATCCTTCCGATTCAAACTATCAGGGAACCTCTCACTCCTCCTCCGGTGACTCTACTGGAACCCAGATTCCACTTTTCAAAGTTTCTCCTGGGTGAGAACCTTTGACCTCTCTGTTTTCTAACACTTTACAAACTTTCATATTAACATCTTCATACGTCTTATTTTCAGTGGTAAAGCAAAACCCGGCAAGAAACTGAAGATGAACAAGCCGGCTGAGGACCCCAAGGTTACTGAGCAAACCATGTCTGAAGCTTCTCATCATACTCCTGACACTACAGCCGATGACCCGCCGCCAAAGATTCCCAATGTCATAGTGGATCCAATGGGTGTTGACCCGCCCAGCTCTAAGCCGCCAAGTCCCACCAAGTCTGCTGAAAAAGAGGCCGAAGATATTATAGTCACTTGGACTGGTTAAACTGAGCCGAGGAACCCCATAGTCTTGTCAAAGCATTCCAAGGAAGAATTTTCAGCTGCTGACAAAGGCAAATGGAAACTGGACTTGGAAAGTTATGCCAGCTTCACCGCCAGCGAAATTCATGCGGGCTACTTAAGCCGCCTTCATTCTAGCCATGACACGGAAGCCGGCTTGGTTAATCTGATGAAGGAGCGCTTTGAGCTAAACACCGAAAATCTTCTCATATGAATACGTGTCAGCCGCCAAGTCTATAGGATATGAAAGAATGAAAAATGCTGTAGACTTTAAATAATATCCTTAATCTTGTAGATTCTTCATACCAATTTATCTCCATTAGATTCAAATGAGTAGTCCCCAAGGGCCATCTTAAAACCGAATAGTTAAGTCGGGACTTAAGACCATATTGTAAGAAATCCGAATATGTAGCCCCCATGGGCCACCTCAAATTTAAAAATTGAGCCGAGTCATTAAGCACGTGTTTGAAAAAATGACCTACATTAGCCCCCAAGTGCTAAGTAGAGTACTTGTAATGTGCTTGGGACTTCAATAAAAGGAATACCATAATTCCTAAATGCTGCTGATTGTCCTTGTAGGCTGAATTAAACATGAAGGAGTCTCAGGTGGTTGATGTCCGTCTGAGCATCAAGTTGCAACAATCTGAAACATCCAAGGCCAAATCGAAACTGAAAGCCGGCTTGGAGTTATCTAAAAAACTGAAGACGGATTTTAACATGCAGAGAGCCGGCTGGGAGACCGAGAAAGCGGCTCTATTGAAGAGAGCTGAAGATGCTGAAGCTGCTCTTAAGCCGGTGACTGAAGAGTTGTCCGGTTTAAAGCGACACGTAAATTAGATGATAGCCGCTATCTTTGGTAAGTAACATTGCATCGCAATTTTGCCCCAGCAATTTTCTTTAACCCACCTAGCGACTTATCATATGTTTGTACAAACAGGCCCCAGAAGCTCCAACCTTGGACAAGACATGTTAGTGAAGCTGAAGGCGGTTTATACGTTGGTGGAACAGTTGTACACAGGCACGCAGCGATCCCTAGGGGTCATCTCGCATAATAAACAACCACCTTCACTCATCAAGGATGTATTGGACAAGTTATCTGTCATACCCAAGAGAATTGAAGAGATCAAGCGATCCGCAGCTCGAGATGGCGCCATCACTGCTTTGAGCCGGGCCAAAGCCTGGCAGGCGGAGTTAGACCCGGAGGAACTAGCCACTGGCTGCCCGAGCGTCAAAGAAGACGGGTCTCCCTTTGATGCCAGTGATTTTACCAAATGTGTAAAAGAGATGCGTCCTCTGGCAAGCAAATTGGCTGAAGAAACAGATCTGTCCAAGTACCAAGCGGCTTACATGATGGAGAACGCCAGAGTGAAAGCGCCGGCTTATGACATTGTGGATTTTATCCCGCCAATACGTAAGCATACTTTTGCTCCTGACATCGATCCATCCAATCTTATAGACGATGAAGCCGAGTTCAAAGCTTTAATTGGCATCGACTGGACATCATCTGACTTCCAGACGATGGAGGGAGAAGAAGAAGAACGGGCGTAGGATAACCAGGAAGCTTCAACTCGCCAAGACAAGAAGAACTGATCCAAAGGGTGACTCTCAGACTGCAGCACGGCGTTTCTGTTTTGAAAAAACTCTTAATCATTTGGGCTTTGGAAAGCCTTGTAATAGGCAAGTTGAAACAATGATCCGTCATGCCATCGTGCATGTTTAGCCTTAAAACTGCTGAATTTTTTATGTGCCATTGATGAGCTTGCTGGTAATATCATATTGCATTTCAATGGTCCTGCACACATGGTAAACAACATACACCCTGGTGGCTTACGCCAGGCCGGGTCATAATTTCCAATATGATATGTTCTGGCGACTTTAAAGTCTATAACCAGGGCGGGTTAGAAAAACCCGAAATATTTATTCAAATATGAAGTCATACCTGTAGACTGATAGCATAATGATGCTGTAATAATTGTAATCCAGCATGAGTAGTAACCCATAAATATAAAAAATCACGACTTGAATTTATTCAAAGCAAGTCATCCTAGCGACTTGAAGTCTATACGCCAGAAACTTAGCAAGACCAGAAGAGACGACCTCTATATTGTTTTAAAAAAAATCAGTTTTTCTTCAAAGAAACTTGGCATGAAAGCCTTTTATCCCGTAAGCTGGCTCTCACGTGACATAAATCCGTCGTTTTAACCTTAACTAGTTCAGGGTCTTTATTAAAAAGATTGACTGTTAAGAGTACGAATGGGCCACATAGCGGAGAGACTACGAAAACATGTGAGTTTATCCTAGATCTCCGTAAGACGGCTCTCACGTGATACAAGCCGCCGTTTTAACCTTGACAAGTTCAGGGTCTTATTGAAAAGAGTAACTATCAAGAGTTCGGCGGGTCACCTGGCGGAGTAGCAAGTTGCAAACAGGCAGGTTTAACTCAAATGCGGCATGGAAGCCGGATCAAGAGGGTATGAATAGCTATGCTCATTGAGAAGGAAGCCCCCAAGTGACCGATAAGATGGCTTGTAAACCAAATCAAGAGGGTATGAATAGCTATGCTCATTGAGCAGGAAGCCCCCAAGTGACCAATAAGATGGCTTGTAAGCCGGATCAAGAGGGTATGAATAGCTATGCTCATTGAGCAGGAAGCCCCCAAGTGACCTTATGAACAAACAATAAAGACTCAAATACTTTGAAATGAAACGACCGAAGCCCCGATTACCAGGGATGCCGTCTTTATTATATTGATCATAATATATACATTGATGAAGATATGTATAGCACAAGAGCTAGAGGCTCAGGTGTAATATGGCCGAAGATGAGCAATGTTCCACGTCCGGCGGGTCTCTTCCTCTGATGTGCGTGAGTCCTTGTGGTCTCGAACGTCAATGAGGTAGTGATACGTCTCCAATGTATCTATAATTTTTGATTGTTCCATGCTGTTATATTATCATTCTTGGATGTTTTATAATCATTTTATATCATTTTTGGTACTAACCTATTGACATAGTGCCAAGTGCCAGTTGCTATTTTTGCATGTTTTTTACATCGCAGGAAATCAATACCAAACGGAGTCCAAATGCAGCGAAAATTTTTGTTGAATTTTTATGGACCAGAAGACATCCAGTGGGCCGAAGAAGCACCTGGGGGCTGCTCCGAGGGGAGCACAACCCACCAGGGCGTGCCTAGAGGCCTAGGCGCGCCCTGGTGGGTTGTGCTCACCCCGAGTGCCCCCGGATCGCCTCTTTACTCTATGAATACCCCAATATTCCAGAAACCCTAGGGGAGTCAACGAAAATCAATTCCATCCGCCGCAAGTTCCAGAACCACCAGATCCAATCTAGACACCATCACGAAGGGGTGCATCATGTCCATTGGTGCCTCTCCGATGATGCGTGAGTAGTCCTTTGTAGACCTACGGGTCCGTAATTAGTAGCTAGATGGCTTCCTCTCTCTCGTTTGATTCTTAATACAATGGTCTCTTGGATATCCATATGATGTAACTCTTTTTGCGGTGTGCTTCTTGGGATCTGATGAACTTTGAGTTTATGATCACATCTATCTTTTTATTCATGAAAGTTATTTGAGTCTTCTTTGATCTCTTATATGCATGATTGCTTATAGCCTCATATTTCTTCTCCGATATTTGGGTTTTGTTTGGCCAACTTGATCTATTTATCTTGCAATGGGAAGAGGTGCTTTGTGATGGGTTTGATCTTACGGTGCTTGATCCCAGTGACAGAAAGGGAACCGACACGTATGTATCGTTGCTATTAAGGATAACAAGATGGGGTCTATTTCTACATAAATAGATCTTGTCTACATCATGTCATCATTCTTATTGCATTACTCCGTTTTTCCATGAACTTAATACACTAGATGCATGCTGGATAGTGGTCGATGTGTGGAGTAATAGTAGTAATGCAGGCAGGAGTCGGTCTACTAATCTTGGACGTGATGCCTATATAATGATCATTGCCTGGATATCGTCATGATTATTTGAAGTTTTATTAATTGCCCAACAGTAATTTGTTCACCCACCGTTTGCTATTTTTCCCGAGAGAAGCCACTAGTGAAACCTACGCCCCCCGGGTCTCTTCTTTATTATATTTGCCTTTGCGATCTATTTTTATTTGCCTTTTATTTTCAGATCTATTAAACCAAAAATACAAAATACCTTGCTGCAATTTATTTTATCTCGCGTTCCCGTGAGATCTATCTATCAAATTATTACAACTTTCTCACGTCCGTTTGCCAATTTCTGGCGCCGTTACCCGAAAGGGATTGACAACCCCTTTAACACGTCGGGTTGCGAGTATTTGTTATTTGTGTGCAGGTGCTGTTTACCTAGTGTTGCTTGGTTCTCCTACTGGTTCGATAACCTTGGTCTCATCACTGAGGGAAATACCTACCGTCGCTGTGCTGCATCATCCCTCCCTCTTTGGGGAAATACCGACGTAGTCTAGTAGACATCAGGTAGTATGACCCGTTGTCCAGGTTCTTGCTGACCACAAAAGGTCCTTCCCAAGGTGGGGATTACTTGTGCATATCTGTCTGGTGTTGAATGAGCCGGAGCACCAAGTCGCCGTCTTGAGAGGTCCGGGTCTTAACCCGACGGCTATGATAACGACGCAGATCTTGCTGGTATATCGCCGAATGAGCCGCCGCAAGGTCACGCCCCTCATCCAACATATCAAGAGCATCCTGACGTGCCTGCTCATTGATAGCTTCAACATAAGCCGCCATCGGGGCGAGTCATGACGGATATCGCTTGGAAGAACCGCCTCTGCCCCGTAAACCATGAAGAAGGGCGTGTAACTTGTTGATCTGTTGGGGGTGGTATTTATACTCCAAAGTAACGAGGGTAACTCCTCAACCCAACAACCCGGTGTCCTCTGCAAAGGGACCATAAGCCGGGGCTTTATACCTCTCAAGATTTCTTAATTGGCCCTTTCAACTTGACCATTGGACCGGGGGTGAGCCACTGATGAAACATCAAGACGAATATGCTCTCGTTGACAAAATTCTTTCATAACACCTTTAGACTGATTAGTGCCATTATCAGTTATGATACTGTGAGGGTAACCAAAATGGAAGATCACATTCTTAATGAATTGAACCACCGTCGCCGCATCACACTTGTTGACTGGCTCTGCCTCAACCCATTTAGTAAACTTGTCAACCGCCACCAAGAGGTGGCTCTTTTTGTCCTTAGATCTCTTGAAAGGTCCAACCATATCCAGCCCCCAGACTGCAAATGGCCAAGTAATTGGAATCATCCTCAATTCTTGAGCCGGCACATGAGCTCGTCTAGAAAACTTCTGACATCCGTCACACTTGCTAACCAGATTTTCTGCGTCAGCATGAGCCGTCAACCAATAAAACCCATGACGAAAAGCTTTGACCACAAGAGATTTAGAGACGGCGTGATGGCCACAATCTCCTTCATGAATCTCCCTTAGAATTTCATGGCCCTCTTTAGGAGAAACATAGCGCTGGAACACACCTGTGACACTGCATCCGTGTAACTCGCCATTGACAATAGTCATTGACTTAGACCGCCGGGTTATTTGCCTGGCCAAAGTTTCATCCTCAAGCAACTCTCCCCGGGTCATATAAGCCAAATAAGGAACTGCCCAATCAGGAATAGCATGAAGAGCCGCCACCAACTGTGCCTCCGGGTCATGAATTGCAAGATCCTCCTCTGTTGGTAGCTTGACTGAAGGGTTATGCGATATATGAAGAAAAACTTTGGGTGGCACTAGGTTACGCTGAGACCCCAGCCAGTTTAAAGCATCGGCCACCTCATTCTTTCTGCGATCAACATGTTCCAATTGATAACCTTTGAAATGACCAGCAATACTGTCAACCGCCCGGCGATAAGCCGCCATGAGCGGGTCGTTAGAATCCCAAGTTCCTGAGACTTGCTGAGCCACAAAATCTGAGTCGCCAAAGCACCTGATCCGGCTTAAGTTCATCTCGTTGGCCATCCGAAGACCATGGAGCAGGGCCTCATACTCAGCTGCATTATTAGTACAAGGAAACATCAGCCTTAGAACATAGCAAAATTTGTCACCTCGAGGGGAAGTAAAAATAACTCCAGCCCCCGAGCCTTCCAACTGTCTGGACCCATCAAAATGAATAGTACAATATGTATTATCAGGCTTCTCCTCAGGCATCTGCAACTCCGTCCAGTCATTGATGAAATCCATAAGAGCCAGAGACTTGATAGCTGTTTGAGGCAAATATTTCAAACCATGGGGTCCAAGTTCAATGGCCCACTTGGCCACTCGGCCCGTGTCTTCTCTGTTTTGAATAATATCCCCTAAAGGAGCAGACCTGACCATAGTAATGGGATGACCAAGGAAATAATGTTTCAGTTTGCGACTGGCCATGAACACCCCATAAACTAGCTTCTGCCAATGTGAGTACCTCTACTTAGAATTAATTAAAACTTCACTGGCATAATAAGCCGGCCTTTGAACCGGATATTTATTACCCGTCTCCTTCCTCTCTACTACAACCGCCACACTGACGGCTCTGCTGTTAGCAGCCACATATAAGAGCAAGGGCTCTTTCTCAACAGGAGCTGCAAGAACCGGCGGCTCAACCAACTGTTTTTTAAGCGCCTCAAACGCCTCATTAGCAGCATTACTCCAGACAAAGTGGTCTGTTTTCTTCATCATCTGGTATAGAGGAATAGCCTTCTCTCCCAGGCGGCTTATAAACCGGCTTAATGCCGCAATACGACCCGCCAAACGCTAGACATCATTAGTGCACGCCGGCTTAGCCAATGAAGTGATAGCCTTGATTTTCTCCGGGTTAGCTTTTATACTTCTCTCAAAAAGCAGAAAACCTAAGAGCCTTCCTGCAGGCACACCAAAAACACATTTGGCCGGGTTAAGCATCATTTTCTAAACCCGGAGGTTGTCAAAGGTCTCCTTTAAATCATCTAGAAAGGTCTCCTTCTTCCTGGACTTCATGACAATATCATCCACATAAGCATGAACATTGCATCCTATCTGGTTGTGAAGGCAATTCTGTACACAACGCTGATAAGTTGCCTGGGCACTCTTGAGCCCAAAAGGTATAGATACATAACAGAAAGCTCCAAAGGGCGTGATGAAAGATGTTTTCTCCTGATCCTTAACTGCCATCTTGATCTGATGATAACTGGAATAAGCATCCAAAAAGCTCAAATGCTCACAACCCACCATAGCATCAATGATCTGATCAATACGGGGAAGAGCAAACGGATCAGCTGGGCAAGCCTTGTTAAGGTCTGTGTAGTCCACACACATACGCCAAGTGCCATTTTTCTTAAGTACTAGCACCGGATTAGCTAACCACTCTGGTTGAAAAAACTCAACAATGAACCCGGCTTCCAAGAGCCGGGCCACCTCTTCTCCAATGGCCTTGCACCTCTCCTCGTTAAAACGATGAAGGAATTGCTTGACCGACTTAAACTTGGGATCAATATTGAGAGTGTGCTCAGCGAGTTCCCTCGGTACACCCGGCATGTCTGAAGGCTTCCATTCAAAGATGTCTCGGTTCTCACGGATGAACTCGATGAGTGCGCTTTCCTATTTCGGATCCATATTGGCACTGATGGTGAACTGCTGAGATGAGTCGCCAGGAACAAAGTCAACCTTTTTGGTATCGTCCACCAATTTAAACTTCAACAACGGGTCATGCTCTGTAGTTGGCTTCTTCAATGGAGTCATATCAGCCGGGTCAATGTTGTCTTTATAAAACTTAAGCTCCTTTGTGGCACAAGCAGATTCAGCATAAGCATCATCATCTTCTTCGCATTCCAAAGCTATCTTCCTGTCACCATGTACTGTGATGGTCCCTTTACGACCCGACATTTTGAGCTGCAAGTACACATAACACGGTCGTGCCATGAACTTAGCATAAGCCAGCTGTCCAAATAGAGCATGATAGGGGCTTTTGATTTTAACCACTTCGAAGCTTAATGTCTCAACCCTGTAGTCATGTTCACTGCCAAAGGCTACCTCCAAGGCTATCTTACCCACTGGATAAGCCGACTTACCAGGCACCACTCGATGAAATACTGTAGAGGACGGCTTAAGATCTTTGTCAGTTAAGTTCATCTGGCGAAAGGTATCATAATAAAGGTATTGATACTGCTACCTCCGTCCATAAGCACTTTAGTGAACTTGTAACCCCCAACCTGAGGGGCTACCGCCAAAGCTAACTGACCAGGATTGTCAACCCGGGGCGGGTGATCCTCGCGGCTCCATACATTTGGCTGCTCTGACCATCGTGAGTATTGAGGGACCGCCGGCTCAATTGTGCTCACCGCCCGTTTATGAACCTTTTGCTCTCGCTTGCACAGGCTTGTGGTGAAAACATGATAATGACCACTATTTAGCTGCTTTGGATTACTCTGATACTCATACTGCTGTTGTTGATTGCCCTGGCTGTGCTGTTGATTAAAACCACCTTGATTGCCCTGGCCCTGAAATCTAGAGCTTGAGCCGCCGCCTCCAAAGCTAGGCCCATGAGAGCCAGATCCTGACCCGCCGTGCAGGCCATTATTGTCATTGTGGTCCTGGTGAAAACTTGAATTCTTATACTCCCTCATGATATAACAATCTTTCCACATGTGAGTCGATGGCTTATCACGATGACCATGCTTTGGGCAAGGTTGGTTCAACATCGCCACCAAGTTAAACTTCGGCCCTCCAAACTAGGGTTGGAACTTTCCTTTACGAGGGCGATCGTTGCTCTGTGTATTAGTGTTAGCCACAAAGTCTGACCGGACGTCAGTGTGCTTGCGCTTACCGTTGTTACCTTGGTTCTGTCCCATCATATTGTGCCGCTGCCCCTTTCCATTACCGTTCTTCTTCCCCTTGCTAGACTTCTCCTCATCAGACCCAGGGTCCTTAGTATTGTCAGAGTCGGCATATTTGATGAGAGCCGCCATGAGCTCCCCCATGTCATTGAAGTGACGTTTGAGCCGCCCTAACTTTTGCTTAAGAGGGGTGAAATGGCAATTTTTCTCCAGAATCAGAATAGCAGAGCTGACGTTGATGCTAACCGATGAGTGGATAATAGCTGAAACCCGTCGGACCCAATGGTGGGTCGACTCATCCTTGCGCTGGACACAAGCGTGTAAATCGATGATCGACAGAGGCTGTTTGCACGTGTCTTTGAAATTCTAGATAAAACGCGCCTTCAATTCTGCCCATGAATTGATAGAGTTAGGGGGCAATCCCTTCAACCAGGTTCGAGCCAGCCCATCCAACATCATGGTGAAGTACTTGGCGCACACGGCGTCATTGACATCTAGCATCTCCATAGCCAACTCGTAGCTCTCAATCCAAGCCTCCGGAGGCTGATCAGCAGTGTAATTGGGGACCTTTTGAGGACCCTTGAAATCTTTAGGCAGCCGCTCATTGCGAAGAGCCGCCGCTAGGCAAGGCACCCCTACCATCCTAGAAGTCATCCCGGCTTCTATAGATGCTGATGGATTACGCTAGAGCTGTTGATGAGCCACCAACTAAGCTGCCAGCTCCGCCTCTTGGCGTGCCCTAGCCTGATCCATCAAAGCTTGAACATTGTTATCATGCCGCGGCGGGTCATGCCCACGCGGTTGGTTCTGATGCTGCTCGCTACTGGAAACCACTGCTGATTCAATGCACCTGCTGTAACTTCGACTCTGGTGAGGAGTTGAATGAATTCGATCACGACTGTATGAGTAAGCCGCCTGCAGAGCTACCGCTGTTTGAAGAAGCTCCACAGCCTTCCGGCCTTCGATCGCTGCAGGAGACTCGCCTTCTACTGGAAGAGCTGCCAGCCGTGAAGCCACGACAATCATATTATCCAGAGGATTGAAAAATGACCCGGCAGTGTTAATACCTGTTGAGGCAGGGTTAAGTTCAACCACGGGCGCCTCGGTGATCCGGGTTACGCCAGGCGGGTTACTCGTTCCTGCTCCAGGCGTATTGAAAAGATTCCTTGCCTCGAACTCCAGAGGCAGACGGGTCTGGTGTTTGAAGCATTCTAGTCCAGATTAAGCCGGAAAGATTCTGCTTGGATCCGTTGCGACTCAGCTTCCAACGCAGCTCGCTCTGTTACCATCCTAGCATTCTCAGCGTTAAGTGCCTCCTTAGCCCGAGCTATCTCATCTCGTAGCTTCGCAACCTCCACCTTATGTTGTGCTTGATTCACCGGGGTTACCTCCGCAGCTAAGAGAGTCGCCAGAGCATCCAAGAGTTCAGACAAAACCTGAGCCGACGGGCGCACAGGTCCGCTCGCCCCGGCCATCGCAGCAGTCGTTGAACCGGATGTCATAGCCGCAACAATTGATGAATTCACCATCTGTTGCGTACCAGCCATGAATATAGCAGCACTGCTCGGCGTCTCATAGGAGTCCGGAATACTGTCGCCATCGGAACAGCCCCCAAGCCCGTCGTCTTGCAATTGATAGACCGATTCAATTTTGCTGGTTGAGGACTCATCACCTGAGTAGATGGATGTCTCTCCACCTGACATAGAACCTTCTTCGAGATCCGCCCCATGAACAAAGCGAATGAAAGCAGGCTTCCTGGCGGGTTGGATCTTGGCGGGTCATGCACGCTGAGCCGTCTCGATTTGGTTGGTGCAGACATCTGGCTTAGGCTCTGACTCTCCAATCTTGCCAATGAAGACGTGAATTCCACCAAAGGGGACCCGGTACCCGTACTCGATTGAGTTGGCCTCGGGGTCCCAGCTTGCATCATTGATGTAGAGCTTGCCGCGGCGACTCTTGGTCATCCGGCCCATGGTGTATCCCTTGATCCCTAAGAAGCCGCCCTTCAAGAACTCGAAACCACCGTGCGCTGGCCCCATGGTGGGTGCCAACTATCGTGGATTTGTCATGGCAGATGCCCTAGTGGAAGGACTTAGGTGTGGAGCCATCGCACTAGGTTAGCTTAAAGGGGTTGAACGGGACAAAGGACACAAGGAGTTTACCCAGGTTCGGCCCATCTCAACGAGTTAAAGGCCTATGTCCTACTTCTAGTTGTATTGCTTGAGTTTCAATTACAAGGGAGCGAATACGCTTGACCTGGTTCTTGATTGTATGTTTCTTGAGTTAACCCGCCACCGGGTCACCCCTTTATATACAGGTCGATGCCCGACGGCTTACAGAGTCCCGTCCGGCTCATACAAACGTGACCGGCTCGGTTTCTAACTAAACCTGCCTTACAGAGCAAGTCAACATATGGCGGCTCACACCTTCGGGCCTTGAGTCTCCTCTGGGTCTTGGGCCTTCAGTAAGCCTGCTTTATGAACCGCCACCTCTATGTCTTCTTCAGACTTCGTGGGCCTTCTCACCTTAAGTCGCTAATGGCGTGACCCGGCCCCTCCTGGACGGGTCATACCTCAGAGTTATATCCTCAATAGAACTCCTTCAAAACTTTGTCAAGGTATGTGCTTTGTGAAAGTCCTATTAAGCTTCTTGACCTATCTCTATAGATTTGGATGCCCAATATGTAAGTAGCTTCACCAAGGTCTTTCATTGAATAATTCTTATTCAAGTATCCTTTTATGCTATCCAGAAGTTCTATATCATTTCCAATCAGCCATATGTCATCCACATATAATATCAGAAATGCTACAGAGCTCCCACTCACTTTCTTGTAAATACAGGCTTCACCATAAGTCTGTATAAAACCATATGCTTTGATCACCTCATCAAAGCGTATATTCCAACTCCGAGATGGTTGCACCAGTCCATAGATGGATCGCTGGAGCTTGCACACTTTGTTAGCACGTTTAGGATCGACAAAAACTTCTGGTTGCATCATATACAACTCTTCCTCAAGAAGCCGTTAAGGAATGCAAGTTTTTGACATCCATTTGCCAGATTTCATTATCATAAAATACGGCAATTGCTAACATGATTCGGACAGACTTAAGCATTGCTACAGGTGAGAAAGTCTCATCGTATTAGCCCCGATACTACTCTAGCGTTTAAGCGTGCGGACCCTACGGGTTCGAGAATCATGTGGGCATGAACGAGACACCTCTCCGGTCAATAACCAATAGCGGGACCTAGATGCCCACATTGGTTCCCACATATTCCACGAAGATCTTTATCGGTCGAACCACGAAGCCAAGGATTCAATCAATCCCTCACTACAAAAAAGACACATCCGTGACATTTTGAGCCGAACGAATTTTTTTCTGTCATACATATGACACTTCTATGACGATAATTGTGACAAAACCCGGTATCATCATAGATGTGGTGGGCTCCTACTTCTATGACAAAAAATCATGACAAAAAATGGGCTTTTCGTCCTGGGCGGGCCGGAGACGCAGCTGCATGACATTCTTTGGGCCGTCCATGACGGAAAAAACCATGGTAGAAGCGAGGGCGAGGAAAATTTCGGGGAGTTCCCGGTTACGGTGGGAGGTCGGGGGCCGAGCGATGCGCGTTTCTCTCGTACACGTACGCGCGTGTGTGCGAGGCGTTGGCTCTAACTGAACCCGAGCGAGGCGTTGGGCTCTAACTGAACCCGAGCGATTGCACTGCAGGCTACGCGTTACTGAACCCGAGCGATCGATCGATGGCTGTTAACTGAACCCGATCGAGCGATTCCTTCGCTACTGCTGCTAACTGAAGCCGATCGATGCTGCCTCTGGGATGAACAGTGAGCGTTGCGGGGGGGGGGGGTTTGGATGAACATTGGGCGGTGGCGTTGCCTCTGGATGAACAGGACCCCGTGGTGTGGTGGAGGGCTGGATGAACAGTAGACGGTGGAGGGGTGCCCGTGGAGGGGTGGTTGAACAGGACCCCGTGGTGTGGAGGGCTGGATGAACAGTAGACGATGGAGGGGTGCCCGTGGAGGGGTGGTTGAACAGTAGCTGGTGGAGTAGCGCGCTATGGAGGCTGGATGAACAGGAGCCCGTGGAGGCTGGAGGAGGTCGACGGTAGCTCGTGGAGGCTGGAGGAGGTCGACGGCGGAGATGAACAATATCCCGTGGAGTCCCGTTTTGCGGTACGCCACACCCCTCCCAATCAACAGGACCCCCGTTTCGACCGTAGGAGGTCCGTTTCGTCCGTTTTGCGGTACGCCACACCCCTCCCGATCAACAGGACCCACGTTTCGACCGTAGGAGAACCGCTTCGTCCGTTTTGCGGTACGCCACACCCCTCCCGATCAACAGGACCCCCGTTTTGACCGTAGGAGGTCCGTTTCCTCCGTTTTCCGGTACGCCACACCCCTCCCGATCAACAGGACCCCGTTCCGAACGTAGGAGGTCCGTTTCCTCCATTGTGCGGTACGCCAGGCCTCGTTTCCATTGCCTGTTCCGTCCAAGCCCTCCCGATGAACACGACCACGCATTCCGTTCCGACCCAGCCGGTTGGCTCCCACGCGTTCCGTTGCCTCCCCATGAACACGACGCATTCCGTTGCCTCCCCATGAACACGACGACGACGCTGTTTCTCCATTCCGACCCAGCCATGTACATGAGCCCTGGCCGTACGTATGCGCGAGTAGGCGTTCGAGACCCCCCCGTATGTACACATACGTGGCCGTATTTTATTTCTTGCACCCTGGCCGTTGTACGTACGTGTACATGCTACGTGCGCGCCTCTACTATGACACGTACGCGCCTCTACTACGACACATGCACGCCTCTACATCCACCAGTATATATGTACGTACATGTTCGCGACCAGAATGACAACGCTACGTACGCTTTGACCAGGTGGGTCCCGACTGTCAGGCACTTCCTTGCCTGCGAAGATGTAGCTGGTGGGTCCCAGCAGTCAGGGGGCGAATCGTTTTTTTGCCCAGACGCACTTCCTTGCGTGCGAAGATGTAGCTGGTGGGTCCCAACAGTCAGGGGGAAACGTTTTTTTCACGAAATACAATGGCCCGTCTGGTGGGTCCCAGCTGTCAGGTGGAGGAATCATTATTTTCCGCGTAATAAGGAGGCACTTCCTTGCTGCGGCCGTGGACCCAGCTGTCACCCTCTCCACATACAGTCCACGTCCGATGGAAGTCGTTCCTTGACCACGTTGACCACGCCGCGCCGAGAGCACCAGGGCGGTGGACGACGGCGAGGCCTAGGAAGGGGACGACGGGGAGCCGGGGAAGACGCGGCAGTGGAAGCCCGCGCGGAGAGGAGTACGAGGGTTCACTGGTTCGGCTGCGGTGTGAGGCTGCCGTCGCTGCAGGGCCTGGCCAGCGGTGGGAATAGTAGGGGGCGGTGAGGCCTACGCGGCAGCATAGCCGGCCACGGGAGGCACGAGCATGCGGCATGACCGGCGCTACTTTGGGCGGCTGGAGCAAGAAGACCAGAGGTTGAAGAAGCACTACAGCCGTTGGATGGACATCGTACGGTCACTGGAGCTAGAATCGTTCATATTGACTAAAGTTGACAAAGGCCCCCGTCCTAGTCAACTTAGTAGGCCCACAAGTCAGCCTCCCACCATGGTGGGTCCCAGCTAGCAGGGGGAGTATTCATTTTTTTGTGCGTAATAAGGAGGCACTTCCTTGCGTGCGAAGATATAGCTGGTGGGTCCGAGCTGTCAACGGCGGTAACGTTTTTTTGCGAAATACAGAGGCCCTTTCGGTGGGTCCCTCATGTCAGGTGGAGGAATCATTATTTTTCGCGTAATAAGGAGGCATTTCCTTGCGTGCGGCCGTGGACCCAACTGTCGGCCTCTCCACGTATAGTCCACTTCAGATGCATGTCGGTCGTTGACCACGTTGACCAGGCCGCGCCGAGAGCACCAGGGCGGTGGACGATGGCGAGGCCTAGGAAGGGAACGACACGGAGGCAGGGAAGACTCGGCAGTTGTTTCCCACGCGGAGGGGAGTACGACTGTACGAGGGTTTACTGGTTCGTCTGCCGTCGCCGGAGAATAACAGCAGGTGTGGGTGAGTAAAGGGATGGCTAGGCCAGCGATGGGAGTACGGTGGGGCAGTGAGGCCTGCGCGGCAGCAGAGCCGGCGCGGGGAGGAGGGAGCAGGCAGTCCCGCCGGCGCTTGTTTGATCGGCTGGAGCAGGAAGAGCAGAGATTGAAGAAGCACGACGGCCGTTGGATGGCCATCCAACAGTCACTGCTTGTGCGTCAACTTTTTTTTAGGAAAGCCTCAAATCTGTGGAAAAAAGCATACAGCCCATCTGCCATTATTTCTAATAATTTACAGCCCATTTGCTAATTATTAAGGTTTTTTTGGAGCCCATATTATTTTTGTTAGCATTACAGCCCATATTGTGGCCACGGTTAAAAAATTCTACGAAATTTTGCATATTTCGGTGCGGTCCGAACCGTTTTTAATCCCGAAATTTCGACTCACATTCAAACTGATTTTAAAATAAATGTATATCAATATAAAATCCAACAAATTCTCCACGCATAAAAATTAATGTAATTTAAAATCTCGAAATGAAAAAAAGATATTTGAAACTAATTGCCGGTTTGATGTGTTTTAAAAATGTACAACCCATTTCTCATTACTTATGGGCCATTTTCTCGGCCAGCCAAATGAAAGCTCTCCTCGTCTTGAAAGATTTGCAGCCCAACAGGCCTGACAAAGCGACTTACTTGGCAAATCACAAAAAAACTGGGCTGTGGCCGTGGACCCAGCTGTCAGCCTCTCCACGTACAGTACTCTTCCGATGGAAGTCGTTCCTTGACCATGTTGACCACGCGGCGTGGAGAGCACCACGGCGGTGGACGACGGCGAGGCCTAGGAAGGGGACGACGCGGAGCCGGGGGAGACGCGGTAGTGGAAGCCCGCGCGGAGAGGAGTACGAGGGTTCACTGGTTCGGCTGCGGTGTGAGGCTGCCGTCGCCGCAGGGCCTGGCCAGCGGTGGGAATAGTAGGGGCGGTGAGGCCTCCGCGGCAGCACAGCCGGCCACGGGAGGCAGGAGCATGCGGCACGACCGGCGCTGCTTTGGGCGGCTGGAGCAAGAAGACCAGAGGTTGAAGAAGCACTACGGCCGTTGGATGGACATCGTACGGTCACTAGAGCTAGAATCGTTCATATTGACTAAATTTGACAAAGGCCCCCATCCCAGTCAACTTAGTAGGCCCACAAGTCAGCCTCCCACCATGGTGGGTCCTAGCTAGTAGGGGGAGTATTCATTTTTTTGTGCGTAATAAGGAGGCACTTCCTTGCGTGCGAAGATATAGCTGGTGGGTCTGAGCTGTCAGCGGCGGTAACGTTTTTTTCGCGAAATACAGAGACCCTTTCGGTGGGTCCCTGATGTCAGGTGGAGGAATCATTATTTTGCGCGTAATAAGGAGGCATTTCCTTGCGTGCGGCCGTGGACCCAGCTGTCGGCCTCTCCACGTACAGTCCACTTCAGATGCATGTCGGTCATTGACCACGTTGACCAGGGCGCGCCGAGAGCACCAGGGCGGTGGACGACGGCGAGGCCTAGGAAGGGAACGACACGGAGGCAGGGAAGACTCGGCAGTTGTTTCCCACGCGGAGGGGAGTACGACTGTACGAGGGTTTACTGGTTCGTCTGCCATCGCCGGAGAATAACAGCAGGTGTGGGTCAGTAGAGGGATGGCTAGGCCAGCGATGGGAGTACGGTGGGGCGGTGAGGCCTGCGCGGCAGCAGAGCCGGCCACGGGGAGGAGGGAGCAGGCAGTCCCGCTGGCGCTTGTTTGAGCGGCTAGAGCAGGAAGAGCAGAGATTGAAGAAGCACGACGGCCGTTGGATGGCCATCCAAGAGTCACTGCTTGTGCGTCAACCTTTTTTTAGGAAAGCCTCAAATTTGTGGAAAACAGCATACAACCCATCTGCCATTATTTCTAATAATTTACAGCCCATTTGCTAATTATTAATGTTTTTTTGGAGCCCATATTCTTTTTGTTAGCATTACAACGCATATTGTGGCCACAGTTAAAAAATTATACGAAATTTTGCATATTTCGGTGGGGTCCGAACTGTTTTTAATCCCGAAATTTCGACTCACATTCAAACTGATTTTAAAAATAAATGTATATCAATATAAAATCCAACAAATTCTCCACGCATAGAAATTAATGTAATTTAAAATATCAAAATGAAAAAATGATATTTGAAACTAATTGCCGGTTTGATGTGTTTTAAAAATGTACAGTCCATTTCTCATTACTGATGGGCCATTTTCTCGGCTAGCCGAATGAAAGCTCTCCTCGCCTTGAAAGATTTGCAGCCCAATAGGCCTGACAAAGTGACTTACTTGGCAAATCACAAAAAACTGGGCTGTGGCCGTGGACCCAGCTATCAGCCTCTCCACGTACAGTACTCTTCCAATGGAAGTCGTTCCTTGACCACATTGACCATGCCACGTGGAGAGCACCACGGCGGTGGACGACGGCATGGCCTAGGAAGGTGACGACACGGAGCCGGGGAAGACGCGGCAGTGGAAGCCCGCACGGAGAGGAGTACGAGGGTTCACTGGTTCGGCTGCGGTGTGAGGCTGCCATCGCCGCAGGGCCTGGCCAGCGATGGGAATAGTAGGGGGCGGTGAGGCCTCCGCGGCAGCACAGCCGGCCACGGGAGGCAGGAGCATGCTGCACGACCGGCACTTCTTTGGGCGGCTGGAGCAAGAAGACCAGAGGTTGAAGAAGCACTACGGCCGTTGGATGGACATCGTACGGTCACTGGAGCTAGAATCGTTCATATTGACTAAAGTTGACAAAGGCCCCCGTCCCAGTCAACTTAGTAGGCCCACAAGTCAGCCTCCCACCATGGTGGGTCCCAGCTAGCAGGGGGAGTATTCATTTTTTTGTGCGTAATAAGGAGGCACTTCCCCTAGCTTACTTTGATTACCTCTTGTAATCCCCCTTTGTACTTGTACTGTATCTCTTTTTCTCAATAAAGTTTTGATATGCTGTGGGGGTTTCCCCTACAGTTCCCAGTCAAAAAATAAAAATAAAAAAATAAGGAGGCACTTCCTTGCGTGCGAAGATATAGCTGGTGGGTCCGAGCTGTCAGCGGCGGTAACATTTTTTTCGCGAAATACAGAGGCCCTTTCGGTGGGTCCCTGATGTCAGGTGGAGGAATCATTATTTTGCGCGTAATAAGGAGGCATTTCCTTGCGTGCGGCCGTGGACCCAGCTGTCGGCCTCTCCACGTACAGTCCACTTCAGATGCATGTCGGTCGTTGACCACGTTGACCAGGCCGCGCCGAGAGCACCAGGGCGGTGGACGACGACGAGGCCTAGGAAGGGAACGACACGGAGGCAGGGAAGACTCGGTAGTTGTTTCCCACGCGGAGGGGAGTACGACTGTACGAGGGTTTACTGGTTCGTCTACCGTCGCCGGAGAATAACAACAGGTGTGGGTGAGTAGAGGGATGGCTAGGCCAGCGATGGGAGTACGGTGGGGCGGTGAGGCCTGCGCGGCAGGAGAGCCGGCCGCGGGGAGGAGGGAGCAGGCCTAGACGGGGTAGCCCAAAACCACGTCCAACACTTGCCAAAACTTCGTCCCTCGTTTTCTCTGTGTTTCACACACTCGACATTGTGTGGGCATTTTGACTGTGCATCATATGAAGATGTGCTATGCATGAATGTTGATCAGCATGATGTTAACTGGCTGGTAGTTCCATTTTCGACCATGAATAAAACTTCCAACATGATGTTAACCCTATTTGAAAAGGCCATGTTAATATAAATGCTCTGCCTCTGAAAGTTGCAGTTTCTTATCTGAAACTGAACTTGCAGTTTCTTATCTGAAACTGGAACTTGCAGTTTCTTCTCTGAGAATCACATTGTCTGCACTTTTATACTCCTATGAAACTACATTTTTTTAAGTGCTAAAAATAGATCTCTAGAATTCATAAAATACTTCATATGCTCAATACTGCAAATCTGAAATTCAAAAGGCATTCATATCTGAAAGTACTCTCAAAATACACAACACAAAACACAATTCACAACCTGCAAATACTGACAACCCTAAGCTCCTCCTGACAATTCACAACCTGCCCGACTGTTGGGCTGGGGGGGGGGGGCAGCCCCCTCCTATTCCTCGGTGGCAGACAGCCGCCCCGTGAGACGATGTGAACGGCGAGGGAGACGATGGCGGGGAAGCGTCGTCGGGCCAACTGCTTTTCTCCTCTTGCAGTTGGGTTCGGTCGACAAAGACTCCACCGGCTCGCTCTGGCAGGACACCCTCACAAACGGCACCCTGTACATGCTCGATCCTTCAATCTCTAGTGGATGCTCCATCTGGGATCGATACTCCCACCACCGCTCCCTCACGATCGGATTCGGTGAATCTGTTTGCTCCATGGCCCAGAGGAGCAGCTCTATGTACTCCGGCGCGACTCCCTCCGGGAGTATCGCCGCCTTTTCGCTCTGTTGCAGATATTTGGCCATGAATGTCACCGTCCCCGCTAGTTGGTCCTTGTTGTCAAACCAAGACTGTATCTCCAACATCCTAGCTAGCTTCACAGGGTCGCCGTCTGCGATCCTCACGTATCGGTTGTACTCCTCCATCGATCTACTTCTCCACAACACCTTCACTCGCCGGCGGTGGTTTTTGAATGGAAGAGGAGAGGAGCAGCGCTGGTTTTGGATTAGGACGGGAGAGGAGCGACGCTGGTTTTGGACTGGAACAGAAGAGGAGGGGCGATGGTTTTGAAATGGAAGAGGAGAGGATCGGCGCTGCATTTAGATTGGAACAGGAGAGGAGCGGCGGTGGTTCAAGAGGAGAAGAGCGGAAGAGCGGCGCTGGTCTTGGAAGTATTTTTTTGTTGTTTTGTGTATTTTGGGTCAAAGTTTGTCCATGTACTGTATTTGACAAGCAAAATGTGAATGCATGTCACCAAAAATTGTATCGTTTGGTTCGTATCTGAATGTACATTCAAATTATATTATTTTTGCAACGTATAACATATATTTTATGTGCGAAAATCATGGTCAATTATGACCCAGAATAAAAGGGAGACTAGTTAATGTGGGGTCGCTTTCTTAATTGAAGGGTAAATTGATTTTGATTTTGATCCAGTCACAGCGTGCCGGCCCTCTCGTCCAATCCTAAATCGCTGCTGCACGCTCCTTTCCCTCTTCTCCATTGCAAAACCACCTCCTCTCCACTCCATCATCTCCATTCCAAAACCACCGTCTCGCCTCTCCCTCTTCTGATCTTCTCCATTGCAAAACCACCTCCTCTCCTCTCCATCATCTCCATTCCAAAACCACCGTCTCGCCTCTCCCTCTTCTGATCTTCTCCATTGCAAAACCACCTCCTCTCCTCTCCATCATCTCCATTCCAAAACCACCGTATCGCCTCTCCCTCTTCTCTATTGCAAGACCACCGTCTCTCCTCCCATCTTCCAAAGCTAGCACCGGACCACTCAGGCAGATCGCCGACGGCAACCAGGCAAAGTTAGCCAGGTTGAAGGAGATCCTTAGTTGGTTTGACAATGAGTGGGAGATTTCGAGGACGGTGCGGGCCATGTGGCAATGTATGTGAAAGAGCGAGACGACGGCGATGAGGGCGGCGATGTACATGTACTCCTCGGCGGCAGTCACGCCGCAGTCCTCCGAGTTCATCGAGTATCTCCTCTGGGCGATGGAGCAGACAGATTCACCCGAGGCGACAGTCAGGCGGAGGTGGTGGGCGTACAGGTCGAAGGTCGAGCACCCAGAGGATAACGAATCGATCGAGTATGGTGTGCCATTCGTGAGGGTGCAGAGCCAGCCGGAGCCACAGGAGTATTCGTTCTCCCACCGCAAGAGGAGGCCGGATGGCGCGACGTCGCTTCCCCACCGTTCTCCATAGTTCCCTCGACGCTCGCCTCGTTTCAACGGCGGCAGTAGGGTTTAAGGTAAGCTTCGCACTAACCTAATCTTCCACCTGCTCATGCTTACAATCAGTGTGACAGCTAATGAAAATGATGCTTACAATCAGTCTCCGAGTACTACGCCAATCACCCTAAAATAGCTCTGGACCTTTGGGTCAAAGTTGTGACACAGTGTACAAATAAAGAAAAATAGATTGGTGCTTCTTTCAGAAAAGAGTACTCCCGAGAAAACTGCCAATATAAGCTACTAGTATTTGGTTAGATGATTTGCTATCAAGAAAGATCCGTCCACAGAGAGCGCCACCCATCCCACTGGTGGTGGTGGATGCCAATGCGTGCATGCAGCATGGTTGGTGTCGGTAATTTTTACTTGGCACACCTCGCACTCTGCATATATGCCGGTTCCATACGTACATTTGTACAGTTTCACCAAAATGCAGCTGAATAACCCTGTTTGCACAGATAATGAAAAAGCGCGATTACATTATAGTGGCACTAGTTGATGAAACACACAAAATAAATAGAAGAAAATATTGCGATAGTATCATAGTATGCCATGCTGCGAGGGCGAGATGGGCCCTGCGACGCCTCATACGGTACGCCTCATACTGGACATCGTCCCAAGTCTCCCAGATACACCTTCTGCCAGTGATGAACATCAGTGTACAGCGGTAGTACAAGGAGGCGCCTTGAGACATTCAAATCTCTATTTTTGTACATATCAACTAAAATTAAGCACCCCAGTTTGCAGAAACACTTAAACATTAACAATGGGACTAGTTGATGAAACATACATTAATAAAGAGAAGCACTTTCTTTATCTACATTGGAAATGAAATGATAGAGATGACACTCGCTCTATTTTAACTGTATTATTACTTCATTTTATCAGTGACACTAGGGTCGAGCAGGTGGCAAACGAGGTGTACCGTGCGTCGCAAGGATGGAGGCCGGGGGTGCTTAGACTGGGATGCTGAAGCTGGCTCTTTCAGTCACCAACATGGATGATTCAATTCATGGGACCTTTTGGTGCAGTTCACCTAAAATGAAGCAATGTCCCGTGAGCTAGCAGCTTCTTCTTTAATTTTTTTTAAGAAAAGGGCTCCAGCCCCAGTTCCATTTCCATCAGAAAACGAAACCCACAGAGCTTCTTCTTCATTAGTTGCCATAAACGTGAGCAACATCAAGGTTGGTTGTGAAGCTCCTGGAATGCTCAACTATAATTTGGATATCATTTGTGCATTTCAACTAAGATCGAGCGTGAAATATATATCTCTGTTTGCACAAAAAAGGTGGAAAGGAGGGTGACTAACAAGTGATGAAACATGCATCAAATGCAAAGAAGCATGTTCCTTATCTGAATGGCAATCCTACAAGGACAGTAGCAATTTCTAAAGCACTGGCATTGCTAGATATTAGTGTGGGCATTAGGATTAACTATGACAACCGTTAAATACGACATTACTTTGGGCACGGGAGAGTAGGCGGACCAGGACAGTTGCATTTCTAACGAAAAGAACCAACTTATCTTAATGGGAAATTTTAGCAGGACATGTAAAGAAGTGCCATTGATTCATATTACTGGAGGCATTACATTGAAAACAACATTGGTTTAACGTGTCCTTACTTTTAGCAGTGCGACTGCTACATTTTACCAGTGGCATTACATAAGAGTGGCTCGGGGCAACAAACATCAGAACAAGATATCTGGGTTGGTCCCATTTTTGTTCGGTATAGCCACCTTATACTGTGTGAGGCTAGCAAATCTAGTGCTGGACTTACTCTGTTGACTTGTCGCCCAGTCCCCACTTTCTTTCCTTTTTCAACCAATAGATCGGGTTTATATTGAGTTTGTACTACGTTTCCCTTTATTTCCCTATTAGACCTAGAGACCAGTTGGATAGCCAGTCTCTGCTACTTTTCGCCCCCATTATTTCCTCTTTCGACCAAGTCCTAAATTCAGGTAACAAATCCTCCCCCACCCCCTTTCTTCCTTGTTTGAACCAAGTAGTACTAGATTCAAGTGCATGAACTAGTTGTACCTCTTAAACGTAAAAAAATTAGGTGGTTTTCGAACAGCCGATCGATCCTATCTACGAGGGGGCCTGAGAAATAGTAAAAGATACAAATGCAGCAACGTCAGGAGCTCGGGAAGTAGAGCAAGGCCAGTTTCGAAGGAAGTTATACCTGATGGTCGCTGGGATGTCGCTAGGTGGGCGGCGGGAGGCCGGATCTGCCCACACTATGGCAGCGAGGAAGAAGGGGTCGGAGGCACTCCCTCACCAGCGGTGCTTGGGAGAGAATGGCAAGGCAGGCTGATCGGGACGCGCCCAGCAGTGGGTAAGAGCCGTCGCCGAGGACGACCACGTGAACATTGCACCTTCTCACCTTCCCCGGCGGAGAGGATCCGGCTGGATCTGTGACCAGCGGTGAGCAGAGAGAGAGAGAGTGTGGCCACCGCTGTCGTGTTTAGATCTGGAGAGGCCGAGACAGTGTGAAGAGAGCAACACTGGCAAGCAAGCGCGGAGGCTCCTGCCTATATAGTGGAGTAGTACTAGTTTTCTTTTGTCTACCGGAGCCAGCTTGACCTCGTCAATAACTGTCGAGAAGTCTTCATGCACGTGGCCCGGAGGCGTAGTTGTCGTCATTTTGATCTAGAGCGCTGGATTATAACATATAACACGAAAAAATGCCACATGACAAGAAATCATAACCTCACTGCCCAAAGGAGACAACATGAATCCCGACGGACAAACTAGACGAGGAACAAAGCTCAAATTAAAGATAAACTCGTAGAAAAGGGGACCGTCGATAGATGTCCTAATTAACATAGCCGGCTTGACCTAGATGGCAGCCGAGTAGTCACTGTTTGTGCATGTGCCCC